>NC_063198.1:16585920-17273361 GCF_017589495.1 Alosa alosa | reverse complement strand
ACATTGGCACAGGCTTATGTGATTGAGATTCTATAAATTATCCTCTGGACCTCTAGCCTACTGTAAACAACGATAGTGTTTAATGTTCCGATCATCACAGACCACATTCATTTTTTATGATAGATAGATAGATAGATACTTTATTAATCCCCAAGGGGAAATTTAAGAACATGAAATCATGAAAAAGCCAAACAACACCATAATCCATTTTCCTCACGTCATTGAAATATTTTAAAATTGCGTTCATCTCATGGTGATGACCTGTGGTGTAGTCTACGTAATACGCAGGACTACGCAGTATACCCACTTAAAAAGCATCAACATCTCAGTATACCCACTTAAAAGGCAAATATAGGTATTAACATTTGGGGTTGATCACAGTGTACCCACAGCTAACTACTACATCCAGGGGCGTCATGCAAGGCAAAATTCAGAGGGGGCACAATCAGGCCAATTTTTTCGGGGGGGGGGTTCCTGTTAGAGGGGGCCGGTGATTTCTCCCCCAGTATGCTGCTAAACATACCATTTCAATGCAGTTTGGGAGGGACAGAAATACCTTAACAGAGCAAGCAGCAACCATCCTCTATCTGAGGACTAAGCTAAAGTATCTATTTTGTAAGTTAATGTAAAACACATAGGTTGGTGAAAGAACTGTAAGCTCAAATTCAGCTCATTAAAGCATGTTAAGACACACACATTTACACTTAGGCCTACTACACATGATTTTAAAAACAGTATCATTGCAGTTGTTATGATTTGATTGATATGTGACCTAAGAACAATCTTACATTAAAAAAAGTTGCTGAGGTCTGACTTTGTGGTGCTCAGAAATTAAATTATTGTAATCTTAATTCATGTGATGAAGGACTTTGAAAGAAGTTTGACAGGTTTCAGTGCTGAGTAAGGTTAACCCTAAATATTTGAATATTTTACTAGTAATATATTTTTCATGACCATTATGGCAAGCAATAGGCTACCTCATTTGTATAAGTTGCTATCTGCAAATCATGAACAAGTGACCTGATAATAACCTAGTAAATAAAGTTATGAGCACGAGAGAGACTATTATAGGCCTACTTTCTTGCCCTCTAGATCACGGTCATAGCGATCCTATATAAAACAACTTTAAGCCTCCTTTTGAACGGGTAGCCTATCCCTTTTCCTTACATGGATTAGCAGCCAGATACGTGAAGAGAACAAGTGGAGAAACATCCAACGCAATTCCTTGGTAGCCCTAATGTTATTAGGTTGGATTTTGTAGTCACTGCAAATCTAACACCCTCGTTTATGAAACTGGAAACAATTGAACCAGGAGACTTTGCCAAATATTTGTAATAGTAGCCTAGGCTACGTTATACTGACACCATGTAGGCTAACGTTAACGTAATGCTCTGAATTCGCGGCCAACATCAAATCCATAGTTCTAACTATTTGATCAAGTCAAAATGTCCTGGTCAACTACAAATAATTCCACTACTTTTTATTGCTTAGCTAGACTACTTACCACTTCAACACCATTGACTGTATCTGTAACTGTAACAGTTCAACTGTTCAAACTGTAGCCTAAAGTTAACTGTAACAGTTCAACACAAGCAAAACATTGCGAGCTGAATGCACGTGTGAGTTGTTACGGGAACATACACAGACACCAATTTTAGGAAAAGGGCTGTTGACTGGTCTTCAGCTATTTTGCTACGGTTTATTGCACATCTAGAAGAATACATTTGAGCCGTTATAGGCTCTGGCTTATTATGAAGCATAATAGGAACAAAGTTATGATCAAAAAAATGATCAGGGACGAAAAATCCGAGGGGGCACGTGCCCCCTTAACTTCAATGGTCATGACGCCACTGACTACATCACAGTATATCCACTACAGCTAACTACACCACTGGTGATGACCAGTGTTACACACAAAGGGGATGGTTAATCTTGTGTGGTTAACATACAGTCATTTCTTAGCCACATTGTGTATAAACTGCAGGACAGTTCCTATGCAAGTTAATTAATTAAATAATGAATAAATTGTCCAAAATGTCTAAATGCTCTGTAATGCTGTCTGAAGTCCTGTGTGTACACCAGGACTTCAGACAGCATTACAGAGCATTTAGAGTGTACAGCCGTACTCACTGCCGTACTCACTGTTCTCAAGGAGAATTTCCTCTGTGTGTGTGTGTATTCACACCAAATTGGCCTACCATAACTTCCCAACTCTACACAGTATCCCATTTACTGCATGACAGTAGGCTATTTACAATGTTCTGTAAAGTTTGTAAACACGTTATCAAAATTAACTTCAATCCTGCAGGCGCCCCTGGATGGGATCATCTCTCTTTACTCCTCAGAAGTGAGTGTCCAAAGTTTTTTTTTATAAGCCACTAGGACAAAAGTCCTAACTAATGCTTTAACTTATTATGGGGAATTAGTGTATTAAAATGGTAAAATCAATGTTTATCTGAGAAGTGAAATAACTGAGTTGTCTATTTGATTCCATCAGTCATGTCTGATGTAGGAAAAGTAATGTTATGGTATGCCTGCAAATTTAAGTTGTTGTTGTTGCTTCCAGGATGACAGGGTGAGAGTGTAATGCAGTGTGTCTAAAATGATCAACCACTGTGCAGTTAATAGCAGTCAGCCTATTTGAGCCCTGGAGAGAGGTTATTCACCAGAAGATCAGACAAAACTGCTCTAAATGTCAGACACACCTCTAGGTAGAGAAGGCATATAGACTAAAATTCACACCTGGGCAGCTTTAAATACTAATGGTCTCCCAAGCTGTAACTTTAGTAAATGGAGGGTTCTTTAATGCATATCAAGTCTGATGAATAGGACACTTCTATTAAATAAAATGACTTTTGCTGATGCTATAAAGAATAAGCATCCCCTCAGAGGCTAACTTGGAAGCACACAGCAGCAGCTTGTTAGATAGTCATGATGACCCTGATCTGACCCGGTGCTTCCACAATTATAGTGTGAAAATTACTTTCAACTAATAACCCCTCTCTGATCACCTCCGATTTGGCATTCCAGTCATTAGCAGCTGCAAATGACCTCTGGCATTAAGCAGAGGGAAGCTGGCCATTTTAGTCCAAAAGAGAACTCATGGAGATGTCATACATGAAAACCGAGCTATTAATAAATATATCATAATATTACTGATTTTACCCAACAGACACAAGGTATTCAAAATCCTAGTTTAACCCTGATGCATGAAGTCCAAGTGGACATTGGGCCACTCCATTGCTGCATGGCTTCTACAGTGGATAGCTGCATCAGTTACATTTGTATTTATTGCAAAGAAAGTAAAAATGCTATATTGAAGAAACTTCAATAAATTATGCCTCCTAATTTTAATCAGAAAAAAAGTATTTTACAGATATTACAAAGTTCACAGGTCATGTCCATTGGCATCTGCCATTTTGCATTCATGATGTTAAATGTCCGAATAATAATAAATAGCCTAATAAACATAATACTCACATAACAGATGATTGGGGGATTCCCCTGGTTTGGAGTAGGCTAAATCTTGCCAATCATGTTGTTTCAGACGATATTAGAATATCTGTTCATTGTAGTGGATGCTGCACATGAAAATGTTTTAGGCTACCCTGAGTCCACTTCTTCACTCTAAAGATCCAGTACCTAAACAAGGGTATGCAGATGAAGGTAAGTGGTGGGATAATGAGCTATATCCACAAAAGCCGTCAAGGTTGATAACCTTCACGAGGGCCCTCCAGTGTCTATTCAAAGATATTATTGCATAGCAGCGGCGCTGGGAAACACTACAGATTTGCCAGTGTTGCAGAGCAGTGAACTAAGTAATTCAATTAAAACTTCGTTTTGCAGAATTTTACATTCATGTTGCATAATAACTCAATTCCTTTTTAATTACTGAATTACTTTTGTCGTTGTTATTACAGTTAGCTTGAAAAGTCATGCTTTCGAAGTAGGCAATAGCTTCTTCCAACACTGCCATTTGATTTCACAAAAACCTCAAACCCATATTGGGATTCGAGTGGTCTAGGACAGTTATGCTTACTTCGTAGAACAGAACTAAGTGTAGCCAAATATGAAAGGGAAGTCATTCTGATTATCTCGTGTCAGACAGATGTTTGATTGTTTTCGCATAGTCCAACTAACGGTAGGCCACAGTCTATGATAGGCTACACATTATTGCACCTTTTTCCTCTAGAGTAGACCTATATTTTTTCTAGCTATCATTTGAAATGGTAAATCAACAGTTTGAAAACATTTTACATGACGTGTTTTTTACGAGTTGCCGGCAATATGAATTTTCATCAGTGAGAGTAGCGTAGCCTACTCGATGAAAGATAATCTTACTTGGCACTTGTGGGCGCTGTTAGGCTACTTCATGCAGAACACGTCATGCCTGAACCTGATTCCGCGCTCGCTGTCGAAATAGTCCTTTCATTCACACAGTTTCAAGATAAATCATATGGTGCATGTGCATATCAATGATAAAACATATGCCTGCATATTCTATTGCAAAACAATTTACGTTACCGAATGCTTTCATTTTCATATTGCTTGAGAATAGATTCATATAGGCTAAATCATGTTTGACGAAGATTTTGTTCCTGGGTAGGCTATACATACAATTTTACTTCCTATGGCATACTAGCCTAATTTCCATGTCGACTCTTTTCGAATATAATAATAGCTGTTATTGCAGCTGAAAAGGCTTTCTATAGCACCATTTTCATTTCGAACGATTAGTTTCCACCCCCTGCCGTTGCGCAAGCACCTATCTGAGGAATCCTTACGCTTTGCAAACACTTGCAATGGATTAATGTAGATGTTCACTGGGGGTTTCGGGCTAGTCGAGGGCTCTCAAACCGCTCTCCAGTGAGAATCCATTGAGTTTTACTTTCTCATTCATGTCTACTCTTACTATGATAGATAGCCTAACTCTATGGAAAGTAGCCTAATTGTTCATAACCTATGTATTTCAACGTATGCATGGAAACAGAGTCCATTATTAAGTAGCCTATGTTATTTTCTGGTTAATTTATTCTGTCTACTTGTTTATTATCGTTTTCACTATATTCTAGTTCCTAATTTTCTGAGAGGTGGGGTCTTCACATATAGCCGTTCACATATAGCCGTTTAACTTAAACAGCTGGTTTACAGCTGGTCTTATATATATGTTTGTCACGATGAAATAGGTTACACATAAAACACAAATTATAGCAAACCTGGTGGAATGCTTGGGCATTCTTTGTAGCCTATAGCAGTTCTGCATTATCTACGTTGCATATGATCAAATGTGCACTGTGGGCGGTGAGCGCACTGCATCGCTTCAGTTGTGCAGCCACATCTGAGCTGGGTGGTTCGCTCTACCATCAATACCACCAGTCACTCTCATATCAACACCGTCTTTACATCGAAAGACACCGATAATGGAATCATTTGCCGAATTGCTCTATTAAGCCTATTAAGGGGAACAAAGTTGTGAATAAAAGGGGCCCGTATTACCCCCTTTCAGCATCACTTTTTACAGCGCAACAGCTACTGGTGGCGTTAATTTGACAATTCTCCTGGATATCCCTCTGAACAGTGGATGGAGTTGTCTGGAATTTGAAGAGAATATTGCTCTTTTGATCAGCACCACGCCGACGATTTGATAACATGTTCAGGAATAAAGTTATGCTGAAGGTGAAGGATCAGTACGCAAGATGAAATTGCAAGGACAGAATAGACTGGTGAGTAAAACTGGGTCAACTTTGAAATATTTCATTGATGAGCTGGGGACAATATTTGGTGTGCCCGGACTCTAATAACCATACACACCCCTCAGCCACGCAGTTTAGATAGTGTGTGCTTCTGAAGTGTTAGGCATTTTCCTCATGTACAATAACGAGCCTTTGTCATACAACGCTTCAAGAAACAACCACACATTCTGAACGCATTTAATAGTTTGCTTTCGCCAGTTTTCATGTAAAACCATGTTACAACACTGTGAGTGTTTCGTTTAGTCACAGCGATGCTTTGTCAAATAGCTTATCCTGCAGATCTTTCGTCAGCACTGAATTTCTATAAAAATCAATATTTACATTTTCCGACCTCCCCTTGTTATTTAAAGCATTGGAGGCTGGAAGGAAGAACTGACACCAAATTAGATGTCACTGTATTAGCTGCATGCATTAAACCCAATAGAGTCACTTGGGGTGGATTAAATTATAGGCTGAAAATCTTATTTCTCAGTCAAATAAAGATATGGAACTCCCAGAGTGAGTCTTTCTGCTGGGCTTCCTAGCCAGCTCACAGGCAGCTGAGATTTTCTGCACAGGTCCCAGTTCTTCAGGTAAACAGCAGCAGATGCTCTTGGTGGATAAAGATACTAGGGATTGTCAATGGAATTCTTTCCATTTGCTGAACCTCAACCTCTTCATAGAGGAGAATACAGTGACGTAACAGTGTCTCTATCAATTGGTGGACAAATAGGCAGACAGACAAATGCAACAGGCTCATGGATTTGTCATGCAGAGAGGTTCCAAATATCTGATGTTTTTTTTCTAATGTGAGAGAAGACACATGCCTCCTTTATGTGTTTTTCACTGAAGAACTTGGAGGATTTCTAGATATTACATTATGTTTTCAGACATGTTCAGTAATGACAGTGAGTGTTGTAAATGTTTAATGCCTCCCCCTATCTACACCAGAGGCATTTATGATTGATGTGTTATATAGTTAGAGTCATTCATCCAAGTCAGCTGTGGTGGCCCTCTTTCTTCAGCACCTCTTTTTTCGTTTACTTGGATTTCATTTGTACAGCCACTGTGCTTGATTCATTTTCCACTGCCCTTTTGGCTTTGTATTCATATACCTCTAATCAAAGAAATTAGTTGGGCAGGCTTTGATGAGAGAACACTTGAGATAAAAGAGCATTGAATGATGACAAAATCTTGGTGAGGAATAATGTTCCAGCATTGCTTATGTGAAGGTGTCAAGGCGACCAAACAAAGGAGCCATTTCTGTTTGGTCAGTTAGAGCACAATGACGGACCACAGACCAGCACTCGTATTTAACGAGCTAGAGTGATGTTAAGGGATTCTAAGCCTCCTAGAAACCGTGTATTGCAGCTTAAATGATGTTAATGACATTAAATGTAGCTTAAGTCAGGGGATGAGTATGAGTCTGTGACAGAGATACGGTAGAATCCTGTGTAATTCTCCGCCCAGCCATGCATACTGGGAGCCTGATTTCACTGGTGCCAAATGTGGATGAAAGGCCTGATCCATGTAGGGAGAGAGCTGTCCACTCATCACTGGACTAATTATCCAAAGAGTCGGGCTCAGCAGAAAAATAGATTCAGATTCAATTTGGTCCCCTCTCTCTGAGGCCCTCTCTCCACCACGGGCGAGGGTTTCTGTGGCTGTGTTATCAGGTCGTCCCTCCTTGAACGTTCTCAACCAAGTCAGCATTGTGCCAGGCAGCCCCAGGAGAAAGACAGATAGAGAGAGAGAGAGAGAGAGAGAGAGAGAGCAGAAGAGGGGAAGAAAGAGAGGAGAAGGGGAAAGGAGGAGGAGAGAGAGAGAGAGAGAGAGAGCCTGCCGGGGGTTCCATGGGAGGCTTCATACCGGTAGCCCGGGTCCAGGGTCTTGGTTAACTTTGTTTGATACATCTCCCTCAGCCACCCATATCTCTAACTTGCTCTCGGCCACTTTTAACAAGTGCAGACTCAGCGCCACGAGTCCCCCCAAATAGCTGCGGCTATGTGAAGATCATTAAATATGTCATCGGCCTGACTCAGAGTTATAGTGGAGCTGATAAGCCTGCTGAAATCTTGCTAAGTTAACTCATCCTGAATACATTACACAATGCCAAGGGCCCAGGGTTGGCATGGACCCTCATGTAGTGGGGCCATTCATCTATCAGATGAGCCCATGCAAAGAGCCTTTGATGTCCACAGCACTTGTGCACAATTGTGTTCTCTAATGAGTGATGAGACATTCTTACGTGTCCAGTGAAATTGGTGCTTTGTGTGTGTGTGCGTGTGTGTGTGTGTGTGTCACACAAAGCACATAAATACACAGTGTGTATGTTTGTGTGTATGTGTGTGTGTGTGTGTGTGTGTGTGTGTTTGGGGGGGGTCATACAAATGTGTTTTGTGTGCGCATGTGTGTGTGTATCGTTTTTTGGGGATATAAATGTCTGAAGGGGTGTAGAATAGGATGACCGCTTGTGACTCACACAGCGCGTCCACATTCCAGCTCAACTCCCTCACTTTCCCCCTGGCTGCGGCCATCTGCTCACCACAGGACCTCGCCAAAGAGCTCAGTAGCTGAGGAGCATCCAGAGAATGATGGAAACAAATACAAGGAGAGAGAGAGATAGGGAAAGCAAGAAAGATATGGAGTGAGAGAGAGTGAGATAGAGAGAGAGAGAAAGAGAGAGAGAAAGAAATATATGGGGGAAGAGAGCGAGAGAAGAAGAAGAAACAGATGAGGGAGAACAAGGGTGCAGGGGGGAGGGTAATCAGGTGAAGAGACATTGACATGGAGAGAGAGACTTAAAGAGGGGAATTATGGGAATGGAGAGAGATGGAGCCTCAGTGAAGCGCTGTGCATTTCAATGAGGGGGAGGTGCACACTCTAGTCAGGAGAAAACAAAACGACACATTATGTGCCCAAAGGGGCCAATATTTGCCATCTCTTATAGCTGAAAACTAAATGGCTAAATTATCTGGAACAGGCTAAAAGCAGTTTGTGAGGCGTATCGTCACAATATTTGTTGGACATGACCAAAAATAATGAGTGAAAATAACATTTACAAATATTGTAAACACCATGGCACGTCATGAGTCTAGGAAGTACAACTGCCTAATTATAAACAAACTTATAATGAAATATGGCAGTCGCTTTAAGAGCTGTTTTCGTTGGAAAAGTCGGAAATGTTATCAAAGACCTTTTGCTCTTGATTGGGCAGGGCTGTTTCAAATGAGGAAACACCACCTGGGATTGCCAATCCATGGTCAGCACCTACTCCTACAGATGAGTCATAAGGGGTGTGTGTGGGCTTATCTTATAAATAAAAACTCTTGTGATCACACCAACCGTCAGGAGAGAAACCCACCTCTGAGCTTGATAAATTACTTCTCGGTACACAGTAATTGCACATGTCTGTGACTTTCTCTCTCTCTCTCTCTCTCTCTCTCTCACACACACACACACACACACACACTCACACTCACACACTCACACAATCTCTATCTCCAAATGTCTCCACACCTCACATGCTTGTACACACTGTTCACTTCTCACTAACTGAGTGCCCTGCAGGAGGAACAGAAACACACTTTTATTACTAGAATTTCACACTCTTTGTCATATTTATTAACACTTCATATGTATCGGCATATATTATCTATATTGTAACATTCATAGCCAAATAGGAAAAAAGAACGAAACAGCACTGGCCATTGGTGAGGCACCCACCCACCACACCATAAACTGACGTCAGAATAACTGATGTCACTTCCAGCAATCTAACAGTTTCACACATGCCTTAGAGCAGTGGTTCTTAACTGGTCTGGCTTTGGGACCCACAATTTCCCATGTTCATGAAGTCACGACCCATATATATTTTATAGCGTTCAAGACAACAGATTTGGTGAGCTACATGCTAAGGCGAAGTGCCTGTAGGCCTATTTGTTTGGAACATGCTGTTTGGCATTACATTTGTGAAGTCTCCAACTCCTGGTGTCACCTTAAAGTACTTGACAGGTCTGTCTTTAACAGGTGTACTTTATTATGAGGCATTTTCACTCATGTTCCAGCAATTGTGAACATCGCACACTGTGGATTCTGCACCATTTCGTCTCAATTTAAGTCTATTTGAAATGGGCGATTTCTTCTCTTTTTTTAACCACAAGCTCCGCGACCCACCCAGAATGGTTCCGCGACCCACTTTTGGGTCCTGACCCACCAGTTAAGAACCACTGCCTTAGAGAACGCATGGTAAGACAGGAGAATGAAAAGTTGTGGCACTGGAAATATGTTCTTGTGTTAAAATGTGTACCAGAATTAGATTAGAAAGAATAATTATTAGGGCTGTAATGCTGTTAAAGCAGGTGTTATTACTGTAAAGGTGATACCGTCGATAAAATCATAGTTGAGTGTAAAGCAAGAGAGTTGCAGTGAGAGAAGGAATAAAATAAAGCAGGACAGGAGCCTCATCCCATTTTTCCATTTCTTCATTAATATTTTATGTATGCATTTCTCCTTCGATTTATCATTATACTATTTATGTATCAGGTTTAAGAGCCTTGCTTGAGGGTGTCCATTTGAAGTGGTGGCAAAAGTCCATGGTATAGGGCAGAAGTTCAGCGCTGCTTGAAATGCTGCAGGTGAGCTCACTGGCGGCCAGCCAGGAAGGGTCAATGGGTCGTGCTGGTTTCATCTTCGGCCTGATTGTCTCGATCTGCCAGCATGCCCACTCTCTGTACGGCTGTGCGGTCACCATGCAGTGGTTCCCTTCAAAACAACAGTGTAGCGTGCGTCCCCTTAGGCACTGCCACCCTGAAGAGAGTGTGTTCGCTGTCGCCAAAATGGGATTATATAGCTAAGTTTGTCCAGGGACACCCAATCTGCTTGGCAGTAATAAGGCAACTGTTTTCTGTTGATTGTGGGCTTAAAGTTTTTTTGTGCGTGGATACGTTTTTTTTTTTCTTTCTGTTGCCCTGACTGTGGGCAGGTGATGTGTGTTTGAAGTATTTTATCTGCTTGCCCAAGGCTCAGTAGGGTGTGTTTGGTAGGTTCAAGAGCCTGGGGGTCTCCTCCCATGTACATGAGCAGCAGTATGCCAAAGCGCAAAAGGAAATCGCAGTTCAGATGAGCTGCCAGGTTAGGGGGGACATGAGAGCTCGGCTTTTTAAGCAAACAAAAACGAGTGAAAGCGAAAAAAAAGCGTTCAGCTTGCCAAGCCCTGCTCTCTGGACCCCAAATCTGCTGAATCGAGAGGGGGGAAAATAGACTCCATTCCAATTCAGTTGTTCTGAATTTCTGGTGAAGGTATGGGATTGACACCCCATCCCAAGCCCCAAGGCACACACAATCAGCCAGCACGCACATCTGTCACGTGGCCGGAGGCAGCCTAGGGATCTGTAGCGCTGACTTAGCCTGCGGTCGAGACTCAGTCAGGTCCCTGGCTTTGGCTTTGAGCACCAGAGGAAGGCAGATCCCTGTGTGTCATATGCGAGGCAGGCTCCAGTCATGTGGCGGTGTACGTGCATGCATGTGTGTGTGCGTGTGTGTATGTGCCATCCGTCCTCCTTGGCTGGGTGTCTGCTAAATGGACTGTGAAATGAGCACACTTAGCACTCCCAACGGCAGGGCCAGCAGACAGGGATTCTGCGGCGGTGGCGGTGGCACTTAGACTTCGGCTCAGGGCTAAACACTTCTCCTGCGGCCTCTGATCTCCGAGCAGCTCCCAGAGCTCTGGGCATCGCCCGGTCATCTCGTTTTAATGGAAACGACGAGAAACTTTCCTCTTCTCATGGACAAGGTGTGATTATTGCTCAATTAGCAATACACTCATGCATTTATATTGTTTCATGTTACAAACAAAGCACAGATACAAAAAAATCGTGTTTGTATATTTACTATATTCTATAAACAATAGATTTGTGTGTGAGTCACATTCACACACACCAACACACTCAGAGGCAAACATAAACTAGAAATGTTATAAGCACAAAGGGAAAAAAAATCACATTTAAGCCCACATTTCCAATGACGTATGACGAAAAGAACAAGCTACTCATCTCTGTCCTCCACCGTCACCCGCACTCTGTTTCTTCCTCTTTTTTTGATCGCCCCCTCTCTCTCTCTCTCTCTCTCTCTCCCCCTCTCGTCTTTGGGGCACGGTGCAACGGCAGAAGAGAATTGCTCAATGAATAAAATTTTCACCAACACACAAGCAACAAGGTGGTGCAGAGGGCCGTGAGCCGCGCTCTGATTTTCATGCTGCAGTGACAACCGAGGAGGAGATGTATCCCCTCAGCCGCCGCTAATGATGCAAAATGGCATGTTCAGAGGCTCGTTAAGGGCCTCCGCTGCCTCCGCCGCTAGAGTCCCAGGCTTTGATAACGAGAAGTATTTATTTACTAAGAAGCCTTTATTAATAATGGATGGACTGCAACCTGGGGGAGAGGCCCAACAAGTCTCCCCAGCCCTGCCCTCACCACCCCGACTTGCCCTCCACCCTCCCCACTATCTCAAACGGCTGTCTCATGTGCATGCGGTCTGGCTCTCTCTGTTGGCTCTCCTCCTTTCATTTCAGGCTGTCCGTCGAGGTCGCGTATGAAATGCCTTCCTTGACCCTCTCTCTCTCATTCTTGTCCGTCTAAAAAGGCTTGCTGAAATTGAGTGTCGGTTGGCGGCTGAAACTGTTGACGGCCCTAATGGAATTGAGGTGGGTTGTCTGATAGCGTTAGAGAATGCAGTGACCTGCGCTCCGCAGAGGTCATATTAGCTTTCTCCCTCCCTCACTGTCGCCACGTCAACAGGACACATGGCTTCTGTGCGTCAGTCAGAGGGTTGTCATAGACATGTTTCACCGATCTTGGGGAAACTTACACGTGTCCATCTCAAAGCCTTGTGGGAAAACCATCTCAAGGGCCATGTGAGACTGCCCCTTTGTGAGTCAGCTGAAGGTGCTATGGCTCATTTCAGTGATATTCCAAACATATTGCATTGTATTTGAAAAAAATACTTTTTGTGCGCATTATATTGAAGCTTTGTATTATTTACAGAAAAGATAATAAGCTGAAATAATTTACACACTTACTGAAGATCCACACATCTCACACCACATCATGTAAATATTTCATTTAAATAGTGATTGATAATCTTTGCAGATCTTCTGAGTCAATGAAACCCTTGCTGCTTCTGCCTTCAAAGCTCTGAATTTGCTCCAGTTCTAATCAAGTGTGTTCATATAAAATTTAACGTGGAGAGTGAGATACAGCTCAGATGGTTAATTTTATGGCTGCATAAAAATGATTATTGAGGAAGCAGAGGTCCATCCATGCAACATTAATGACAGCGTGAAGTTACTCTCTCCAGGAGTGACTCAAGGATGGTTTCATGGGAATATAGTGCCATGTGTTTTCTGGAGCGTGAGAGGCATACAGTTTACTCTATAGTAAGCACAACATGCCCACATTAAATTGAATCTTGGACCTCTCTAACGCACGCTTACAGGGTATGACTAACACCTGGCCAGAAAAAAGCATAGGAGAGAAACTAAATCATCCCATGAAAGCCATTTTAGATACATAACATATGGTGTCAGGATTGCGTCGAGCACAGTGCCGATATAGACGTTGCAAGTGCACCCACTATGCTATTTGCATATGCCACTGTGTTCATTAATCTTGCAAGAATCCTTTGGATGTTCAAACAGCCACTCTATAGCAGGCAGATCCAAAAAGTGCTGTGATGTTTGAGAGCTCGCCTCCTCTGCTCCGCTATGCCACTGTGTGGGTGTTCTCTTTTTGTCTCCCCCGTGAGGGATGCTCTTGTTGTTTTGCGGGGGCAGGTTGAGTTCCAAGATTAATGAAAAGCTCCATCTTAGTCATAAAAAATGCATTTTCACAATTTATTCCAATGCGGCGTGCTCTCTCCGACATGTCTAACATTAACGTTTGCAGATATCGACACGGGCTGCCTGAAGCGGCGTGCTGTGGTGCATGGCAGGCCGCTGCTGTGATTTCTCCCTCAGTGTCCCCCAAAAGTGTCTGCGGGCATTTTCTTCTCTCGTTCCTCCCTATATATTCCTCTCCGACTTTCCATATTGAGCACCAGGACAATCAGCAGTACTTGTTGCTCTCTGGGGAGTTTGCTAAGAGTGGTCTGACTGAGTAAAACAACACTGAATATTCATGAAAGACATGCACATGTGTGACAAAGTGAATGTCTGCTGCATTCGGGCGCCCGCTCGGGCCTCTCGCGTACGGCGGACGTGGGCTATGTGGCCCCTACAAGTCCTCTCGCATTAACACACACTCGTGCTGATTTATTAAACACCTGTGTGTCAATCGGTTCATTACCTCCGACACTGCACATTATTTATGATTTACTAAAAGGGACAGAGTCCAAATGTGCCGTTGAATGTGAGAGTGGCTCGCTCAGTGTGTGGGTCGGAGTGTGCGCCTGAAATGACTCAAGTATTACTTTCCTCGCAAAAGCATCAGCTAATGAGACAACTGCCTCTGGATAACCAGAAATGACTATGCACTACAGTCGCAGAGAGACATAGCTGAGACGAGCCTAAGGTAGTTAGTTATCTGTTTACAGGAACAGCAGTAAAGTGAGGCAAGTGCATTGTGACTGAGCATATAGGCTAGATGTGTTTTCACGAAAATTGGTACATTTATGTAGCTTCATAATAGCCTACAAAACAATAGAACGACGAGAACACAACAACAGTAGAACAACGTTATCTTCACCTAATGCATATGATCCGCTATGAGTTTGAGAGATGATGTATGAACTGATCTTTATTACCCATCATTCATTCCCCATTCTCTCTTGAAGGGCTTTTCTGTGTATTTACCACATTTGAAGGTGTTTTTCTTTCAAATTTAGTCTGTAATATCACCAATGAACATTAAAATGCCAGGGAAATTATTGGTGGAATCAGTTGTTATAATGTAACAAAAACATTGTCAAGTAACATGAGAGCTTTAATGAATAATCTTGTTTTTCAATCAACTATAAATACAAAATGTATATTCATAACATAGGGAATGAAAAATAAAAATGCAAAAAAAGTAAAAAACGATTTAACTGTAACAGACATTTTAAATCTGTTCACAATCTAAGCAGAGAATCAAAATTAGTATCTTCGATAACCAGAAAAAAAAATTCACAACAATCTTTAAAGGATTTATAGACTTGCTATTTAAACAGTTCAATGTGCTCAACAATGCTGATGAGCAAATTTCTGCTGAGGGATTAGCTGGGATTTACAAAAACGTTTCACATGAAGGACTTCAAATAATAATAAAAAAAAACTGGCATGCCACAAACATGCCCCCAGTTTATGTGTTTGCTTACAGGGCAGAATTACAGAGCATCCCACCTCTTTAAACAGTGATTGTACATGCTGCCGCATTACCGAG
The DNA here is from genome assembly GCF_017589495.1 of Alosa alosa. Lineage (NCBI taxonomy): Eukaryota > Metazoa > Chordata > Actinopteri > Clupeiformes > Clupeidae > Alosa > Alosa alosa. Next base: position 17,258,213 of record NC_063198.1, on the reverse strand, counting down.
CAATCCTCCGAGGACCCCAAACATGTCTTATTAAAAAGAGCACCTGCAGAGAAGCAGAATGCGCAGCTTCAGGAGCAGGAGGGACGTCCGTCGAGAAGAAACCCGCATTTAAAGACTTATTCATGGTGAATTATTGATTTGGTGCAAATGGTAGTTATTACATAGAGGACTCAGAGGCCACCTGGAGGTGGGGGGATTAGAAGGCAGGTTGTGTGTGTGTGTGTCTTTGTGTGTGTGTGTGTGTGTGTGTGTGTGTGTGTCGGGGGAGTCAGCATGCTGTGTATGAGCAGCTTTCCAGGAACGTGATTGTTCTTTCTGCTCCCGTAACACTTTGCCTGTCCCTCCTCACTGCTCCGTCAGCGGTTCCCCACTCCCTCTTTTGGGACCCCGGCATCAGTTTGGCGGCCGAGGACCGCTCTCCTTAGGAACTTGTTCTAAAGCGTGTTAGAGATTTGAGTGAAAAGCCTCCTCTCCTGCCTCTCTCCACCGCCTCTCCAGCAATCACGGCCCTTGTCAAGATGTCAGTCGGCGTTACCGTAACCGCCCCCATCCCGAGCGCATCTGTGAAGCGCAAGGCGAGGTCGCCCGCCAGGAATAACTAGAGCGGAACGAAGGCACTCGCTCCACGAGGGGCGAGGATGGAGCAGTCGTCTCCATTGTCCCGTGACCTTTCTGGGTCTTGGAAAGGGTGCAGAGGGAGCGGGCCCCGGTGCGAGCAGCCATGACGGGCGACAGCAACAGAAGACAGCACACTTTGTGTCACCGCTGATTACAGGGATTAGATGAAAGGCAAAGGTCAGGAGGTTTCGGCACTGGAGGGCTACTTGTTGGATGATGACCAGTCCCTAGGCTGCTCCAAGTTTAGTGGCCTTCCTGTCCGTCGTCTGTGTCCTCTCTGATGATTGAGTCATCCCAAAGGACCCACCTCAGCGTGCAGTGCCCTTGACAAGGTGACTCTGTTCTGACTAGCTCCTATTATCAGTCACAGGTGATGCAATCTCTGAGAGTGCACTCTGATTAAGATGTGATGCATTAGCTCTAGTCTATAGAAGTCTCAAGTCGAGGGAGAGACAGAGAGCGAGCTTGACACACTTCTCTCAGGGGAGCTCTTGCTTTTTATCCCAGTACAAAACAAACTCTACAATATGTTGATTGGGTTTGTTTGTTCTCAAAATACAACAAATATATATATTTTTTATAAATATACGAGAATCAAAGCCGGAAATGAAACTCAGGCTTGACAGCATTAACTTTCAGAGCAGTGAGGGAATTTCAGTGATTTGCTTGTCAGTGCTTTCAACCTGAAAGCTGACAGTCAATTAAATATAACTAAATAAACATGCACACACACACACATATTAAATACATTTCAGTGATCACAGCATGAGGTGAAGAGATATCTAAGTCGCAAAATGGTAGCAACTTATTTGGCTTTTGACAATTGTGTTGGATGTGGGGGCCTTAAAACACTAGCTTCTTGTCTATCTACATACTGAATACAAAGAGCCCTGATGCAAGACTCTAGTGCACACAAAGAAGCCTGACGAAGCCCTGTCACCTGACTAGGGAACTGTGCTAGTTACTATGCATCCGATTCCACGCTGCACTGCGAGCTGCCTCTGCTCTCCCTGCTGACTGCATATGAATCACACTGCCTATCCTCTTCCTTTGGAGCACCGAGGGCTCCACTGCGGTATTATCTTAGAAGAGCAGTCCATTGTTAAATCTGACTGGGTGAGGTATGCATTTGCTAAGGGAAAAGTCTGTGAATATTTATATTCATCTAATGTTAACTAAATGGTTAAACAGTGAGATGATGTTAGAGTGTTAGACTGTGTTGGGGTTATTGATTCACTTATCTATGATTTATTTTGTGTCTGACAGGCAACAGGCAACAGTCTTGTTTTGTGTAGTTTGTGATTGCGGCACCTTCAATTCAGTACAGTAATTTCCTGTGTATTAGCCACATTGGGAAAAAACCGCATGACCATGTTTTATGCAAATTCTAAAAAAGACGAAAACCAAAAGCTCTGTACAGACTGCAGTGCCCAATAACTCAATGAATCAGAATCAGATCATGTTTTAATCATAAAGAAAAATGAAGGAACGAAATGCATTCCCATGTATAGTCTGGCCCTGTGTATTAACCTCTTGGCTGAAGAAAGTTTGTAAAATCTTGCACATTTTGCAATTGATGTATAAACTTTGGTTAGTAGACGGTGAATTACAATATGCCCAGCTGATATAATGTAGAATTAGGTGAGTTTGGCCTCTAGACAAGCTAGAATGGATTCAGTTGATAGATATGGACATGTCTTGAGGTAAAACATGTTTGAAATTCTGATATTTATACACCACATTTCACTTACGTCTGTACATAGGCCTACACATCTCAAACACATAACCATTCACCATCTACACACTGCGTTTAAAACCACGTGCACATACACACATGTTAGTCCAGAGATGAAGAGAGATGAGAAGTCATGCTTGATATGCAATGAAGACATCAGCAGCATACACAGCAAATCATCACTGTCCAAACGAATGAGGCTCAAATCAGTCAAGCATCTCCACATGGCTTGGAGAGCAGCAACAGCATGTCTAGACTTGCGAAGAAGAAACCCGTCCCTGGTAGTGATTTGGGGGGGAGGCGAAGAGTAAGACTGAATTATCAGATATTATCATATAAGAGATCATATTGAATTCAAGGAATGGTTACACATTGTTGGTTTATATATAAGATTATTTATTTGTGCTAGCCTAATGACTCATTTCAATACAATCATGTCGACATGACATCATGTTGCTGAGTTTTACTAACAGCAATATCAGAATATCTGGCGGCAAAGGTATTTATTCAGTTTTCTAAGATCTTTCAATAGTGAAGTGGTCTTTCAATAGACATGAAATCGTTCTCAGCTTATTAACAAAACAGTTGAGCAAAAGAGGATGTACTCCAGGGGAAACGTCTGCATGCAGGCTTACTGTAGAAGCACACCAGCATGGCATCATGTACTAACTCAATTTTCACATTTTTCCCCCTTTCAGAAATTAAATTCAGAATGAGTGTAAGTTAATGGGAATTTGCCCCTAGGCCTACCTGTTTTGTGGTAAAATTGTTTGAGGTAAAGCTGTATTAGAAAGAGCTTGGGAATATTGACTGAACAGAACTTAGATGATTTAATTCACATTTATTTCACTGTGTGCTTGCTGACAACTTGGGAAGATATTGGCTGTAATAACCTAACTGGTGTTTTCATCGAAATGGACAATCAAGACTGAACAAATGAGTGAGTGACTACAGTCTTTTATGCAGTAGTGGACAGTCTAAGTTGACACATCTATAGATACATTCAGGTTACTTTTTTTCTGACTATGCACGCCTATTCATAGTCTGAATAGTTCTGCTTAGACATCTATAATCTGCTATCTATTTTCAGCTCATTTCAGTCAATTGATGTTGGCATTTTCTGAAATTCACACTTGAGTTGAGAACAATGTACTGAGTGTTGAATCCATTTCAGCTCAACTGTGAAGTTGATTGGTCATGATAGGTGACACAGGTCAATCAATCAGGTTTTGCCTTTTGGTTTTTAGTTTGCTAAATTAGGCATGTGAAATACATCACTTATAACTCTGAGCCACACCATTTAACAGGAGACAGTAGGCCCATGTATTCCTGGTAGTGATGTTTCATAAGTCCATAACTTAACTGAATCCAACGAATACTGATGCACGGTATCAAGTCTTTGGCTGGGTCCTTCATACAGCATTGAGGCCAGACAAAATGTGTGCGTGGAGGGAGGCCTGATATAGTGCAGCTGATCAGCTGATTGATCAGCTGCAGGTGTAAGGCTTTAGTAGGCAGGGGAGAGAGAATAAGTGACAGGAGTGTGAGTCTGATGAGTGGGCGTGGCTGGGGAAGTGACTGGTGCAGAGTGAGGTGCTGCTGAAGAACCTGGCAAAGCTGTGACATGCCTATTGGGTTAGTTACTTCCAGTACTTCTTCCAAACTATTATGGCTAAAAAATGGGCCAATCTGAACAAGGACAGAGTGTGACACTGAACACAGACTGTGACGCAAGCCATCCCTCTGATCACTGCCCCCCTCCACTCATTACGATACCACTTTGAGTTGGAGATTCAGGTAAAAGTGTCTGGAACCTGCAGTGAGCTGTAATGAATCACTGGCTGTAAGGCAGCCAAATCAGCCTAAAGCTCAATCAATTATTCCTCTGGGTGTCAAATAAGAATGAAAGAGAACATGGCGGAGCTAACTCTAAAACGGCAGTAGTTCTTTATGAAAAGATAATTTCAGGGTTTGTGCCCTTATATTTTGTAAAATGTAGCGAGAAACAATCACTTAAATTAAATCTAAAAACCCAGGTTTTGTGACCAAAAATTTACTCATTTACGACCTATTTGAAACTTAGTGTTTTCCTTACTCCAAGGTGACGTTATGAAATCGTTTCTCTCTCGCTATGAGTGAATAGAATGTTTGTGTTGATAATTACTAGCAGTTAAAAGTCTTGAGTGGCGTTGTGCTGGGATATCGCCACCCGCGATGACTCATGGCCTCTCGTCCAATCAGAAATTAATAAATAGCTCGACCGGACCGAACTGTTGTGTAATATGATTTTAGATTGATTTGAAAATGTCTTGAAGTGGAACAGAAAGAGTGTCCATGTGACGGTCAAGATGACATATTATGGTGTTTTGTTCAGCCTCTCTTCTCAATATACCACCACTGGTAAACGAGCTGAAAAGAATGTCAATGATTTATTGTCCAATTTCAAACAATATTACTCTCAATCCTCTTGCAGTACAGCCAGGCCGAGAGAGAGGTCACAATGTATGGTCACTGCATGTCACCAATTTGCAGTTTACGCTTTCTTTCTGCTTCATCTTTGGTCAAATAATCCCAATTATTCCTTTTGGCCTTCATAACGATACTGAGCTGCCTATTATGTTTCTGGTCATACATATGATTAATAGCCTGAGGGTTCTATTACTTACAGTCTTCATAAAATACCCAATTTATGTGCTGTCCATGGAACATGTCATTCATTTACTGTCATTATATTCCCTCTTTCTCATCTCCTGATGACAAATTATTATGTGTTTATACAGCGCCAAGGACCTCATTCACCTGAAATACAAAAACATACTACCAGCTATCCATCAGTGTAGAAGAGATGGATGGTTGTGTGTTTGTGAGTATAGATGAAAATTAATGAGCTAAACATTCGAGAGGGAGATGCCATACATAGCTTGTCATGTTGCCTGGCGCCTCCTTTCATCCCATAAGTTTCTTTCTTTTGTGCCAGTCTGACTTATTCTTAGACATCTTGAAATTAGGGCTGCAACAATTCCTTGATTAAAAGATTAGTTGTCAACTATTAAATGAATGGCCAACTATTACAATTGCGGCCTTTTAAACGTAAATATTTTCAGCTTCTATGACAGTAAATTAAATAAAGCAAGGCATTTGAGGACATAATTTTTTTTTTGAAAAAAATTACAAAACACAGATCAACATTTTATCAATCAAGTCCGGTCATGATTGAACATGCACATGAACAGAATATAATAACCACATCCAACCTGTTCAGTCGGTGTCGTTCACACATAATATCCGCAGGTTAACATCATACCTGAATCACCCAAAGGGTCGGCCCTCTGTTTGACAAAGATCCGCGGAGGTTGTGTCTGATAGCAGCTAATGCGACCTGGGACTTGCTGGTCTTCTACTCTATCATATCCATGAGGTAAACTTGGGAACATGGAGGCCTGTCAAATTCAGATTCAAAATCAATACACCCATAGTGGACTCCTGCAACCCCATAAAACCTAGATGGATGCTTGACATGAACTCTCTGTGGCTCAATGAAAAGTGCACTTCTCAGCTATATTAAAACAGATATGGGAGTATGTGGACTATATAAAGGAGTATTTCACTGGTGTAAGTCTTTTAAATGTACATCAATGTGTATAGTGATATCATTGTAATCATAAGGAACAAGACTAGCAGGGCTAATATCCACTAGCACTTTATCACTTTAGGTTGTGGGTGCCTCTCATTGACAAATCCAAGAATTGGTGTACCAAGGAGGCAGATGAGGTGCCATCTGACTGTATGACTGCATTCTATTAGGCAATACAATTTGCCCAGTTTCTTTTGCTTCTCATGAGTGCAAATTGTAACTTCATGAAATATATGTGATGTGAGTGTTACTGGAAAGAGGACTAACCAAGCAACACAATTAAAAAGACCTCTCGAGCCCCTTGATTAAAAACAAGTACAGCTAATTAACCATAGTCATCAACAAGACTCTCTCTTAATGAATGGGAATGGGAACAAGTGCCATTCAATTTGGGGCTTTTTGACTAATAAGCTTCACAAAAAACTTCCTTCTCCCATGGCTTCCCCTCGGATACAAATACAATGCTTTTTGACAAAACATAGTTAAATAACACTATGTGCTTACAGTTATGGTTAGAAATATTTTAGAATTAGAAATAACTTTTGACAATGTTTACAAATAATCCAATCCCAACATACAATTATCAATATAACTCAGATGTTGATGTCAACTACAAATCAAAAACAAGCAGTTAGAGGAAGAAATACAACTATTACCACAACTGCTACTGTTTTTCTCAAGATGTCACAGTTCATACCCAACCAATATGGCGTGTCATTACTGGTGCACCTATATAAACATGACAATCTCAGGAGCTAGCAAATTCTTGCAAATTGCCTACAACACCCGAAGGTATCCGTCAGTTACACTGTCACTGGACACGGTGCAATATCAGCCAGTTGGATCTGCACTCATTTCTGGAAAATATGGAAATGAGGCAAGAAACATTTTTGGGCTATTGACATCATTAACCATAGGTGTATACAGTTTTTGACCCTGGCATTATGTCTGTGTTCCATATTTGTGGAATGTGAAGAGTTAGCTCTGCACAATTATCCTGCTAACTCGGCTTTGTGCTATATGTCAGGGCTGTCCTTGGGCAGCCTTATGGGGTAGACAACAAACCTGAGCTAAAACTAGAGAGACGCTCTAAAAATGGCTCAACAATGGGATTTTTTAAAATAGATAAAGGTTAAGCCTATCAACACAAGGGTTGCTTCAAAAGACAACGCAAGTGAAAAATGGAAATCCCCAGCTGACAGAAACAGGAGCGCAGCAGCTCTATTTTCTGACAGTGCCTAAAGCCCTGTGTCCTTAAAAGTGGTTAATTGGGTAGATGCACCTTTTTAATCAATCTGTTGGACAGAGATAGCAATTGAGAGGTGAGAGGTTTTTGTAACAACTTTCAAAGGTTCAGCTTGTAAAGGAGAGGACGGATGTGTAAACAGTCTTATATTGGTAAAAACTGTAGGTTCCTTCTCTGTTTGCAAAGAGCTGTGAGTTATCCAGCAATAACCATTGACTTCTATAATACCCTTTACTTACACTTTACTTGTTTTTGTTATGCCTTATTAATACTTACCTGGTACTTATCCTGTAGAATTGTTAACCAGATAATCTGACTCAGAATATTAAAGGATAATTCCGGTATTTAGCACTTTGAGTCCCTTTTCTGGTGGATAAACTAGAGTGGTGGACACCAAAATTTTGACGATTGGTTCTGTCTCGACTTTTCTGACTCGTTTTGAATCGCCTTTGACTTCTTCAGAGTGGCTGCCTATGGGCATGCACAAACATGTCCTTAAAACAACCCTTAACGTTTGTTTTTAAAGCTGTGCAACTCACCGAGTGGTTAGTGGTGTCCGTGGTGTCCGTGGTATCCTTTAAGATTGTCCAAGGAGTCACACCTGAATTGCAGATACTTTCCACCATAACAATAGTTGGGCAGTTCCAGCGTTATGGATGTGACAATTGGACTCATATTGGTAAACAAAATGCCTTAGAGTGGGGGCAAAATTAGTATCAGTAAATTAATTTGCATAACTTTTAATGTAACCTCTGTCCTCTGAATACTGAGAAATCCTCACATTTCATATTATCAATTTCATTCTTAGAATACAAGGCATTTTATCAGCGTTATGGATGTTACATGAAATGGACACACTTTTGTGAGAGATTACAGGTTTTCTACAAACTCTGTGAATTTTGAAGGAAACTGCCGAAACTATGATATATGTAGCATGAAGGAGACTTGAATGAACACAAAAAGTGTGTTTTTGAAACTATGCGTCATTTTCGTAATGCATTATGTAGGAAAAACTGGCGTTATGGATGTGACGGTTTCACGTTATGGGTGTGACGTGTCTGAACCAGTCCTCGACAAAATACATAAAACACATACTTAAGTAGTGAATTTTGATATGGAACAATTGAAATAGTAATCATGAAAAACTAGCAATGAAATTATTGCTTCCTCAGTGCCCACTAAGATCCACAGAAAGAATCAGGACAATAAGTCATTTAAAATATAAAAAAGACATTTATTTTTTTCTTTTACCGTCATCAATTTTGGTCAGTGATTCCCGGGTTACTGAAATGCCAGGAAACATGAAACTAGGGAACATGAAACTTGGTGGCCACTCCCCTAAATAACTAGCCCTACCTCAACCGTTGCACCCAAGATAACAAAATATTTGTTAGTCTCAAAAGCCCGCATCAACCTAACCCATACCCACTCATTTGTGATTTGCACACATAAAGTACACGCACGTGCACACACACACATGCACACACACGCACATGCGCGCACACACACACACACACACACACACACTTGCACACATACAGACAGGCAAGCACACACATAAACACATACAGACAGGCAAGCACACACACACACACACATGCACAAACACCCACCCACATGAATGCAGACACATAAACACACACATGCACAAACATCCACCCACATGAATGCAGACACATAAACACACACACACAGGAACGATACGCGTAATGCAGCAAACACAAACACACACACACACATAAACACACAAACACAGGCACGCATAATGCATACACAGACACACACACACACACACACACACACACACACACACACACACACACATAAAACAAAGCAAACTCACAGCACACACTCATTTACATGCACATGAGTTGCAGGAGTAGGAGATGGAGACAAATTGACAAGCGTGATTTATTTTTGCGAAGAGAATATGCAGGACTGAGAGGCGGTCATATTTTGTACCGCTATGTGGTACATCTAGTTTATTGCTGCCCTTACTCATGTTACTCTGTGGGTATTAGCTACAGAGGACCTGACACTTATGCTGTCATATCGTGTCACATTTAAAATTAAACTGTGTTAAGCAGACGTGAACGGCAGGCTGAACAGATCTGCAACAGAAGGAGGTTGCTATATTAACTCCAGCTGCAAAGTCAGCCATCTTCACCAGCTAACACGATAATCCAGTTACTGTACAACAACAGTATGACAGTTACAGGAAGATAATCGTTCAGATTTTCGTTATTAGGCCACTTGAAAATATGCTATGGCTAGGCTAATTACTGGAGGTATTTTAATATTATGTTTGTTTTGCTAATGGTTAGGCAAGGCCTCCCTGAGGTTTTGATCATCCTAATAATCTTTGAAATGTCAATTGTAAAGACTAAGTTGAAATGCGTTGAAACTGACATGCCACCAGAACAGACGTTTTATCGGCTTTGAGGTATAATAAAGTCCCCAGTCTTGTAAATTCACATAATGTAACATCAATAACGTCACATCAATAACGTCACATCCATAACGCACCATTAAAGGTTTTAAAAGTAAGAAAGGGGCACAATTTGGTCATCACACTTTACATTGATATAAATCAGCTTTGCACAGACACTATGGACATTGTCGCATCAACACTGTATGTGTAGCATAAACTTTTCCTATAAAACGTTATGGATGTGACATGGCCATGGAACTTGCTGACTTAAAAACAAAAGCCTTACAAATGTAAGGAGTTGTGCTCTTAAAGGCAAGCTGAGCATAGACATTGCTCTACCATTCCCTTGTCAATCTGGAATTTGTCAAATGACACAATTTGTTTGAACCTTGGGTCCATTTATCCACTTTTTAAATATGTATAATATTACCATGTGAGAAATGTTGTTATTTCATATTTATGATGTAAAAAGAGTGTCATTCTCCATCAAATTCAATCAGATCAATAAACAATAAAATATAGACCTAAATTAAGATTTTAACAACAGTTCTATTTGCGTTTGCACAACTTTTTTTTCCATGGTAAGGATGACCTTTGCATGGAATTGCCCAGTTAGTTCTTTCTTACTAGTGTGTATTTTTCTCTTTGGTTCAGGCAGTCACCAGTCCTTCACATACAGGCAACATTTTCTCTGAAGGCAATGTAGCTCCACATCTTGTCACAAGATCTTTAAATCAGGGAGCCTGCTTTGAGTGGATCCATTGGGAAAGGTAGGAAAGGAAATCTCTAAGAAAAGTGCACTCAGAGAACACACATTGCCAGTGAACAGTGAAATGCACTGTGTTGCTCAAAGAAACATTCCAGCATGTACTTAAAAGAGCACCTTTTTTACAAAAGAGCTATTTTGTTTGTTTGTATGTTTGTTTGTCTGTGTCTGTCTCTCTCTCTCTCTCTCTCTCTGTGTGTGTGTGTGAATATATTACACAATCCCAAAGGCAGGAAGGGACCCTTGTGTGCAGGGGCCATTCATCTATCAGATGAGCATAAGCCTTTGATGTCCATAGCACTTACTCAATTGTGTTTTCTTGAGCGACCAAAACATTTGGATATGTTCAGTAGTTTGTTTGTGTGAGGGAGTGAGTGTGTGTGTGTGTGTGTGTGTGTGTGTGTGTGTGTGTGTGTGTGTGTGTGTGAGTGTGTGCATGTAAGTGTGAGTGTGTGTGCCTAGTTGGGTCTGAGACCCCGTTTATATGTACATAGTTATTTTGAAAAAACGGAAACGTTTCCCTTTGTTTGTTGTTTACATGCAAACTGAGAATTAGCCTCTGAAAACGATTCTTTCTAAAAACTCCAGCCAGAGTGGAAAACTTTGTTTGAAAGTTTGGATGTAAAGTGAAAACTTTGTTTGAAAGTTTGGATGTAAAGTGAGAAAAACTGAGTTTTAGGCAGCCAACATCACAGTATGCGCCAGAACTTGCACCTGTGGCAAAAGTGCGACCTACGTTTACGTTTTCATTTGGCTATGGTGATCAAAAGAGAAAGAGGAAATGATTCGTTGCTGTTGTTGCTATTTTCGGGATTCTGATTTGCTAACGTGGGCTTGAGCTTCTTATTACACTGCCACCTACAGGTTTGGCATGCTCTTGACGGCATATATATACGGGTTAGTGTAAATGAAAACTGACAGGTGTGCACAATGTTATTTTTGAAAAAGGGCAGGGTGAAATGTAGAAACGTAGTGAAACGTCTACAGTTAATGTTAATGTTTTGCGTGTGCATGTGTGTGTGTGCGTGCATGTGATGATCAAATATTGTTTCTCTAGTTTCCATTGTGGTTCCATTATTTTGGTATGGCATTTTTATGACCGCCCGCAGCGAAGCGGCGGTCATATAGGTTTAGTCAGATTTTTTTTTTTTTTTTTTTTTTTTTTTTTTTTTTTTTTCGCATGTCCAAATTTCCGTCAAGGATTCCCGGGACACTGTAAGACCGGGGTACACTAAACTTGGTGGGCATGTAACCCCACATGGATAGCATGGAACCTCCTGTTTTCGTTTTGATCTGTAGCCCCCCCGCTGGACTGGACCCCCCGAAAGGAGGGTAGGGCAGACACAGTTTTCTGTGAATATCTCGAGAACCGTAGGGTTTAGGAGGACCATTTTTTTTGTATGTTGATCTCAAAGGGCCATGTCAACCCATTCCATAACCACTCATTTCATGTATAAGCCCACCTAGTTAAACACAAAAAGTAAAAATGAGGTGTTGTAATCGCAGGTATCTGTGACCTAACATAGTCAAAACTGCACGAAATTGGAAGTGTAGGATCATTATGACACCCTCTGAATGCACGCCAAGTTTCGTGGAATTCCATTCATGGGGGGCCACACAATAAATTAATTTATGTTACTATACACCAACTGGCCTGTAGGTGGCCGGAGACAGTTTTCTGTGAATATCTCGAGAACCGTAGGGCCTAGGAGGTCCACCTTTTTTTTGTATGTTGGTCTTAAGGGGGCATGTCAACCTATCCCATTACCACTTATTTAATGTATAGCGCCACCTAGTTAAAAATTAAAAAGCAAAACATTAGGTGTTTTCATCACAATATCTCTGGCTGACATGGTCAAAACTGCACGAAATTGAAAGTGTAGGATCATTATGACACCCTCCGAATGCATGCCAAGTTTCGTGGATTTTCGTTCATGGTGGGCCTTACAATAAAATAATTTATGTGTACATTTAGTTTTTATTTGAAAGACTGAAAGACCGGGGTACACGAAACTTGGTGGGCATGTAACCCCACATGGATAGCATGGAACCATCGCTTTTCGTTTTGATCTGTAGCCCCAGCTGGACTGGACCCCGAAAGGAGGGTAGGGCAGACACAGTTTTCTGTGAATATCTTGAGAACCGTAGGGCCTAGGATGACCAATTTTTGGCGTATGTTTGCCTCCAGGGTTCATGTAAACCCATTCCATATGCACACATGTGCATCAACAGATACACACGCACACACATACATTCACAGTAATCCTACGTATGACACATACTCACACAGTAGACATATATACGCATGCATGCACATGCACACACACAGGCACATAAACAGGCAAACACACAAGCACATGCACGCACACACACCCACCCACACACACATAAACATAAACATGTACACGCACACATGCACACAATTCAAGAATTTCTCAGAATTATGAACAGGCAAGATGGGGGTGGGGTTGTATAAAATGTATATTACATGTGAAATCTATGAACTAATCATGTTTTGGTACTTGTTGCCTAGCAGATACCAGTGAAAATTGAGTGTGCATAATGCAATTCAGTGAGACAGTTAGAATCATATATGCCTTTCAGCGTGACTTATTTTTGTGGAAAACATGTGCTGGACTGGGCGGCGGTCATATTTTGTACCGCTCTGCTGTACATCTAGTTACAATTTCATTTTGAAACTTGCAGTAACAGCTGGCAGTTTTGTAAAAGATGTTAAATAGTCTTATTTCTTTTCAGTAATCTGGGAGGAAACAACTGCCTCTTCTGTTTTCTTTCATGGTTCCTCCACCCTTTCTTGTATTAGTTAAGCAACAGTTATGGAAGGCTTTTAGTCAGCTTGTTATTTTAGAATGCTGTTCATCAAAGCTTTCCTGTTTACAGTAAATGAAACCTACCTGAAATAAAACAAATGTCTCTGTCAATTTGATGTATAATAAAAAGGCAGCTGAGATAGTAAGGGTTTTTATTGCATTTGAGTAGTTGTGCTGTTGTGAATATGTGGAAAGCATCCAAGGCAGGCAGCAAGGTTAAGTAAACACAGGGAAGTCTTGGAGATCCATCTTCATGTCCTGTGTAATCCTTTAGACATGGGCCCTGGCCTCTAAATTGGACCAATGGCTTTATCCAACAGCCCTGTTTGCTGATTAGGTCTTCATTAGACATACCGGTAATATACAAATCCTCCTGGATTTGCAGAGAAAATCACACACAGAGGGATTTCAGTGATATCCTTTAATTAGCCTCTGATTAAGTGGAAAATGGTGGCATCTAATAAGGAAAATAATAAGATCAAATGAGGTAAAGGTTAATTAGGATGTAACCCTGGACCAGGTGGTATGATGCCTTGGAGTGAAAGGAGGATAGGTTTTAGAATGATTTCTAAGAAATCGTATGGGTGTACTGTGGTATTAACCTTTAGAATATAAGAATAACACCATTCAAATCTTCATGTTTTCATGATCAGAATTTGATGGGATTCTATACTGCGGTGTCCTTGCACTTTAAGTACCCCCTTGCACACATTCATTGAAACACAACAAGGAGATGGAGAAAGAGTTCATTACTCCAAAACACAAAAGAAGTAGTGGCAGTAAAAGGTAAATAATGTCCAGACTAAGACTATATTTACTTTTGGTAAATAAAACAGACCCTTGAAAGGCAAGTGACACACTTTGTGACACACACAAATTCAAAGGAGAAAGGAATAGAAATCCTTCCTCATATTGGTACAAACTTGTTTCAATTAACTTGTAAGAGGGTTGAATGTACAACATGCTGATGTACTGTGCCTCAGTGTGTTGCACATGATGATTAGTTTATTTCATTGTATTTAGTTTGTGGAAAAAGTTACTGAAAAAAGTGTGATTTTTTACCATACAATTCCTATGATACTACAAGATTCTGATAAATGTATTAGTTATAGAATAATACAAATGTTCTGTTCTAACCAATTCAACTGTCCTGATAAGTGATATGGGGTGCCTAGATTGTCACTTTTTGTAACAGGATTCAAGCCCTTATGCTGACTCCTCTTTTCGGCATGAGTAAGCTTTGACGCCAACAGCAGTCTTTTTTTCCCGCACTGACAGCCAAGCTTATTCAGTAAAGCAGAATTATTGATGTATACTCTTCTGTATTATTCACACATAGTGAGTGCTGGTTCATTAGAAATGAATGGTAGCATAACATTGATAACATACATAGTCTACTATAGGTTAGTAAATTCTTTCTCTGAGACTGTGATTGGACACCATAGAACTGACGTAGGCTACCTCTTGCGCAGTAAAACTTGGATATGGACTGCTTGAGACTTAAGTAGTGCAATACGCTAGCGTGCTAAAGCCTTTGTAGTTACTAAGCTGACCAATTGTGCCGTCTATGTGATCACAGGTTTAAGAATGGGGTGTGGCAACAGACTGCCATGGATGACAAGTGATGTGAGGCCTTAAGAGAAAGATACAATTCTTTGTGAATATATATATATATTTTTATATCAGATGCAGCTAATGCACAGCATCCACTCCAAACAGCTCTACTGTTGGCCCCTACTAAATTACAATGTGACTCTATGTATAAAACTGACATGTGAAAAAGCAATTTGACTCTACACTGGTACTATTTAATTGAATTCAATTGTTCTCATCTCCACTAATCTTCTCCCTGGCATATTAGTATGTGGGTTCAAAGGCCCGCATGTGATGCTCGCTTCATGTGCAATCCACTCACAGATCAGTCGGCGCTCGGCAAAGTGATATGCTTATCTGACGCCAAACAATTAAGTCTTCCAGAGTCATAATGTCAGATATGTGCCCTTCCTGTACTTTTGCTGATGATGCAAGTTTGTTAGGGGGGGGCATCCTCTCAGGACATCTTTGATAAGCCATAAATTCTTTAATCTTGACAGGCAGTGGGAGCCAGTGCACAGATAAATCAATCCAACTGACAGGGATGGCTGTCTTCACTATTGACTGCGTCGCTCACTCAGTAGCACAACACAGATAACAAACAGCCTCATGTCATCCATCTTGCCCTGATTGGATTCCGTTACCCTAAATTACATGAAGTGAAACATGTTATCCTCTCCTGCATGGGCTGTGTGAGTAGTGAAAAGTGACACCTAAGCTGGGGCAACATTTTAGATAGAGATTGCTCTCAGTATTTTTAAATCAGTTAATATTTTGTTTAAAAATAGCAAATGTATTTGACTTATTATTACATGATAGAGGGTCATTTAAACCTTTAAAAATGTTGCTTAACGAGAGTTTTACAGCTGCTTGAAGGAACACCATGGAATAATTTATATCTTTGCCTCTTTTAGTGCTGTGACGGTACCCAGTCAGTCAAAAAATGACTAGAAGGGTCATTATCTTACCCAATCAACAATGTTACATGCAATATCAAACATTTCAATCACGCACTGGCAATGTCAAAGACTTTATTCTCCATATTATCAGTTGGTGTAGCATCTGAATGAGTTTGAAGCCGTATGGTAAAAATAACTGCACTGTGTTGCTTAAATACCTAGGCTTTCACAAAAACAGACATAAGCACCTATAACGGTATACAAAGCTTGTTTTCAACAGGTTCAAGCTGTTCAAAAAGGCATCTTAGTTATCTTTGATGTTACATGAAAATGTGTACATATAGGTTAAATTACATATTTATGTCACTTAGGTTTATGGTATAAGGTGATGAGACGATGCTTGAAACGAACTTTTGTGGTGATGTGTATTTCTGATTGTAGATTGATATTCTATTGATTGACAGAATGTATCAGCTACAAGCCAGAAAATGGCATGTTACACCATCACTCAGTTCGAAGCTTTCATTTATGTTTACGGGTACTATCAGACTTATGCAGGGGTCAGGTGGCTATAATAGGGCAATTCCATGGAAAATTGACTTTTTGTCACATCCGTAACGCCAGTGAAATGCCTTGGCATTTGTATGATGTGAATGATAACATTGATTTTTTGTGCATTTTTTCTCATGTACATTCTTCAGCCAAAAATAGCAAATGCTCAAATTTCATGTAATCATTCACATCATATCAAGTAAACAAGTAAAATTGTTTCATTGCCACCTGCTCCACCAGTGCCTGCCAGTCAGTGACTCCGACAGACAGAGTGAAAGAGTAAACGTGACCCACTTTCACGCAGTGCGTCCTGGATCATTACTCTGACTCTTGCAGATGGTCGCTTTAATGTGGAGACAACAGCAGAGGCTTGATATACAATGCTCTCCACTATCTCGCTGGGTCATTAACCAAACAAAGAGAACAGCTTTGTGCAGGGCTGAGCGGTATACGCTGAGCAGAACTGGAGGATGTTAAGGGATCACTCAAACTCCGCCGCTTCTCCCTGACAACCCTGAGACGGGCAGAGAAAGGGACAGCGTCCTGTGAATGATGCAGTGGTGTCCAGAGAGCCCAGGTGGATCAGCATGGCATGTCCCAGACCCTTCATGGAACACGCAGCTTCATCCCCCTATACATACTGTATATATCTCATATAGGATAGATGGCATAAAGATATATTTAAAATCAAGAGAGAAAAGGCCACACTTTGCAATTTTCTGCGTAGTGCATTCATCAGTGTGCTTAGGTAAAAAAGTTACATACAAATCTTACATGCCCACACCCATACACACATACCCATCATCAACCAATGGTAATACAGTCCCATCCAATACAATAATGATATTAAAACAGTCCATCACTTAGCCTACTAATCTCAATATACAATGTAGATGCATGTGTCATATGTTAGATGTGGTTTGCAGTTGTGTTGTAGGATTAGATATGTATAAGAGGATATGACATATTGATAGATACTGTATGTTATATCTGATATATGTGGTCTACAAGAGATGAAGAACGCTGCCTCACTATTATCTGCTTTATGAAAGGTTGTTTTCATGGTATGGCCATGACAGAAAGGTATCTGAAAGGATCAAAAGAAAAGCAGTGGCCCTGACAGGTTCCTGTGTGGTCATTAAGGCGCTAGGTGTCAAGGGGGTCACAAAAGCTGGACTCAGTAATGAGAAGTCGGAGAGGTCAGAGGCATTAGCCCCCAGTGAGGCAGCAGCACCCTGACAACAGTCCTATTTCACCCAGCTTGCAACCTCCCCCATGGGACGGTGAGATCCAGATCTCAGCACTTCCGCAGAATTTTCTGGGCTAAATCTCTGAACATGCCTTGCTATTTATACTTTAATGGTTATATTTAATTGATCTCCTCTTTCCTCTTCCTTCCCCGGACAACCTGTTGTTATGAGAATAATAGGAATCTGGTCGAGAGTTCTGTTTTATATATAGGCTAGCTGAATGCAGGGTTCATAAGATGCTGTGCAAAATTGGATCGCAGTTGATGCAGCCATCATGAGGCAGTATTTTTTTCCTCCAACAAACAAAACCCACTGCTGAACAGCTAAAAAACAACTAAAAATATACACGGTAAAAGTTCAGACAATTATTCCAGTCACAGCATATGTATTATGCATCTACAGTGTATGCGTACACTGACTTGATAACAGCAGACTTTGCATCACAGTTCTTGAAAAATTCATGAGTTTGTTGACCTAGGGTAGAACATCCAGTACATACGATTTACTACAACATTTAAGTTGTTGATTAAATGTTTATGAAATAAATGGATACACACTATAAATATCCTACCATAGGTTTGCAATGAAAATAATCTTTCAAGCTACAGAGATTAGGCTACTTTCCCTGACTTGCCACAAAGATATTTCTTCAATCCATTCTCCTTTTTCCATTCTTGACATGCTGGTCTGTTCCACTCTGTGCGGTGGCTTTTTGAGAGGAGAAAGACGCCTGGATCCTACTGCTTTGCATGAAATGATTCTTTTGATGTGCCTCTGTTTGATCCATCATAGATGACTCCCCTCCGATTGTACCACGGCATGCCTGCCTAATTTTTGGGGCGTGATGGCTAAGATAACACTCAGCAAACTCCACATCGAGACAACGCTCTGGTGTTAACTCAAAGGTTGTAGTACATAAAAAGTGAATAAAGATGCTATTGCTGATATGGCTGTTTTGTCACTGCAGAGGCATTATGTTTCAAGGGTGAGATGTTCCAGGCCAAGGAGATCTGTCAAGTGGCAACCATGTGGGTCGTCCTGTTTGAACACATAGTTTGTGCTGACCTTCCTTCTGCCTACTGCTCTTCTCAGCAGGCCAGAATAACTGTATGTCACGAAATATTTGTTGATTCTGTTACCCTCCGAGGGAAACACGGTATTGATTTAATAAAGTAGGTCAACAGTTGCAAACACTGTGTGTAGGGAAGAAAAATTGGAAGGTAACACTCTGTCCAGATGCAATTGTGTGGAGTATATGAGCTTCATGATGTTATAAAAGCAAAAGCAGCAGACCATATACAGAGCCATCCCTGGCATGTGGGAAATATATAGAGTTGGAAATCAAGAGAGTATTCCTCCTACTTTTTAACTCCTACACTCAGTGGAAATCTTTGCAAACAGATGAAGGATAACCTGGATGCCTCTTCTGTGGAAAGCCAAGTTAGAAATTCTTAGGAAGTTTGCTTGTGCCTCACATGCACTTGTTCTACCACACAAAGCCTACCCAAGTATATTTTGCCTTTCAGTTCCTAATTTTGTATGTTTACAAATATTTATCCTTGCAATAATGCTCATAATAAATGTCCTTATCTGTTTTACGAATTAGACCAGATTTACCGCCCTTCCCCTTTTTTTGTTTGTTTTGATTTTGTTTTCAGTAATCTCCCTGGTAATTACCATTGTAAGTACTAATTAAGGCTGCAGGGCTCTAGAAATGGTTTGAATGGTCGTACCTCATTAACCTGTTGTATTTGCTACATGCCAGCAACCATTCAAGGTCGGATAATGTTGAGTGACACCTCTGCTTGTGGGAGATTGGACCACAAGTCCGTTATGCTACGTATGTTCTGATAGCAGAACAGATGGTCTATAGAGGACCCTTCAGTCCACAAAGTGTACACTGATGGCACTGCTATCAAAATGCCTATGTTATCAATATAATTAATTGTTCAATATTATTTCCAGCTCACTTTGCTCCACGCTCATGTAAGAATTACAGTACTCTCCCAGGTAATATACTGTATCCAGTATATTTATGTTAGTTTCTGTAACTGCATAGTGTTCCGTTCAACAACATAGTATTACTACAAGATAGATAGATAGATAGATACTTTATTGATCCCCAGGGGAAATTCAAGGTAAAAGAGAGAAATATAAATAAATAAATAAATAGCAGCACTGGATGAGATGCTTTTGGGTGCTCCCAGTATGCCTGGTGCTGCCACCCCCTAGGACCACATCACACAATGCTATGTGCCAAGTGCTGGGGCATCACAGCTCCAAGCTGGCATGTGTTCATCAGCGCATTCTCACCATGTCTGTGCCAGCCTACGTCAGCCTGGTATCCCCATCATCCTCTTTTAGTGGTGAATGAACTAGAAAAAAGTACATCAACTTCAGTGACTTTGAAAGAGGAGTGATCGCTGAGGTTAGAGTTATTTGTTTACCGCTAGCAAAATCTCTCAGGCAGAGAAGCTGTCAAAGTGGGAGAGCAAATAAGTAATTCGATCTCTCCCGCGTGGCACTTGTAACAGCTTGTTTATTAGATAACTTGGTTACTTTTAAGATGCTATTGGTATAACACTGTTAGTGTGGGAATTAGCACAGGCTGTGTCTGGCAAGTCCAACCCATTGCCCAGCAAACTAACCAAACAAAATATTTATATTGGGTTCGCCAGTCAGCATTTTAAAGTGTAGAACTTGGCGCTTGTTATGAATGTAAGGCACGCTCGCACAAGCACTCTACTAGTGTAGGTAGGGAGTGTTTTTCTCCAGCTTGCGTCATGTTTATGCATAAAAATGTAGGACGCCTTGGCCCAGGTAGCATGCGGGGCAGATGTATAGAGGTATGCATGGAGTCAGCCAGGGCCTCTTCCTTTTTGCTGGGAACCGGGGGGAGAGAGGTTCTAACGGGTCGGAGGGGGTCTGCACTGAGAGGTGAATTAGAGAGCTCCTCCTCTCTCATGCAGAGGGCTCTGCGTGGCTCCTTCCCCCGCTACACACCCAACCGACTCGCCCCAAAGAGCACATGTGTCAGAAATACAGATGGGCTTGATGCTGCCTCTTGTCCTCATTTACTGCGCACTTTTTGTAATTTATTTCCCACAGACCCATATGCCAAAGAGATGTGTTTGGTCTTTAGAGTGCAGTCACGTCTTCCTTTTGATGTCGAAAATGGGAGGCGAGCAGTTTAGTTTTTTTCTCGCCCTCCGTCTCTGTCTCTCTCTCTCTCTCTCTGCTCTCTCTCTCTCTCTCTCTCCTTGTCGGCATACCTCTGGTAGAAATGACATCTTCTCAGATCACAAAGTGTTTAGTTCAGAGGGAGGATGCTGCTAAAGTGTTTTCTGAGGGAAAAAAAATAAAATAATAAATAAAAAAGACAAGGCAGGCTGTTTGTGGAATGGAGCCAGTCCTCCACCAATAACAAAGAGCATTTTATGGTCCCTCATGGCTTACTATACAGTGTGGGCTTATGGTCCTCCCCCTCCAACTGACTCTGAGAGGCCTGTTGATTATGATAACATGAAAAATGAGCAGTGAAGGAAAAGTGGGCCACAGTTGAAGGGTCTTTGTTAAGCGCTGACAATATCCCCTTCTCTGTCTTGTGTTGAAGCGGTAGTGAAGGGAAGGTTCAGCCAGCATTGTGTTGTGCCAGCATTCATGGCCAAGTCAGTGTTTCAGTATGGCTGTTGATTAGAGATGTTGTGATGTCATCATTGCCGTTGCAGTTGTGTGCCGGAGGAAAGGACTCAACCTCAACTCAGACCTGAAGGTTATTCCAGCAAACTGAAATATTCATGCATTATTGATTACATATCCGGCCCCCCAAACCTGGGAAGAAATTACTTTTTCTGCACCAGTCACATGCAATACACAGAGCAGTCTTTGATTTGCTTTTGTATTTGTAAAATACTTCTTCATTTCATTGCAGTCGAGACCGGTGGCAACTGATATTTATGGCTTTAATTTTCCCAACAACAGCAAATTTATTCAACTGTCTGGAAAGTAAAATGAATTATTAATGGAATGAAAATCAGCAAACAGTATGGATATACTGTACATGCATAAATGGACAGACAGGTACATGCATAGTTAGATTGTTTGTAAACTAATCATATTAGGTTTCAGCATGTTTGCCCTGAACACCATGAAGGTTAAAAATCTGATTTTAATTCAGTCAATGTTCTTGGACTCTGAACTAAGAGTTACATTTAATTTTATAATGGCAACCAACTTCCACTTGTAAAATAATTATCATTGTGAACAGTTCAGTTCAACAGATCTGTTGGTTTCGCAAAAATAAAAAATAAAAAATAATTGGCTGTGGCAGCTGTATACATACATATTATCAAGAACTAATTATTTATGTATTAACATCATGGAGATTCAAATTCCAAGGCAGTTCATTTAAATTATTGAAATGAACTGCCTTGGAATTTTAATTCAGATCTGTTACTATTTTGTTATTATTTTGATTGATTCATAGTTAGTAATAGTAATAGTAAAAATAATGGATAATTGATTAAACAAAAACATTCCACATTCTTCACTGACTTCACTAGCCGTATGGCATTCGTCAGTGATGTCATCTATGATCAGACACAGACACACACACACACACACACACACACACACTACACAAATGCACATTTACTGTATCTAAATCTACAGTTCATAAAGATAGGTCTATGCACACATACATGCGGGGAAATTACATGGAGATCAAATACAAGAATATATAACAGAACAAGAATATATAATAGAACATATTGATGTAGTATTAGTGTATAGAATAATATGCCTGTGCTGATGCGTCTGGTATATTGCAATAACCAGCAACATTATTACCGGTACAGACCCTTCTCCCCCATCTCCCACGGCAAACACTGGACTCCAGATCAGCTGTTCATTAATGGTGTTTTCTTATGCCTTGGTGAGCGATATGTCCTTTGAGATGTCTGTGAAGCTCCTGATATCTAGTGATCCTGATACCCCCCATAGGCCCTCCCCCTTCCCCTGCAATAAGCCACCTCCAGAGAGTCCGACGGCAGATGATGGAGCGCCCCCCAGGACCCCAACTCACCCCAGCTCACCCCACCCCAGCCCACCGTGGACTCACAACTCACTCTCCCCTGTCTGCTTTGTGCAGTGAAAGCAGCTTGTGAACAGGGGGAGGGTCTCAGGGTGAACACCACACACATCATTATCTTGGAATAAGGGAAACATCTTGAAGAAATATTGCGTGTGTATTTGGACTCGTAGGCGAGGCTAATTTGGTCTCATCTTTGCAGTTGTCCCGTATGAAATAATCAGCCTATTTTTTCTTCTTTCTCTTCTCTGATGTTGGTTCTGACCGTTAGATTACTGGACGTAGTGCTGTTCTCCACCAGCTGAAACTCTAGCCGGGGTGCTCCTGCTGTGATGGCCTTGGGTAACAGCAGCATCTACAAGGCCTCAGTATCTCTTGTTTTAGGATGAAACAGCACTGGTTTCAATGGCCTTCCATTTTCATAGCCATTTCATATGATGAAATATTTAGTCATTAAAAGTATTTGATATGATCAATCAGGTAAGCTCAGAAAAAAATATGCAAAAGACATAATTTATGCCTAATTCCTGATGGCACTTAGGATGTTGTGAGACAAGAAATATGTAGGATGTGTGTGAAATCTTTTTTATTCTTATCCTTTGTAGAGATATGTGTCTAAATAATTGAATATAATTTACAATTCTTATTACATGAATGTTTCACAACCTAAAACAGCAGTATTCCAAATGATAGTAATTAACAGTGATTCATATCCATGGATCATTTCCACATTTGGGTTCAATCTTTTTTAGAAAATAGTGGGCAAGATCATCTTGTCTAGTGGGCAGACAGAGACTTTTGATGGAGCCGCGTTCCTGTTCTCTTTACAGAGATTCAACAGGACTGAATGAACATGGCGAAATGGTTTCTCCTTTGAGATATGGAGTGTATTTAAAGTTGCTGGTACTTACACTGTGTAAGTGATGAATCTCGTTCTCCCCTGGTGTGTAGCCGTGTGACCCGTTCCATTCGCGGGCCCACTGCCTTTGAGCGTGTGGGGAGAGAGATTGATACTTCAGGGTCAATTATAACAAGGACTGACTGAATGGTGTCAGCCCCACAGGCACAGTGAAGGTAGATAAAGACACCACCTCTGTGTGAGAGAGAGAGAAAGCGAGAGAGGAGGGCAGGGAAAGAGAGAGAATGACATGATTAAATTACTACTACAGTCGTCTGACAACACAAATATTTTTGTGGCACTAATTTGATTTTGGCCTCTACATACTGAATGTGTATAGAAATATTGAAAATATAACTTTAAATTAAACATCAGTAACAGTAAGGAGTGGGCGTTTGAGTGTATTTAGACCTGCGCTATAAAACATGTATAAAAATGTGCATAATTAAAGTCTTTCAGCAGAGACTCAGGCAACATGAGGTGCATGGATTTTGGATTACTGCCAGTCTTGTTGAAATGAATAGTGATTTATTTTGATTAATTAAACTATACTCTGAATCTTAGATGCAGATGCACAGAACCATGACAACAATCATAGTAAAACAGGGAGCACATGGCTGTGTTAGTTAATGATGCTTGAATCTAGCATGGGGACAGGTGGAGAATGTGAATATTATTTTTGCTAAGCTTGCACAGGTATTGGATGCAGGCCAGTAAGGCATTGGATTCGACAGCACCAACCTAGCATGGCCAATTGATGTAGGTAAAGCAAGCGACTCAGTCAAATAAACTCAGCTAATAAAGTCAACTAAAAGAGAGAAGAGACGTAGATCCTTGCCAGTTGGCAGATGTGTGGACAGTCGAGTCACTTGGGCGAACAAAGCAGGAGGGAAGCAAGGAGCACATATGGGGGCAGTCAGCACAGGGGACATGAATCTCGCCGACCACAGCTTGTTAGCACAGCTGAATTCCGCGGTAGATGACCTCATGAGAAATCAAAGAGAGGCTGCTCCTTATGCAGCTACTGCACCCGGGTCAACTGGAGAATATCTGTGGCCATCAAAAGCTACAGCTCTGGCTCTTGGAATTGGCAGCGGGTGGCTCTGTGTATTAGTTTAGCGTGGCACTACAGAGATAGTGGAGAAGAAGTAAATGGCCAAAATGTTTTTATTATAGATAGATATCCGGTAACTGTACTTCGGGGCTCTCAAGGATTAAATCACAAAACCGATAATGACAGAGAAGATGGGAAAGCATGAATGAATGCAATGCAGAGGGTGGATATTTCTAAATTCACAGCAGACCCCTACAGGACTGCGCTGAAGACTTTCTATATTCTGCTCGCTGCTGTTGCGCTTCACTGACTTGTGCAAAGGGACAGTAGCCACATGGCGTTCACCAGTGATGTCATCCATGATGGGATGATATAGCTGTGGCAGCACACACCAACGCGCGCGCGCACACACACACACACACACACACACACACACACACACAGAGCTGGAGTGGGGCCACTTTTCAGCCTGGGAGTTTCAGGCCCAAGACTGGCCCACGTTTTCCATAGTGGTGGAAATTGGATAAATGAAGGAACATTTCAGCTCTTACTATTCTGTAGTTTTTATTAGTACCATGGTTCAACAAATGTGTAAAGGTTATATAATAATATTCCACAACTTAACAAAAACAGAAAGAAAGAAAGAAAGCCTTTGAAATGTAACCTATCCCACGCTTCCACAAAGAGGCATATTGAACTAATGTTTAGGCTACATGTTTTTTGCATGGGTAGTAGGGCTGGGATAAACGATTATTTTTTAAATGATTAATCTAGCGATTATTTTTTCGATGCATCGATTAATCTAACGATTAATTTTTTCAGTCCGATTCGATTTCGATTTGATTATCGATTATCTCCCCATTAATTTAACCTGACAATAGCCAGATGAATGTCGTTCCGGTTAGCTCCGCCTAGCTTCACTCACATCCATCTGGGACCTCTTCCATTGAGAGTGATTTCTGCAACCGACTTTATGGTTCAGCCAATCAGGACGCAGGGCGGGAGTTTCATAGATGTGACATAGCGTAGAAGCGACTGTGAGACTGTTATCAGCGTCACGGGTTGGCTTCGATGTGAGTGGTTGAAGTAGCACGTCAATAGATGACGGACAAGTGGCTTATTCAATCATATGCAAGCATTTTTTGATTAGGCCCAGCCTTCTGAAGCAACACTTCAATGGATCGGTTCCAGATGGATGAGTGGAGCTAGGCGGAGCGAAATTCATCTGGCTATTGTCAGGTTACCATTAATTGACTAATAGCAACTTATACATGTTGATTTACATATCTGAATGAAAAAAAACATGAATTCCTTAACATTGGAATATTGGTCTTAAGATTCCAAAATAAAAGACTATACAAGTGCAAAGTAATGCATTCTTAGTCAGAGGTAGCATTCAGTTCAGTTCAGTTGGTCTAATTGAGTGCCTGTCACTTTAAGACGACGTTCGTGAGGGAATCCCTGCAATTAACATTAACACTTTTAAAACGCTGCTGATGTGTGAATGCCATTCATACGGTAGTTAGTTCAAATAACGGTTCGTAGCCTACTTCTCCTTGGGACAAGCACTTTTGAGTCTTGGAAAACACTTTTCCATTTACATTGGGATTTTGCAAACATTCAGAGTCAATAAAATGAGCCCTACATGAGTAACGAAATTGACAAGCAGATGTAAGTAAGCATGCTAAACTTGACATCCGAACAGTATTCTAACGTTAGCTTTGAGATACTGCTTGATTGCATAACTTAACTTAGTTTGGTCTCCTCAATGTAGGCTACTATGTTGTGATGAGACCTTAGCAGAGTTAACTTTAATGCAGCAGTTTTGAACACATTTGCGCAGCATGGTCACGATGCTACGCGGATTTAATAGCAATTTAGCCCACCTTGTTCTATGCAATGCTTCTATGTTGCAACAACAATCCTTTATCAATCGTGAATATTTTGTTAAATACACATGCAGAGGAGGAGCAGCGGGCTCATTACAAGAGAGAGTGGCCAGGGCAAGGAAAGGCTGCGTGCGTGAAAAGCACAGCTCAATGATTTCGTGGCCCCCAGCCACAGATTAGTCAACGTATGGGAAACACTGAAGATGTAAAATTCAAAATATGTAGTGGCATACATTATGCTTAATGAATAGACGCGCATATTTTGCGTCGACGTCATCGATTACGTCGACGCGTTGTCCCAACCCTAATAGACCTCTCCAGAATAAGTCCCGCCTCCGTAACTTCCGTATCCATCCAACTTCCTGGCGTTGATTGTCTATGGGAAATAACATGGCGTTTCGAAATATCATACCTGTAAAACATCTGTAGGTAGCGAAGTAGAAAAAGCTGGTGGGCAGATTGGCCTACACACTTCTGCCATCTAGTTTCCACTGGATTTTTTGATTGTCAGTGCCGTTTAAGTAGTATACTATAGACTATACTACCTACAGAGTTTGACAGGTACGATCTTTCAAAACGCCATGTTATTTCCCATAGACAATCGACGCCAGGAAGTTGGATGGATACGGAAGTTAGGAGGCGGGACTTATTCTGGAGAGGTCTATGGGTAGGCTATATTGTTGTTTGGTGATTTAGCCTACTCCTTTACTAGGCTACACCCTCTTCTGAGCAAACAAGGCATATAGGTTTATCATGTAGGATAATTGCTCTTTCTTACATTAAATAACTTTAATTTATCCTCTCTACATGTCCCTGTAGTCATGGCCTCCTCATCACTAATTTCGGGCTCATCATTTTCAGTGGTCGACTGGTTGATCTGCTGCTCAGAGGCTAGTATATATATATATATATATATATATATATATATATATATATATATATATATATATATATCTATTAGCGCAATAATTACATTGCTAATAATCATTGCCTAGGCTATCTCTCTTTACCAGTTGCCCCTTTTTTCTGGAATCTGGAATCTGGCACATTTAGCAGCATTCTACCTGGCCGTTTCAGTCCCTCCTAGCCTCTTTCTACCATCCATCCTTCCTGACGCTTATGGGCCGGCTCGGCTATCCGTATCTGAGAAAACATTTTGGAAAAGACGGGCTATGGACCCAACCAACTCTTTTTGGGAGGGGAGAACTCCCTCACGTTGGCTACCCATGAGGCAAGGTGTCATGCACAGAATGCGGAACGTGTATAGCATCCTTAAAGAAAAGAAAGACTAACGTGACAAATGTCATTTTTTTTCCTCGACCGGCCCAAAAGTGAAGCGGCCCACCGGGAATTCTCCCGATTCTCCCGATTACCCACCCCGGGCCTGCACACACACACACACACACACACACTCGCACACACAAACGGGCACACACAAACAGGCACACACACACACACACACACACACACACACACAGGATGGAGCTCCATCAGTCATCAGTCAACATTCAGTCTCTGCTGTATGTGTCAGGAACAGAATGTGAAAAATGCAATTATACACACTAGTGTAGCTCAGAAGGTTCCTCCATGTGCAGAATGTTTTTTTTCTGTGTTTTTTCGGTCCTGTCTTCCATTATAGTCATTTGGAGGCAACAAATAATTCAGATGGCAGCAATTTTACACATTGGTTTGGGGGAAATGAAAGATAAGACATGTCAATATATATATGAAAATTCAATGGAGAAAGAATGAGGAACATCACTGAAATAATCACATTACTTACATGTGGACACACACGTGTAGGGACTGTGGGCTGTGAAGTGTATTTTTAGTGTTGTATCATTGACATTTATAGGTGCATTCAGTAGTGCAAAGGGAATATATTTCTCCTTAAATGGATGAATAAAAGATCCTTCTCTTTGAGGTTGCTGAACATAGATATTTTTGTTGCTCTCTTTGATGCCATACCTAGGAGCGACTCTTATTGGGGAAATATACATCATATAGGCCTAGCATTGCGGTCTGTTTGTAAGTGAATATGGAAAGTGTCTTCAGCAGCTTCAGGGTGATATTTTATTTAGTGGCTAAACGGCTTGCCTTTTCGTCCATTACCATACAAACAAGGGTGAAAGAGTAGAGGTCAGGTGAACAAGTCTGTGTTATTTTACATATTTATTAAGATGCATCATGCAAAGTCAGAGACCGGCCCCAGAGTGCTGCTCTGCTGAGTGCATGTCGTTAGCAGAATTTGGCCATGTACTGTTGTCACAACTCCTGTCTCGTCTCGTTCCCAGACCAGATTTCTGTTCCAGCTCTCCATAGGCAGAGCCAGTGCATTCAGCCTCCCCAGTATTTTAGTATTTCTCTGTATGAAGTTTCTCTGTCCCGCCATGTTTAGTTACTCACCTGTGCCCAATATGCTCATTATGTTTGTATTTAGGCCCTGAACAATTCCCATATCCCTGTGTGGAATTGTGTCTGCATCCGCATTCTGGTGTTCTTGATTTAATTCTCTGAAAAAGAAGTCTTTGCCGAACCCCCTCCATAATATGAAGCATTATTTTGGAACATAGCCAACTAGGCCATGCTATCCTTGATATCTACCGTTTTGGCGTTTGGTCAGGTGTTAAGTGGTGTTAAGGGGTGTGAGGCTTGATGTTAAATCAGCACTGTGCAAGTTTTTGGTCTAAAACTAGCAAACTGGCTACCAGAAAGACACGCAAAACCTTGTATACACCACCCAGAGCATTACTGCTACTGCTGGTAGGCTACTGTGAAATAGTCAGTAATGTTGTGCTGCAACGCTTTCTTTCATATCTGCTGTGTGTTCCTACCTGGAACACAGTACAGCATAATGCATTTCCTGGATGGCTGGTGGGAACATCACATGGTTATCTCTCCTTCATATATCCATATACCATTCAAATTAATCTGAAGATACCAAAGATACCAAAACTACCTGTTAAAAGCATACCTCAATGTGACAAATTGCTGCATACTGTAGTTTTGCTTTAAAGGGATATTCCACTTTTGAGGAATTACACTCATTTTCCACCTCCCCTTGAGTTATACAATTAATTTTTACCCTTCTGTAGTTCATCCAGCTGTTCTCTGAGTCTGGCGATACTAGTTTTAGCTCCAGCCTAGCATACATGTAGATAATTGAATCCGATTAGACCATTAGCTTCTCACCTGCTAGCATCACGTTTAAAAGTGAATAAGATTTCCGGTAATTTTCCAATTTAAAACTTGTCTCCTCTCAAGTTAGAAAGTGTAATAAGACCAACAGAAAATGAACATAGCGGTTTTCTAGGCTGATTAGACATGGAACTATACTCTCATTCAGGCGTATTAATCCAGTCACTAACCAATTTGTCTGCTTGTTGCTGGAGGTTGGCCTACAGTGACTATTTTCAGGTGCTGCATGATATCATTGTGCTGCTGTGCCCATGGTGTTCCTTGATTATTATGCTGGATTATATATGTTACGCTGGATTATTATGTTATACAGGTATATGACACAAATGTAACAATACGCTTTAACAATTTAACAATTTGCTTTTGATATTCCCACAGTAGCAATTATCATGGTGAGTTTGGAATGAAATTACACAGGCACTTGACATTCACCACATAGCAAGATCGTTACATCATTAAATGGTAAATTAAATACTCATAATTGAGTTATCCAGTTTTGTTATGAATGGTGAAAACGTTTTAGATTTTTGAACAGAATGAATAACAATATAAAGTGAATCCTAAAGTGCATCCTTTTTAACAGTTGCAAAGTTACAGCAGAAGTAACAGCAGAAGTAAGCAGAATGTTGATGCTGGATACAAGGAACTAAAGGTCTGTTTAAGTCCTTGTGATCAACCAAAGGATGTACATCCATAACATTATAATACATTAAAATGCTCGAGTTCATGTGTAGAGACCCTGCGATACTTCGAGCAAGGTTTCATGTTGTGTCGAGCCTTCTTAGTGTAAAAATAGTGATTTTGATGCGATCATAGTGCCCCTAGCACTCCCATTCAAAAGGCCATTTGACCCAAAAACGAAAATACGGTCAATCTTAAAAGTGGTGCTATTTGGTATTCACTATTCGTGTTTATGCCATCTTGGATGAAATGCATGTTAAATGCTAGACTAGATGCAAGCTCTCGTTGAGACATTTCATATGAAATACAGATATCAGTATTGTGTTGTCGGAGCTTTGGGTGCAGTGAGTATTAGTTTACTGTGAAAACAGATGAAAAAAATGTATAAATGTGTACTCTCTGAGACACTGACACATCAGATAGGAAACCCTCTGGGTAATACAATGGAACAGTGCATCAAAATTCAACATTTCCATTCGCTGTGTTGCAAAGAAGTCTGGAGGAACTAACTTTCATTCTCTCTCAACCTTGGGAGTCCATGGCAACCCTTTCTGCTCCATTCAAGAGGGAGGAAAGCGTCAGATGAGACCTTTTCACCCAGTTGTACAAAGAAAAGAAAGTTTATGTAAGAGAAGGAGCGAAAATAAGTGAGAGAGATACTGTAGAGAGTGCAATGCCTAAAAACATTAAAAACAAATGTGATGCTCCTCTTTCCCGTCAATTCTTTTTATCTCTCTTTTTTCCTCTTTGTTTTTTTTCTGCTCTGACTTTCAGGTGTTCCCTCACTCACCTGTCAACCTGGGAAGCCTGAGGGACTGACGTTTGGCACCTTTGGGAGAGGACAGCGGCTTTCAAGAGCTTCGCTTGGCCGCGAAGAGGAGGAGAGCCGACAGGATTATCTCTCACCTCTGTGTTGTCCAAAGCCGCCTCCAGGGGGGGGGGATCCACACGGTCCGGTAGGGAGTCCACGTCGGGTAGCCAAGCAGTGCTGTGCTGCCCACTCTCACTCCAACCAAACATGCAGAACAGGGCTCGCACTTAAGAGGGAGGCCAAATCCATGAGAAATAGTTTTTTTTTTCCCCCAACCCAAAAGTACAGCTTTGAGCAATGAAATAAATCCAAGAGGATCCTTTCTACCTCGCTGAGCTATCAGGTTGATATTCGGTTGTGCTCTTCAGTCTGAATCGAGAAGGAAAAACGAGAACAAAAGGGGGGAAAGAAATCGTTCGGAAGGTACACGCGGGTTTGGGCGACTGCCATGTCTCCGGTTTCTGCCAACAGACGGACCTGGCTGGGCCATCACCGCGGCCTGGCTCCAGTCCCTGTCCTCCTCCTCCTTCTGTGCCATGTCTTGGCATTGCGCGCCGCCCGTCCCAAGGGCCCTGGCCACACGTATCTCAACTCTATCCGCATCGACGGCGACATCTCGCTGGGCGGCCTCTTCCCAGTGCACGCGCGCGGCCACGACGGCAAGGCGTGCGGCGAGCTCAAGAAGGAGAAGGGCATCCACCGGCTAGAGGCCATGCTCTTCGCGCTCGACCGCATCAACAATGACCACTCGCTGCTGCCCAACATCCGCGCTGGTAGCGCATCCTGGATCCTGCGTGCTTTCGCGACGACCGCCGCCCTCGAGCAGTCGCTCACCTTTGTGCAGGCGCTCATCGAGAAGGATGGCTCCGACGTCAAGTGCCTGGGTGGCGGCGCGCCCATCATCTCCAAGCCCGAGCGCGTGGTGGGGGTCATCGGGGCGTCGGCCAGCTCCGTGTCCATTATGGTGGCCAACATCCTCCGCCTGTTCAAGGTAAGAAGCTCCTCAGTGTTGCTATGCTTGGGCATGCATGCTTTGGCAAGGGCTGTTGTCACACTGTGCAAACTGATGGAAGGGAAAATGCACTTCAACACAACAAAGCGTCTAATTATTTAGAGAAGTACTCACATAATTCCCTCGAGGACATTGGCCAAGCAAACATTTATATAAATAATGATATGCTGGTTTATGTATCTGTTATTGCCTTTCTTCACAGATTGAAATATTTGCTGCCCTTGAGTCTGATTTATCCCTTTGATTTCCTGTTTGACTGTGTTTGTGACACGCTGATATGTTGGAAGCTCGGTTGCCTGTTGTTTGTGTTCATAATTTCTAGCATTCCAACGAATCTGTGTGGTTATGTTTTGATTATTCACATGGCAGGCTTAGACCGACCCTTGTTGAAACCAAGATTGAAATTCAAATGGGATGTATGTCGCACTGTTGGTTCAATAAAGGCAATGTGAAAGCTAATGCATCTGCTGTGTTGCAGCAATAGGACGCCTGACAGCCAAGATTCCTTTTTTTCACTAAAGAGATTGTCAGCACTCCAATGGCAACATGTCTCAAATTGCCAGGAAGGATGCACAGTTTTGCAGAGCAAATACAAATAGAACTAGCTGCATTTTGACGAAGAATGAATGAATGAAATACTAGTTTGCAGAAGGCAGCTGAAAAAAGGCCAGAGACCGACTGTGGACAGATGTTCCTTGACACAGGCAGGAAATATTTGTTTGACAACTTATTTTTCAACTTTTCAAGCTCCATTTAGCTTTGCCCAAGGGAGTGACCAAAGTGGAAAGCATGTTCTTTAAAACAGCGTGCAATCTGTTCCTCCTCCTTTCAAGATATGAAGCAGCCTCATACTTCAGCATGCTCATCTGGTCGATCTACTTAAAAGATATTAAGTGAAAGTATCAAGGCAGATATGACTTTTATTGGTGATAACTCGTGACAATTTGTTTTTCCATTTGTCGCCTTCAGAAAGACGGCACATTCAAACAAGTGTCTGATATAGCCCCCTGATGTTTACTTTGAGTTTGCCATACATAAAAGAGACTACAGATATTGTTTTTGTTTGTGGTCTTGCCTGAGGTTATTAGATAACAGCTTTTTTGAAACACCACTGCCAACTGTTCCCAGTGAATCTGAATGCATTTGAATGACGATAAGGCCCCTCAGTACTTGCAGGATTTGTATCGCTGAGCTCCGTGGGCTTAATTCACAAGTGTCACATTATCTGTGTGGCGGCGTCACCCCTGCTCCCCCCATTCACGCTTATCAGCTTAGCGAACAAGAGCCCTTATCTCATCGGCAGTTTCAGTTTGGTCGTTGTTGCGAACTTCCAAGAGTTTGGCAGGAAGCATAGAGTGATGCGCACTGGAAATCCCTTTGTGTAGCCAGACAGTGCGGTGGAGATATTTACCTTGGTTTCCTGTCGTGTTTATCACATGGGGAGCTGGGGGCAGGGAGGGGGGAAAAAGTGTGCAATGAAAGAGAGTGAGATCCCCGGAGTAGAGCAGGCCCCGGCTGCAGCGTGGTACCAGTGACAGCCTGGAAGCGTGTGTGCTGTGATAAGCACATTTCCAGCCGCACAGCGAAAGCTTGTATTACTTGGTGGGGGGGTGCAGGGGAAGTTATGGTGTGAGTAACCCCAGGGGTTTGTGTTTGGCTGTTAGCAGTAGGGTGAAGGCTGAACTGAGGTTCTATTGGAGGGTTGGGGGCTCATTACCGCACACTCACACTGTACCTTCCCCCTGCTCCCCCACCCACCCCCCAACAAAACCTAAGTTAAGCCTTCACCCTAGTGCTAACAGCCCCACACCCTGACCCCGACAGCATCACGGTATCCATAGGAGACGTCAACTTAACTGACCTCTCCCTTATAGTGTTGTTTCTGTAATTTCCTTTTAGTCTGCCGTTGTTCAGTTAGCAGGGGAAATAAAAGGAAAACACTGACCCCAGCAGCCCTCAGGTTCATTTCTGAACCATTACAATCCATTTAGACCGCTGATTCTCCAGTTCAGTGGTCACACACACACACACACACACACACACACACACAAAGAAAGAACTTTGAGTAGTATTAAAAAGGGGAACAACATTAATCCCTTACACTTCTGATTGTAAAATGTCGGCCGAATGATCCAGGAGACAGCACTGTCTGACTTGTGCTATAAAGCAGACATAGGTATGGATTAAACAGTAAGCTAGTAAATGGGAGAAGGGATCCCAGATGGCAGTGACTGGTCTGGGCACTGCTCGGTGCAGAGTGGTGCCAAATGATTTGCAGGTCAGCAGGGCGGGTCTTGGCGGTACACGGGCCAGTAATGGCCAGTCTCGGCCGCTAAGAATAGTGCCACCTCATCAGGATCTTGCCACAACAGCCTCACGGATAATGCCACAACCACTTTCATTTGCTTTGAGATGTCACAGCGGCCTGCCACAGGAGACGGCAGGGATGATATGTCCAGGCTGACAAACAAATACACGATTGCTGCTGTTTGTTCAAGCACACATAGCTAATAGCCAATCATGGACAGACGTCATGCGCATTGTCTGCCTCCCTCAAAAAGATGCATGTGCATCTCACAAATGCACACACACACGCGTACGCACGCACACACGCACATACACACGCACACACGCGCGCACATACACACACACACACGCACACACACACACATGCACATATACTGTACACACGCACACCCACACACACACATACACACACACTACTTATATACAGTATAACTCACAGCTGGAAGTATACCACCCATGTGTTGTTGTAGAAGGATGAGAATAAGGATGAGGTGGTGTAGCAATATTGCACACAGTGGGGTTACATAATTATGTCTCCGGCATGGATGTTGCTGTGCTGTGGTGACTGAGCCAAGAACAGTGCCAGTGCGAGGAGAGGGGAAACATGTTGGGGAATGGGCATGCTGACCTAATGACCCTATTCATTATCCCACCAGATGCATATAGACCTATGGACCCTTTCAAGAGAGTTCCATTATCAGCATCATAGTTGGCCCCACAAGACTTCCTTTTGAACATTCCATATGTTATCTTAATGCAGAGGAAGTAGATTGGGGCCCAAATAGAACGTTCAAGCATTGTTTTTGTTTACCTTGTTGAAAGGGTCCATTGAGCATCCTCAGCCCTGGTACATGTGTTCGCACTTTCGCCCCATCTTCACTTCTCTTCTCTTCTCTTCTCTTCTCTTTTTTTCACTTCACTTCTTTTCTCTTCCTTTTTCTCTGTCTCTCCTCTTCTTTTTTCTTCTCTGCCCTGATCTACTCTTTTTCCTCCTCTCATCCTCTGTCTGAAAGAGCCTAAAATACACACACGGAAGTGAGTAAGCCAAAGAGGGCACTGGAATCGCCATCTGGTGTCCCAGACAAAAAATCCTGTAATGGGGACCTGTCACATTTTTCGTTGTTCTTAAACAGTTGGAGGCACAGTGTAAAACATGAAACTAAACAATCACTGTCACTTAAACCACCAACCATTACAGAAAAAGAGCAGAAGAGAAACAGCAGGGGGAGAACACAAGTCTCAAGACCTAGCATGACAGCATAAACTCTGACATAAGTGGTCAAGCAGACCAAATACTTTCAATAGACAGCCCACACACTGATTTATGAGAGCTTGTGGAGATACGTATACTTGCCCAATAAAAAAAGGACTGTACAATAGCTTTGCAGAGGTGGATGAGCGTGTGGTTTAGCAGTGGATAAAAAAAACCTACGACCTGATTTGAAATGGAGTAAAGAGTAGGTAGCAGGGAGACAGTGCCAGGGAGAGGTTGGAATGGCCAGCGGAACTCAAATGGAGTGGATGAAGCATTTAACTAAAAAGCTCTCTCCTGATTTCTCCCTCTCTCTGCCGGTGGAAAGTGATTATGTGCTTTAGCAGATTTCACGTTAATTGGCAGAATGTCAACGTCTGTCCCTCTTTCCCAGTCCCCATAATCTCTTACAATGGCCAATCATCATGGGTTATTTGATTAATACTACATGGAGATGGCTTGGGTATCACTGAGACATAGTTTTAAAACATTTCCATCTGCCCTGGAATAAAAATGGTGGGAGATTGTGATGAACAATGATATTATCTGATCAACATACATTACACTGACAGTATCCTATATATCCAAGAACATAACCACTAATAACTGACAATTTGATAAGGTTTTATCAGAGCATACTGTATCTTGACAGTTTATCTTGGCACCTCTCCCTGAGATATTTGAGGAAATGTTGGGTTCCCTTTTCTGTCCAATAAATCAAAACATTTTATTTATTTACTGAGCCCCTTACTGAGAATTGGGTTTCTGGGGAATGCTAGAATAAGAACAACAAATACACTTCAGCATATTTTTCTTTCTCGGTTTGGGTAGCAACATAAGACCTTCTGCTGTGAAGCTAAATTCTTCATACGTCCCCCGAAAATACAGCACAGTAAGACTTATGTGTGTGGATGCTCATAAATGGCTTTTAGGGCTGAAATGATCAATAATATAAAGCAATAAAATATACCTGGCAATAGAAAATCAATGCATTTAGAGTCTCAGTCCACAGATCAAATCCAATACATTTTGGTCAAATTCAGCGATCGCTCTTTCACGGTCCCTCAGCTGCCCATTCAGGGTGTGCACTCCATAAACTCTTGGTGTCTGTTCCCAGCCCAGACTGTAAATGGGAAACAAAAACAGGGTTGCTCAGACTGAGCCGCACACTACTCCAGCTGATCAACGTGTTCCGTTAGGAGCACGGAAGGAAGGAGGGGTGCAGGCACTGGTGAGGAGCAGTGAATTACAAACTAATTACATTAGTAGCACTAGTAGTTTTACCAGAAAGACTCTGGAGACAGAAATTTAATGAAAGAATTGAATCCACCTGAATATGATATGTAAACAATATCAGATACATCAGCTGAATACCGATCTGTGTATTAAAACAGTCTTTGGCAGAGGCATGGGAGAGGAGCCTACAGCAAAAGCTTAGGACAGGGACCAACTGGTGGCGGTGGGCTGGAGGTGGATGCATCAAAGTAAAAGAAGTAGCAAAGAGGTGAATTAGAAGCAGAAGTTTTGAAAGAAAATGGTTGGCGTTACTATTGGTTAGTAGTAATTGAATGAATAGAGGTGGTAAAATGATTTCCTATTATGGCTTACACCCGAACTGTGATTGATTAGGAAGAAGCAAATGAACGACTTGACAACATGACTTGTAGTACTTGTACTTGTAGTACTTTTTTCCTAGGCTATAACTGATTAACGAGTTGTGAAGTGACAACAAGTCTTCCCAGTAGAACTTCTCTAAAGCATTAGTATTAACATTAGTACACAACTAGTACACTAGTAGTACACTAATAGTACACAACTAATAGTACACAATGAGCATTGTGTACTAGTTCAATACTAAAACGGCAAACAATTGTGCCCCCATACGTGTTTAGTGTTGTATAAACAGTATTTTGTACACTACTTAGTATCATATGTGCATTGTCAATTCTTGGAGCTATGTTTTGTTTACTGTATCTATAGACCCTTTCAACAATAAAAACAAAAACAATGCTTGAACGTTCTATTTGGGCCCCAATCTGCTTCCTCTCCATTAAGATAACATATGGAATGTTAAAAAGGAAGTCTTGTGGGGCCAACTATGATGCTGATAATGGAACTCTCTTGAAAGGGTCCATAGACCCTTTCAAACAATAAAAACAAAAACAATGCTTGAACGTTCTATTTGGTGCCCAATCTACTTCCTCTGCATTAAGATAACATATGGAATGTTAAAACGGAAGCCTTGTGGGGATCAACTATAATGCTGATAATGGAACTCTCTTGAAAGGGTCTACATTTTAAGTAGTTTGAGCTACCATTTCTTCCCTCCTCTGAACAGTAGAGGACCACGCGGCTCATTGGAACCATGCTGCCTGTGGCATCCTGTCCCTGCTGATTTGCACACTCAAACAATGAAGTAGTGGAGGAAGTGGGGTGAGAAGAGGCTCCTGTTTGTGATCGTGTGTCCCCGCTGTATTGAGCACCTGAGAGTGTGCGTACTTATGATAATACTCTGGACTTGTTCTTGCGTCTTCTTGGGGACTATGAATTGTTCCTTCAGTTCACACCAGCGACAGGGACAGGCAGTTACCTTTTTCATTTTATGCTGAGTGGCTCTTGTTATCTCCAGAGTCACAAGAAATAGAAGCTTCTAGAAGTGCAACGAGATTGCAAGGCCCTAAATCCCCCTACTTCCCTATTCCTATCATAACAGGCACTCTCAGAAGCAGAGTATGTGCCATGATGCATGCCAAAGAAACTACCACTCTGTGAAATAATGGTATTTGTTCAAAGCCCCTGGTTCACAAGGATAAAAGCATTAACCTTGGAGAAACAAGGAAGTCTGTCAGTTCAGTGGAGTTGATTCTTGATTTAATTTTCTAAGTAATAAGTGAGTGATTTTCCAGTTTCTGAGATTTCTTACTGCATTAATGGAGATGATGGAATACTGATGACAAGAGGAATATCAATATGAAGTCATTTCAAGGTACTGCACAAACCTGTGTTAGTACCGTGCCAGGAAACAAAAATAGTAAATCTGACTAAAGAGATGGTTATAAGTTGTTATATTGCTGATAGATAGACATTTTGCATGTCACCATTTCTTTGTGCTAAACACTTCTGACGTTGGTGTGTAATGTGATGAATGGATTGCATATATCAAACCCATGTTTAAGCCTGACTGGCCAGATCATCCTTTTTTAACATTACTTTCCAACAACAAAATGGGCTTGCATGTACACCAGTGATGCTGAGATTCTGTTCAACTGTGCCTCTGACGGCTGAGTGCAGCACTGAGGACCGTGGGAAACGGAGCCATGCAAAGTGAGCGCAAAGACCATCAAACGATCTCCATTTGTCAAATCAGATTACATCTGAGGAACCAGGCATCTCCCAAACCTCATCTTTGATTCTCTCCCGCTAGCCTGGGTATTTACTGTCCTAGAAATCCTCCTGACTGCCCTGATTTCAAGAGGCGCTCAGCACGCCGCTCAGCTCCGCCGGGACGTGGCGAGCCATCCGCTATTCAGGCGCCTTGCTCGCTCGCTTGCTGTCTCTCTCTCTCTCTCTCTCTCTCTCTCTCTCTGTCTCTCTCTCTCCTCAGCGCCGCGGGGGCCTCCCAGCCGAATGACAAGCGCGATGGATTTTCTCCCAACATCGCGCCAGTCTGTTCATTAAGCCAGATGTGGCAGTGCCATTTTGATTCTGACAATCTCAAACCCGAATGGATCGGTGCCTTCGCACCTCCAAAACAATGTCAGAGGTTTTGGATCCATGTCTTGGGCAGAATTGGAATTGATTTGGGCGATGTCTTCAGGGGGTGGGGGGGGGGTTGGGACTGTTTGAACGCGCTGGCTTGTTTTCCTTGGCAAGATGATTTCATTGAAACAAGTGTTGCTGGGGAATCAAATGAAAGAGTCCCTTAAATGGAGAGTTGGACTCCATTCATCGCTTGGTGAACAGCGCTGCTATCTCATCTGTAACACCATCTGAGTGCTTGTCAATAGTGGCTGAAATTTCAGTTCAGTCCCAAGGTTCTCCACAAGCAACAGCCCTATTCAAGATGTTGCCCACAGCCCCTGACGCCTGCTACTTCCCTAATCTGGCAGCAGCTTTTTCGAATGGCATTTTACATGGAAGTGTGTCTTGGGGTGAGGTGGATGCCCTCTGGGGGTTGTAAGGTCTATGCCAGGCTCTACTAGACCGTACACTAAATTTCCAGTCACTGCTCCCTGCCACCTTTCTTTCTCTGCTTCCATTTCCTAGACACTATAGAAACATGGCTCTTTTTGTGGATTAGTCGTGACTTACATTCCACTCTGCACCTTCACCATTGTGATCAATTGTGCAAACAGTCTTTTCAGGATCAGATTAGATGGCTGGCATCACACACACACACACACACACACACACACACACACACACACACACACACACACACACACACACACAATGTGGAACATCCAGTGGTGTGCACACAGGGAAACACAATGATTGACAATCAATGATGGAAATAATTATAGTAATTAGAATGATATTGATAACGAGAGGTGGAATTAAGGACCAATTTGTGGAGAAGATGAAAGCCATACTAGTTATTTCTGGACCAAAGAAAGATTTTATTTTCTCTCCATTTCATGACAAGATGCAAAAAATAATTAAGGTGACAACCATTTCAATTATGGCAGCAATCTCAACAAATGTGAAGTCCTCCTGTGATGTCCTATCTTGTCTCATTCTGTTGACATCCCTGTGTCAGCCCAATGTTGAGTTTGCCAGGACAGGCAAATCCACATTTAAAATCTCCTCAAACCCTGTTTGTATGAAGCCAGAGGGTGGGTTTTGGTGACCTGCTTTGAGATTGACTGAATGTTTAATTGCCAGCGACTGAGGAGCAACACGTCAGTTTAGCTGAAGACATCAGATTGAAATTCTCAGATGACATTATGTCGAGGCTAATGAATGACACACGGGTGGCAAACCGTTTCCATGATTTCACATTTTTATCCTGTTGTCAGCCTTGTAGGGGACAGCCTTGGTTTGATCATCAACATCAGGTTCAAATTCAGGTTGTACTGCTTTTAAACTGCTTTTATGCTGTTGCACCCTGCCATGCCAACCCTTAATAAATGAATCTGAATCTGGAACTAAACATCACAATTCTGGGCTTAGTAAGGGCCAATATTGTTGTAGTCGCCTTAAGTTTTTACTGTCATTCTTTGCTGCATGTTCTCTCTTTCTCAATACATTGTTAAGTCAGTTTATCTATAGAGATATGGAGCATTCAAGTATAAATCTTCTCTCTCTAAGATATTTCAGTTCCTCTAAACAAACACCATACCCATCCCCTGGATGCATCTGTATGTATGATTTGATGAAGTAATTTTGGTATGATTTGGTTGTCTTCACTAATATGTGCAAGAAAAGGACTGTAGATCCATATGGTGGAGCAGCTAGAGATATATTGATTACAGCCATCAATGAGGATATGCCTTTTGGTTCAAAAACTTCAGTTGCTGCTCAGCCAGAAAATAGCTCCTGATCAGCAAGAGGTGCCTGTGTGCAAAATAACCAAATAACTGTAGCTTGAGGCAATGTGATTGATTTTACAGCAGTGGGCTATGTAGCAACGTTGGCATAAATATGGATAAGTGGTCTTACTTTACTATTTGAATCCAGTATAATATGTATTTAGCTGACCAGATCAGGATATCTTACAGTAAGTGGCTAGATATTGATAAGTTAGCTATGTTATGAGGGCTAGAATATTTTGCTTGAAAGGAGCACCTTTCATTTTTGTCAGTTAGTCACCCATCAACCCACCCAATAACCCATCAACCCAATAGTTTTGTCACCTACATGTAGTGTAAAACCCAGACTGGATAATATAAAAATAGTGTTTCAAGTGTAATGCATTTACAACTACACAGACAGGAGCCAGTACACAGAAGGGAGACACTGACAGTACAAAATTGAAGAATTAAACAAATTAAGCATTACTGTCACACTCACATTCACAACACATTCTGGCAACTAACAATCTCCTGTTACATACATGAAAACATTACTATCTCTTACCTCAAAAAAATACTACTGTATTCACTCATGTATACATTCATGGCTCCTTGGTCCTGAATGAAACCCAGTGCTAGGATATGGTAGAGCAGTGTGAAAGTCTCAAGGAGGCTTTCATCTGACAGAGGGACCTCTAAGACCCCGTTCACTGCAGGCAAAAGTGGCCTAAAATTAATTTTTTGGGGGGGTCAAGTGACCAGGTCAGACTTCTTCAGAAGTAGTGTGAACACTCAAATCTTGCCCAGATCTGATTTTTTCATATCAGATTTAGACCACTTCCATATGTGGTGCTAAATAATACCCAGGTCTGATTTTTTTCAATGCGGCCGCAGTGTGAACAACCAAGGCTTCTCAATCTACTGTACATCGACATTTGTCACAATTATGTGCTGCGGGAGTTAGCTGATGTCATTGTTATTGTTCTTTTGCGCATGCAGGTCAGTTCGAAACCGCAAACAGTTCACACTGGAATCTGATATAGGCCACATTTTAAAAGGTAATGTGAACAGCCAAAAAAAAAATTGGATCTGAGCAAAATATTTGAATTGAGCATTAAGACTTGCAGTGTGAACGGGGTCTTAGAGAGCAATTGGTGGAGCTCTGGTGCAGCATAGAGACACCGTTTCTCATCAAGTGGGGAACTTGTTGAGCAACTTGAACTTGCTGATGTGAAGACATGTTCTTCACATCAGCAAATCATTCAGCATTAAAACCAAATGGTGGTCTAGCGGACAGCACCAGCAACCTTTTACTTCAGTCACTTTAACAGGAATTGTCTTTTCTTTTCAAGGACTCTCTCTCCCCCTTTTGCCCCTCTTCTACTTTGTTGTGATTTAGCCGAAGATAAATTAGGGAATTACTCAGAGCAGCCTTTTTTTGTCTTGTCCTATTTCGCTTTCATTCTATTTTCACACCCTAGAGTGAGATGCATCTCTGCCTTTGGCTTTACATATCAAAGCAAGGGCAGAGCCATCCCATGGACATGACTGCCACAAGGCATCTGCAGAATTATTTCTCATTTTGGTCGAGGATAGAATTTTTAAGACAAGCATGTGCATGTCTGTGCTGGGTTTCTAACACTGTAGTGTGTTGAGCTTAGACTGAGGTATCCATTTTTTCTGATTCTCTTCTCTTCC
Organism: Alosa alosa; assembly: GCF_017589495.1. Classification (NCBI taxonomy): domain Eukaryota; kingdom Metazoa; phylum Chordata; class Actinopteri; order Clupeiformes; family Clupeidae; genus Alosa; species Alosa alosa. Next base: position 17,215,256 of record NC_063198.1, on the reverse strand, counting down.
ATAAGCAAGACGATCAAGGGGGCTTCTCAGTGATTCTCAGACAATCTTTCAAAGGAACAAAATGTAGGAATTCCCCTTTTGTTTCTATGGTCAACATACTGGGTACTCATTGAGTGCACAGTGGGTACCCAGTTCTCCTAAAACCAACAAAAAGACAACTGAACAACAATCCTACATACTGTAGTGCAATATACTGGGCATTCTAGGCGCACAATGGCACAAACGTGTTAAACTGAGTTTGAAGTCATTATGTTAAGGTAAAATAACTACGTTGTGTTGCTTTAAGAGTGTCTTGAAGAGAAACCTTACATATGCATTAAGAGGCTGAATCCATGGATCTGTAATGAATTATTGTTATTTTTGCGTGCTTGAGCTGGACATGATGAGTTTGAATCAGATTGAAGCGCAAGTGATCAGTATTAGAAAATTTCATATCATATGCTAGCTCATTGGAGCATAACATAGGCTGTCTGGATCTTGAAAGGGATTCTGTAGCATTGTCTCAGCATGTAACAGTTGCCAGTGCAAAGAGAAGTTTCTGCTTGTTTGGATAATTTCTCCTCCGAGTACTTACCCATTTAAATATCCCCATATTATGCATTTCAAATCCTGATTTGCCCATAGCACGTACTACTGGCAGAATCCCTGCTGCCATGTTGAAATATGTTCAGATTCATAACAACAGACAATTAAACCCCCATTTGACTTGTAAATGGATTAGGCAAAGGAATTTACATAGGCAAGTTGGATCTCTGAAGCATAAAAAGGGTCATTTTAAACATTCACACCTATCAGATGGGGATACCAGCATGGCTGCAGTCTCTCTGGAACACAGCCTCTAGGTGTTGACAGGAATCCAATCCCATCCAAATTTATCACTCCCGAGGTCTGGACAACAGCTATAGTAACCGTAGCAGTTCCTGACACAGGAACAACTTCAGGAACAGCTCTGTTAACATGCAAACATAACTCTATCATGTTTAAATCATGCAACATTTACTGTGAGTTAAGTATGATAAATTATACATGCATTTATTTGATCTTTTCCTTATCCTCATTACTATTTAAATGCCTGGAGGTAATAACCCTCCAAGCTACCATAATGGAAAGGAGTACAACTGTACAGCTGGACCAAGATGGCTGCATGTGGGAACAGAAGAAAATGAAAACATGATGCAGTGTGTCCTTTAGTAATGAATAAAAGTGGGCAGGTGATAATGTTCTTTCTGCAGCAAAGAAAGGCCCTGTCGTAGCTGGTCATTATAATTAGACATGTTGACAAAAGCTTCTTGTATCTTAGCTACTCAGCTACTTTCAATAAAAACATCCTGAACTCCTCTGAGGTTATGGTTTCCGAATTGACAAAAGACTGGGACACTGGCTTACAACGGCCATTACCTGCAGATATTTTGAAGACAAATTATTCCACCTCACTGGACAGAAAATAGTTCATTCAGCTGATTTCTTTTGATATTACAAATCAGGGTCACAAAGCTGTCTCATATCATTAGTGAACATAGAAAAAAGGCAGAATCTACCCACTTGCTCTGGAATAACAAGGGCATCCATCTTTTTTTGGCAGGGAAACATAAAAGCAATGCAATTATTCAATCAAGCACTGAGACTTTTTTATCAAGTAAGACAAATATATATAGCTTTAGCAATATGCTAGATATAACATATTGGGTCTTGAAATTCACAGGAATCCATAGAAATTGAATAATCATGTTATTTTATTCATAGTTGTGCAGATGTATAGTCACACCAATTGAATTGAAATAGAAAGATTTATATTTTTGTGTAATTATTCCATATTTAGTGTAGTCATTCCATATCAGAACCCCTGAAGTACAATTCAAATACGAGCATGAAACTTCAGTGTTACCTTTCATTTGAGACCAAGATTACTGTATGCTTCTACACAAAGGGGTTCATAGGCAGTAAGCATTTGATTGTCAGTATGCATTTTGGATAACCATATGGGGAGTTTCCATAGGGCATTTTACAAAATGCATGAACATACTTTGGCAAATAATGGTCTAAAAATGTTCATTTTATATTGATCTACTTTTGAACACAGCTTCACAAGACCACAAGGTCTCAGTTGTTTTCTCATATCAAGTGACTTAGAGGGCTGAGATGTGGTCAGTTTGAGAGATGCTTGTTATCCGGTATAAAGAAAAAAACAATATGCTAGCCTCTGTAACTCTGTGTCAGTACATCACACACAGTTATTCTGATTGTTTTCCAAGAAACTACAGTGTCTGAGCTTTCCAAAGAGGTCAAGCAGGCGCTGTGCAATTTCAGGCAGACTCTGGAAATTGGTATTGAGGATTAAGCTGTGAAAAAGTATGTACATCTCATGTATGTATGAAGCCAAAAGTGTTGTTCACATATCAGTGATTTATTTCTTCAGTTTTCAGAGTCAGGAGCGGGCTTTCAATCATCACTTTCCATTTTTCTCTAATCAAAACCGATAATGAGGTTTTGATTTTTTTTTTTTTGTGCACAGAATAGTATTGACTTAATGCTTTTAGAGTGTCAAGACATGGAAATATATAGGGGACATATGCACACTTTCTTTCAAACACACACAGAAACACTAACACACACACACACACACACACACACACACACACACACACACACACACACACACACACACACACAAAACCCATTCATTCTCTGAGCACTCTACCAGCACTACAGTCGAGCAAACATGTACAGTACATGTATCATGCATACAACATATTTTATATGAATGCACTTATAAATAATAATGCTGAATACAAATGTGCATGTAGCCACAGCACTGTTTCCATTTATTAATTAAATGTAAAAAAAAAGCCTGGCAAACCGAATCCATCATGTATGTATAGACATGTCAACAAGCCTTCTTCAAGGTAGATTAGAAATTCTAATTCAGATGCAGCAGTCTGTGTGCTCTGTACAACACTAGAACTCCGTGCCTGTCTGCTGTTGATGATGCAGTCCTGAAACATATGGCATTGATGAGACTTGTAGATTTCTTAAGCATAACTCACATCACTTCCTGACAGGGGAAGTGGAATGCCATCATAATGCCCCTCAGCTACCAGGAAACCACTCAGCCATGACGGTGTGTTGTTCTCAACAGGGCTTAGAATGTGGCGCTTGAAGATATTGATTCCTCATGAAGTCACTGTTGTCTGATCTAATTCTTTGCCGTTAGGCTTATGACCCACTGAGCCTTAAAAGCAATGTGGCCAGTGACCGGTGCAGGTCAGTGTATAAACACATACAGTATCCTTTATCTCTAGGTAAATACATACAGGTGCTCTATATGAAAATGTTTAAATAAATTACATTTCCTCAGCAACACACCCAGAATTGTTCTAAAATGTAAAAATCATACTTCTTTTTGTCTCTGGTCTCTGGGAACATGAGGAAGGCTGTAAAAAGAAATGAAACAACTGTACTTGTAAAGAATAAAAGGATGATGATAGATTTATCACAGGGAAATTGAGTTCTCATGCAAGGGCATCTTATTCACCTGAGTTCTCATGCAAGGGCATCTTATTCACCTAAGAAGCCAGATAAGTGTACAGCATATGAGGTATGATTGTTAAATGTCAAGTTATAAGTATACCTTGTGATGTTAAATGAGTATAATATGTTTTGTTCATTGCAATCTAATGACAACATTATTATGTGTTTCCCACACCTCATGTTTAGTGCCTTCTAACACATTTGTGTCCTAAAGTCAAACTACTGGATTTACCCCTCCCAGATCCACCACATGGGAAACTAATATCTCTCCTAGGGATTCAGCTGTAAAACATATTAGAGTTTTCCAATACCTTGCCACCCAGTTACTGCCTTAAAATCCAGTGGATTCTGAATGGAAACCAATAAACCTTAGCAGAGTTAGCAGAGTACAAGACAGGATTTTAAAATCATATCGACAACAAACATATAATACAGCTGTTTAGTAAGAAACTGGACCTTCCTTCTCTTTTTTTCTTGTTTCAGGGAGGATCCTCTTGCAGAATAAAATTACAGTTGCTGTCTTTTTATCACCATGCAGGTCAATATGTTATTTCTGATGTAAATATTTGAGGGTGTTCAAGTATACTTCCGAATATTTGTATACTTCAATCCGAGGGGCAGGATAAACAGTTGTCTTTCAAATTCCCTCTGCACGCAATAGGATAGCGCTACAACCAGGGGTTAAAGTGGGGGGAACGCAGTTCTGCCACCTCAGATAAATGAATATCCGGTCGGCAAAACTCTGAATACACCTTTATTTTTTAGGAGTCGAAGGAGCCAAAGCCGATTTGAAAGACTGTTGTTCGCCAGCAGCAGCCATCTTTTTTGTTTTCAATAGCAGGGAATTCACACGGAACCGTCGCAACTCTGTCATCATTATGTTAAGCCCGCCCACCGACTCTATACACAATGCTATTGGCCTGACCGAAGTTTGGTTTTTCCAGCTCGCAAGCCAACGGAGAGTTGCGTAGACGACCCTGGTTGCAAATTACATGCAATGACCGGCGTTCTACACATTATCCCGCTAATTATACGGCTACTTGCCAAAACTCCATATGATATGTCTCTTTACATTTATTTGTTACTGTTTCGTCTTTGCTTTTGCTGAGAAACAAATAGTTTGCAACACACACTGAACTTGAATCAAACATTCTTTAGAACACAGCTGATCAACTGTCTGCTTTCACTTTTGAATGAAGTTCCATTGCAAGAACTGACCGGACTACTTGCGAATGATATAAAAGACGTGAATCAAAAGCACAAAACTCGTTGCCATTGACAGTGGTCATTATATACTTTGCACCAATATAATACTAATATCAACTTTGGTCAGTTTTATTCAGTATGCATGTTTTGTGCTTTGTGGTGTAAAGAAGAAAGAAGCGCTATTATACGGCTATTATACGGCTATTATACGGCTATTATACGGCTCTTCAGAATGCTGCAGAGAGTTTCACTGATTCCCCTTTCCAACGTTGAGATGTCAGATATGCTTGTCAAGCATACTCTCATACCTTACTTAAACTTTTACTCTCTTCCATACAGCATTAAGCTAAGTGGTCTTTAGCACCAAATAGACAAAAGTGGTTGTTGGCTTGGAGGAAGTGAGAGCAAATCTGAGCTCGAATGGCTGAAGCATCGATTGCTCAAAGAGACGGGCCAGCCAAATGGGTCAGGAGTGGAATGAAGCTATCTCAGGTTACAGCTCATAGTCCAGCAATCACAGCCCCCTGAAATCTAACCTAGCGACAACATGAATCACAGGGTGAGAGAGAGCAGCCAAATCTCTGGATTGAACAGTCAAAAGATAGGAGATAGGCGATAGGAGATGATCCATCAGATACTCCAGTACGAGTGATAATGGTTCAAAGGGGATAGATAAGCACACACCTGTTCTATCATTTAGTTCATATGAAGACAGGGTTATACGCATTGCAGGCAATAGATATTGAATTAAGCTACACAGAGCAGTGTTCTTACATGTCTATGTCTAATTAAACAAATGGGAGCAGAGACATCCACAGGATAATTACAGCCGTTATTGAGGTTCAGGTTCCAGATCTATAAATGATTTTAAAAATAATAAAAGAAAAGTCATGACATGTTCCTGTAAAATATAGCCGCCATGTTAAAACCATTAAGCACATAAAGCTTAACCTCAATTTCTCCATGGGGAAACATACATGAATCCACTATAAATGACACACACACACACACACACACACACACAGGACTGTGGCGTTAGCATCGGCCGTTTCTCTCGGCGTAGAGGCTAATTTGGAGAAGGCCTGCACCGGGATGGGAGGGCTTGACCATTAGGGCATAGAAGGGACCATTACCCATAAGCCTCATGCTCTGTGAGTGATGAGGAGCTCCCTGATGATCCTCCTGAGCCCCATTCTCACTGTCTCCGGCTGCAGCCCAGTGCTTCCTGGCGGCGCAGCTTAGTGTAGTGCTCCTCTGCTCCCTTCTTCACCCCATGCTAATGTGCTCGCTTGCTCGCTAGCCACCCATTTGCTCTAATAGAAGGCAATGGGCTTTGTTTCAATGACATTTCTAACTGGCAAGGATAGAGCGCTTTGACCGTGCATTTGCCCATGTCAGGTCAAGGAATTAGCCAGCGCCGCTATTATGAGGAGGTATCAATGTTTCAGAGTTTTCAGATGAGGGAGCTCAAATGCACTTTCATGTTACCCCTGGGTGGTATAAAATGTGCATATAGAACACCAGCTTGGAATTTTACCTTTGCCTTTCGAACACAGTTTCTGTGAGCCGTGTAAAATGAATTCCATTGCTTTGGAAAAGGTTTCAGGGCCTAGGTTTAGACAGTTGACTTGTACCAGACATGTTTTGCTATGGAAAGTAATTTTGGCATGTTTGTTTCTATGCTTTGGTTATGGTTGTTTGATTAATAGCTAATGGTTTCTTTCCATTGCTTTGCAATTCTTTTTACTCATATCCAGGGGTGTAGGGGTAACATAAGAGGTGGGTGAACTATGAATTATGTGATCACAGTAAAGTGGACTGCGGCATTGGATTTTTAAAAAAGGCATTCAGAACATGTTTGATGAGGGTGGAGGTTATTGTCCAATGTTTATCAGTGTTATTGGTGAATAAACTCTTTTGAGAGGTGGATAAACTCTATTTCTGAAATTTCAAAAAAACTGTGTTTACTTAACCTGACTCTTGCCAGATGAATTTCGTTCTGCCTAGCTCCACTCATCCATCTGGGATCAATCCATTGGAGTGGTGCTTCAGAAGGCTGGGCCTAATCAAAAAATGCTTGCATATGATTGGATAAGCCACTTGTCCGTCATCTACTACTTCAACCACTCACATCGAAGCCAACCCGTGACGCTGAGAACAGTCTCACAGTCGCTTCTACGCTATGTCACAACTATAAAAACTCCCGCCCTGCGTGCTGATTGGCTCTACCATAAAATCTGGTGCCAAAATCACTCTCAACGGAACCGATCCCAGATGGATGTGAGTGGAGCTAGGCGGAACGAAATTCATCTGGCGAGAGTCAGGTTAGTGTTTACTTGCGTTTAGCCTCCAGTACAGCCCTGCTCATATCTGAGATTAGGACAAGTAGTTTGAGGACCCCTGAAGCCCCTGCCATGCCAGCTACAAATATGGTTCACCCCAACCCTGGGACACTAATTCAAATTTAGGGCCATGTGTGGATTATGGAAGAGCATTACCTTCACATTCTGGTTGAATCCATGATCCGCTGGGCAAATGCTATCTGTGCCACCCAGTCCTGCTGAAGGATGTGCATGACAGTTATATTGCCATGGCATGGCTGTTGGTAATGTGTTATGATTTGTGTGATAGGTGAGGAAGTTTGACGATTTTCAAAAAGATCTGGTCAATTAAGCCTAATGCAAGTCTGGTAATGGCACTTAACAGGATATGTGGTGATTACACTTATCTACTTTTGAAAGGGTTGAAGATATTCCAGACACGCACATGCACACACACACACACACACACACACACACACACACAAACACACAAATATGATTCTAGTGTCTGTGCCGATTAAAAAGTCAGATGTGAATTGTACCGTGTAATTGTGTTTTTGATATAGTTCAATTAAATCATGGTTGTGAACACTCCAGCACAGGAGAATCATACAAGATGAAATAAGGTTTGCCTAATATCCACCCTTCTGAAGTCTCTACACAGTGGGAGCAAGGACGTAGGGTGGAGATGAAAAAATCAAACTTTTTTTGTTTGTGGACTGACCTCTTGACAAACTTAAGGAGTGGAGCAACATTTTTATTTTGTTTATATATTTTTAGTATTCCAAACAGTGCATGCAGTGGCCTTTAAAATGTGATTCAGTCTAGTGTCTGGCTGCTCCCTCCCTCCTCTGGGTGAGACATCAGAGCCCAGAGCTGCCACCCTCCCTGATTGATAATCTCTGTCTCTCTGCGTCCTCTTTCAGAAACGCCCTCTCCATGTTTCTTTCTTTGGTTTCCTTCAATTTCAGAGACAAGAGGTTTCCTCTTCCATTCTCAATGACACAGATACACCTTTTCTGTAAATACTCCCACTTTTTATTTGACTTTGTCCTTGACTGGAACAAGCTGCTTTAAAATGCCCTTTGAAAGGAAATACCTTGTGATAGGGAAGTGATAGGCAGCCCAGGGGGACATGCAGAGCCCACTTAATACTTACAACTCATCTGAAACATGGCCTGCCTCTTCGCAGGAGGTGGGATGTATGCAATTTTAATTGCCTTGGCCTATTTTCACAGGGACATGGTATTAAGACAGTGTGTATTCTTAATCTTTACAGTATATAGTACAGTCTTAAAGGGATCTTTACAGTATATAGTACAGTCTTAAAGGGATATGCCACCATTTGGGGAAATACACTCATTTTCCACCTCCCCTCAAGTTAAACAATTGAGTTTTAGCTTTCACGTTAGCATCTCGCCGCTAGCATCATGCTGAAAAGTGACTAAGATTTCCAGTAATTTTCCTATTTAAAATATGTCTCTTCTCAAGTTAGAAAGTATAATAAGACTAACGGAAAATGAAATGGGCCGATTTTCTAGGCAGCACCTAAAAAATAGTCCCCGTAGGGTATAACTCACAAGTATAGTTTCATGTCAAATCAGTTTTAAATAGGAAAATGTAGTCACTTTTAAGCGTGATGGTAGCGGGCGAGATGCTAATGGTCTAATCTGATTCAATGATCTATGCTAGGCTGGAGCTAAAAGTGGTATCGCCACACTCAGAGAACGGCTGGATGAACTGGAGAAAGGTAAAACTCAATTATTTATCTCGAGGGGAGGTGGAAAATTAGCGTATTTCCCCAAATGGTGGCATATCCCTTTAAGTATTTTGTTAAAAAAGGGTGATAGTAAGGTAAGAAAACGAGGACAACATACAAATATAAGGGTTTTACAAATTACTGAGCATCTTAAAGATAGGGTAAGCAATTGTTTATGTTTATCTTAACTTCAGTATTCCCAGAGAAACCCCACACAGTGTTTTGTTTTTGTTTGGGGGACAGGCTGCCCCCACTTTGTTTATTTCCATTTGTCAGAGAATAGGCTGCCTAGACAGGGTGAGCAGCTAGCGGATTGTGAGTAGATGTTCGCTGAATGTGCCAAACAATGTTATGAGCTTGCACCTTTTAACTTTCATAGGGTTCCTGTTGAAATGATAAATGGATGGCAATCTAAATGTGTGTGTAATGCAGTTTTTGCAACTTTGCACACAGTTGCATGGGCAGCCTGAAGCTGTGGACTTTAGCTGTGGACTATAGAATGTGCACACGTTGTAACAGACACACACACACACACACACACCCACCCACACACACTCATACAACTCCCTTCCCAACATATGGTAGCTCACAGAGATATGCAGTAAGTGTGTGTGTGTGTGTGTGTGTGTGTGTGTGTGTGTGTGTGTGTGATGTATTGTGAGTAGTGTGTACACACCGGTCACAATAGTTGAGTGGGAATTGGCAACAGGAACCAAGAGACTCTTTGTGAGGAAGATTGGCTAGGCTGCAGCAACACCTTCCACAGAGACACCTCCCATATGAGTCTGCAGTGAGAGGGGAAGAGAGGAGAAACAATGAGAAAATGGATGGGGTATTCCGATCGGTTTGTTTGTGTACATGAAAACATGGGTTATAATGGTGGAGAACAATAGTCATGCTATGTCAGCATTACAGAACAATTCCGTGTTTTGGATTCGCTGACTGAACCTGCAAGTAATGTGTAGTAATATATAAATATTGAGATGATTTTGGTAAGGAGATGGGTGTTTACATGTTTCAAATTATCTGACACACTTGCTTCACCTTTTTGGATTTGTTTCAAAGAACACACACACACACACACACACACACACCATGTGAGTGACTGTATATCACTGTGTGCTACCATATGTTGGGAAGGGAGTTGTATGTGTTTGTTTGAGTGTGTGTGTGTGTGTGTGTGTGTGCGTGCGTGTGTGTGTATGTGTCTGTTACAACGTGTGCACATTCTATCATGGTGAGAGAGACAGATATATGATTGGAGATTCCAGCAGCAGTCCTTTCAGAGGCTCTCGCCGGCATTAAAAATGCATGAGGCCACGGTGGGAGAAACACACAGGCCTGCCTGCCTGCGACTCGTCCCCATAGCCAGGCTGCCTGAAATGCAGACATAAACAGCTATCTTTCATATCGTGATAAAGTGATCTGTCAGCAAGACAAAGAGCCCCATAGTAGCACCGCACAAACAATAATTGGAGTTTGAGTTTGGGTCGGTCCAATTCATGTGGCAAGACTACCTCTGATGTCTCGCCTTGCCGCCTTGTGTGTTATCTCTAGCAGGGGGTGTCAAAATGCCATAAATATGCCCTCGGAGCTGTCATGGCGCTGATAAAGCTATCATGCTGTCGTTTTCGGTGAATACACGTCGACGAATAAATCAATTTGATCAGCAGGGCTTTTTTTTATCCACCCTCGCCTCGCTTATTATTACTACTAAGTCCAAGAGTTAATACACCTGACTGTCAATCAGTTACCTGATTCTACTGCTCCTCACCTCTGCTCTTATTTAATTGGATGGAGTTTGACGAGAGCTCACTTGTTTTCGAGGGCACTGTCAGTTCAGCAAGAGTGCATGAGGGTTTTGTGAGACCTCAGGAAGTGCACTTAGTTTGAGGCCTTCTGTGCTCGCTAGGACACTATGAGCCGATGAGCTGATGAAACTATTGCAAACAGTGTGGCCAGGAACCAGGGAAGTAGGACGAACAGCTCCAATGGCAGCTGAACTGACAAGTCAAACTGAACTGATAGACGCAAGGATTCCTCAGATCAGTAGTGTATGGCCAGGGATTTGGCAGTGAGTGAGTGTTCATGAACATAGCCGGACAAGGTAAATCGATCTAATAGGCCTGTTAGAATAGCTGTGTTGTCCCTTTGCACCATAATATTAGGCCTACATGTGATCATTGTGATCATTTCCAGTTTTGCAATCACACAAGCCAGTGTTTACAATATGAATTCTATATGTAGACTATGTAACTGCTCCCAGCTCCACATTGCAAGTTCAAGTCCAGTGCTTCAGTATTTTGACTCTGTCACAACGGGTTTTGTTATGACAGCTTTACTATGCTTTTACACTGGCGTGCTATTTATTTATCAAACTGGATTATGAGCCGTCGGTATAATCATATATGTTCTGGCTCTCTAAAGACCATTCAATTCATAACTGGTGATGTTTGGTTTCTTAGAGTTTGTCCGTATAATTATCAAATGTAGTTTTGGATTTCTTGGATTTCTTGGTTTTGGATTTTTAAGATGGCACTATTTCCACCCCTTATACTGTAGCAAGGAAACTCCAAGGCACTCTCTTTGGAAAAAAACTAATATGCATTTATTGTTATGGCTTGGTCATCTTAAACCTTTAAAAACTCTGACGCGTTTCGGCATACAAGCCTTCGTCAGGGAGACTCCCTGACCAATATACATCCAAGGATGAAACTTTTCATTTGTACACATGTACTTGTACTTGCGCTTCACTGCTATGGTATGGCCACCGTAGCCTGTTCACTGAATCTTCTGGATTAACCTTTGCTTACAGTCTCATTATTCGCAAGATTAGCCCTAAACTCTTATGACACTTAGCAAGGATGTATATTGCCAGTCCAACAGTCATATTTGTGCTTAATGAACCTGAACATGATCTTTGCTAGTTGCTGGCAAGGTCATTTCTCCCCCAACTTATACTCTATAGAATATGCCCATGAACATCCGCATATATTCGGTATGATTGCACTGACTCACGGCTGATCTTGAGGTAATTTCACAAAGCACAAGTAGGAAAAAAATCCCATTTCCCAGGGCCTCGCTCAGTGAATATTGTCTGTCAGGTAGAGACATTGCTTGATACAGATATCTGTAAAGCACCAATGCCACCGTTGTGGCGCTCGTGGTTAATGGAGCAGTGACAGCAGGGGGATGACTGGTCTCCATTCGATGCAAATGTGAATTTTTAAGAGATATTTCTCTCCTTGCCTCTTGCCTTCTCAATGTCCTCATTTGTTTCTGGCATTACACATGCTCGAAGCGTATGGCGGACATTTGTTCCACAGTATAGGTGAAAGTAGGGAGGCTATTTTGAAACTTCTTAGTAATTTCTTAGTCATTAGTAATAGCTTCATAAGGTGAATCTGTTTAAAAATGTATTGGCCAGAGCAGTACACCTAAATAGTGAATATAAAGTAAGGAGCACGCACCTTGAATACAGACTGTGTTTATTTTGCTGAAAGGCATTTCATTTCATGCCATAATAGAGTTGCAATTACATTAAATAGACATGGAAGTGGAGATCAGCCATGCCATACATTTGGCCCAGAAACCGGCCATTCACTAGTTTTACTGATAACCCATTTCGTTGCATCAGTGCATGTAAGTGTGGAAGATTGGCTTTGGGTCCCGCTGAGACACCAAGAAACCAAGAACTTGTGTTTACTGAGAGCTTGGTTCACTCTTCTGGACACTGCACAAAAGAGAGAGAGAGAGAGAGACACACAAAGAGAGAAAGAGAGAGAGAGATAGAGAGGGGGAGGAAAAGGAGCCTTTTGCCACGGTAAGTGGGTTGACCAACGGACGTGAGCAATGAGGTGAGTGGAGTGAGTTTTCTACAGGAGTCAGGAAGCTGGCCACAAAGAATAACATACAGAGCCACCTGTCCAGTCCAGGTAGATGGTTGGGAGGGATTTCATGCTGCACAGGGGTGTATAACAGGCAATCTAGCCAGTGCAGTGGCACAGGGGCCTTCAATCTCACGGTGAGAGACGCTAGGCAGATGCACATGCATTAGTGTGGATATGGAGAGCTAAACTTTGCACTGAGGCCCAGAGTAGCTGGCTCAGGCCATGGCTGCACATCTCCCCAGCTGCCTGCCTTATGTTTTTATTTTCTCTATGAAGGTTAACGGCGATAGTGTTGGTGTGAGAATGAAGAGTTATAACTATAAATGATGAATGGTGTCCAGCACAGGGATTGTGACCGAAGGTTTTTATAGTGAGGTGGATGATTACTGAATTATGATTATGATGTAATGTCTCATTTAAATGTTTGTATTTGTGATAGTTTGTCTGAAATGTTAAGGTTGTTTGTATTTGTGATAGTTTGTCTGAAATGTTAAGGTTGTTTGTATTTGTGCATTTGTCTTTTTTTGCCACGGCAGGAGACTGTAATATTCAACTAGCGCAGGATGAAAGAACAACTTCCATTAATTTCCAAAAAAAGAACACCATCTAAGTGGAAACTCTTTCAAGTATTCCAAAAAACAGGTGCAACACTATATGCGTCTGCCAATGCAGTCCTTCTTCCTGCCAAGGAGGCCTACAGAGCACCTTTGAGGAGGAAGCAACGCTGTGAGAGTTTGCACTGAGACGGAATAAGTGAGTAAGTGAGTGGGGCACCTCTCACCACACAAATCCAAATGATCTATGATTTCGAGTCAAGACATGCCCATATAATGTGCTGAATAAAGAAACCATTGGCTTCGGTGGTGGCGAGGGGTTAAAATCCCATTAATTATTCAAATTAAAGTATGATCCCTGACTGGGGCGTCTGCGTGGCACATGCCGTAAGCCTCGAATAGAACCTGGACTGCCTGCTGATGACTCACCTCCCGCACAGGAAAGGCACTATGGGGACATTAAAATAATATTTCCATGAGCCTCCCCACTCTATCACACGTGCAAGGCTCCCTGAGGAACACATTATTCTGCTGGCCCTCTCCAAAATCTTGTGAAGCCATTGTGATGGTGATGGCAATGACAGGACAGTTTATCAAGGGGGTCTTAAAGAGCTTCATGGCAGATTTCTTTAGGGGGGGATGTGAGGAGGCGAGATATTGGCATTCAAGCAATGGATCTATTTTGGCTCTGGGAAGTCAGTGTGGTGTAGAGCTCTCTTGAAGATTAATAAAGGAAATTGGCTGTAGATGTAGAAATGGTGGTCTCATGTAATTTCTTGTTCTGACTATTTCAATGAACGTGTTGTGTGAGCTGTAAATAGCTGCAGTGTGTCTGTGACACTCTACTCTGCACCATGGCTATCTGATTCAGTTGTAACCTAAGAGACAAATCAATTTTTGCCGTGGCACTGGAAGAGGCTGCTAAGCTAAGTTCATAGTATTATTAGATTTCTCACAATCTGATAACCCCTATCCATTTGATTGATTTCCCCTGTTTACAAAGGTCCACACTAGGAATCATATTTTTTCGCTCTGAACAACAGCTCTTGGTATTTTAATGGGAAATTACAAGTAAGCAATTTAAACAGACACACTCATTGCAGAAGGGTTGTCATTTAATATTTCCTTAGAGAAGAGGGGCAGTAACTAAAAGTGTGTGTGTGTGTGTGTGTGTGTGTGTGTGTGTGTGTGTGTGTGTGTGTGTGTGTGTGCATATGTGCATAGCTTTCCTCATGCATTTGCTGACAAGGGTTAAAACTGGCTTTGAGAAAGCTAAGAAGTAATATAATCAATTAACTCACAATGTATTGGGCTTCAAGGTCAGTTGCTATGTATTGTCTGTTTTGTTTTGTTTTCAAGTTGTGCTGAAATGACACAAGTGGAGTTTGTTGACATAATGGTAGCTGATATAAGCTTCTACCAAGGGAGAAGACTAAGCACATATGTTATTGTGATGGAATGCCATGCCAAGCATGCACTCTAACTGCCATACCAATGAGCCTGACTCTTTGGCATTGCGGTCAAGGTGCAGGATGTGGTTCTCAGACTGAGAATGCTCCTCTGCATGTGGCCCTCTCAAAATAGCATGGGTCTTATACAGTAAAAGCAGGCCAGGTGTACCTCATCACGGGTTAACTGCCCAGGCACCTGGGTAAGGGCAGAGACACAGAGCAAGACCGAAACCATAACACCGGCACCACACAGCCAACAGGGTGTGCCAAAAAATGACCCCAAAAGCAAATTGAGAACTTCAGGGTTCGTAACAGTATGCCCAATGTATGGGCTGTATGAGGGACCCCCAGGTTGACCCCTGTCTGAGGGACCCCAGAAAAGGCTGAAGCACTAACCCTGGGATGGGGGATACAGCTGGTGGATGTGTAAGGGATGCCTGTGGGTGTTAAGTGCATGGGCACCCTTCCCAAAGGGGAGGGCAGTGTAACAGAGTGCAGTCATTAAGGTCGAGGACTCTGACTGCCACACCAATGAGCCTGGCCTTTTGGCATTGTGGTCAGGCTGCAGGGTTGGTGATGGGTGGGGTGACTGTTCCCTGTTTCCCTTTGCTGCAGTTATCTTAGTGCCACTGGCTAATTGTTTGAACTCAGTGGTGACATATTGATTAAAATATCTTCTTGCTAACTTCAGGATCAAACCACCTAAGGCGTCTGTGCTCGCTAGCTGCCCTGATGAAGTCACAAGTCAAGCAAACATTATCTGAATGGCAGCTCTCACAAGTGCCTTATTACCTGTCTAGAACAAATTACTTCTAGAACTTACTAACTATGTGGCTATTAGCTAACACCTGATCTGGCAAAACACCAATTGAAAACTAGGCCTTTGGAGGCTCAGGCCTAGTATCTCTTGCGTAACTGTTGTTGATTTATAGGTAAGAAGTAAAAAAGTATAATTTCATATTTCCATTTAAACTACTTTTGTTGTGAATGTATGATGGCTGGGCGTGCACATGGGATGGGTAAGATGGGTAACATTTGAGATAGAACAGCTTGATATCATTCCTATGCAAATACAGAATTTTACCATCCCAAATGAATCGGCTCAGCTACAGTATGCGCTACTGCATGTGCAGTAAGGTAGAAGAGCTCCCCAGATTATTGAGCATGTTGTGCACATGATATGTGGATTATTAGACACAAAATGCCTTCTATACGTGCTGCACCTTCTATTTCAATCAGACAAGTAGGCTGTATGTTGCACATAAACATCAAGATCTGATGACAAACACTGCCAGCCTCGCCAGGTCTTTGATTTTTGAGACGGAAATTTTACCACATAAAAAGTTCATGGATTCAAAGCTTTCCTGAGCTTGCCGAGCAAAACTACAGCGTCTGATGTAGAACATCCAAGCAGATGCCAGAGGGAGCGTGCCTCCAATTTCAGTCTGCGAGAGCACTGACAAATCAAAGATCAGAGAGAGCACCATGACAACTGCATTGTTGTAGAATAGATACGGGTGGTATCCCTCTTTCGGGTACAACAGTATGTGGACAGTAATAATTCGAGGAAGTATCGAAAGGAACATGTCCACTCACTGCAGACTTTTTTGTGTAAGTGTGTGTTTGGTGGTCAGAGGGCTGAAATTGACAGCACAATGCAACCTCTGTAATGCAGTGCGCTGTGTACTGTATCTGCACAAAAGGAATGTGTCAATTCTCTGCAGAGATGTTCTGTGGATCTTTTGCAGAAATGCTTTCACTGCGTATATGAAATGAAACCCGCTCTGTGAATGCCCACGTAATGCATTTCCAATGTGAACCTGACTGAATGATTTCCCCTCGACATGAATCATATTCACCCACATCAACAGGGCTGCAATCTTGTGAGCTTGCCTGAAGAAACTTGGATTGAGTCAGACAATGTTCAGATTATTAAGAAGTCTCTAATGCCCTCTGAAAGTATATCCAAAGTTTCAATGAATCCAGCTCATCAAAGAAATGTGGGGTGAAGAACATTCACACAAAGCTACAGCTTCAGATTTTTGTTGTTTTTTATTGTTGTTGAATCAGGATTTAGGATCAGAATTAGTGGGAGAGATGATGCCTTTTCAGCCTAAACCATGAAAATATGCATACATATGCAATATCTTTCTACAGCTTTCTACACTGTGTTTTGGCCATCTTAAATTCTGCATAATATGGTATGTATGTAGACTTCTGTGGTGGGTGTCCTTTTGTAAAAGATGTTTTCTAATGAAACCACAGTGCTGCAAATCAGCTGTGCTTCTCTGCATCATTATTTATTCTTTTCCTCGTTATGAAAAGAAATGTGACATACGCTGGATGCATTTTAAAATTATATAAGATATAAGTTTCCCATTTCCTTAAACCAGAAAGAGATATTCAAGGGAATATATACCACACCATTTACTTGATCTATTTGTTTGTGCTTAAGGGCTGCAGCGAACCTCAGCTTTTCGGCACCACTCCAGTTCAGAGAGCAGGAAGAGGCCAGTGCAAAATGTTGATTATATGGTCACATTAACATTCATTATCATTTTTATGTGGATTCAGGTATGTGTGTGATGCTGGGGGTGACATGTTGTAACAGCAGTGCTGTCTGCTGGCAACAGACAAGCAGGTTATGAGTTGTTTCGGAACTCCCTATACTCTTCTATACAAACCAAGACGGCGGATTCCTAAAGAAACGCAAGCACCCACACCATAGGTGTATCTAAATTAGCTATGTACCAAAAATGACATTTTACCATTTACATTTAACAGTGTTGTAAGGCTGCGTCAACAAATCCGCTTGGAGCTCCAGTGGAATTTTAATTTCATGACGAGATTTCTCGGTCTAACCGTTCATGTGCCATTGAAATGGCGTAAATAAGCGACCCACCAGGCCAGCACTAACCTCCGAGCGTGGTAAACAAAGTCGGATATTTCAGGCAGTAAAAGCCCCAGTAAGAACCAAACCAGATTTGGTTCAAATCTACACACCTATGGCTACTGAAAAATGTAAGGTTCATTTATCAAATGTTATTTTTATGTATTTGTTTTAGAATTTTCAAACGAAAGTGGTGGTAATTGGAGGCGTTACGATACAGTATGTTTAAGCAGGCAGCCACTTACAACAACCGGACAGACATAGAGGAGTATACAGACACTGTAACCTCTTACATCACCAAGTGCATCGATGATGTGACCCACACAAAAGACATCATCACTCGGGCTAACTGGAAGCCATGGCTGACAGGGGATGTCCTCAGGCTGCTGAGGGCCAGAGACAAAGCCTACAGAGCTGGGGATGAAGCTGGCATGAAAACAGCGAGAGCCAACCTGTCCCGTGGCATCAAGGAAGCAAAAAAGGAATACACTCACAAGATAACCACCCACTTCAAAGACAGCAGGAACGCACAAAGCCTATGGCAGGGCATTCAGGCCCTCACGGACTACAACCCCGCGCCACAGAGCTGTGAGAGCAACATCCCTCTGCTCAACAACCTGAACCGCTTCTTTGCTCGCTTTGAAGCACAAAACAGCACCTGCCCACAGAAGACCCATCCCCTCTACATGAGCAGCCCCTGTGCCTCTCTGCCGACAGCGTGAAGAGGACACTTGCTGCTATCAACACCCGTAAGGCAACAGGTCCAGACAACATCCCAGGTCGTGGCGCTGAAGGACTGCGCAGGGGGAGCTTAAGGATGTCTTCACAGACATCTTTAACACTTCCTGAAGCAAGCCATCGTCCCATCATGTTTCAAAGCTGCCACCATCATACCTGTGCCGAAGAAAACTGCTCCATCCTGCTTCAATGACTACCGCCCTGTGGCACTGACACCCATCATCATGAAGTGCTTTGAGCGGCTTGTCATGTCACATATCAAAGCCATTCTCCCCCCACCCTGGACCCCTTCCAGTTTGCATACCGAACCAAGCGGTCTACAGAGGATGCAATCTGCTCTGCCCTCCACCCAGCCCCTCACCCACCTGGAAAAAGACTCATATGTGAGATTGCTGTTTATAGACTTCAGTTCTGCATTCAACACCATAATACCACAACAACTCATCTGCAAACTTGACAAACTGGGACTCAGTACCTACCTCTGCAACTGGCTACTGGACTTCCTCTGTCAGAGGCCCCAAGTAGTACGTGTTGGCAACAATACCTCAAGCAGCATCACACTGAGCACAGGGGCCCCCCAAGGCTGCGTGCTCAGTCCGCTGCTCTTCACCCTGCTGACGCATGACTGCACTGCAACCTACAGCAACAATCACATAGTGAAATTTGCTGACGACACAACTCTGGTGGGTCTCATCACCAAGGGCGACGAGACTCAATACAGGTTGGAGGTCGACCATCTGACCACGTGGTGCAGGGACAACAACCTCCTGCTGAACGTCAGCAAGACCAAAGAGATTGTTGTTGACTTCCGGAGAGGTCACACCCAACACCTGCCACTGACCATCGACGGTGCTTTGGTGGAGAGAGCGAGCAGCACCAAATTACTGGGGGTGCACATCAGTGAAGACCTCTCTGGACCACCAACACTGCATCACTGGCGAAGAGAGCTCAGCGCCGCCTGTACTTCCTGCGAAACTCAGGCGAGCAAGTGCTCCACCAGCCATCATGACCACATTCTACCGAGGCACCATTGAGAGCATCCTCTCCAGCTGTATCGCTGTGTGGGGCGGAAGCTGCACTGAATACAACAGGAAAGCCCTGCAGCGCATAATGAACACAGCTGGAAGGATTATTGGTGCTTCACTCCCCCCCTGAAGGACATTTACACCACCCACCTCACCCGCCAAGGCGACCAAAATTGTGAGTGATGCAAGTCACCCCGCTCACAATCTGTTTGATCTACTGCCCTCTGGGAAGAGGTACAGAAGCCTGCGCTCCCAAGACTACCAGACTCACCAACAGCTTCATACACCAAGCTGTAAGGATGCTGAACTCTCTCCCTCCTCTCCCCCTCCACCCTCAGCTACATAACATCCTGGACATTGGACCCAAAATGGCCGCCTGCACTACTCCACTTGCACACTTGCACACTTGTACACTTTACAACTTGGTGTTGTTGTCCTGAAAACACAACACTTCTGCTGCTCTTACATAACTTGCATCACTATGCCACTTTCTTTCTTACTTAGGTCAAACAGAACTACCCAAGCCTTTTATTGGCCTGACTTTGCACTAGCATTTTATTGACTGTCTATGCACAATTTCAACCAAATTTTGCTGCTCTTATTTTTTCATTATTATATGTGCCCTCTTATTTACTTATTTACTTACTTTTTTGTTTACTTGAATGTTATGTTTGTCTGTGGACCTAAATTGGTAAAATATGTCTTGTCTTCACCGTGGGATAGTGAGAAACGTAATTTCGATCTCTTTGTATGTCTGGAACGTGAAGAAATTGACAATAAAGCTGACTTTGACAGTAGTATTGAGCGGTTTTGCTCAGGAAACTACTGTAGCTCCCATGACATTAAAAAAGGCCCCAAGGACCAAGCCCAAATCCAGGTTCCCAGACATGGATTAAGCCTAGCTCTAGACTAAAACTTCAGTCGTATTCTTGTTGATAGGCAGCCATCAGACATTTGCTGTGACTCCTACCCATCTGTGAAGAAGAACATTCTGATATTAGTGACCGTTTGTTAGGAATAATATGACCGTTTGGAATGTACTGACAGGTTGAGGAGTTGTGATTAATTCTACCTGAATGTACATTTAACATTTATCCAGAAATCCATCATAAACCTGCGTGGCTTCAAAAATTGGCCAGTGCTAATCTGAAATTTAAAACCAACTGCTGTGGTGTGACTGCATAAGCTGAGGAAGCATTTTACACTTTAACATTCTATTACTGCAAGACAAAAGGATGCTTCACCTATCTCAAGTTTTCATGTGGAATTCTATTCTCGGTTTTAGTGTATATCTATGCCTGAAGAATTTGAATCAGCATGCATACAAAGGCATTGTTAATGAACATATTCTTATTTAACTGCCTGTTCCTGTCCCAGCATAATAATTACTTGCTTCAACCTCAATGATCTGTGGTGGAACATGATCACTAATGAGCTTATGGAAATCCAAAGTTCCAGGCAGAAATTGCTTTCAATTCTTAATGAATATGCCCCACACCGAATTACCAGGAATGGGAGAGCAGGCAGATAATTCCTACGCATGAGTAGTTAGGTTTCAGGAAAGAGCTGGGGTAACTGGTTGAACCCTCTCCTCCCTCATTCATTTGACAGCTGGAGGGAACAGCGGAAACACCTGAGATCCATCCATCCACAAAGCAGTGACAAAAATCACCACAGTAATGGCTAATAAAATACATTATTACGACTGTAATGGCGATATTATGAATGATGTATTTGGTGTGCGTGAAGATTCTTCATAATTCATGAGGGGATCGTAATATATTACAATTGTGCTAAACTGAGAAACGACGTCCGTGGATCACGGGGCTTCACCCGGGTCTATGTTCTTTCTGCTGCCCTAATGGTAAATAGATTAGCCTTTAACTCACTTTCAGCTGCTTGTCAAATGCCATTAGTTCCCAGTACAGGCTAGGCTGCAGCAGGCAGTGTGCTACGGGGGGATGGCAGTGGCCTCCAGTTCTCTATGACTCTGCGCGAAGGCCTGCCAGACAAGCAGGTAACTGCCTGGCTTTAGCCCCTCAAGGCAAGTTGTGAACTGTCACTCTGTCCTCGCCATTGGAGACATCTCCTTTTGTTCCTGACGGTCAAGGAGATGGTGACTGAGGCATTTTGTATTTACACTTGGAGACTACTCGAGGTTCTCTGTGAAAGCTGAAAAAAATGGCCTGTTCAGCTCCTCTTCTGACTTGTTTCAGCCTTCATCAACAATATTATGCACAAGAGGTAATGCATTTGTAATCAACATTTGCTTAGAAATATTTGGTTTACAACTTAAAGTATAAATGAATACAGTCTACTATCCAGTGTATTTTATAATCCAATCACCCATCCAATTTTGTTATCCAATCAAAATGTAAATGTAATTTTGACTGGGGAAATTGAAAGTAGTGATCAGTTTCTCCATTGGAACTCATAATTATGTGCTGGATCAGTCTATAGTCCGGTGGACAGCCCATAGAGCCCATGTAGTAGTTCAGTGGACAGAAAGGTGAACCCGGAAATGTTGAGTACACCAAAGTTTTATGATGGAAATATATAGTATGGGTTCCCAGCATACAGAAACTGTCGGATGCTAATTTGCATATGTTGGGCAATTTGTGTAATTGAGCTAATTAGCATAAATTAGCATAATAGCATATATTGATCATATTATAAGAGCTGCTTGGCCAAAATGGACAATGTTAGTATGTTTTTAGGGGTTACTGGAGATGTTGAGTCCATATCTGACATTTTCAGGTTTTAATTTCACTATTTAAACTTGGTTTGGTCACATTTTACTCTCATTAAATTTAGACAGATTTTTGGAGGATAGGGCTGTAGCGATACACAGTAGGGCTGTAACGATACACCAACCTAACAATTCGATTCGTATCACGATTTTTGACCCACGGTTTGATACAAACCTCGATTTTTCTTTTTTTGGAGACGGGGGCTAGACATTTTAATAGCCTACCTTAGAGTACCAGAGGATTACAATGTAATATATCTGTATTATTTTATATCCTGATATAAAAAGAGAGAATACTGAATGTCTGATATTTATGACAGCACACTTTATGTAGATTAGCCTATAGCTTAGGCCTACTATTTCTATTACAACTCTACCACATTCAGCTGTCTGGTTGAAGCCTGGAAATATTGTAAACAAAGTAGCATAGTTGGCTAGCTTATCCTAGTCTACTGATTGGACTGTTCAGTTTCCTCATGTGTGTTTAAGGTAATACTGTTCTCCTTGGGACAAGCCTTTTTGGGAAACATTGGTATTGAAATGATCATTCAGTTATCCCAGAATCCCCAGCCTTGGCATCGTTAGGAATCTCAAGCACAGTCCAGCACGCTGGCGTTGCACAGCTAACCCAACAAGCCATTGCCATCCTCGGCGCGGGCGTTCCCACATTCAGCAGGTGGGGTGCACACACCGCAAGAGCCCTACTCACCCTGGGGAACCACAACCACCAGCGGCCCAATGCGGGGCGTGCTAGCAGTCACCTGGTCTGTCGCCTCTCGTCCCCAGCTCCCTTCAGAGAACGCCCTCAGGTCGCACTTTCACAGTGTGCACCACCGCCGCGTTCCCCAACACCTGGCGGGGCCTAGCCTCCACTGCCACAGACTCCCCGGCGCTGAGCACCGTAACTGGCACTGCACCTCCGATGCTCCACTCCGTCGTCTCGCCAGTCGGGGCAGCAAACTCCAGTTCCATCGCAGCCGGACCACGCTGCACACAGCTACAGCTTCCGACGTTGGCGTCCCTCCTCTGCTGCCTTGTCGCAGAGCTGTCCTCCGCTGTTTCGGCCACTCCACACCGCCACGATCGCGCCAAGGCCTAGACCTTCTCTCTGGCTCGTGCCATCGGATTTCACACAACAAACTTTTTTCCCCCTTATTTTTCTAAAGAGCACCGCCGAACAGGCCGACTCGAACAGGCTCCGCCAACCGGCCCA
Organism: Alosa alosa; assembly: GCF_017589495.1. NCBI lineage: Eukaryota > Metazoa > Chordata > Actinopteri > Clupeiformes > Clupeidae > Alosa > Alosa alosa. The sequence goes on along the minus strand of NC_063198.1, from coordinate 17,191,932 downwards.
TCCTCAAGGCACCACCTCCTTGCCGCTCCACCTCTGCTCTGCTCCCGCCCGCCAGGGCCACCGCCAACTCCAGCCTAAAGCTGTCCGGCGGGGGCAGGGGCTCAAGGTCTTCTCTCGGTGAAGTCAGCACCCAGGCCAGCGTCACTACCTTATTTTCCAAGGCCGCTTCCTCAGACCGCTCTCCCAATCGCGTGAAGTCCTTCTCCGCCGTGGCCACTGCATCAAAACCCTCTTCAGGCAAGCATTTCTCCCGTAGCTAGGCCCAGGCGACGGCTGATCTCCTCCTGCGGCTCTACTGAAGGCCTCTGTAAGCTTTTTAGTACCCCTTACAAGGGTTCTCTTCGGATCCTTTTGCTTGGGCCTCCACCTAGTGGTGAGGATGGACGGATTATGAACTTTCGGGCCCCTGGGCCCAGATGTATTAAGGGCCCCCCATTAATTGAGCGTCAGCAAGACCAAAGAGATTGTTGTTGACTTCGGAGAGGTCACACCCAACACCTGCCACTGACCATCGGCGGTTGCTGTGGTGGAAGAGCGAGCAGCACCAAATTCCTGGGGGGTGCACATCAGCGAAGACCTCTCCTGGACCACCAACACTGCATCACTGGCGAAGAGAGCTCAGCGCCTGTACTTCCTGCGGGAAACTCAGGCGAGCAAGTGCTCCACCAGCCATCATGACCACATTCTACCGAGGCACCATTGAGAGCATCCTCTCCAGCTGTATCGCTGTGTGGGGGCGAAGCTGCACTGAATACAACAGGAAAGCCCTGCAGCGCATAGTGAACACAGCTGGAAGGATCATTGGTGCTTCCTCCCCTCCCTGAAGGACATTTACACCACCCACCTCACCCTTAGAAGGCGACCAAAATTGTGAGTGATGCAAGTCACCCAGCTCACAATCTGTTTGATCTACTGCCCTCTGGGAAGAGGTACAGAAGCCTCGCTCCCAGACTTCCAGACTCACCAACAGCTTCATACACCAAGCTGTAAGGATGCTGAACTCTCTCCCTCCTCCCCCCTCCACCCTCAGCTACATAACATCCTGGACATTGGACCCACAATGGCCGCCTGCACTACTCCACTTGCACACTTGTACACTTTACAACTTGGTGTTGTTGTCCTGAAAACACAACACTTCTGCTGCTCTTACATAACTTGCACCACTATGCCACTTTCTTCATTACTCAGGTCAAACAGAACTACCCAAGCCTCTTATTGGCCTGACTTTTGCACTAGTTTTTTATTGACTGTCTATGCACAATTTCAACAAAATTTTGCTGCTCTTATTTTTTCATTATTATATGTGCCCTCTTATTTACTTATTTACTTACTTTTTTGTTTACTTGAATGTTATGTTTGTCTGTGGACTTAAAATTGGTAAAATATGTCTTGTCTTCACCGTGGGATAGTGAGAAACGTAATTTCGATCTCTTTGTATGTCTGGAACATGTGAAGAAATTGACAATAAAGCTGACTTTGACTTTGAATTGTCGCATATGTGGAAGGGGGGTTTGGAGGTCCTTCCTCAGAAATGTTTTCATTTGTTTGATGTGATTTCCTGTATTCTGGTGCATTTTGGGGATGGCCAGTACTAAATTCAATCAGATTCATAGCCTACATCCTAATGTGTTGATATTGAGGCAATGATTTTATGCAAAGGCTTGGGCTTCAGGGCCCCCTGACCCCTTGGGCCCCTGGGCCGGGCCCGGTAGGCCTGTGCAGTAATTCATCCCTGGCGGTGAGGTCTCCCACTCCCGGCTCCTCCAGCACTGAAGACACTGTCTCCTACAGAATGCAACTTGCTCCTCCATGGAAAACGTTCCCATCTACAGGTGGTGCTTTGGAAAGCAGCAGACCGTCCTGATCCACCGGCTGTGGATATAACCGCGTTTGGAGGGAGTTAGAAGACAGGTATGAAGAAAGGAGAGGAACTTGCCCACCCTCGATTCAAGTCCTGTTGCTCCTCCTGATTTGTTAGATGTTATCAGCTGTAACTGCAAAGCTGGGTTAAAACTGTGTAACCATGTATCTGGAAAGTGCAGCTGCAGGCCTGGCCTGTACTAATTATTGTTTCTCAAAGGCAGTGATGTTACATGTGGCAATATATTTACACAGCAAAAACAGCAGAAGGACAGGGATGAAGAGTCTGGAGAAGATGGCGACAGGACAACGGATGAGGACAGTGAGGAGTAGTAGAGACTAGTTCTTCCCTTTGTTACTCAATTGTGAGTCACAGCAGAGGGCCAGTGAATAGCTTTTTCCAAAATGATTGTGGAATTCAGAAATAACTTGAGGATCCAAATTATTCCTAAACACTGAACATTTTTATCCTCCAAAAATCCGTCTAAATCACCCCCAAAAACTCAGCAAAATCAGCTTAATGAGAGTAAAAACGTGACCAAACCAAGTTTAAATAGTGATTTTAAATCTTGCAAATGTCCAGTAACCCCTAAAAACATACTAACATTGTCCATTTTGGCCAAGCAGCTCTTATAATATGATCAATATAGGCTATTATGCTAATTTATGCTAATTAGCTCAATTACACAAATTTCCCAACATATGCAAATTAGCATCCGGCAGTTTCTGCATGCTGGGAACCCATACTATATATTTCCATCATAAAACTTTGGTGTACTCAACATTTCCGGGTTCACCTTTCTGTCCACTGGACTACTACAGTATGTCATAAGAAAAATGGGTGAGTGCTGGAATAGTGTTTTTATTTCAGAAGCACGTTTTATTGAAGCACAACAACATCAACACCTGTAATAGATGTTTTAAAAAGCTTTTGTGATCTAAGAGTTCTAAAAGCGGAATGATTTGGAGAGTAGGCTAGGCATGTCAGCCGGATGGTTTTTGAACCAGAGGTTTTCATGTTGCAAATTATATTCATTAATCACTTTATATTTGGAGAGTATGACTCAGACATGACAGACTTGTTAACAAGGAAGTGTTATTTTCAGGGCGGGGTTCTCTTCATAGCCATGCTGTTCTGTCGATTTCAAGCTGCATGTTTAATAATTTTTATAAGTGACGGCAGTGAAGGCAGAGCTGACAACATTTCTGCTAACTAGGAATACTCGATTGTCAGTCCTCATACATCATGATGCTTAGTTCAGAGGGGCAGATGTACATACCTTGGAGAGCGTAGGGCACACAGCAACCTGGCCGGTCTGCTGAAAGCACTTGCGCTCTTTTGATTTCATGTAGAATGTACTAAATCTGCGGCTAATCCCTAATCCCGTAATCAACAGGTCTGGTGGATTTGCATGATAACGCAGTTGGGTGAAATCATGGACCTGTCAACCAACCGGAAAGGAAACAACAGTTTAGCAATCAGAAAGCAGATATGCATGGTAACAAGGTTTGATCAAACAGAAGGGTAAAAGCGGAGGAATGCTGCACCACACAAAATTCCCACTTTTCCGAAGACCCTCCCATGAATGTAAATGCATAATTCGGAAAGGTGTAACAGGCCATTCCTCGCTCTCGGCTGACAGGTTGTGGTTTGAGCCATGCTTGTCAGCATATACTTTATCATGTTTGTAAGGTCCAGCAACGGAATTATAGCCTACCTATAACATATGCCATTCAGAGTATTTTAATAACATCCACCATGCACATCTACTCTATCTATCTTATTTCTCTATAACAGTGGGATTTAAAGCAACTCTCAGCACAATATCATTCAGGCCTACCTTGTGCAAATATAAAACTCATGCGACTTTAAAATGTATCCATGTGGTAACGAAGCTGGTTTGTGATGTGTGTGTGTGTGTCTTTAGTTAGGAAATGATAAGGAAAGCTAAGCCTGTGTGTGTGTCTGACACACAGCAACCACTGCAACCATATTTTGAGTTTTGCGCATGGATTTCTTGTGCTTCTCACTAGAATAAACAACAGAGAACTACAGAGAGAGGAGAGACAGCGGTTGGTTCTGCAGGTGGAGAGAGAAAGAACAACAGGGTGGGGGCAGCAGGCAGACCTCTGCCTTCCAACTGCAGTGAATCAATAATAAACAACACAGCATAAGGTGTATAATTCCATTTATTTCAAACTCTATTTATTTATAACTCTATGAAACACTTCAAGACAACTCAGTGATCAGACAGAATGAGTGTATGGCCACAATGTATTGCTTTAGTCTGATCAATCAGACGTTGCCGTCTGTGGAGATAGCATCCTCATCTGTTGTTTATCGACAGCAAAGTACCTTCAATGGGATTATTAGTGCACTGAGGAGACAGGGAGAATAAGCATGGCAAATGACTGCAGTTGAGTCTGAACCTGACTGATGACCATACGGCTGGGAGCAATGCCAGGGCCTAAGGATTAGCTGGGGCTCACGGGTATCATCAGCCTCCAGCCAGCAGGTCCTCACTAGTTTCTCAGGCAACTGGAGCTGCTGTGGCTTTGGGAGGAGAGAGGTCTGTGAGCTGCTGCAGTGGTGCAGCTCCATGCTGCTGCTGCTGCTGCTGACGAAAACACTGCTGACCTCGCTCACCAAGTTCCTGTGTTCTCAGGCCGACTCAGTCAGTGGAAGTGACCACAGTGGACCAGTGAATACCAGACTGTTACATTTCAGAGTTTAGTTTAGTTAAGGGTGTATATGAATCCAATACCATTTATGTCAATTAATACATATGTTTGTATATATGAAATATATATATGAAAATTCCTGGCATAGAGGGATGACACATCATTGTCATCACTGATCCAGTAGATATGCAGGCTTTGCCATTTTTACATAAATGTTCTCACAGAGGTGTTCAGACATTTTTTTTTACATTTAGTACATGCCAGTCTAGAGTACATATTTTATGGTATGCTGTATGTCACTATGCTTGTAGTGATGGATAGGTTAACGATTATATCATTGTATAATGATATTCCATAGTTTCCATAGTGTAGTGGTTATCACGTTCGCCTCACACGCGAAAGGTCCCCAGTTTCCCCAGGTCCCCGGAACTGGGTGGAAACAAATTCTTGGGGCAGCCGTGGCCTACTGGTTAGCACTTCGGACCTGCAACTGGAGGGTTGCCGGTTCGAACCCTGACCAGTAGACACGGCTGAAGTGCCCTTGAGCAAGGCACCTAACCCCTCATATATAATGTGCTCCCCGAGTGCCGCTGTTGATGCAGGCAGCTCACTGCGCCGGGATTAGTGTGTGCTTCACCTCACTGTGTGCTGTGTGTGTTTCACTAATTCACGGATTGGGATAGATGCATAGACCAAATTTCCCTCACGGGATCAAAAGAGTATATATACATATATATATATATATATATATATACTTGTAAGAGTGGATTAGAGAAATGTCAAAACCAACAGAGAACATTATTAGAACATGTAAATTATTAGAAGGCTCTTACAGAAGATGGTGGATATCCAATTATTTCAATATTCCACTAATTTCTAATTATTCCACTTGCCTGCTGTTGAACTGTGGCTGACTTGTCAGGTCTGAGAAAACTGCCCGCACTGTGCCAATAAAATGTCCACTCTTGCTGTGAAAAGTCTGGTGAACTCAGATTGGACTTTCTCATTTTACCGATTGGCTTTTTCGATCGCTTCCACCCCTCTGGCTTTGGCACACCATGTCTGCTTTCCTTTCAGCCAGGTTTTTTCTCATGGCTACATGAAATGGCCTTATCTCTTCCGCCTTCTGGGAACCTTCATAGTTTAATCATTCACAGCAAAGAGAATTTATTCCAACCAAGGCAGATATATCTTTGAGCAAAGGGATGGGTTTTTTTCCATATATACATACCTGTTGCGTGAGGGAAAAAAATATGTTCAGAGCTGATACAAAGGTATGGGATAGCTGAACAAATACGACATGTGCTTTTTTATTGTTAATGTGCTCTTCACTAAATGCCTCTGAAAGAACTGGTGCTAACAGCAGGAATTTTCTCTGTCTTTTTCTCTCAAAAATGAGAATCAAAACAAAGGAATGTGAACTTGAATGTGTCTCTTTGAAGACACATTCAACATGTGCACAGAATATCTTCAATACAGCACCACCAAATCAAAGCTTTACAAACTGAAAAGAAACATGTCTTCGTATTTAGCTGAAGGACAAAACGTGTACTCAGAACTATCTAGTTCATTGTGGGGGCCATTAAAGACATACAGTGAGCTATAGGATATATTCCCATGTAACATCACAGCCAAGGTCTAAACATCACTAAACAGTCATCTGAGCCCATCATAGAGACAGAGACCAGTGGGTATGTGGAGGGGCTGTGCTCCCAAAGCCTCTGAAGCAAGTGACAGCTTCCCGATACTGTGGTCATTGAGGGGTGCATCCGAGACAGCGATGGCATCTTTTCTTACCCCTCAGCTTCATCTTGTTTTGATTCTGTGTGGTTTTACTGTAGGTGTGGAGGATGTGGCCTTTTCTGCAATTTGTAATGTGTAGATATTGAAGTTGTTCTTACATTTAAAATGTGCATGTATGCACTTGTTGCATCCTACATGTTAACTGTTTTATGTTCAAACTCTAAACTGACCTAAAGTACAGTTTGTAATATAATACATTTATGCAAAATGTACATTGTACAAATCAACTAACCCCATCTAAAATTATGTTGGTCACTGTCAACCAAATATAAATGTTTTTTCCGCTATTGTATGTGGTGCAAAAGTAAGGAGTAAACTAGTGCATTACTTGAAAAGTACATCTTTTTATATGTATATATGTTTTATATATCATAGTGTTATATCTTACTCTTGTAAATCGTACTGCATTTTCCAGAATAGTACTGAAACTGCCAACACATTTGTGTCAAATGATTTTTTTTTTAAATGGACACTTAACAGGACCTTGAGGTTGACAGAGCATACAGATTTGCTTCATGCTGAAATTCCCATGTTCCCTTTGACATGTGTAGGGACCTGCTGAGGGATCTGGAGTGAGTGGGCGCTCAGAGTAGGCATGTGTGTCTAATGGCAGCAGGGATGAAAATGACCATGACCAGAGGCCTAAGCACTCTCTAAATGCTGAACTGCAGGGGTACCGCTATGATCTAAGCCTGCTGTGCCACCCAAGACCATTGCCAGATTGATTGCCAATGGCAAAGCCTTGTTTACATAATGTAGATATTGACAATTGCATCCAAACTACTTAACAGGTATCCCCAGTGCCCTCTCAGAATACTGAGGGGGAATGGCTATGTCTGCGTCGCTTCACATGCATCTTTAGAATGTGAAAACCATTTAAATGCACATTTCCAAGCATACCTCCAAGCATACCACCTAAAGTGGTTTTCAGCACGCACAAAAAAGAAGCTGAGTGCATCCCTTTTCTCTCCCTTGCTCTGTGGCTTCCACTCCGAGCCTACAGATGAACTGATGCCTGCTGCTGCAGACTCCCTGTGAGCTGAAATGCTGCTGCTGCTGCTACTGAGAAATAGTCACACTGTATTAATATTGCAGGGATGTGAAGTACTTACGCATTTACAAGTGTATGTTAATTGGAGATATTAATTATGTGTGAACTCTGAACTTTCAAAGGAGAGACCTCTAGGTTTTACTCTTTTTTTTTGTTCATCGGTAATGTCACTGCGTCCTCTGACACTGGCTTAATGGCCGATGATGGACAGAGAGCCCGGTGCACCGGAGCCTTATCCTTTGCCCACCACTAATGAGCATAATTAAGCAGGTGGCAGTCTCCCCTGCTAATACCTTACCCACAGAGTTGTGGGTCACAGAGTTGTGTAAAAACACTTTTAATAATAAATGTCCATCACCATCATAAATAATTTACAAAGCGTCACTGAATAATTGCTAATGTTCTTCCGTTATTTCCCTTGCGCTTGGCTGACCTCGAGAAAATGTAGCTTCGTGACAACCCCGCAAACTACACACTAAATTGATGTGAGATCATTTGACACAACATAGAATTTGATTGCTATTTTTCCATTTGACTCCAATCCGTTTGACAGGTAAGATAAGAACATTTAGAACAATTGTGGTTGCATGTTCAAATACAGAATACTCAAAAATTCCTGGAAATTGATGAAATCAGCAATAGATGAAATCAGCATTTTTCAATCTTAGTGTCATCGGGCCCCTTCAAAAAATGCAGTTTCTTTATACATTGCACTGCAAGGCCAAAATCAATACTGTCTTAAACAGTGAAATACATCAAGAGTTAGTGGTGGAACCAGGGGGGCTCTCTCAAGAAGACAAATGTGTGCCCCTTGACTATTTTAATCAACACTTAATCTATCAACCAGATATTTTCGCCGCTGTTAGCTATACTGCAGATTCAAGATGAATGCTGTAAAATGTATATGTCAGATGATTTTGACATGCTGAAGTGAACAGAGGTAAAATATGCAGTGAAGTATAGTCAGATTTGGATTGGAACACTGTCATCCACCCCTCAGCACATAAGCTGTACTGGAGTGTACGACTTCTTTAGTACAGACAGATGTCTGCCATGGAAGAGGAATTGTTAGCACGAGGTTGCTTAGGAACATAGTGCTCGCCATAAACTGACAGCTTTATTGTTTTGTAATATCCTTGAGTTTTGTAGTGAAGGCCATACCATATGGAAATCCAAAGCCAGAGAGCCTCTACTGTGGTCTCCACGGAGTGATAATGTTGAGGTTTTTAAATTAAATCTGACTGTGCTATGCATTCTGCTCATTCACAAGAGGGCAGCATAGCAGTTCACGTTCCTGGTCATTGCCTCTGTTCAGGATTTGCTCATAATCCTCTGGTTTTTAATACATGCAACAACATGCTCAGCCAAACATAATTATCACCAAATCGGTTTCTTAAGACAACCCACCAAAGAAAAACCATTAACATGATAAATTATATTTACAAGTTTATAGCAGTAAGTAGCATGGCCACTGTAGCAAAATATGTAATTATTTCAGTGCACACATTTATCATATAATTATTCATCGTTTGCTTCTTGATATGACACTGCCCTTAAAGATATTTTCCATCTGCTTTTCCCTATTTGGGACTTGTAAGCAGAGGAGATAATTCCTGCATGATTGCATCCTAAATTATTATTTCACTCTAGCAGCCGATTATCTGTTGCCTTGTTATATTTCTCTATCAGCTTCAATAGATGTATCTCACCACACAAAGCCCATTCTCTAGAACTCTAAATGATAATGGATAGAGGTAGGTGACAGCACAAAAGGGTCAGCAGCTGCTATTTGCCATCATGACATGAATTGCAAAACAAGGATAATGAAGAATCAAAGTCAGACTGCAGAAATGTATGAGAGTCATCCCATTAGCAAGCTCCCATCCCTCTCCCCACTCTCCCTCTCTAGTCCACCAGGGCATCATTAATTTACATTTGCCACATCTTATGCTGACATCAGCACACTGCTCATTTTATTTTGGAGGCTGTGAGATTGCAGGCATTTAGACTCTATCCAACATGTTGTTGGCCCACAGCATTGCCCTGATGCCCCCAAAGCCAATACCAACGTGTGCAATCAACACCCAAAGAACAGGAAATCCTGTTAAGGCAACACCACAGATGGTGAGTGGTGGCTCTGTTGTCATAAAGCATCTCTGGATGGGCCTTTGCTTCGCAGACACAGTGTCTGAAGTCATTTTCGCAGTACAGACAGTTGTTCAAATCACAGTGCATCTAGACTAGAGCACCCTACAGAGGCCCTGGGTTAGATACCTTGGAAGTGTGTGGCCAACAAATCAATAGGGAAGCAGCCTGGGCTTTTGCCAGCTTCAAGCTCCTTTGCTCTCAGTAATCACAGGCCTGAACAATGGCCTGATTGGAAAGGACTGCTTCCGCGTGGAGCGTCTGGCCGTCCGGCAGACGGCAAACTTGACTGTGGCTCGCCTAATATAGCCCTGGAACTTTTCCAGTCACCGCAGAGATACCGAGGTCGGCTTCTCATCCTTAATTATGGGTTACTGTGACAGAGGTCGGCAAGGCTAATCACTAGAACAAATGGATCTGCTAAAGCACTGGCGAGCACTGGCGTAGCACATATGGCTGTGAATATTTTTTAAACAGTCTTAAGTGCTGATCTTTGCAAAGTTTAGTCATTTGCATAGAAGTTTCTACCTCTTTGCAAGAAAGGCTTTTACACTTACTCCTGCAGACTAAACCGACCTCACACACAGAGGTGGCCTGTAAGTGCATTAATTTGCCTGAAGCTACATTAATTTATTGAGTCTAGAACGCCATTGAACACCAGTCGCAGCTCATTAACGTTGACGTATTTTTCAAAGTAATCCTGTTTTCATTCTTTATCCCACCATTACTTTTTGAAAGCACGACAGTAAGCTGGCACCAGCTGAGAGGCCTCCTGGTTCCTGTGTGCACTGGCCTCAGATGTGCCAAGGTAACATCAGCTGCCAACTGAGCTGAGAACAGCACGGACCACATGAGACAGACGCCGCTCAGGAAGCGGCAGGTAGAGCACCGTTAGCGACTGGCATGCATGATTTACACGCCGGACGGAGGGCCTCGCTCGCTTTCTCAATATGAGACAAACATTACTGGCCGTTGCCTACTGAGCCACTGCATGTTGGAAGTTTTAAAGGTCAGCAGTGAGTGATGAGGATGCGGTGAAATCCTTGGCGGTATGCCTGCCGCATTTCCAGTCTCTCTCAAACTTCTTAGACAGGGTCTCATTTATGTCGGGAAAGAAAATCACAGCACTGTTCACAATGAATACATTATAATGTATTATAAATGACTTACACACTGTGATTTCTGTATATGAATTAATCATGTGAGTTTGAGGCACCGTTTCAAACTTGTTTAATCAGTTCCAGGGCTTCATTCAAGTGCAACATTTATGAACACTTCAAGGGATTAATAACACAAAATTAGAAGATTTCAGGTCACTCCCTCCTCTAAGGTAATGGGGGAATGGGGTAGAGGAGTGCAGCCAAAAAAACTAAAAGGTTTCAGTGTCTTAGTTTCCCTCTTTGAGTGCAAGTGTGATGGAGCAAAAAGACAGCGAAAAGACAGCGGGGGGAAAAAAGCAGGATCTCTTGTCAAGGAGCACATTTCAGTGGATGCCATTGGGGATGGGAAAGGTCTGAGATAATGCATGAGATTAAACCTAACCAGTGACTCAATGAGTGAGTGAGATATAGCAATTGGGTGTGAGGGGTGAGACAGAAAGACTTAAAAAAAAGGGTAAAGGAGGAGGAAGAGTGAGAGTGAGATAGTGAGAGCAAAAATAAGCCGGAGAAAGAGAAAATGAGTGCACATTCGTTAAGTGTCTTGTTTCATCATACCCGATGCTATGCATTCACCACCAGACACATTCTACCCCTGACACCCTAAGACCATTCTCATTTTCACACCAACCGTTGATTGGTCATCTGGAGATGTTGCAATAGAAGTGTCAAGGCTGGTTTGCAAACAGAATTAAACTGAAGCTAGGCAAATTATACGTGCTGCTATTTCAGATCGCTGCCCACGCAATACAACAACCAATTTCAGACAAAACATATTACATATTATATATCAATATGGTTATGGTTATGGTTATGGATTTAGCAGACGCCTTTGTCCAAAGCGACACATAAATACAAAAAAACATAATAATATTTAAAATTGAACAGGGAAAATATTAGAATGTAGGTCAAATATAATAAGGATTATATAACTAGATGTACCGCATAGCGGTACAAAATATGACCGCCGCTCAGTCCTGTCCAGCTGTTCCGCGAAAATAAATCACACTTCAATTTGTCTCCATATTTTACTCCATCCCCCACTCTTGAAACTTTTGTGTATGCTTGTTTGGCATGCCTGAGTGTGTGTGTGCGGCTGCACAGAAAGTAGCCTACTGGTGCTGAAAAAGGTGAATAGATTGTAGAATAGCCAAAGAAGATGTAGCATTGTTATAAAACCTTTAAAATCTCTAAACAATCACAAGTAGGGCAGTTAATCACAGTTCATCCATTGCAACTGGATTGATGAAAGGTCACTTACACCTGTAGGCTACATTGTATTTGGGAAAAGCAAAAGGTATCAGCATAATGTTATTTATTTTTTTTTTTTTTTTTTTAATGTATTTTTAAACAAAAACATCTCTGTCAGTTCCATGTCGTTTTCAACAGCTATCAAAAACAAAGGTCATTTTTGGATGGATGGATTTTTTGTGAATGTTTCTTCTTCTACATAAGATTTTAGTCATCTTTAGTTCATGTAATACTTTATTGTCAATGCACAAATTAAGTAACAGTAGTCTGAAACGTTATTGTTAATGCACAAATTAAGTAACAGTAGCCTAGTCTGAAACGAAATGCTGTTTTACATCTAACCAGTGGTGCAAATAACTGACATGTCCAAATGGGCCTTGATGAAATGCGCCGCTAGACTGTTCATACACATTTTATCGGGCCAAAGTTGAAGAAACTTTGTCCGTTATTGTTAGTGCAAATATAGGCTGATTCATGTTCCCTTGCATTGTTTAACTGAGGTCCATGGCTAGTCTGGCTTTCATCAGACCAAGCTCAATCTTTTAAGAAATCAAAAAATAAATAGCGGGCAGATCAGGCTGGGTTCACCCAGCCTAGTCCATAGGCACCCGATTTTGTTTAATTTTCCGATTGAGATATACACGCTCTGGCTATTCTAAATGCAAAAATGCATCAGGGAGTTATGACAAAACGGTAACTAACAAACTAGATCCTAATAGAAAGCTGTTAGCTTCCCTAAGCTACAGGTAGGATTATAAGGTAGGCCTATTTACAACATAAATTGTCAATAGGCTATGCTGGCGACACAAATAAAATCTCCTTTGGAAACCTTACAGGATCAAGCGGACTTAAACTGTCATATCGTGGCGAAAAGTTGTAATAACATTCACGCAGCTCCATGAGTCAAGGAAAGCGCGAATGAAGTAGCCACTTCTAAATGGTACCCACTACACAGTAGCTTAAGGTGTTTTGCTAAAGCAGCCATAATGAAATGAAGGTGTCATTGTTTGGATCCTTCACACACACGTGGTTTTTAATTTCACAGACTACAACTACCAAGCTGTAATCAAAGCACGCACACCCTGCACGCACTTAAAACAAAATAAACAGGCGTCTCAGTCTCACGCATGTATAGGCAAAACTGTATCAGACCGGTGTAACGTTGGTAAATCTTCCATTGCACAGAATGATTTTGTAGCACGTGCAATAAATGACAGTCGAAAGATACAAACAGTGCTGCTATACATTTGCTATTGGACTGAACCGCAAAAAAAAAAAACAGTTTTTCCTAAATAACTACCTGAACCGTGGCACTGAGGATGAAGAATCTTTTATGGTATGTTGGTCTCAAGGGCCCACATCAACCTGGCTCATAATCACTCATTTGTGATTTGCACCCCCACCCCCGGTAAAAAATGAAAATGCAATATTATTCTGCTTTAATCGCCCCTATCTTCAGTTAAGATGTTCAGAACTGCACCAAATTTTATGTGTATGATTGACCTGGCATTTTCTGGGGGTATGCCAAGTTTAGTAGAATTTCATCCATGGGGGTCTAAAAAATTAGGTTATGTGTACATTTAGTGACTGTACACTCATTGGCCTGTAAATGGCGGTGCACACATATACACATGCACACACAGGCATCCACATACTATCGGTATTAGAACGGCCCGATAATGTAATTACAAATTCAGTAGGATTAAAAGAAAGCCAAAATAAATATTCATCATCATCATCATGGCTGCATTTTCAGTATTGGCGAGAAGTAGTCGTTTGTCCACTAGATGGCGATCGTTGCAGTGAGGCGTAATTTTGTTGGAAGTTAAAAGTGGGTTGGAAAAAACAATGGATGCTTCCTACAAGGACTGTAATTTACCGCAGCTTAACATCTAATAAGGATAGGACGATGTTCACATGAAGTGTAATTCCCATTTCTTCTTGAAGCCAAAGTAAATCTGAGGATGTTTATCGGACATGCTTGGTTTTACTGCAGGCAATGCGTTAATCTTGTAATATCAATAAGGACCTAGGTAATGTTACCGTTAGCGTTGGTTGAGTGATGGAGGCATTTGATTGATTGCATTTGTAGAAAACTATAAATGCGGTTATACCAAGCAAATGTATAGCAGCACTGTTTGTATCTTCGACTGTCATTTATTGCACGTGCTACAAAATCATTCTGTGCAATGGAAGATTTACCAACGTTACAATCGGTCTGATACAGTTTTGCCTATACATGCGTGAGACTGAGACGCCTGTTTATTTTGTTTTAAGTCGTGCAGGGTGTCGCGAGGGGAATCGATGTGCTTTGATTACAGCTTGGTAGTTGTAGTCTGTGAAATTAAAACCACGCGTGTGTGAAGTATCCAAACAATGACACCTTCATTTCATTATGGCTGCTTTAGCAAAACACCTTAAGCTACTGTGTAGTGGGTCCCATTTAGAAGTGGCTACTTCATTCGCTTTCCTTGACTCATGGAGCTGCGTGAATGTTATTACAACTTTTAGCCCGCGATATGACAGTTTAAGTCCCGCTTGATACTGTAAGGTTTCCAAAGGAGATTTTTATTTGTGTCGCAGCATAGCCTATTGACAATTTATGTTGTAAATAGGCCTACCTTATAATCCTACCTGTAGCTTAGGGAAGCTAACAGCTTTCTATTAGGATATAGTTTGTTAGTTACCGTTTTGTCATAACTCCCTGATGCATTTTTGCATTTAGAATAGCCAGAGCGTGTATATCTCAATCGGAAAATTAAAACAAAATCGGGTGCCTATGGACTAGGGCTGGGTGAACCCAGCCTGATCTGCCCAGCTATTTATTTTTTGATTTCTTAAAAGATTGAGCTTGGTCTGATGAAAGCCAGACTAGCCATGGACCTCAGTTAAACAATGCAAGGGAACATGAATCAGCCTATATTTGCACTAACAATAACGGACAAAAGCTCTTCAACTTTGGCCCGATAAAATGTGTATGAACAGTCTAGCGGCGCATTTCATCAAGGCCCATTTGGACATGTCAGTTATTTTACCACTGGTTAGATGTAAAAACAGCATTTCGTTTTTCAGACTAGGCTACTGTTACTTAATTTGTGCATTAACAATAACGTTTCAGACTACTGTTACTTAATTTGTGCATTGACAATAAAAGTATTACATGAACTAAAGATGACTAAAATCTTATGTAGAAGAAGAAACATTCACAAAAATCCATCCATCCAAAATGACCTTTGTTTTTGATAGCTGTTGAAAACGACATGGAACTGACAGAGATGTTTTTGTTTAAAAATACATTAAAAAAATTTTTTTAAAAAAATAAATAACATTATGCTGATACCTTTTGCTTTTCCCAAATACAATGTAGCCTACAGGTGTAAGTGACCTTTCATCAATCCAGTTGCAATGGATGAACTGTGATGAACTGCCCTACTTGTGATTGTTTAGAGATTTTAAAGGTTTTATAACAATGCTACATCTTCTTTGCCTATTCTACAATCTATTCACCTTTTCAGCACCAGTAGGCTACTTTCTGTGCAGCCGCACACACACACTCAGGCATGCCAAACAAGCATACAAAAAAAGTTTCAAGAGTGGGGATGGAGTAAAATATGGAGACAAATTGAAGTGTGATTTATTTTCGCGGAACGGATGTACAGGACTGAGCGGCGGTCATATTTTGTACCGCTATGCGGTACATCTAGTTATATAACTATTATATCCTTATACCGTATATTTGCACTTAACTTAAGTTACAGAAATTTCAGGTTTCTGGCGAAGTTGCCGCAAATTTGCAGCAAGGTCATATTTGCACATGCAAATTAGGTTTCTGGCAAACAGTTGACTTAGGTTTCTGGCAGTTAACTTTTGGTAATGTTGCAGCAAATTTGCAGCAATGTCATTATGCAAATTAGGTTTGTCACCAGAAGTTCACTGGAAGTTTGCCATTATTGGCTAAGTGTGATGGCAAATCACTGGCGAACACATTTGCCACTAGTGGCAAACTTCTTATTGTTGCCAGAACGTTGCTGGAAGTTTGCCTCTAGCGGCCAACATTGGCAAACTTCTGGCGATATTTTCTGGTGAACTCATTTGTTTCCCACAAATCACCCACAAGTTTGCTGCAAATCTGCCGCATAATTTTTGTGTAAAACACAATTGTCCTGAGGTTCTCCTTGTGACAATGAGGAAGGTTTGAGCCCCGAATGCACAGTGTATTAGTTAGCAAGTTACTATAGCCGATTTTCTTTACTGCTTGAGCCAAACACACAAATGTTATTTTCTTCCCTAAGATTTGAATCACATAGAGTGCTTTCTGCCTTGCACATGCATTTAAAAGTCAATATCCATATTAGTCTGAGCATTTATTTCCCCAAACACTTATACCCTTACACCCCTCCAGCATTGTGCTGCATAGTGGCCCATAATCAGGTCTCAATCGCCATCAAAGCTCTTTCAGTGTGCTACTCTGGCATTGGCCATGATGACAGGGTACACTGACATGTCTGTCATTACCACAAGAGGTTCCATCTTGCCCTTGCGTACAACATATTTCAGTGTTGATATGCCACCATGCAGTTTCAGAAAGAGAAAATGGAAGTGTGATTTTGTCAGCTTCCCGCCCTGAGCTTCCGGTGTCACTTTCACACAAACCACATCCAGCCATATGCAGCACATGATGCCTTTTATAGAAAGTGAGAGGCTGCAAAAATATAGTGTTGACTATGCTACACTAACGGTCTGGTTTAGTCACTGCATACAGATTAATGGAAACTAATGACTAAGCATGTTATTTTAGTGGCCGAGGAGCTCTTGAAGGATCCCACTGCCTTTGTTCTGCTAATATTTCTGGCTGTATGGAATAAGGTGCAGGGGGTTTTTTTTCGGCTCAGGAGAAGAAGAGCAGATAGTCTCCTTTGAGAGGCACCAGCACTTTGAGCAGGTGATGAGTTTCACCTGTCGGACAGAGAAGAGTGCAGGTTGCAGCTGCCAAAACTGCAGCTGTTTTGGCCGGGCTCGTCCTTGTCTCTTCTTAGCGCACCACTGCCAGCTCGACCAGGCTCCCACTGAAGCCTCTCACTATCCACTCTCCACTTTAATGTGGGCTCTCATGGCTGAGGAAAAAACCCAAGAGTGAAAGCCTTTTGAAAATAAATGGCGGGGAGTGTGGTGGGCTCGGGTGGGGTGGGATTTTCATGACTTTCAGTAGTCCTCCAAACAATCAAACATTAGCGGAGCACCATATTGTCGTCACCCCCATGAGAGATTAGTTGCCGTCTTAACATGAGAGAGGGTGCCGTGGCGGCCACACTCTGCTGCAGGATCTAAGTAGACACGTGCCAACGTCGTGCTGCAAGACCTCAGCAATGGAATCGGGGAAAACACAGCGACCTGCCGTGTGATGTCGGAGGGACGTGAGGATGTGTCGGGGACTCGGGAGAGGCAGTTTGGAGGACCGAGATGGCCGGAGGGACCAGTGATGGTGTGGTATTAAACACTGGGCTGATGCAGGGGCCTGGTAATAGAGACAACGCTGCTGCTGTCACTACCCGCCGTCATGCAGAGCATGATATTTGGTGAATAAAACCCCAGATGTTTTTACAATAATCTTTTGCCTAAGGCATTTTTGTGGGAAAAAATCTTTTTTATTTTTCACTGTTGTGGTGTGGAGAACAGCTACACAGAATATCAATATCAACAGCAAAATGACAAGAGCAGAGCTGCCAACTTTCACGCATTGGCCGTGAGACACACACATTTGATTAGTTTCACACGCTCACATGCCACACCCCCGATTTCTGAAGTGTCAACCCGGTTGGTCAGATGCCTGAAAAATGAGTTTAGCCTATAGATCTACCTGTTGAGCCACTGATCGACTTAGAGGGTTAGAACTCCAAAAAAATTAGTAATTGTACAGAAATGTTTCATGTTTGTCTATTAAGGGTGTTTATATGGAGGATAGCATTCTCCCTCTAATAAGCTATGCTATGTCCTGAATATCATATGATGAATGCTAGCTGAAAATGTATCCATGTATTGAATCAGTGATTAAAATACAGCAACATGCTAACTATGGCTTAGGGACAACAGCATTCTGCATGTTTAGTTACAGTAAGACATCCTGTGCTGTGCTGTGCTGTGTGTGTGTGTGTGTGTGTGTGTGTGTGTGTGTGTGTGTGATAAACTATTGCAAACATTATGCAATTGCCAGAGGCATTGTGTATAAGTAAAACAATTTTTCTTGAGGAAGGAAGTTTGATCATGCAGGACATCAGAATTGTACCCAATGCAAACCGCACTGAATGAGCATACGACAGACATGCATACTGGGCATCAATGGTAGGAAGCAATGTCAGGGAAGGCCATTGTTCAATATTGCAGGACCAATCTGCTCAAACCAATTATTCTGAACAAATCGGGGGTTTAAAAAAATGTCAGTCTAGCACGGCTTCATTACATGTGACATTTCAGATGCCAAAGGCTCTGTCACACCATTCAGACTACTGTCTGTTCCCGGAGCTGAAGCAATCTGTTTTGTTCAATAATTATGCTGCGCCATGTTGTCCTATTCTTAACATTCAGCCATTTGCTGCTCCACTTAGCCTGACAGCAACAGATGCGAAATTTTCAGTTCTTCTCATGGTAAACAGCAGCTGATAACAATTGGAGTGCAATGTCGGGTGTGGAGGTTGTGAGTATTTGTCTACAATTAGTTTATACACAATGGCCTCTTGTGATCCATCAGTAATGCTGGCACAAAGGCACAAGAGGACTGAAGGTTCCTCACTTCTCTCTCATGGAATCGAGAAGGAAGGCAGGATCATAAAACAAGGACTAGGACTGTGGGATTTTGATATCAATCCCCATTAAGTATGATGCATGTTCCCTGGCAGTTTTGCTCATATTTGGATGCCTGATCAACCTCCAGATGAAGTGTTTGGTGGGAGTTGCGCCAGGATGATTCATTTGCACAGGATATCAATGTCATTACCTAAATATGCACAGACTCTAGCCTGGCATTGCCTTCCACACATTCTTTAATGTAATCTAATGGGATTTAAATTGGATCAGCATTCATTCACAATACTCTTTCCAGTCCAGGTGAGTTTCAAAACCATTCTCTTAGCTCATCTGACAGACAGAAAAAGCATGAAGTCTCAGACTTTACTGGCTGACTGCATCACCCAAATTTTCAGCAGATACTCACTCCAGCAGGGCCGAGTTATAGCATGTTAAAGCTCCCTGCCTGCTTGCCAAACTGCTGAGTCTGATAAAGCCTTGGCTCAAGGCACTGAAAAATGCTCTTAGGTAACAGTTAGTAAAAGGGCATGACAGGAGCATAAGAAATGCATTGCATTTACATAACATTAACATGACCTATTGCCTCAGTGTTTGATAACTTTACTTAGCAGATGCAAAACACTGTCACTATGACTGAGAGTTCTTACATGTGTTTTTTTAAAACTTTGACTCTGGTTTGCAATTCATCCCTCTTTTCATGTATGCTTTTAACAAGGTAGGGAGCAGCACTTCCCTATTTCCCAAAGGTAAAGCAGGTGTTGCTAATTGACTTTTTTTCTGTTTTTAGTAAAAACACACAGTCCCAGTCATATTGCAGTAGACAAACTTCAACCAAAGGGACCTGACTGCACAGTCTCAGCCACTTCATAATATCAATATTGTCCTTCTCAGAACTATTCAATTTCTGTGCAGTTAGAGCATCATTTAAGCATCATCTAAGTGCTGTTTACTTTTATTTTGCGGCACTCAAATATTAGCACATTTGTGCAGCTGAAACGGCCCCCCAACGGCACACGCATAAAAAAATACATTTTTTATAGCCTATAATTTAGTATGAAAAGTATTTGTTTTAAAATATTAATTGCTTAAAAATACTGCTAATTTTATGCTGTTTAACAAATGTATAAATTGTGCACTGTAAACTTTAAGACAGTTAAGCTTTAATTCACATTTATTTCTCAATGATCTTCTGCCTGCTCCGCTATGCTAGTGCTGTACCTACGGCTGGGCCCTCTCACAGTTTTTAAATGGTCAATAGTGGGAACTACTGTTGCCTTCATGATTTCCTTTTAAAACTTTCTTATAAGAAGGAGATATCAATTATCAACAATCACAAGCCAGCTGGAACCTGCGGCTCCCTCTCGTGAGTGCAGACGCATTCCCAATTAAACGGATTGCATAATGTTCACGTTAGATCTGCTGCAAAGGAGATAACTAAAAGTTAAAGGAGAATTCCGGTGTGATATTGACTTAAAGTGTATTGAAACATGATACCGAGTGTGAACGTATGTCTCATAGCCCATCTCGGCTTGTCCCCTGCACTCCAAAATCTGGCTAGTTAGCCCGATGCTACCAACAGCTTTTCAATAGTGGTGTTTTTACATCGGGCTAGCCATGCAAAAAAAAATCACTGTTTTACACCCATTTACGAGGCTCAATGTATCTCCACACTTCATTGGTAGACTTCGAGGGCCCTGACATTTAAAACGAGACATTGAGAACTTTGAAAAAGCACTGGTAGTTTACTTACAAGGCGATTTATACAGACAGTATCTTCCACGAAGTTTAAGCGTTTGCAGCCATCTTGAATTTAGTCACGATAAATTCGAGCAGCGAGTAAGAATGAACAGGTATGATAAGGGATCAGATTCCAAAAGTAATTTAGTGGAAATGCATGGATTCCAGTTGCTGCTACTGGTAGAAACTGGAATCCATGCATTTCCACTGAATTATTTTGGAATCTGATCCCTTATCATACCTGCCGCAGTTTGCCCACCCCTGACTTAAAAAAAACCTCACGGACCACCTAGCTAATAGACACAATAGGCCTACTCACTGAACCACCTTGCTTATTGTCTTTGCACTTTGCTTATTGTGTCAGAGGATTCATGTGATTTAAATTGGCATATCTTACATAGGCAGTGTTGCAGAACTGTTTAGATTTACATACAAGTTGGTTCAATATTGCAAACAACTCATCTATAGGCCTTTTTACCACGTCTGCTCGCGGACCACTTGGGATATCTTGCGGACCACACTTTGAGACTCACTGCACCACAATAAAACAAGTTTAAAAGTTCTCTGAGTGCTCCAGTGCAAGTGACACCCTTCTTACACATCACTCTACTTTTGGCTACTTTTGGGTCTGTTAGATGTGGATCTGGTATCAAATCCAACACAGATCCATTACAGGGTTAGCTGTTGCCTGGGTTAGCCATCACTGTGCCCCTGTAATGTTGTGAAAGTCAACCTAACCACGATCCTGTTTTGTTGTTAGTTGTCACTCGCCGATGTGAGTCGCGCATGCGTCACTATGCTACTTTGCGACTACCTGTGCTGTTAGCCTCAGAATGATGACATTAGCCTACACAGCAGTAATGTATTATTTAGCGTAAGGCATCACATTTAATAAATTAAATAAAACCTTGATGAACCTTTTATAATAAACCTTGTTTAAGTTCATTCACAGAACTATTACGCCTTAATTTAGTTGTCAGACAAGTTACAAACTCGTGCAGATATTTACTAAGAGGTCCCTTTATTTGATAACCTTTATCACATTGCCTGAAGCCTTACTCATTGGGGGATGTGTTCACTCCCCACTTTTATAAAAAAAAAGAGTGAGGACGCCGTCTCAGCTTAGAACTCAGCTGTGATGCCCATAGGTGATAGAAGATGTATGGCTCCATCAGTAGTCAAAAAACAGGTATGAAGCAAAGACATAAGCTGCATCAGATCTGTACTCTCGTTTCTAGTATTGAAGTAAAAATTACAGTAAGGGGTAGAAGAAATTTAGTTCCAGGAAACCTTCAAACGTTCACAAATATTTAAAGTAATAGTCACTTGGAAAAGTCACATAATTAAACTGATAGAAGCAGTTGTGTTTTGGTCCTTTCCTGCCTGTGTTGCAATGTAGTTCTGTGTTAGTGATTAACAGGACAAGAATGATTAATGGATATATCATTACCATTGAAAGTATTTTAATCACAAGTTCACAACATATGGAAGTTTTATCTCCATCAAGTGCTCAGTAATGAATCAAATTCTTTTCATCTTCTCACATCTCTGTGAACAACACAGCCATTGGAGTGGGGAAGGGGAGAAAGATGACACAGTGATGCATGTTCGGCAATCTGTCATTCTTTATTGCACTGGCTGAACAAAACTGTGCTTTTTCTTTGGAGCTGTTATAACAATTTGAGGAAAAGTCAACAATGTTATGGCAATATGACTGTCTTCATAATACTGTTTGCTATTAGCTCATCCACAGCTGCCACATCCAGTGCTGTGTGGATTTTCTCCTTTTCTGCTGAGTAATAGATAAATTGTATTTAGGCAATTTAGTCTGACAGTATTGTTTATTTCCCTCCCCATTGCCATGTTGGAGCCCCCCTCCCACTGTTTGAGGACTGTAATTGGGCAAGCTGTTTTTTTAATATGCAGCTAAACGTCAGGGAAGCATATGCTCCCTCTGACTCATGACTTGTGAAGTTGTACAGCCATATTTAGGCTAATTGAAAGACAGAGAAGACACATTCTCTTCACTCACACTGTAATAGAAAGCTGAAAGCTTTGAAGTTCCCCTCAGTCTGTGTCTCCTTTCAGAATGAGGATGTACATTGTGGAAGTGGAATTGTATTGGGTGTCCAGTACACTTGAGCAACAAAGTTGAACGATTGGCTTTTATGTGACGCAAATTCAAAATGAGATCAGCTCCCTGTTTGCAATATTTTTAGCCTAATGTACGATTTGTTTTTCACATCCGTTTGCTGAAGACAAATTGCCTCTTCTAAGCATACTCTTTGTTTGTTTGCCTTCGGGGTGGACTACCACCTGGGAACACAGTTCCGGGCCCTCCACTATCACAATGCAAGCATTCATGAATTTAGTGAAGTGTTTTTTTTTTAGCTGTTTGTTCTGCAGGTTCTGCAGTCTGTTTTCAAAGATTGCCAGGCCTTGCTTTCCAGAGTGGCCTGTATAATATAGAAAGCATATTTACTTCCACATAAGTAACCATGCATTATTCCTGGAAACTTAAATCCCAGTTCTAAAGAAACTGCTTTATCAGTAGGAGTTGTGGAATTGTGACAGCAAAGTCTAAATGAGAGAGAGAGAGTAAGAAAGAGAGAGAGAGAGAGAGAGAGAGAGAGAGAGAGAGAGAGGGAGGGTGTTTGACTATAATAATGAAGCAGCACCATGCGGAGAGAACCACCAAGCCAAAAGTCCCCCCATCCCTCACTCTACACGCTAGCCTGGATCAGGGCTACAGACTTAAAATGGCCTTGATTTGTCAGGGTTATATTTCCCTGCATTTTCCTCAAACAAATCAATTGCTGCTGTAGATAGCTGAACAGCTACTATTTATACCTTCACTTGTGTAACATCATCATTAGTTTAGTTTCTAACAGTTGTCTATTTACTTACCCAGGGTGAAATTGGTGTTGTGATACTCACTTGTTAGAAAGAAGGTTTGCTTGTTGCATTTTAACTATGTATGTAATTTGGTGCCTTTTTCTGTACCCATAGTGGCAGGCAGAATTAAGGTTGCTATGTAGATGGCATATGGTAGCGGTTGTTGTCTAGGTATGGTGTTATTATGGGATTCATTGTGGATTCATTGCTTTTTTGCTCGGTGGATTATAGTGTATTGTACAGAATATACAGTATTTTAACCATAATTGTCATTAACACACAAAAAAACTCAAGTTCGTCACTCAGAGGGTAATTATTGTCTTCCTCTAATCACTGTGAGGTCCATTGACAGCCTTGTCTATGAAGTGTGTCAGATTTAACAAATATTCTGGCTGTTTGAACTCATTCTTATACCCAAACACAGCAAGGTGACAAACGTTCTTGTGAATGGCATGTCTGCAAAACTCTGACTGTTTGATTATGAATGTTTAGGCCATCCACATTTATGAATGGTTAGTGCCATCTACATTTATTGCCACCCCTGGTACAGTTGAGTAAAAAAATTATATTATTAAAAATCATCTTTTGGCAATTTATCTTTGTGTCACAATAGAAACAATGAGAAACAATCCAACCTTGAGGGGAATCAAATTTATTCTGACAAACAAAAATACCTTTTAAATAAATAAATCTTTTTTAACAAAAAATGTACCACAGTTATTGGCAAACCTACAATATTTGTCCACATAATGTTCAGTGTCCCGCTGGCGACCTGGTTACCCCCTCCCCCACCTCCCCCCAACATTCTAAATCAATTGTATGCACTATATTGCTATGTAGCATAGTAATGTTATACACCATTTCAAAGCTTTTACTCTTGGGAATCCAAAAATGACAACTTTTTTCATGTACAATCTGTATAGTGCTTTACATTCTCAGATTAATCTTAATATGTCTCAATTAAATTTCATCCAAAATGCCCCCCCCCTCAGCTTTTGGTGCTACCCTGACTTCTGGCTGCAGTGTAGCTGCAGCACGATAAGTAGATACAACATATTGGGTACTGAAATATTCACAAGAATCCATAGAAATTGAATCTTCATGTTGTTATCCAATATTAGTTGTACAGATGTATAGTCTATCTTATACACACTCATTGAACCAACAAAGTGAATGCAAAAATAGAGACTTTTTTGTAATCATTCCATATTTAGTGTAGTCATTCCATATCAGAACCCCTGAAGTATAATCCAAATACAAGCATGAAACTTCAATGTGTTACCTTTCATTTGAGACCAGGATTATGCTTCTACACAAAGGGGTTCATGTGCAGTAAGCATTTGATTGTCAGTATGCATTTTGGAAAACAAAAAGTCCTATGGGGAGTTTCCATAGGCATTTTACAAAACGCATGAGCATACCTTGGCAAATAATAGTCTAAAGCACTCATATTTTCATTCTATATTGATCTACTTTTGCACACAACTACACAAGACCAGGTGCTAGGGCTCAGTTGTGTTTCTAAGTCATATCAAGTGACCTAGAGGGCTGAAATGTGGTCAGTTCAGAGATGCTTGTAATCCGGCAGAAAGAAAAAACTATATTCTAGCATCTGTAACTCTTTGTGAGTACATCACACATTTATTTTGACTGTTTCCTACGAAAACTAGAGGTTCTCAGCTTTCTATAGAGGTCCAACATTGGTAGGCCCCAGAAGAGGTGGGAACAATGCCCTTGTAAATAGGCACAGTGCAAGTTCAGGCAAAAACTTTAAATTAGTTTTGAGATTTAAAGAGTTAAGCCTCCCTTTGCCAGTAATCCATGATGGACTTGAGACCATTCCTTTTTACAAAATCTCTCCAAATCGCTCACTTGTGCATTCTCCTCTTTGACTCACCCCACTGTTTTTGTAATGAAGTTTAGATCAGAAGACTGAGATGGCAATGGCAGTTGCTTGATTTTGTGTTCAGTAAACCATCATGAACCACTTTTAGTGTCTTGGCAAAGAATGACTAGCCTAGCCACACCCAATGTGCTCCTTTCAGGGAGATACTGGTCTGGAACACCATAGTTCACTAACGACCCAGGAAGGATGGGCCAATTAGCGACGAGAGGGGATGATGCTATAGATTCAAAATCCAAAGTGGCTGTGATAAATGGTAGTAGCAATGCCTGAAAACATCACAAATTGCAGTCGGAAGAATGTGTACATTAATTTACAGTAAAGGTACACTGTTTCCTGACTAATGTAAAGTTTGTGTTTGTAAAGTTTAGGTGAAGTAGGAAGTAACATTAGGAATCCCTGATCAATGTAAATGGATAAGCTGGACCAATGATTTCAAAGTTAATGTAAAGTCTACGCCCGTCACCATGCTAATGTTGGAAAAGTTTCTCAATTGTGAGTCTCCAGACTTTATTCACAAAGTGAATGACTCTGGTTTGAACCAGGCTAAAGAATCACAGATTTTTTCTGAAAATTTGCAGGTTTTTCTTGGAGTTCATGATACCATGTATCCTATAGGTTCCCAGGGCCTTTGGAATAAATATATATATTTGCCATAATTGCCATTAGGCATGGCATTCTTTTCAGTATAGTCAAAGAGTGCAATTTTCTTTTAATCTGACAATAGACCATAATTTCAGACCAAGTCACTGTAGTACTCAGTAACTCCTGTCATTTACATCTGTGAAAGGCCTTTACCTGGCATATGTTGTAAATAAGAACAGAGACTTGGTGACCCGCAGTTGATACTTTTGTTCTATAACAGTGATTCTTACGGAATTTGTGGAGTTTGACACGTTTCCAGTTAATTGAACCCTCTGTGTCACTTTATTTTCATATACCTTAGTAAAACAAAAGATAGTCATGGATTACTGTTGAAAGTTCACAGACGGGGGGTGTGTGTGGGGGGATTTTTTAAGCCTTAGGGGAAGGCCCAGGAGAACATTTTTGGCCTGGGGGGAGGGCCGAGGAAAATATTTTTTTCCTGATCCATGATATTTTTTTCCCTGATCAATGATCCGTTTTCGATATTTTAAAAGGTTTGTAGGCCAAAACATGATTCACGTCTCTTTGACAGAGTTGGCGAGTCCAAAAAGTCGCAACCCTACCTGAAGCTTGCAGGTTTTTAAACATGGCGTCTAGCAGTGTTGCGCGGTCTGCCCGAAATTAAGCGAGCAGACCGCTTCAATAAAGCATCAATACAGTAAAGTCAACAGTAAAGAAGCTGAAGACACGAGTTAAAATAATAAAGACACCCCTTCAGGAAAAGCGATATAGACTATGGGAAATATTGGGAAAAGTTCTTAAAGAAGATGACAGTAGTACCAGTTATGGTCTATGTAGGCCTACTTCTTGCGAAGCCATTTAAAAGTATGACAGCCAAAACAGGCAGCCTGCAGGAATAAATGTTATGGCACAGACTACACAGCCATATCTAACGGTATGTATAGGTTCGCGCATGCATAAAAGTTACCTTAGTTCGTTGTGTTTGTGACTTTAAACAGTGGATGGGCTTTAGTAAAGCTTTTCAGCATTACAAACCAGTTCTTACATCAAAAAGATGTTTTGCCCAGCAATGTATCTCTCTTGCCTACCTTGCCTCACCATTTCTGTTTTCGAAAGAAAGATGTATGTCCATGGCCTTCCAATATTATCCTAGTGTTCTAATCCTTGGTGGTTGCGTGCGTGCTTGCGCTCTTATTCTCATTCTCTCTCCTGCACAAAGATTATGTCCTGCATGCCTACTGCGTGTAGCCTAGTTCTACTGCATAAAGTTTCGCAAATAAATTAGTTTGTTTTACAGAAATGGCCTACTGTCGCACTGCATGCAGGCTATAACCAAAAGCACACATTTTGTAAATAAGCGGGGTTGGATCGCGGGTCGGGTATAATTTTGTCCTAATTAATATTCGTGGTCCGAGTTGCGGTCAGGTTGATTAAAATATCGGGCAACCAGTGTTGGGAACGTTACTTTAAAAAAGTAATTAGTTATAGTTACTCACTACTTGTTCCAAAAAGTAACTGAGTTAGTAACTGAATTACTCTATGATAAGAGTAACTCGTTACCAGGGAAAGTAACTATTTGCGTTACTGTTACAAAAAAAAGTTGCTATATGTCAAAAAAAATTTTTTTAGCAGTTTTGAGCAGCCAGTTGAAATGAGTAGAACAGACAGGTGTTTGTAGGCTACATAACTTTCCATATTTATTATATAGATAGATAGATAGATAGATAGATAGATAGATAGATGATTTAATAATCCCAAAGGGGAAATTCAAAGATATTGCACATCCACAAACCTACGGTTGACATCAGCCTGTGTCATAGGTTTTTGTTGTGAGGCAGAAAGATCGAGCTTTTGCTGCTTGGAGGGCTTTGCTCCGAGTCCTTCTTTGCTATTGGATGGCGAGCTATCATCTGTTGTGGAGGTATCGTTTTTTTGGCCACTAGCTTTAGATGCGTGTGTGAGATGCTTCATTAAATTACAGTTGCTTACAACGGATGTTGACAAAGTCTTCGCTTCGACATACATGTAATGTACACATTACATGCACGTTCTTGCCTTTGACCACAATGAATTTGAAGCAGTGCTTATATCTCCACCTTGAAAATGCCAACTTTTCATTGTCGGATTGCTCCTGACTGCTGTTTCGTCGAATCTCTTTTAATGTTGCGTGTGTGTGTGTGTGTGTGTGACGCGTGTGCTGGCAAGTGTGTAAAAACACTGGCTTTAATTGGCTATCATGAAACATGACTCTGCCTTAGCTAATTATAATCGCCTACGTCGTTATTAACCCACCTCCTCACTAGCTGTGAGCCAGGGGTGCGTTCGGACTACACAGTTTATTCAATCAATGCATAGTAACGCGTTGCATTTAACGTCCAGTAACGTTAACGGCGTTGTAACGACGGGAAAAATAATTAGTTAGATTACCCCGTTACTGAAAAAATACCTAATACCTAAAGACATCTAACAATATGACTATAATAAATATTTTTCAGGCGCACACTTGGCTTCTGGAGTTAAAGATGAACTGAACTGAAAGAATCAACATTGATAATGTGTTGATTATGACAATTAAAAATAAATGACACTAAAAAAAATAATTAAAAAAATCAATACGTAGCCTTTTTTAAGCAACACCAAAATTGCGTTTGTTAGTATTAGAACGCTGCCAGTTTCAATGATGTCACTGGCATGGTAGGACCTGAGAAGGCAACAGCTGCAGCATATTATGTATACACGAAAATTAGTAATTTTAATGGCATGGGTTACAAATTTGAGCCTGTGAGGGACAGGCTGTAGTGTCTTGACTACCACTAGATGGGTTTCAGGCTCCAGCTCAACCTTCAGTAGGATCATTTGGGTGAAAATGACTGTGTGGGCGCTGCCGGAGCATGGACACTGGAATCTATCTGTTGCAAAGCAGTGGCGAAACGTAGGGAAAATGTTCAAGGAAGCCAAAGTGACGGGAAAAAATATGTTTATTTATGTATGTGTTGATTTCGGGGGGTATACATTTTGTGCAATGTACAACATAGATACATTTTGCGCGGCACAACATAGGCTACTGTAGACCTAGCCTACAGGTCATGTAGAAAACTGGACGAGGGGCGCTTGAGACAGCAACACGCACGCTGTCTCTCTGTCTCCCTCCATCTCTCACACACACACATTGCCTACTGTACATCCTCCACACAACTGCATACTCACTCACCACCACTACATTAGGCCTATGCGAAGGCTACGGTGCATATACAAATAAGCTATATAACACGCATTGTCACGTCAATGTAGGCTAACGCAGTATGGACTACTGGCACTCGTAACAGCAACTCACACGGGCTCTCTCTCTCCCTCCCTCGAAACTGCTAAAAACTTCGTTACCCCAAGTTGACACATGTGGGCTCGCCCTTCTATGAATTGAAAAAGACTAGCTGCCCCACCGAGTTTGCGATAAAGTAAGCAAGAAAAGGGTTTTTTAAGTCAGGATATGGCAAGTCAATGGCATTTATTCGTCCAAAGTTACAGACCAGTTTCCATAGTGCACATCTTATCAATAGTTTGAATGTCGTGTGTGTTTCTGCTCATTGACAAAATAGCGTTCAGTATGATTCATGCCCAATTAATTTCCCCTGTTAAAGTGTTTGCTTTTGTTTCACTAGTTTGGTTTCATTTTGTATGAGATTTTGTGATGTAGGCTAGCCTATGATAAATGGCTTATGGCCAATATGTAACTCAGCTAGGCCTAATGTTAGTTTCCTCAGCCATGTCAGCTAGCCTCAGACTCATTATCTGCAATGGCTGCTAGTGCTAGTGCAGAGTAGCTTACCATGCCAGTGACGTAGCCGATTGTTGAAATCCAACATGGCGGCGCCCGTGTAACAACAACACCACGTTCAACGTACAATTTTATCCCTTTTAATAGATTCAGCCATTTTAATAATTGTACCAATGAGAAGAAATAAAATACATCTGTTATATCACCTTTACTTCAAATTCCAGTTCAGTTCATCTTTAAGGTCCCATTTCAGAAGTCTGTGAGTTGTTGTCCGCTCCACCAAATAATCAAAGATCAGAAAAATTTCACAAACTGAAATAAGATAACAACTGGGCATTACAATGTTGTCTTTTCTTTTTTCCTCTCCCATGAATCATCACAGAACCCCTCCAGATTAATCTGTCCCTGTATAACTCCATGAAGTAGGTCTAACTAGGTCCACCTCCAGCGGCTAATCGAATACTGCTGCTGCTAAGACACTGATTTTTCAGCATTGTAATGCAATGTGTGCAATTTCTCATATACAATATGAGATAATATAACATGTCTGTCAGAGGGATCATAACGCCAATTTTAATTCTATAATGCCGCCAATATTGATGTACTTTATTTTTCATGTAGGTTTTTTACTTTATTTATTTATTTTTGCTGTATTGTTTTTTTTTTTTTTCTGCTTACGTGAAGGCTCTGAACATGATTTCCACCATTGGCCAAATGGCAAGCTTCCATTTCATCAGTATGTCTTCTTGGGATTTAAGCTCATAAACATGACATTCCTGGTCCCTTGCTCTGGTTCTCGAACAAGAGGATATGAAACATTAAAAATGTAAGGCTGCAAGGTCCTTACAATTTGCTTCATAATTTCATCATACTATCACATAGTATACTAATAAGATAAAGGGCTAATCGAGTCTCAACTGAACAAAAAAAGATAAATTATTCAAGTCTTGCCTGTGGGAACACTTCCTGATTATATTGTTTGCTAAATAGTTCTATGCCTGTGTGATCTTCGTTTCTGTGGGAATATTTGCACAAACAAAAGGCGAAATATAATAAAAAGGGGCTGTTTGCAGTGTGCATTAAGTATGCAATTAATGGAGGTGGTACACACACAGCATGTTGTTGCAGGAAATGTCATTCGCTGTACATCTCCGATGCCATATGATTGTCATCTTGAAATCATTACTGGTATGTCATACATCACACAACACAAATTAGGAAATTGTAGTCAAAGCTAAAGGACACACATAATTTTAGTTTTAATGACTATTTATCTATGATCTAACATTATACAGTATTTTCATTGACTGAATGAAAGACAGTAGCACCCACTAACATGTCCAAAAGCTCTGCAAACATACTACATGGACTACCAAGCTTTCACAATGTCTAAGGTGAACTGTGGAGATTATAAAAAATATCATGGATTTTTTTTTACTTGAAAACCTTATGTGAAAGGAAGGTGCTTATTTAGGTTGACAACTGCCCCATGCGTTGATCTTGAGCATGTGTGCGTGGTTCAACGATCTGCAGGACATGTTAAAGGAAAAGAGAAGGGAGAGGCTGAATCACTGGGGTATGTGACGTGGGAGTTCGAATCAGTTTATTGGGAATAAACTGAATTTGCGTGTGTCTTGTAAACATTATTCTAAATGAAATAAACCGAAAAAGGCCATATTCGGTTTACTCATAAACCATTTTAAACAGAATATTGGGTCATGAAAACACCTTAAACGGAATATGCTTCCAGAAGGAAGAGTGTTGTAGGCCTGCGCATGCTCAATTTGCACAGAATTAAGATAAAATGAACCAATTGCCTCTCACACACTTTCCTAATCTTGGCGAAACAACACACACACTTTTGGAAAGACGAAGAGACAAACTTATGTCTTGCAATCATGCAAATGTCATGTAGTTCATCGATGGAAGAAAATGCCATACAGTAGCCTAATAGCGACGTTTTTAAAAAGATTTTAAAAAACTTAATGAGGCTGGCTATCGACATAGGCCTGAACAAGTGAAATACAGGTGGAAGACCCTGAAGACACTGTATTATTCAGCCAAAAGACTGAATTCCACCAGCGGAGATTTACGTCATGACGTTGGGAGCCTATTTGTGGGCTGCGTCGCTGACTTATTCGGAATAATGTCGAGCTATGTAAACAGGAATATGCTCAAAACGTGACATTCTACTTGCATGTAAACAGGTTAAACAGAATATTGGCAATAAACTGATTCCAAACGGTTTATTCTCGCAATGAAAACACACTCAATGATAGACAGCAAAACAGCAGTTTAGATACCATTCATCACATTATTTCAAAGAATACATTTTCAGTACTTTTTCATAGTGGTCTATTCATTTGAAATGACATTGTACGGTCTCATAGATCCATAGTTACAATCTATATCGACCTAGCTCTGACCGTCACCACGGTCTTAATAATGATGCCATCCTTTTACCTATCTGTAGTAAGACCGTGATGACCGCTATCGTTTGGTCTCATAGATCCATAGTTATGGACATAACATTTTATCTTACTTCACAACTATGAGAAAACATATAATAACACCACACATTGTCAACTTTGCTAGCAGTCAGTATAATGTCCTCACATACATTTACTTTATTTACTTGCTTTTGAGTTTTGTTATTATTAACTATGACCGTCACCAGCAAAGGTTTAGTCAGAGTTGGACAAAACTTGGTGGGTATGTAGCCCCACAAGGATGACACACAACCATTGTTTTTCATTTGATCCATCGCCCCGACGCCGGACTGGACCCCCGAAAGGAGGGTAGTTTTCTGTGAATATCTCGAGAACCGTATGGCCTAGGAGGACCACATTTTTTTGTATGTTGGTCTTGTCAACCCATGTCAACCCATCCCATAACAGGTATCTCTGGCTGACATGGTCAAAACTGCACAAATTTGGAGGTGTAGGATCATTATGACACCCTTTGATTGCATGACAAGTTTCGTGGTATTCCGTTCATGGGGGGCCATACAATAAATTAATATATAAGGTACAGGATACAAGGAAGTTTATTGTCACATGCATATAGTTACTGGATGTAAGAAATGCAGTGAAATTATGTCTGGTGTCAGACTATTTGTGCATTTATGGGGGCTAACCTAACTGCCAGGGGTCTTGGTGTGTGTGTTGGGGGGATGACACGGGAGATGGGATAGTGTGCTGTGTATGTGGGGAGAGGGCAGTGTGCAATATGTGTGTTGGAGAAGCTTCCTCATGAGACAATGTGCTGTGTATTGGGGGTGCATGTCTACTGTGTGTGTATGTGTGTGTGTGTGTCTTTATGTGTGTGTGTTTTTGTGTGTTTATACATGTGTGTGATCTACCCATGTCCTTGATTGCCTAGCCTTTCTGCCTTCCCCCCCCCCACCCCCATCCCCAACACATACACAAAAAACACACACACTTACATCACTGTCATCACCTCACATACATACAGCACACTGCTTGCTACAGTAAGCCTCCTCTACATATTTGCTGCACACTGCCCCCCCTCCCTACATACACAGCACATAGTCTTCAGGATCTTCTCCAACACACATCCTCTACATCAGGGGTCTCAAACTCAAATGAGCTGGGGGCCAATTCTGCCAACGTCATCTGATTGGAGGGCCGGCTATTTCTGAAAATGCAATGTTCTTTTTTTTCAAATACCACACAAAACTGCAAACAGAAAGTGCAAGTGTTTTTATCTAGTTTTAGACACCTGTGCTAGCAACCTTAGCTTATAAATAAAAAATATTTTAACATTTTTAAACCTGGCAAACTATAAGAAAGCAACACCATTGGATTTTTATATCAAAATTTCAAAAGGCCATTGCTTGAAAGTGGTCAGAGATAAGGTCCTACTGTAAATGTAAAAATCTTTGAGTAAAACTAAATTTACCCATCTAATTTGCCACTGGATGGCAAGCACCTCAAATTATGCACATTTCAGTAAATACTGGATGAACATATTTGAGCAGGTTTACTTTCCTTTTTTCATATTACCCACATAACAAATTAACAGGAAAACATCTAAGATGTATACCAACACCTAAGATGTATATGGTTTCTAAACCACAAGGCCTACAATAAAGTATTCTGGTCAAATCAGTTCCTATCGCGGGTAATCTGAGTACCCAGAAGTTCGCATCATATTGCGGGTGACTTTGTAGTTTAGAGCCCTATTTCTACTAGCCCTGCTGTCTGTACCACAGCCATTACGGACACTATCATCACGATTACCACTGCAACCTCCAAGCTATGTTGGGCAGAGGGTCGAAATAAGCATGGTATGCTTAGCGGACACCGTCGCATAAGCTACACGCAGACGCACCTCCATTCAATAGACGATGGATCATAATCTCCAAAAGGATATTCTTCTTCAGATTTAGAATAGGTGAATAACATAGCCTGCCTAAGACTTCATCACACGTAAACGTTTTTCAACATTTGGTGTAGGCCTATTTCTGCTTAATTTCTGTTTCAATTTATGCAACACTATGGCCTGCATCACTTCCGCGTCATTACAAATGCACGTCTTTGTGTTTCTCTCGTGTAGCCTAATACAAGTATTTCCTGAAAACTTTGCGCAGCGATTTTGGGTTTGAATGAAGCTCTGGATGTCTAGCACATAGTGGAGCAGAGAGTACAAAATGAGATTTGTCACTGTACTTGGAACTATCGTCTATTTTAATCAGTATCGTTGTTTGTCGCAATTAAAAATAGTCTGAAGGGCCGGATCATATTATTATTTCGACATACGTCGCGGGCCGGAATTGGGCCGGACGCGGGCCGGATTTGGCCCGCGGGCCGGGTGTTTGAGACCCCTGCTCTACATACTTACAGCACACTGCCCCCACCTACCCACACACACACTACACACACACACACACAGTCACTGCTCCCTCTCCCTCCCGCCCACACACACATCTTCACTGTCATCACCATACATTATACATACAGTACACTGCTTGCTACAGTAAGCCCCCTCTACATATTTGCTGCACACTGCCCCCTCCCTACATACACAGCTCATTATTTCATCAGGATCTTCTCCAACACACATCCTCTACATCAGGGGTCTCAAACTCAAATGAGCTGGGGGCCAATTCTGCCAACGCCATCTGATTGGAGGGGCCGCTATTTCTGAAAATGCAATGTTCTTTTTTTTTTTACCACACAAAACTGCAAACAGAAAGTGCAAGTGTTTTTTTATCTAGTTTTTAGACACCTGTGCTAGCAACCTTAGCTTATAAATAAAAATATTTTAACATTTTTAAACCTGGCAAACTATAAGAAAGCAACACCATTGATTTTTATATCAAAATTTCAAAGGCCATTGCTTGAAAGTGGTCAGAGATAAGGTCCTACTGTAAATGTAAAAATCTTTGAGTAAAACTAAATTTACCCATCTAATTTGCCACTGGATGGCAAGCACCTCAAATTATGCACATTTCAGTAAATACTGGATGAACATATTTGAGCAGGTTTACTTTCCTTTTTCATATTACCCACATAACAAATTAACAGGAAAACATCTAAGATGTATACCAACACCTAAGATGTATATGGTTTCTAAACCACAAGGCCTACAATAAAGTATTCTGGTCAAAATCAGTTCCTATCGCGGGTAATCTGAGTACCCAGAAGTTCGCATCATATTGCGGGTGACTTTGTAGTTTAGAGCCCTATTTCTACTAGCCCCCCCTGCTGTCTGTACCACAGCCATTACGGACACTATCATCACGATTACCACTGCAACCTCCAAGCTATGTTGGGCAGAGGGTCGAAATAAGCATGGTATGCTTAGCGGACACCGTCGCATAAGCTACACGCAGACGCACCTCCATTCAATAGACGATGGATCATATCTCCAAAAGGATATTCTTCTTCAGATTTAGAATAGGTGAATAACATAGCCTGCCTAAGACTTCATCACACGTAAACGTTTTTCAACATTTGGTGTAGGCCTATTTCTGCTTAATTTCTGTTTCAATTTATGCAACACTATGGCCTGCATCACTTCCGCGTCATTACAAATGCACGTCTTTGTGTTTCTCTCGTGTAGCCTAATACAAGTATTTCCTGAAAACTTTGCGCAGCGATTTTGGGTTTGAATGAAGCTCTGGATGTCTAGCACATAGTGGAGCAGAGTACAAATGAGATTTGTCACTGTACTTGGAACTATCGTCTATTTTAATCAGTATCGTTGTTTGTCGCAATTAAAAATAGTCTGAAGGGCCGGATCATATTATTATTTCGACATACGTCGCGGGCCGGAATTGGGCCGGACGCGGGCCGGATTTGGCCCGCGGGCCGGGTGTTTGAGACCCCTGCTCTACATACTTACAGCACACTGCCCCCACCTACCCACACACACACTACACACACACACACACAGTCACTGCTCCACTCCCCTCCCGCCCACACACACATCTTCACTGTCATCACTCACATACATTATACATACAGTACTCTGCTTGCAATAGTAAGTCCCTTCACCATACTTGCAGTACACTGCCCCCCCTACATACACAGCTCATTATTTCATCAGGAAGCTTCTCCAACACACATCCCCAACATACTTACAGCACACTGCCCCCAGGTACGCACACACGCACACACCCACGCATGCATGCACACACACACACACACACACACACACATAAAGACACACATACACACACAGTAGACATGCAGCCATACGCACGCACACAAGCACATGCACACACACAGGCACGCACACACAGACTCACACGCACACACACACACACAGGCACGCTCACACAGACTCAAACGCACACACACAGAGGCACGCATGCACACACACACATAAAGACAAACACGTACACGCATGCATTTGCACAAACACACACACACACATAAAAACACACACATGCAGGCAAGCAGGCACACACACACATAAACACACACACACCATTACTCCCACACACACATACTCACAAGCAAACATACACACACACACACATGTAGGCATAAGTAGACACACACACATACACACTATTACCCCCACACACACTCACAAGCGCACATATACACAAAAGCAAGCGCACGCATGCACACACTAATTTACATACACAAAAGTTGTTCATTTATTTAACATTATTATTATTATTATTATTATTAACAGTATTATTTCTGACTCAAACTGGGAGATCAAAGTAACACAGTGGACAACAAAACATAACATATGCTTACAGTACATATGCTCACATAACACAGTGAACAACAAAACATAACATATGCTTACAGTACATAACACAGTGAAAAAAAACATAACATATGCTCACATAACAGAGTGAACAAAACATAACATATGCTCACATGACACAGTGAACAACAAAACATAACAAATGCTCACATACTGTAACACAGTGAAAAAAACATAACATATGACCACATGACACAGTGAACAAAACATAACATATGCTCACATGACAGTGAACAACAAAACATAACAAATGCTCACATAACACAGTGAACAACAAAACATAACATATGCTCACATGACACAGTGAACAAAACATAACATATGCTCACATAACAGTGAACAAAACATACAAAAAAAGAGTCTACACATTTGGTCTTTAGGCGCTTTTACAGCACAAAGCCTTTTTCTTTCAATGGTCTCTGTGTGTTTTCCCTATTTTATGAGTGAATTAATCAAAGCTCTTGCTTAATCTACACTCAGCTCTTCATCAGCTCATTGATTGTCTAGTGAATGGGTGCTCGTTTTCTCTTCTGTGTACCTCAGAGTTTACCAATGTGCCTGTTTAGCATCGTCATCGGTTTCTTCACACTCTGCCTCCGATCTCATTGCTCATTCCCAGCAGGATTCCTCTTGAGATCGGCTTTATTGTCATATCTTCTTTTTTTTCCCTCATTGAAGTTTTCTTTTTTGTTCTCATCCTCCTGGATGCTCGTGGTCATTTTTAAATTCTGTTTAATGTTTGAGTAAGTCAGAGGGCTCTCTGAAGTGTTGGAGACCGTGTGAACGTAACTGCCCTCATCTCTGCTCGTTACCACTTTATTTCCATTACAAACAGCGAGAGGTAAGACACTAAAATTGTTACTGACCATCCAATATTTCGGTTATTTGGTCTTGTTTTCTCACTCTCCATACTTGCCTTTTCATTCACTGGATATGAAATATGAGTGAAAATAAGAAAAAAAAAACATGAGTCATAGGTGTGGTTATGGGATAGAGGAAAGTGAAAGCACACAGGTGAAAATGAATGCTTTCTTTCTCAGGCGTGAAGGTTGGCAAAGTGTTGGGTGAAGATGCATACAGCTGTGGCATTTATTTTATTTTCTCCTGTGAAATGACAAAAAGTACAGAGTGTCTCATACGAGAATCTCTTACGTAACCTTCACATACGAGGAAGCTCTTACGCAACGCTCACAAGGCCCTTTGGAGTAAACACACATCAGCAAGTCAGCCCACACTTTACTGGGCACACTATAGGGCCAAGGGAGTGGTTGATAACATGCTCATGGATTCATGATGCACTGTGTGTGTTAGATTATCCAGAACTCTTCAGCCACACATCTGCCTGGATCTAGCCATTGAGTTCCTTTACTGATATATAACTCAGTGATCAATTATCCATTGAGCATGTTGTTTATCATTTAATAAAGTGGATGAGTATGTTCCCTCATTAATTAACTTAGAAGTGAATGGAAGACTGTGGAGTGTAAACATAATTCATTCAGTCAGCATATTATGAATGCTGTTAACCCCCTAAAACAATACCGAGCATGTCACAGTGAGGGCCTCAGTAAAACAATGCTGAGAAGGGTTTTTGTTTACAGGGGATATCCATCATCCCCGGAGTGCTCTATCTGACTATCTGACTCTATCTGTGTGTTTGGGCTTGTCAGGATGTATGTAGCTTTGTGTAAAGCTGTCAGAATGTAAATGTGAATGTCTAACCCACCCAGCACAAAATTACTGATGGCCTCCATCAGGTGTATAGTAATCTCATTTCACCCGTTTCGTTTTATGGTTCCCAGAGACTGATAATGCATTGACTGTCACATGAAAAATTACTTTGGAATAACACTGACTGATGGATGGCACTGGAAACTACTCCTTTACCAGAGGAGATGAGTTAGTTCATTGTGAAAGGGCTGATGACAAAACTGCAAATGCTTAGTCACTCACTACAGGATGACAATCATACATTTTCCACACTAATACTTATAAAATCTGAATCATATTTCTTATTTGTTTCCTCTACATTCAGTCCATCAACAAAAGTTAAAGGCTAATTCTTAACAACTCTTCTTCCCAGCCAAGCAAGCCTTCTGTGTCAGTGGGTACCAGTCCTTGCTGATGTCAGCCTGGTTGTCTTTTTAACTGCTAATTACAGCACCTTCTATTTTTTTCTTTGTTAAAAGCCGGCCTCAAAGTATCGACAATTCCATTCTTATAGGGCAAGTTATTGCAGCACTAAAATAAACCTGCAGATTTACTACGTTAAGTTACTCCCTGTACAGTTGCGGTCAATTGTGTGGCACAGCTACCTCTTTAGGGATGTAAACCTGGCCTAAAGCTGTTTTCATTATTTTTCTTTCAAACAAATCAGACAACAATCTCTTATAACCATGGTTCCATATATTCTCCATAGGATATCTACACCTCCTTTTGGTTCTACATACTCCTATGAGGAACAATGACAAATATAAGCAGATAAACAGAAGTTTATGGATTCATCTGGTCATGGAAAATCAGTTATTGATCGCAAACTCAAGCCATATGTTTGGTGTATGGGATTTAGACTGCAAAAAGTATGCTCTGTTTGTCTTTCATGCCCTGTCCCTCAGAGTGTTACATATTTTTCAAATTTTTGAATGAGACGTCACACCCCATTAAGTACAAAAGAGTCTCTCTAACAGACAATGTGCATAAAGAAACAAATTAATCATAATGACCTACCAGCAATATCCATCAGGGAAACGTATAAAGTTTAAATTAGGAATATTACAGATGTTGTAGCTTGCCATAACTGATGTGCTTTTAATTATTTTGAGAACAATTAACTTTGACATTAGGATGTGAATGTGTAATTTAAGTATGAAATGTTTGAAGATGTCTTTGAAGATGATGACGACTCCATGAAACTCCATGTGAGATCTTATACAGACTCTTGGCACTTACCCCTCCTTTGCTATTCCTTGTATGCACTGTCTTTTAGGACAGAAATATGTCTCATTACATGAGCCTTCATGAATGAGTGGATGTGGGTATCTATCTAGCTTGTTGTCATGGTAACCAACAGGGCCTTTCAGGCATAAAAGGAGGAGTGGTGGCACAAACATGTAGATTTCTCTCTTCTCCATTTACCTATTTTATGAGCAATGTTTGTGGGCTCTTTGTGCTCGTGTTTGTGGGCTCTTTGTGCTCGTGTTCAGACTCACACGGATGAGGCTGTGTAACTGTGTAATCTCCAAAAATGAAACATTCAATTGTATCTCTGTCTTTAGAAAGGGTCATTCCCTCTTCCCCTCCATGGATTAGTTCTATTGACTCCTCTTTTGTAACACAAAGCTTTGCCTGTCCAATGTATTTTATTTGATTTTTTTCATATATGTTTTGCCTTCTTGCCTTTATTGTGAAAGGACAGTGAAGAGAGAGACAGGAAGCGAGTGGGAGAGAGAGTTGGGCTGGGATCGGGAAATGACCCGGCCAGGTCGGACCCGAACCCAGGCCCCCGTGGGCACCCGGACCCAAATGCGGCACAGGTACCACAGCCAGCCGTGCCACAGCGCCCCCGTGCCTGTCCAGTGTATTTTACATGTCTGGAAGATCTCACTCACCTAGACACCTATGAAAGACGAAATAATCACACCATTATATCAAAATATATGTAATAAAAAATCTTTAACCCTACGATCACTGAAGTTAAATTGAAAGAAGTTTTTGTCTTTCTTAAAAAAAAAAAAAAACAAACACACAAACAAACAAAAACAAGGCAAAACAGTGTGTACAATGTTAAATATATAGTTAAATTGACTTACTGTATTTCAGTGCCAGTCATAATGGTGGTACTTGTACTAATGGTGGAGAGCCAATTGTTTTCTGAGGTGGAACTCATTGTTTGAAACACTGCTTTAGATGACCAGTGACCAATACCAGAAAACTGGGTCTGGTGCAACAAACCATACTCACTGAAATATAGCTCCTGACAGGCTGATATATGAGGAGCTGTTAACAAATAATGGGGCATGTCTGCCCTAATTTCAGGTCTCATATCGTTATGGCCTCAGACTAATTCCAGATGGACACACACAGCCTTTGACCTTGTGAGGCTATGTAAGATTGTGAGATTGTGTCTGTTTTTGAAGAACTAAATTATCACTATCTCCAGATCAGTTTAGTCTGGTAATTCCTTTTGATTGTTGTCATTAAAGAAAGTTATTAGCAGTACTCTTATATAAGTAACAGTATTACTAGCTGCTTTCGCCCTGGGGCCAGTTGTTGAAAATAATCTAAATAATGAGAAACTGCCATTGCATTTTTTATTCTTAACTCGATGCAATATGCATAGCTTTTCATAGATATTCACATTTTCAAAGCAAATGTTTAAAGAAATTATAAAATGTGATAACTTTTTAATGATTTGACAGCCCTGCCGTGAAGAGAGCTTTGCGCCTCTCTCCTGGCTTGAATAAATACTTATTAAGCTCTTGTACACACCCCTTTGAATCACTGACAAATGTTGGAGCTGTCACAGATGGGAGGATGGGAACAATGCCTTTGAAACCTTCATCAAGTGGCATTTGGTGACACTTAATAAAATTTGGCAGTCATCATCACACGGTGAATATACTATGAAGTACACAGTATTTAGAGACTATGAGCAAACTGTCACTTTTGAACCTAACTCAAATTCATGTTAAGCTAATGTTTAGAATGTATGGCAGTTGTAACAAATCATGATGTATAAGCACAGAAATTTGAGGTGTTTACCAATAAAAGGTTATTTAAGTAAGGGATAATGTATAGAACGCCGGTCATTATTGGGAAAATAAGTCCCGACAGGGCAAACCGGACGCCGACGCGCAGCTGAGGGATATGGTTCCGCCCTGAAGGGACTTATTTTCCCAATAATTACCGGCGTTCTATACATTATCCCGCTTATTACACGGCTACTTGCCAAAACAAAATAATAAACTTCCCACGATATGACTTTAGCCTACATAGCCTAGCCTATTTGTTACCGTTCATCGTGGCATTTGCTGAGAAACATAGTTCGCAACAACACACGTTGAACTTGAATCAAACATTCTTTAGAACACAGCTGATCAACCGTCTGTTTTCACTTTTGAATGAAGTTCCAGTTCCTGCGTAGTGATATGAAATACCTGTAGAAGCAGAAGTAAAAGCACAAACTCCGTTGCCATTGACAGCGGTAATTATACAGTATGTTTGCAGCGGTAATTACATAAAAATATTTTATAACTTTGGGAAAGCCCATTCAAGTCAATGGCGTTCTACTTGCCTTGTAAAGAGCTGTGTAATAACATAAAATAATGCCTTGTATTAATCTGTGGTCATGGCAAAGTTGCATTAGTAAAACCCCCTAAACTCCCTGAAGATCTTCTTGTAAATGTGCCTTACATTCATTAACATAAAGCTGTGCACACATCAGACTCTGAAGTGCTATCTTGACAAGCCAGGCCTCAGTGTGCACTTGCCCACAGGTTCCTGGATCTCAGGGGGCATGTTTGTGGCTCGTGGGTGACCCCCCGCATGTCAAGTCGACAGCCACACATTATCTCTAAATGAACTCCCCCGGTCCCCCTGGTCCTCACACTCCTCCTGTTACCACATGTGCCGATCCATATGAGGGGGCACAGCAGGGGGCACAGCCGTGCCGGTGATGAACTGTCTTGCAATCAGCTGGAAGTGGGCATGAAATCTATGGGCTGCTGTCATTCGCCCACCTGTCGGTACAGTTTAACAGACGTGCAATCTCGTACGCTGCCACATCGGATTTTGGCTCCTGCGTGCATGATCGGTGTCGCCTCGGTTTGAGATAAAACATTTTATTGAAAGGCTTTCGCTTTGGAAACGTTTCATGTATTTTTTGTTGTTGTAGAGAATCCTACTGCCAGCTGTTTTTTTTTCATCCAAAAGCCATTGTGTAGTGTATACAGTACAGTACATGTCTTTGCCTCAGGTTTCTAGATTCTAATCACAAAGGGTGATGGCCAGACTGTCGGTGTGTGTGTGTTTTGTGTGTGTGTGTGTGTGTGTGTGTGTGTGTGTGTGTGTGTGTGTGTGTGTGTGAATGTGTGTGTATCTGTGTGAGTGTGTACTATTTTGAGAGGTCAGCAGCAGAGGTCTCCAGACAAATAGTTCTTCTCAAAGACGAAAATGACTGACTGGCCAAAACGTACTTGCTAGAAAGCATAGTGTTCTCGCTCTGTTTACCATGCTTATGTTTTTTGGAGGCACATCACGTACCCCAGTCCTCTCAGAACCGAATTACTGACCCCTTGCTGTCAAACACCATGGCTTTTAGTCTGGTCTGCCCGCGGTGCTGAACTGAGTGTATTTGTCCTCCGCAGATCCCCCAGGTAAGCTACGCGTCCACCGCGCCCGAGCTAAGCGACAACACCCGCTACGACTTCTTCTCCCGAGTCGTGCCCCCGGACACCTACCAGGCCCAGGCCATGGTGGACATTGTGAGGGCCATGAACTGGAACTACGTCTCCACGGTGGCCTCAGAAGGAAGCTACGGAGAGAGCGGAGTGGACGCCTTCATTCAGAAGTCCCGTGAGGATGGTAAGTGCTGTGCAGGAGTGTCCAGTAAGCGATGGGGTCACTCTATTAATCGAATCGAAAATCTAGAACATGATCTAGGTCAAAAGAAGCCATGTTTTCAGTACTGTAGAGGAAGTGTGAGTTCAGGTTATGAAGTAATATCTGAACAAATTATATGTTTTTTATGTAGCTTATTAAACTATAGCCATATCAGTTTCAAACAACTAAATCAGAAAAAAAAAAAATCATAATGGTGTATCTTTCTTTTGAGTATCTTTCTATGACCCTTCTCTGGTGCAAAATATTCCCCTCATTTTTGTTGCTATAAATGAGATATGTTTCTTAATATCTACAATGGTTTCTACAGTTTCTTCCTGGCCACGAAATTAATGTCTCATCACAGAACGTTTGTGGAGAAAAAAGAGACTTTCATCTGGCCATACTGCAACACCCTTCTGGTATTCCAATCGCAGGGCAGCTCTCTGATTTCCCTCCACGAGTCTGAAAGATTGCCAGGCAGGACACTGTACTAAGCAGCCCAGGGATTAATGGCAAACACATCACTTGCTCGGAGAATTGTGTATTTCTTCTCCCCTTCCTCTGCTGTGCACTGTTCTACAATCACAGGTAGGG
Organism: Alosa alosa; assembly: GCF_017589495.1. NCBI lineage: Eukaryota > Metazoa > Chordata > Actinopteri > Clupeiformes > Clupeidae > Alosa > Alosa alosa. The sequence continues at coordinate 17,147,821 of NC_063198.1, read as the reverse complement.
TTGTGTCAGGTATATAGAGCAAAATGATTGATAAGGCTGCAGGTTTCTCCCCCTTTCCAAGCACTCTTGGCCATTTATCTCTGCCAGCCGAGGTTCACATCCTCTTTGGATTGACAACTGCGATCCATTTGGCAGCATCTGGACAAGGAATGCAGGCTTTTTGTCTGCATGGCCAGAGACACAAATTGAAAGAGTGAATTTTCACTGACTTGGATATCAGGACTGGCCCCAAAAAAGTATAAGACGGCTTTTTGGAACAGACCTAGCTTGTCACAAAGCATTTCTGGTGGAGATTTGTACAGCCTTGTGGACAAAAACGGCAGACTTTCATTGTTGGCCTTATGTAACTCATAATGAGATTTTTGTTGATTTTCACTTGTGCTCGTCTTGGCATCCATAATCCAGTCATTGAATTCACTGCTCAACAACTAGCTTGGTCTGCAAGCAAGTGCAGAACAAATCACCAGGACAAGAGCCCCCTACTCCTCTATGGATCTTTTCATGCAGGGCAGCAGGAGCAGCGAAAGGAGACAGGATCACAGAGCCCTCTGGGCCTCAATTTCATGTCCTTCAGCCCTCTCATCCTCTTCCTCCACACACACACACACACACACACACACACACACACACACACACACACACACACACACACACACAGAGAGAGAGAGAGAGAGAGAGAGAGAGAGAGAGAGAGATAGATAGACACACACACACACACATACAGACACAGACAGACAGACACACATGCACACGCATGTGCGCACACATGACACACACACACACACACACACACACACACACACACACACAGACACACACGCACACGCACACTGACATACACACACACACATGCACACTGACATGCACACACATATGCACACGCACACACACACACACACACACACACAAACACACACATAGCATGAAGGAGTGAGCAGCTGCTCTTCTCCCACACACTGACCCAGGAAATGACTCCTCCGCAGGGGGAAAGAACACACGGACAAAGACTTTCTCAGGAGAGGAGTCGGAAAACAGTCACTTGCTCACAGAAAGGTTTCTCAGAATTGTGAGGTTTGTGTGAGGACAGGGAGACTTTCACAGAAAATAACCAGAAGCAAATTAAGCTGCAAATTTATTTTACACTTAACCAGTGATGATCTGCAGATAAGATCGCTATGGTTGTTTGCAAGGGCTGATAAAGCAGATTAGGTATAATTAAACACAAATATTTGGACCTGCACTCTCATCACACAAACTTCACTGTGCTCCACTGATTGATTATTTTATATTGCAACAACAATTAAGTTAAGAGGAAATTCATTGAGAATATCTCCAATAATATTTCAAAGCCTAATCATTGATCCATCCACAAGCCTAGAAAACCAAATGTTTCACCAAACCAGAATAGAATAAACCACATATCAATCTATATAAATCTAAATGACTTATCTGTATTGCAAAATCTCACACATTCACGGAGAGGAGTAAATTGGTTCTTCACATACACACTCACACATACACACACACGCACACACACACACACACACATTCATTTGCACTCTTTTCTCTCTCTCTCTCACCACAATAACACAATAATGACTTATCTGTATTGCAAAATCTCACACATTCACGGAGAGGAGTAAATTGGTTCTTCACATACACACTCACACACACACACACACACACACACACACACACACACACACACACACACACACACACACATATTCATTTGCACTCTTTTCTCTCTCTCTCTCACCACAATAACACTTTGCTGTGTTATGTTGTTATGTTGTTTCAGCACCATGGACAGCAACCATATTTCAGAACTACAGTAAATGGCCTATTCTCTCTCTCTCTTTCACACTCACACACACACACACACACACACACACACATACACACACATACACACACATACACACACATACACACACACACAAATACAAACACAAACATACACACTGCATAGTGTATGCTAACCATATGCCATAATCACATTCATGAAGCATGCAATGAGCCCCTGTGAAGATATACATATACATGTCACTATCATCCTGTGCCAAACCTCTTATGTCTCATTATTTGATGCGTCACCGCAACTCTCTATGGGTCAAACAACAAGGAGCTGACACATAGAGGCACTGAGGCTGCTTGTGAACGTGACATGGCACAGACACAGATAAATGAAAACAAATTGGAAAACAATCCACGGGCATCATGGCAGATGGGGCAAAAAAGGTTTTCACCAGAGAGAGAGGGAAGCACTCGTGTGTTGCAAAGCCAGCATAGGTAAACCAAGAAACCCAGGGAGCACCTCTGGCCATATCACACAAACAGCACCAGCATGCTACGGTATTGTGTTAAAGACAGCCCTTGAAAAGAGACTCACTGTTGATGGAATAGCCCTGGTGCTTTTACCTTACTGCCATGCAGCCTTCTCCAAATGTGAGCAGGTGATTTATGTCATTGAGCTGTAAAATGTTGCTGTATGTCATTGAGCTGTAAAAAAAACTTTCACAAATACAGTCTTGATATCAAAGAGAATTAAATAACAATAAAAAAGGTTTCATGATCATCTCTAAAAAGATTGTGACAGGTTCAGGAAGAGACCAAGACAGTCCTTACGTTAACGACTTACATTACTAACATTATTTGAAGGAATATTAATATAAAGCTTTACTAAGTAAGCTGAAGCTGAAACAATTTATTTTAATCTTTCACAGTGCACTTACAATGTATTCTCTCACAATATCTCCTAATATGGGCGTTCATGTCAGTGTAAGAAATGTCATGGCTCCTCCAGCAGATAAAGGATGAGGAAGAGTCACATTTCAACATGTCAGAATTCCATTTATTCACCTATTTCCTGCTTTAAATATTTCCTATGCTTCTAACTGATTGCTTCCCTGTCAGTGACTCATACATAAAGGTGGGAATCTGGAGACGGTCCATAGGAAAAAAAAACAGCTGTGCAGCCCAACAGCTATCAAGACTGAAGTGTACGATAAAATAAAAAAAACAATAAAAAAGGTTTCATGATCATCTCTAAAAAGATTGTGACAAGTTTAGAAATGAAAATAGCCTCATACATATGCCATACATTTTAGCATATAGAAATCCTCAAAATGTGAATTATTTTTTTTATAATTTGTATATTTTTTATTTGTATGATTATATACTCGCCATATACTACAGCATAAAGACCTCTCACTTCTACGACGGAGTATTAGGGCCACACATGAAGAAAAAAATATTTTTGCCATGACGAGATTAAACTCGACATGTTGACTTTAAAGTCGCCATGTCAACATTAAACTCGACATTTCGAGAATAAAGTTGAAATGTAATGTCGACTTTAATCTTGACATGTCAATTTTAAAGTCACCATGTCGAGATTAAACTCGACCGTTGCTCAGCCAAATACTTTCCTGTTATGTCCTTATCACGGAGTTACAGACGATAAATGCGATGGTCAAAAGTAAACGTCATTAGCGGTTTATTTATTTATTGTAGGCCTATTATTAAAGAGTGTTTTTCATCTAAAGGTTCAACTTCATGCTTATGCACTAGACTAGGCATACTAAGTGCTCTCCCCAATCCTAGACTTTCACATTGCATGTTTGTTTGTAATGGATGCAAAACAGCCTATTGCTGAATATGGAGGGACAAATTAAGCTGTCCTCCCGACCAGGCAACCCCATGTATTCTAAGTAAATGCACACATATTCTGTGTTTATATCCTCCTATATTTATTGTAGGTGAGACATGGAAAAGCAGTTTTAGAAAAATGAGTTTTGCCATGTTAACCTATGGAGAGTGACGGCCTGTGGGTCATGAAGGGCAGTTATTTGGATGTGCGGTGGCCTTACCCACGTAAAACAGAGTTAAATAACATTTTGTACTATAGAATCATTATATCATTAGAAACGTGTATTATTCTAGCTATATAAATGACATAGTGCATGGTATTTCCATAACCGCGAGATACAGCGCATCACGATGACAGCAATGAATAGTTAACAGACAAGCAATCTGAATATCTGCAATCTAGCAATCTATCTGAAATAACACCTATTTGAAGTAGGCCTATTATTCATGTCACATATTGTGTGTTAGTGTAGGCTACATAGTTTAACTGTAGGCTATGTTTAAACTGTAGGCTATTTCGAGTTTAATGTCGGCATGTCGACTTTAAAGTCGATACGTCGAGATTAAAGTAGATATGACATTTCAACTTTATTCTCGAAATGTCGAGTTTAATGTCGACATGTCGACTTTAAAGTCAACATGTCGAGTTTAATCTCGCCATGGCAAAAATACTGTTTTTCTTCATGTGTGGCCCTAATTCTCCGTCGTAGAAGTGAGAGGTCTTTATGCTGTAGTATATGGTGAGTATATAATCATACAAATAAAAAAATAATTCACATTTTGAGGATTTCTATATGCTAAAATGTATGGCATATGTATGAGGCTATTTTCATTTCTAAACTTGTCACAATCTTTTTAGAGATGATCATGAAACCTTTTTTATTGTTTTTTTTATTTTATCGTACACTTCAGTCTTGATAGCTGTTGGGCTGCACAGCTGTTTTTTTTCCTATGGACCGTCTCCAGATTCCCACCTTTATGTATGAGTCACTGACAGGGAAGCAATCAGTTAGAAGCATAGGAAATATTTAAAGCAGGAAATAGGTGAATAAATGGAATTCTGACATGTTGAAATGTGACTCTTCCTCATCCTTTATCTGCTGGAGGAGCCATGACATTTCTTACACTGACATGAACGCCCATATTAGGAGATATTGTGAGAGAATACATTGTAAGTGCACTGTGAAAGATTAAAATAAATTGTTTCAGCTTCAGCTTACTTAGTAAAGCTTTATATTAATATTCCTTCAAATAATGTTAGTAATGTAAGTCGTTAACGTAAGGACTGTCTTGGTCTCTTCCTGATTGGTAGGTGTCATTAGCATATACACTGAGCAATTATAGGTCAAACCAGTTACACTGAAATGCCAAGTGTGTATAGCCTCTCTTTCGACATTTATGGCCTTGGCAATAGAATGTCTAATGGTGCGTCAGTATGTTGTCAGTCTGAGATTTTGAAATCAATCAGCTATTGGATTTAACTAAGCTGAAGCAGTAGAAGCAGAAAAGCCACTGCTATTTGAGTTCCATTAGAATAAAACAGTGTAATTGGCAGGTGAGTTAAAAACAGGCTAAGACAGCGTTAAAAGGAGCCCTGGGATTTTAGAAATGTTCAATGGTGGATTTCTAATCTGTGTGGACATTCTTTTCCAGATCATTTCAGATCTGGTGCCTTGGCTGGAGCCAGTATTTGTATTTCTATCATTTTGGAGAGCTCTCCAATTTTGCATTCTGTAGCCGTTCATAGATGGATGCTCTGCTGCAGGCACACTTGATGTAAACATGGTCAATGTGGCGTCTACATTTATTTTGCTCCAAGTATATCAGAGGGCCAAATGTTTGTCAGGGAAATGCACCATGCATAATCCACACAGCTACAGATGGAATTGGTTTTGGTATTCTAGCCCCGTCATTTGTGTGAACCAGCACTTCAGAGGAGTCATCTGGCCAACCAGCACTTTTGGTGTTCCCTGGGTTCTGCCTAAGCAGATTTCTAACGTCTGTCTTATACCCTGTAACACCTGGGACAGTGCATTGTAGAAGGCTTGGCTGGAGGTCTACAACTCTGCACAACTCACTTTTTGATCAAAGGGCTGTGATCAAAGCCTGTGGAAGAGGCTGGTGTTTGATTCACCAATATGATATTGCTCTATCAGGAGTCCCTCACAAGGTAGACAAAAACTCTGGCGACCTTTTCCCCCTGATGATTTCAAAACACAGTGTGCAAAAGCTGGCACTACCTGTGCAAAACATTTATTTGTTTTTGCTGGCAAGCTGGACGTTTTACAAATTTAGTAGGCTTTGTTGTGATGCTGGTAGCCTTTTGAGAATAGACTTCAGAGAGGCTGAGAATATGGTTGCAAGAAACCTACAGGTGCTTCTTTGGTCAAATTTGATATTGAATTTACATAAGATTGCTTTTTTTAAAACAATGATAACAGGCTGAACTTTCAAGCAGAAATGACGACATGTAAATATCTGTTTAAAAGCCGCTATAAGCACTGGTTCTGCACGCTGCCAGGTAAATCTGTTCACAGACTTATTTGTTAATTTGATGCACTCTGGAGGTACAGATATAGTTTTGCACTGGAGACCATATCAGAGATTTGACATCCCACCAGTGATTCACTGTGAAATATTAAAATGACACATTCTTAATCTTGAGTTTTTAAATTTCATTATGAAGACAAACTAAATTACATGATGTGACAGGAGATGGTGTGGTGAGATGGTAAGAGGTGTCTGGTGTCTGTGTTTGAAAGGGGTAGTCAAGTTAAAGAATTCAGTCCCATTCCCTGATAGGAGCCTGCATCCAGCCTTTGATTGATTGCTTGACAAATTAATAGAAATAATTGGCTCGAGAGAGATCTTTTCCATCCATCAGGTGAAAAGGATCGCCTGGGAAGCTTCACTCACACCTGCGTTCTGAAAATGGAACATCCCCTGCCTCTAAAACAGAGGCTGAAGGTAATAGATAACATCCTGGAGTGAGAGGCTCTCTCTCATCCATCAACCGCCTTCTCAAAGGCAAACAAAACAGAACCTCTGCTATCTATCCACATTTGCTGAATTCATAGGCACCTACATCCAGATACTTCTTGTGCCCAGCTAACATCATGTGGTGTCTGCTGTGCAGGCCTACAAAGTTTGACAAAGCTGCTTTGATTGTTTGTTTTGTCTTTCGATGACACTTCCTCAAGGACCAGTAAAAGAGGACTGATGCTATCCATTCGCATTTAAAGGATTCGTGAGAACAGAAATTTGATGAGACCTGCAGCCCACGGTTGTTTTCAAAGTTCCATGCATTTTTTTGTCTCTTCCTATGGTGTATGTCTTTTATCTACAACTAAATTGTTTGAACACTGAGACAGATAAAAAAAAAAAAGAAAAACCTTTAAGGTGCACAGTTTTCATGGCCATGACAATGCATCAATGTCGTTTTTATCTCTGGAACTACAGAACAGTGAGAGATGCACAGATCCTTTAGAGGCAAGTCTTTCAATAGTCTGCTTCCTTTTAAGTCCAAGTCAGCAGCAGCGCTCCTTTCCCCAGCTGTCAAACATGCGGTAGACAGGAGCTTCAGGACAACCCCATCCTCCTCCTCTTAACAGAACTTCATGATAATTCACTGACTCATTTTAGTCTCACTGATAACTTTTCATTGAAGTCTTTAGAGAAGACATGTCTTGAAAGGGATTTAAGGAATAACTGACTGTGGTAATGGAATGAGAGTGAGAGTGTATAATTTCTGATGTGTTGTATGTGACACTTTTAAGAAAAGGAAAGTAAGAGAAAGCGTCACTGAAAGACACCTCCATCTTTAAATGCATTTTAATGTGGTGTGATATGTGATAAGATTGTTTATGCTCTCTTTCTAGACTTTTTTGGCTTCTATTACTGACTAAGCAGAAGGTTATGGGTTTGGTTCATTGGGAGCATTCAGTAGGTACTGACAAAACAGACTGGCCAAATGTAGCTGTAAAAATGGCCACCAAACGAATAAAGGTCAATGTTATTATCCAGAAAATGTCCTTTGGATAAGGCACATCATTAGGAAAGGTAGATAGTGAGAGATGCACTAATGGTAATTGAACCCACCTGTGTTCTCGGCCCTCTAAATGAGCAGTGACACCGTTCTGCCTGTGCCAGCACCACAGCGGGACAGTGAATGTCAATACTGAACAGTGGAGCAGCAGTAGCTAGAGTCGAGTCAAAATCATAAATGCCTCATGTTAAAGCCGATATAGCATACTGTATGTCTGCTCTTTTTAAAAAAAACATTGAAAAACTTTCCAAATAGAGGTCCATTTGATATACTGTGTTGAAAATTATATGGACATTTTCCCCTACAAACTATTTTCAGACGCCCTAGTGGTCCCTGATCGGACTGTCCATGTCGTGCATTGTTCACACCAGTAGAATATGCATTGCCCATGACTTATTTTTTGAGTGTATGTCTATGTCTTTGTGTAAAGAGCTATGAGTATCCTAAATGTGTTATATGAAGAAATACTTACTTAGTTAGTTATATGGGCCTTTGTTCAGCCACAGGTATAAAAGGTCAGCATGGCAGTTGACGAGTGATAACAGAACTGATGAGACACAACAGCAATCTAGCCGATCACCGCAGTAATCTATCTAGTATAGATGAGGAACATCATGCAACCTAGTGTATGTCTATGTCTTTGTGTAAAGAGCTATGAGTATCCTAAATGTGCTATATGAAGAAATACTTACTTAGTTAGTTATATGGGCCTTTGTTCAGCCACAGGTATAAAAGGTCAGCATGGCAGTTGACGAGTGATAACAGAACTGATGAGACACTACAGCAATCTAGCCGATCACCGCAGTAATCTATCTACTGTAGTATAGATGAGGAACATCATGCAACCTAATGCTCAGTGCATGATTCTATCTAACTGATTTGCCTATTTCATCACATATCGTTTGGCTAATAGAAATGAGTGTCTGTGTGCTGTGAGGGCTGTGCAGGCTACACGTCCTGTGTGTTGTGTGGCTGTGTTTGGTTAGGTCAATTAGAAATGGACATCCTCCTCATCATAGGAGTAGTTGTAAACAACTTTGGATACCCAGAGGTTGTCAAGGGCAATCAGGATTTTCATTTCAAATGGGATTCACATTATTTCCCAATTTAGTTAGATGGAAACCCAGCGACAGTTTAATCATGAGTGTGTCTCTCTCTCTCTCTCTCTCTCTCTCTCTCTCTCTCTCTCTCTCTCTCTCTCTCTCTCTTTCTCTCTCTCTCTCTCTCTCTCTCTCTCTCTCTCTCTCTGTGTGTGTGTGTGTGTGTGTGTGTGAGAGTGTGGGGGGTGGGGATGGCAATGATTGGACATTTCCCATAAAATTCAATGTTAAGATTCAAACTAATAGATTGTAATGATCATAATATCTGCAAAATGCACTGATCAAATAGCCTAGAAATCTAGACGCACCCTAGCGGCGGCAAATTAATTTGCTCAGCCTGTACGTCTAGTATCAAACCATAGGGATTTCTATTGGCTTAGCACCGTGGATGTTCTCCAATCACAGCGCTCTATTTTGTTAGAGAGTCTTAAGGCGGGCTTAACAGGATAACGACAGTCCTGCGACTGTGAACAACAAGGAAGGTGGCGAACGAAGAGCGGTTGTTTGAATCGGCGTTGGCGTCAACTTTGGAGGAGTTGGACTTGTGCTTTTCTTTGAAAGTTGAGCAACACAATGCACTTAAGTCATTACTTTCGAAGAAGGATGTATTTGCAGTTTTGCCGACCGGATACGGATATGGTCGTAGCGCTGGCCTATTGCATGCCGAGGCAGTTTGAAAGACAATTCTCTGCCCGCCCCTTGGATTAAGCGAGGTGAATGGTTCGATGCCAGACTATACATCTCAATGATATAGGATGGCCCCGCCAGGCTACTGATCAAACACATTGTGTTTACATTTCCCACTTAGGGTTGACATTTCATTTATGTACCATAATGTAATAAGACAGGCTGCATTGTACAAAAAAGTGCACTTAATGAACCTTATGAACTTAGTGCACCTAATGAAGCCATCTTGTTGCTGTGACTGAGGTAAGTTATGTCAACGTCGAGTAGTTGTTACCATGATGAGACAACTATGAGCCTAAATTTTGCCTCATAGTGACATACCTGCATCTGAAATCCCTATGATTTTTATGTCCACAAAAGCGATTTTTAAGTTGACTCTTCTCTCTAGGCCTTGTGTTTAGGGCTGCTGCAGCTTCCAAATGTCTGTTGAAACCAGACCAAAAGCCTAAACACGCCAATAAAACCACACAAACACACTGATCCCCTCCAGCCTGTCTCCACACACCATTGGATGTGTGGTCTGTCCTGCGGGGCATAAGGGTTGGCTGTAGGCTGCAGGTCATGGGTCTTTGAGCAGTTTGTCATGGTAAATGGTCTAATCCACAGGCCCTCAGATGTCATGTTTCATGTAGGCAGACATTATATTTGTGGTCACGATTCAGAGGTGAAGACCAGAAAAAGACTCTCATTTGAATCTATGAAATTCAGATAGTTGGTATAATCCCTGTAAAGGTTTTCCAGGGCAGTAAAGTCAGTGAAATAAACTTATCTTTGGCAGTGAACAGTGATTTCTTTTGTTTTTTTCACATCTCTCATATTCTTTATGCATGAATTTTATAGCAAGCTATTATACTTAATCAAGGTGAATCAATGAGGTGAAATATGCTGGAATTTCAAAAGAAACTTGGAAATAACTATAGTAAATTTGGTAACATTTTACTTGACGGGTGAGTTCATAACACATTCATAGCAGCTGTCATAAACTGCACATAAAGCATTCATGACTGTTTCATGATACATGACTCAACAATCATACCAAACCTTTTATGAATGTAGAAGACAGAACGACGACAACTTGTCAAAATAAAAGTGCAACAATCGCAACCGTTCTTCTCTCCAGCCTTTGTAAATATTTCATGAATATCTTATGAAGTCTACATCGAATGTCACTTGACAAGTTGTGAAGTATTTGTAATCACTGAGTTTAACACTGGGAGGTAAACTAGTATTCATACTGGCATGCATAACGTTCATACTAGCATGCATAACATTCAGCTGACCCGTATTTGTGTAACCGGTTGGACATTCAGTAGCAAAAGATGAGAAATCATCTGTAAAGGTTACATAAAACAAATGCATTTGGTAACACTTTACTTGACGGGTGAGTTCATAACACATTCATAGAAACTGCACATAAAGCATTCATCACTGTTTCATGAGACATGATTCAACATTCATACCAAACCTTTCATGAATGTGAAAGACAGAACGATGACAACTTGTCAAAATAAAAGTCCAACAATCGCAAAGCAGCATTGCCGTTTTTGTTCCAAACCTCTTACCTGATCACGTCACATCTGAGTCAATGGGCTACTCCAGTGCCAAAAAGACAGAACATGGTCAAGGAAATAGTTTTTGTTTCATAAAACATTATTTGTAACCTTTGCAGATATTTTCTCATCATTTGCTACTGGGAATGTTCATTGTCCAACCATTCCAGGTTAACAAATAAGGGTCAGCTGAATGTAGGCTAGTTTAGCCTACCTCCCAGTGTTAAACTCAGTGATTACGAATACTTCACAACTTGTATAGTAAAGTGACATTCAATGTAGACTTCATAAGATATTCATGAAATATTTACAAAGGCTGGAGAGAAAAACGGCAATGCTGCTTTGCGATTGTTGGACTTTTTTTTTGACAGGTTGTCGTCGTTCTGACTTCCACATTCATGAAAGTTTTGTTATGAATGTTGAGTCATGTCTCATGAAACAGTCATGAATGCTTTATGTGCAGTTTATGACAGCTGCTATGAATGTGTTATGAACTCACCCGTCAAGTAAAGTGTTACCAAAATGATTTGCTTGACCATGTTCTGTCTTTTTGGCACTGGACTAGCCCATTGACTCAGATGTGACGTGATCAGGTAAGAGGTTTGGAACAAAAACGGCAATGCTGCTTTGCGATTGTTGGACTTTTATTTTGATAAGTTGTCGTCATTCTGTCTTCCACATTCATGAAAGGTTTGGTATTCTGTTGAGTCATGTCTCATGAAACAGTCATGAATGCTTTATGTGCAGTTTATGACAGCTGCTATGAATGTGTTATGAACTCACCCGTCAAGTAAAGTGTTACCGTAAATTTGTATAAAATTATCCCAGACAGTTACCCCATTTTGTGTGTACATAAGATTAATAGGGTATTAGAAAACTCAAATGTCAATACTAATGGCATTTAATCTGGTCCATTGGAACTCCCTGTCTCCACCAGCAATCTGTGACCTATTAGGCAGATGATGCTTCATTAGCATACAAGAATTGCCTGGACGTGGCCCAAATTGACCAAAGTTGGCTGTGTTGAAATGGCTTTGCAGAGCAAAGGAGGTCATACAAGTTGAAAAAGGAGAGCAGTCCAAATGAGTTTTTGCAGTGTGATGATGTTCACTATGGGGGAAATTCTCTTTCTATCAGGGAGCAGGCAGTCTTGCGGCAGTGCTCAGGATGAATTACAAATCTAAACAAATTTGTCCATTTTAATCTTCGCCAACTAATCGAGTGTCTACTTCAATGAGAGAAACAGAGAGCAAAATGAGATTTGGGAGGAAAGTAGTGCTGGTTTATCCAATAGCCTTGAATGGGCTCTCAAACTTCTCTCTCTTCAGCTCTGTTACTTCACAGGAAGCCTGTTTGGGTGCCAGATTAAACATGTCTTATGAGGTTTTGAAAGAAGCAAAACAGTACCTAATAAATAGTCACTACACTGTGATATAATTTGGCCAAATACTGTGTACGAAATCAAATCAGGCTGGTACTCCCTTTTGTGACTGTGTCCTGTCCCCTGAATTCACACACTACACTATGATGCTGCTATATTCAGTGTTTAACAGTAGTTATTACATACAATCCCATTTACTTCATATCACTGGCCAGCAGATTGAAGTATTCTTTCCCATGACTACAGATACATTTCTATGTGTTAGGTATTCTCTTGGGTCTGAAAGGGGAAAGTTATGCATTTAATCAGCCTGGTTTCAGTTTTGGGACAGAAATCAGGGCAGGGAGGGAGATGGAGGAGGGGGCTGGTGGGTGAGCAGATGTCTGCTGTGTCCCTGTCTCAGCAAGAGCCCCTTAATGAGAAGACATGTTGCTCCATATTTGGCAGTTTGGGGTTAACCTGTAAGGCTCTTGATTTGTCTATGTGGTTTGAAGATGTGTTTTGTTATAAATTGGATGTATGCCATTACCTGGTTGAACCAGCAGGCTCTATTTATTTAGCCATCCATACCTGTTCTGATGTTTTAAGTAAGTCACCTGCAACAGCTGTGTTTCATTCACTAAAACCTTTTTTCAAAGGAAGTAATCAAAATAACTTTGTGCAAGCTCTGCATAGAACTGTGTTTGTTTATTATAACTATCAACAAGCAACCAGTTTACTGTACATCACTGAAGCCTTCCACAGTATAATGACTATAATTCAATGTTCCATAGTCAATGTCATTGTATGATTACAATCTGAAAATGTAGCTACAAAATATTGTTTGAGCACTCATTGATGTAGAAGTAATTTCAGAATGCTGTCACTACAGCAAGAGTTGTCTGTTATATCTCCCTTGGCGGCACTGGTGATACAGCTTCGGGGCCTGATGAAAGTCTATTTGAAAGTTCCTTTTTGTTTATTTGAATGTTTATTAGAATCTCAATGACCTTTCAGTCTCCACCACATGGGCCTCTATAAACAAACCTTACACCAAACCTATCTCCATCCTCTGAGAACATACATATTTTTCAGTGTTTGAATCGATCATCAGCAGCACCTTTGTGAATGCCGGGTACATTTTGTGCCAGACCAAGTCTGGACTGCTGTATAAATTTATGTTAACCCGTCAGTGTTAATGCTGTATTAAGCTCAGAGAATTTTGAGGAATTGAATTTAGAGGTTTGATTGTAACCTTCAGTAGAGCAAACTGGATTGAAGTAAAGGTAGCAGGCTACAGTATTTACATTGTAGTTTATTTCCTTTACATAGTATTGTGAAAAACTTAAAAAAAAGTTAATTAGGCCATCTCTACTTGCCTTTGTTCGACTCGACCATAACATTTTTTTCACATTATGTAGTTTCTCTGTAATTGTGGTAAAGCCCAGAAAGAGATATATAAGTCAAAAGTGATGATAGATTGTCCAGCCTGTTTTTTTGGGTCATTGGGCGAAAGGGAACTTGGAATTCTGTTGCAAAGATTTTTGGGTTACACTTTACTTGACAGTGTCGACATAAGAGTGACATGACACTGTCATGAATGTATCATAAACGTTTGTGACATAACGTTTCTGTTATTAAGTGACATTCGGTTTTTGTCATAACAAGTTAGGGTTAGGATTAGGGTTAGGTTTAGAGTTATGGTTAGGATTAGGGTTAGAGGTTAGGATTAGGTTTCATGTGTCATGAGAGTGTCATGTGTTCATGACAGTGCCATGTCACTCTTATGCCGATACTGTCAAGTAAAGTGTTACCGATTTTGTTGATATAATTACAGTATTGTTTGTTCGACTATTTGGCACAGTGCAAAGATACTATGACCAGATTTTGCAGCTGGTGGTGGTGTGTTAGTTTTCTTGTTAGTCCTGTTTTTTCTCCTCTGAGGGGCCTTCTTCACCACGACAAGTTCTGCTAATGATGAGAAACTATCTTCAGAGTGTCTCTCACCCAACTCTGTCTCACACATACACACAGAGAGATAGATAGATAGAGAGAGTGAGAGAGAGAGAGAACCTTCACTTGACATTCTTCTCAGTTAGCCTCAGCTCTGCACCCTCTTGAATATGAGTCACTTGCGAAATGCCAGTTTGTTAAGGGGGCTCCAGCGAACAAAGGTCACAGGATGTTGGCAGCCCCTCATTCAAAGAAACCTCTCGTTCTGCTGCTCAGCACCACAGACGAAGGGCATACAAGTCACACAGCCAAGGATGCCCATTTCAATGAGCAGGCTTTAAAACATCAAGCTCTGTCCAGACAGAGGAATGAGGCGCAGCAAATTCAATCAATCAAAGGCAAAGGGAGTCGCTGTTAGCTCAGGCTAGCATGCCATGCAATAAGACTGCACAGCTGCAAATGAACAGGAGTCTGATTTTTCATCAGTTTGTTTGTTTGGGCAAATAGTCCCTACATCCCTCTGCTCTGAGACAATGATGGAGAAGTGAACTTGGCAGCCTGTGGAGATGAGGCTCCTCACCGGAGCAGTGTTGTCTCTCCAAATGACTTGTGATTGAGTGTGGTACTCAAAGGCCCTGCACTGAAGCGTTAGGAACCTGCTGACTCACCGCCTCTCCCAGATGGTGCCATTTTAATTAACACATCTGATGCTACACTGCAGTCTGGGCTGGTCTCTGCATTTTTTGGATTCCTATACTTTTTGTTGTTGACCCAAGATGACCCAAGAAGATAACTCTCTCTCCAATAAAACAGTAAAGCTCTGGCTAAATCCTTGCACACATATTGTGTATTACAGGGAGGCTACACTGGTCACGTAACTGAAATATTCCGTTCGCGGAGCGTCTGCTGCAACAATTAGCTGCCAATATAACTAATGGAACTGGCTACACCACACGTGATAATGGTGCATACATTTGGAAAAAATTAGACCTGTAAAAATGTAGTTTTTGCACTCCACGAACGGGACGCTTTAGTGTGATCGGTGTAACCTCCCTGCCAGACTCAATATACACCCCATTCCTTTGCGTAAACGCTGGCATTTTTGAACTGAGTCCTTAAAGGACCAGTATGTAGGAAATAATGGAAAATTAATTGTAACCATTCCAAAAATGATCACCATATGTTGTCAGAGAGTAAGGAAACACGATGAATTGAAGTAATGGCTTATTTGACATTACTATAACCCGTAAAACACATGAAACAAAATGAGTTACAGGGCGGAATCTCTTGGAATTTTCGTTTATGTTTTGAACGATTAATTCTAGAATAGCGTATTAATAATGGGCTGGCGTGTCCTCCTATTTGTGTTGCCAAATTAGCAGAGGCCAACTGTCAACTTGCTGTCAGTTGTAGGCCTATCATGAACACCTACGAGAGGCAAGCAAATTTCCAAAATTAAAACAAGAAACAAATGAAGTGGACATCGGAGGAGCTTCCTGAGATGGCGACGTCTTCGTCAAACGAAGAATATCAAGTCTGACGCAGAGCTGGCCATATTTCTCCACGACAGGTATCCTAGCCTAGGCTAAACTTCATCTGCTGCATCAGCTGCTTTAACGTTTCTCCAACCATGACCCAGCTACACATTATGGAAACAGTGAAAACAGAAAATACCTCTCTAACCAACGTAACATATTTAGCTGAAGTTAGCGATGCAGATGACGTTTAGCCTAGGCTACCTGTTGTGGGGAAATATGGCCAGCTCTGCGTCAGACTTGATATTCTTCGTTTGACGAAGACGTCACCATCTCAGGAAGCTCCTCCGATGTCCACTTAATTTGTTTCCTGTTTTAATTTTGGAAATTTGCCTGCCTCTCGTAGGCGTTTTTTTACATTTTTTTATTGCAAACACCATTGACATTACAGAAAATGCAACACTACAACGACATGCACAAGAATACTACATCGGACAAACAGATGTACATTACACAAACACATACTGTAACTTAACAAGACATCACATTGACATGGCTTATTAACACACATAACATTAATAACAGAGAGGCTAAGGATGATTTGCGTCCAGGATGATTACAGATATGATTATCAGGGATGAAATTGATGACCGGAATGACAAGAAGGGGGGCTGGGGGGGGTGCGGATGGTAACTCTGAGAGTGTGAATGAGGTGGTGTTGGGATGGGGGGGTAAGGGGTAGTGAGTGTGTGAGGATGTATGTGTGTGAGTGTGTGTGTGTGTGTGTGTGTGTGTGTGTGTGTGTGTGCATATGTGTAAGGTTGGCTTGCTGTTGGGCCAGGAGGAGAGAAGCTGTAAGCGAAACATAAACAAAAATTCCAAGAGATTCCGCCCCGTAACTCATTTTTTTTCATGGGTTTTACGGGGTTTTACGGGTTAGAGTAATGTTGTCAAATAAGCCATTACTTCAATTCATCGTGTTTCCGTACTCTCTGACAACATATGGTGATCATTTTTGGAATGGTTACAGTTTATTTTCCATTATTTCCTACATACTGGTCCTTTAAGCTGAAATCAGTTTGAGATGACAGTGTGTTAAATTTGAAATTTCACATTATGCCAAACAAAATCAATCAGGTATGGGCAGTTGATTACATTGATTACAGCTTTGCTTTGATGCCTATCTCAATGGGTAGGTTAGGGAGGTGTCACAACATCATCTAGGTAATTTAGTTAAAAATAAACAGTGGAATATAATATAATCCATGTCCAGTTTGTTTTGCTGTAACTCTGATTCCCCCAAATTTATTGTACCTGTTCTTACTGGAGACATTATTACCTTTCTATTTGCATGTTCTATTTTTAGTGCCAAAGTCCAAACAACACACAGGCACTAGAAAACACACAGAGACAGACAGACAGACAGACAGACAGAGAGACAGACAGACACATTGACAGATCGTCACGCACACAGACACAGAAGCACACACACCACACACACACACACACACACACACACACACACACACACACACACACACACACAAACACACACAGCCTTATGTCCAGTGAAAATAACTGGCTTGTGGAAGAACCAAGAGTAGACAATGGAGTAGGCTAGCTGTGACTGAAATATCACGCAACATTAAATATGTTTCAGAATGATGTAAATGCAAAACACTACACTACTAACACTACAATTTTATACCACCATTGTTAACTCCTTGTAAAAAGTGCTTCACAGATACAGAGAACTATAACTGTCACTATAAAATGACAGCCTGTTAAAAATAGAGGCAATAGAGGATGTGGTGCAGTTCGCCAGTGGTGGGGATCGTCTCAGAGACAGAGAGAGACCTCTTGGATTCATAAATCTGATGCACTGATATATCCAGGCCTCAATGAAGAAATTGATTTCAGATTTTTTTCATAATTCCCTAATTTAACTGCAATGTTGATGTTTTTCTCTTTTTTGTTATGTATGTTCTCTTGATGCATTTGGCATGCATGTTCCACAACATTAGTGTCGTCATTTCTAATATGCCGGTGTGATTTGGCCACATGACCTATAGCCTATTTAAACTATAAACATCCCATTCACTTGAGTACTCTTTCCAAACCACGCCCTAATTAGGACCCTGTGAGTGTTGAAACCGGTCTGTGTTTTTTTTGTTTTGTTTACAATTGCTTTGGCCCAACTTTAAATAAAGGGGTTTTAACTTTCTCCTTTATGCCCCAATGCCAGTGTGCCTGAAGTGAGCCCAGCAGTCTCCTCGTCTCCACATACAAAGAGCTGTTGTTGCAAGAGAGACCTGAGATCAGCAGAAAGCACACACATTACACTGGACATTAAATTCTTACACTTGGCCCACACTCCAATGGCTGTGGCAACTACAGTCACACACACACCCTACACGAACACAGACACTTACAAACAATCCTTTTCGACTTCCAAAATCATACCCACTTGCAAATGTTTGCAATAAAGCTGCTTTCACACATGAACTCCTAACATTTTCTGTCCTCCCGTTTTCTGACGTGATGTTTTGGATGCAAGGGACTCAAATGGGACAATGGCCAGTAGCCAAACATTTCAGACGATGAAATAACCTCAGGTGAATGTCTTACTTACTTTACACACACATTAACTATGTAATTGCTGGTGCACAAAATAAACATATATTGGTAAGTGTAACAGCAAAAGTAGTGCAGCAGAAATCACAATTATAGAATCCATTGGCGCAGTACAACAACAAATTGCCATTGCAGGGTAACAAGAACTGAACATGAATTCACCATGAAGTACAAGATGTCACCCCCTGAAACAAATTTGTCGAGGAAGCAGAACAGGCTTCTCTGAGAAAGAACCATCGAATCAAACCCTGTGGATACAGAATCAGGTCTGACTCTGTGGACTGAAAACCTTATGATAGGTCACATAGGCCTAATCCTGAAATTAAAAAAAAAAAACCAAGAATATTGAATATGTTACACCAGAATAGCTGTATCAAACAGAACAGTGCAAGCTATTTTACAGAATTGGCAGTTATGCAGAAAAAAAGAAAACTGCTGTATAACTATAGTTTTGTTGGTAACTACTGTAGTTATTTTTTGTAAGGGAGACTGTAGTCCCATAGATATGGAAATGTTTCTACGCATAGCCCTGCATCTCCTCAGGAATGACTTACCTAGGAGCCATGCTGTTTTAACAGAGGTCAATCAGAGATGCTGCTCCTCTCCTCATCAGTCTGTTTAGGTGCATCAGTGATGAAGTCAGGGGCCAGTTGTCTCAGTAGGGGGCAGCCCCTGGCGTTAAGATCCATCTTTACTGAAGGAAATGTCTGAAGATGCATCTGACCCAGATTGAGAGGAAAGTTTGAGGCAGCTAGTTCAACAGAGGTGAGAGCAAGACGAGTATAGCCGCAGTAAAACCACACCCTAGGCTTCCTAACGACCAGGCCTACAGTTATTCTGATACTTGTCTGCAGTAGAAGATCTGCTGCAGAAATGGATTATTCAGGGAGAGATTTGATTGGTCTAGCGGTGACTTATGAGTATCCAGGTACTTGGTAATGACAGACAAATAAATGGAAATGGAAACAAAAGATACCATGGGAACGGAGAACTCCTATTCTTTCATATGGGCCAATACTTAGGAAGCAATTTAAAAGTCAAAGATAGGAGAATGTAAGCTTAACATCTCCTCCATTCCCCCCATATGGAGTGTCCACACTAGCCCTGCTGAGATTTGTCCAAAGTGTTAATGCCCTTTGGTACCAGTATTTAAAGTGGGAGCTCTGTTTGTGTTGTGCCTCAGTCCAGCAGGCAGGCCAGGCGGCGAGAGGTCTCATCTCCGGGAGCGAGACACCTGGTCATGGTAAAAGTAATTAATGGGCGTCCTTCAATTTGTGTCCCTCTGGTGTCCACAGGTGTCACCATGCCCGAATCCAGTTATGACCTCAGAAACAGATGTGAACTTGTGAATCACATTGAAGAAGTTTGTTTTAGATTTTTTGAAGTTTCCGGAAAGTCTGTCAGAACTCACATTGATTGCTCACAGTCATTTTTGGTCAGATATGTTAAAAATGGTAAAATATTGAGAAATACAACATTGTTTGTAAAAGATATACCATGTACACCAATACTATCATTGTAAAATAAACTATAGACAGTAACTTTTCTTTATGTGTTTTCTCTCCTCAAGAAAAAGCACAGGGGCCGAATAACAGATACATATGATGAAACCATATAGTCAGCGTTAAAAGCACTTAAATTACCAAAACAATGCACAGGACAACAATGGCGTGAGGAAAAGTACTGCAGCTCAGAAGGACTGTGGATCAGTGAGACAAGTGGCTTAATATATTGGTTTAGTTCATTTTCCTTGACATTATGTTCCATAGCTTATTTTTCCTTGCGCATGTATGGACTATTTGCTTCATATCCATTTGGCATGTTTTGATGTATGTATGTATGTTTGACATTTTAAGTTGTTTCTAGCACTTAATGGTAGCAGCACTCATAGCAAAAAGCTTTAGCCAGTTTAACTTTAGCGTTACTTGCCATGTCTTGAAATTATACGATTTGTGATTTTTTGGTGCCTCTCCAGCAGTTATGGGACAGAAAAAAGCACCACAGCTCATTTATCATAGCTTGCAATTATTGTACATGGTTGATTAAAAAATGAAGCAGATTTGCAAATAAAAGCAATTAATATATGACGTGTAATCTGTAACACATGAGACAGGAGAACAGTATAGATTGCAATTTCGTTTAAAAAAACTGCAATGTTTTCTTTACCTTTAGAAATGTACAAAGGGTAATGGTATAGTTACATTATTGATTCTTATGCATAGGGTAATGGTATAGTTACATTATTGATTATTACATTCTCCTATGTGGTCTTTCTTTGGGGGTTAGAGCAGCTAGTTTTGAAAAAAAAGAGGCCTGATCACATTTCTGTTTCAGTAAATGGCAGTGGGTGATCAATTTTAAACCATTTAATGGCTATCACTTTACATGTACACTATGTCTAAGAGCAACGGTTCTTTAAGTGTTTCATGGAGATAGCCCAATGTATTTGTTGCTTTGTGTGGCTTTTACATTCTGTTTCTGACACACAAGAAATAGATGCCCAAGTATATTGGCTTGGCCTCCATAATGTTCAGAAGATTAGGTCATTTATACTAATAAATTGAACTCTACTGTAGAAAAATGTCTTTTTGGTCCGTTCCAATGTTCCTTTTCAATTTTTGTAGCCCCTAATTCCTAATACATTTATGTAAGTCCCTCCAACTCGCATTTTCCATATTAACATATTCTAAATCACATTTGCTGTGGTAGTCACAGATTGGGCCTGGTCCCCTGTTGGGCAATTACAAGAGAGCCAAATACAAATGGCTTCACACCAGGCAGCTCTAAGCCTCCCCGCTTGAAGTAAGAGACTCTGGAGAAGGCCAAACTACTTAGGCTTTCTCTGTGCAGTGACTAAACAAAGCACATCAAATGCAGTCAATGATAAATCTCACCTTTTCCCCAAGCCAAATATTTAAATTCATGGTTTGACAAGATACCATATCAGTGTATGCGACAATATTGTTATGCATAGGGCCTACTGCACAGCCACTATCTGATTTACTGATATTGAGAGATATTTTGAACTTTATCTCATTCCTTCTCTTCTCTCCTTTCCCTCTCCATCTGTTCTGGCCTGTGTACAGGTAGCGTGTGCATCTCGCAGTCTGTCAAGATTCCAAGAGAGCCAAAGCAGGGAGAGTTTGTCAAGATCATCCAGCGACTCTCGGACAACCCTAATGCAAGAGTCATCATTCTCTTTGCCAATGAGGATGACATTAGGTGAGATGATTAAGTGGGAAGAGCATGTTTGGTTGTTTCTTTCTATTTCTTATAGTATGTATGGTATTTTAGCTTATTTTATTTTTAGCTTAGCTTCATCTTACACAAGGGATATTAGTTACATTCTCAGATAAAACTCCCACATCTTTGTGTTCCAAGAGCACTTTTTCAGAATGGATATGAAATGATTTGTAAGTGGGTCAGCATCCTTTTCAAGGTAAAAGGGGTTCACATTACATACTGTGTTACAACTGCACATGGAAACAGAGAGCAAATTTATACCTAGACTTTTGGGAATGGCAAGCTTAATTGGAATAGCTCGGAATAGCTTAATTTAATTGGAAAGTTACGTCGAAGTGGTTGAGAACTTTACATTTAAGGACATAAAACATTTTCCTTGGGAGGACAAGATAACAGTCTTTTTTTCTTAGAATTGTGCCTCCCTTAGTGATGAATTCAGATGTTGGTGTTGTTGATGTTGGAAATGTGGAAAAACATGGAGATTAATTCAGTAATACTAAATTACAGCCCTAAAATTATAGGCTAAGCAGTGGGTATCGGCATAAAAAAAAAATATAAAATCTGATTTCTGTCCAATTTACATTTACCGTACATATATTTAACAGACACTGTTGTCCAAAGTGACTTACATATGTCAAATATATTGCAAGAGATTACATTGTCCCCAGATCAACTTAAGTGCCTTGCTCAAGGGTAAAATGGTGAAAGCCAGGAATTGAACCCACAACTTACAGGCTACTGCATGCTAGCCCAGCTCCTTAACCACTACACAACCTCCGCCCTATTTAGAACAACATATGCAAAAACACTGTGAGAAACCACTGTCTATTTAGATGTGGCAGCAGTTTCACAAACAAGTTTTGTTCTTTATTTGTATAATATTTATGCCACTAAGCTATTATCATACCCTTTACTTATGCTTTATTTTTCTCACACCATATTAGATACTTACCCTATAATGTACATATTGTAATCCACAGTTATCTTTTGAGATACTGTGAATTTCAAATCACTGTTAACTCCCTTACTTATGAAATGATTGTGAATTGTGCCGTAATAGCCACTAAATTCCATTATCATACCCTTTACTTTTCTGATGCTGTATTTCCAGGTACTTACCCTGTCATTTTTAGGCTGTAACTTCTGTTAATTCAGAGTCTTATTTTGTCAACTAGACAATAGGTGCTTGTCAGATGAGCAGTGTGATAACTGCTTATGTAATGGAGGCATAATGGCCGATGTGTCTCACCATTGCACCTTAAATTAATGAGATCCTGCAGAACACAGCTGCCACTTTAAAGCTAGAGGGAGCTTTAAGATGGACATTCTGCATACCACCGTCTGGGGTGGAGACTGACTTTGAAAAATGGTCTCTATAACTGTCACTTTGAAAGGATCTAGTGCACATTCAAAAGTGTAGGTGGTTCAGAAGGGTGGCTCCGGTGACATTTAGCAGAAATATGGTGAAATGATTTGCTGACAAGGCATCTATTCCCCTAATGGCAGCCCCGTTGTCTGTCTTGTTTTGTATGCAACCTGCTCACACAACTTTGTTGAGGAAGCAACAGACTACGATACAAGAATGTTTATTGGTAACCCATTTCACAATGTAAGCAACTTGCACGGATATGTTTCAGTCTCAGAAAAATGTCTGGTCACAATTTACTTGGACGTTCTGCCCACAGACTATCTACAGATGCTCAGATTTTCAACAAGTTATTTGTTGACTCAATTAACTACTAACTGTTATCTCTATGAACTACACGTTATGGTTGATGTTTAGTAACAATTCTACATACTGATCTTGAATGTTAACAGATGATCTGTTAAATCTCTGTGGGTGGGCTATCTAAGTTAAGTGTTATGTCCATATTTCACTACAGTCTGGACTCAGTGGTGAACCTTCTGGTACAATCAAAGCAAACAGAAAACCGGCAACACATGCGGCTATTTTGGTCCAGCAGTAGCTGCTTTCTGTTCATGTTTTTTTTTTTTTGTGTGTGTGTGTGTGTGTGTGTGATCTTGCTTCAGACGGCTTCTGCAAGCTGCAGAGAGAGAGAACAAGATTGGACACTTCTTGTGGGTAGGATCAGACAGCTGGGGGTCAAAGATCTCCCCTGTGGAGCACCAGGAGAGAGTTGCAGAGGGCGCCATCACCATCCTCCCCAAACGCCAGCCCATACGAGGTACGAGCAAAAAGAGGGAGCGGTCCTCCTGATCAGAGGTTTCAGACTGTAACGGCTCCATCGCACCGTCAACAGTCAAGGAAATCTACCAAAACATTGAATTACTCCTTTTTCCAATCACTGTTCTCTTTAAGGATGAACTGTCACGAGTTTGTGTTGAAAAACATATTGACAGTGTTGTCACTGGACCTATTGATTGTGCTCGATGGGGGGTGCCATTTAAATTGAGCCAAAAAGCTGAAACAGCTGGCCTCAGTACTCGGATACAGATATCAGCTGTGGTTCAGCCACTTTCAAACTGTAGAATAAAGTAAAAGAAAAAATAATGTAATTGTTTTAATTGACTTGATGCACAATGTTTAATTGAAGTCTTGACTCTGTTTTGGAGGCATTTCAAAGACAAGGCTCTCATTGACCTCCTCAGGTTTTGATCGCTACTTCATCAGCCGAACACTGGAGAACAACAGGAGAAATATCTGGTTTGCAGAGTTCTGGGAAAACAATTTCAATTGCAAACTCAGCCGACACCCCTTGAAGAAAGGCTCGGGAATAAAAAAGTGCACAAGTAAGAAACCCCTTTTTCAAAGCACCACTCTGCAGCACTGCACAACAAAAAAAATTGGGTATAGAACAGGGGGAAAAACCCACACACATACACACAGGCAAGCCTGAGAGTTGCCAAATCCAGTGTGACAGATTTGGCCCACAGTTCTATGATCTCTGGTAACACAAGTGCTCCGTTTTCAAACAGCCAAGTGATTATTCATACTTTCACCAAGCCTCTTTAATCTTGCAGCTAACCAGTGCTGAACAATGTCTCTCCCACACTTCTTACTCAGTGGGTCACACATCAGATCAGGCCCTCCATAGGGAGGGAGACTGAGGCGAGATCCCATGCATTCATTACTAAACAAGCAACTACGCCCCTTCAGCTACAGCAAGGCACCACAGAGCCGCTTTGATCCGAGGCTGACCAAACAGTTTGGCCAGCTGCCCGATATACTCTCCACAACCACATTTTCCAATTCGTGTGTGTGTGTGTGTGTGTGTGTGTGTGTGTTTGTGGTTTGTGTGTATGTACATGCGTGCGTATGTGTGTTTTGAGGAAAACGTGTGTATGTGTGTGTTAATAAGATTGCTCTAGAGGACTGATGCTCCGTGACAATGATTAAAGTGCCGCCGCGGCTGCACTGCACCAGTGAGTGCTGGCACCTTACGGGATCCAGCTGTGCAGTGGCACATACCCCCCCCCCCCCACACACACACACACACAACACCCTCTCCTCCTGGACATGATCAGAGTTACTCAAACATGCCTGCTCATACATTTCCACATTAACATTTTCATTCATTCATGAGATATTAATGGCAGCAGAGCCATCAAATATTTAAAATGGTTTATTTAGAATAATGAACTAAAACATAAATCTCTTGTCTGCACTGCATAATAGATTGTATGAATTAAATTACATTCCATTATGCAAATAAGCAGTATTGATATTAAATTGATGCTGTAAGAAGAATGTATGGAAACAACCAATTCCCAGAAGTACAACTATTTGGAGAAGCTGCTGTTTATCCCCTAGGAAGTAGCACACACAAAATGCACCCTGTAGTAGTTCTAAACTGTCAGAGAAATGGTACCATTAACAATGTCAGCCTTTGTTGATAGGGTTTGATCCGTGTGGTTGGTCTTATTAACACTTGGGTCTATTGTGTCACCTAGTTAATTTTGTGCATTAATGGCAGAGTACAGTGGGGAAATCATTAGCTAACTCAGCGGGATTTCCAGGCTAATTACAGGTGATTACGTGCCATCTCTTTTCACTTTGTTAATTGCAGGAAACAGGAAAGAGGGTTAATGGCCATGGTATGTTCTTGACCATGCACTGACTGACAGAAACAAATATTGAGATGTATCCTTTTATTTAAAATACCTCTTCCCTTGAAGGCATGTCATATTTAGTAGATATTTACATCAAAAGTCTTACCCTACAATTTAGTGGAAGACGTGCACTTTTCAGTTTCAAATTTTACATTAAAAGTTAGAACTTAAATATTCCTGAAAGCTGACTGCAAGGCAAACCATCGCAAAAGAATATATTAAATTTGTCTTTTGCTTTTTGGGATGTACAGTATAGCAAAAGTTTTACATAGAAATGTAACCACACCTATGGCAAAGCCAATGGAAGGATATTTATGACTATGCAAATTCCCTGGAGTAATGTAGTAACTATATTGGCCATAAAATCTAATATTAGGGCAATAGAACCAACAAACCCAACTCCGCTATATGGATATTCAGATAAACCAGCAATGATGTTGTAGTATGACCTTTATGTCAACCTTTTTCACAGTTTGGGAATGATGAATGTCAGGGATTTCGTCTTTGACAGTTGACAAATAGAAAATAGAAAACCAGAGGAGGTTGGTGGTCAAATTTTGTCAACAGGGTATTGGCACCGACAGCCTACTCATGCATGAGCGTTCCCAGCAAATGAATCCAAACTCTTACTGTGGACAGTGTTGTTCAACACTAATCTGACACAAAATAATCACAAATGCCCAATTTCTCTGCTAGTCCACATACACAGGCACACTGTGACATTTGGATCAGATTGTTTCTACATGGCTTGTGACAAAATGTGTGACAGTTCAAATGCTGAGAACTACTAGAGACACACACACACAGACACACACACACACACACACACCTACATGCACACGCACACACACACACCTACACGCACACACACACGCACACACACACACACACACGCACACACACACGCACACACAGACACACACACACAGACACACACACACACACACACACACACACACACACACACACACACACCTACATGCACACGCACACACACACACAAGCCCTAAAATAACAACTGACCAATCACTGAATTCAATCAGTGACTTATATCTTATACAACATTTGGGTTCATGTGTTGAGTTTTTGTGTTATGTCTGGGTGAAAAATCAGTCTATTCATATTAAAGTCAATTGCTCCATTCAATGCAACTGTTTTGCAGTGCAGTTTTGTGTACAGTTTGGTCAAATACAAAAATAGAAAATCTGTTGTGTGCTGAGAGTGGAAAGCGCTCTCTAAGGTAAGTCTTTACTATTTTATTTTAATAAAGCTAGGAATGTGAAAACATACCCTTAACCCTACCTATCAAAATGTCTATTCTAAAGCACTGCATGTTTTTGAATGTCTCTGCTCATGGTTTCTTTGAATTGAATTGAATGTTAACATATCCATAATCATTAGCTTACAGTTTTTTTTCCAATTGCTAACACACTAAAATGGCAAAACCTCTTCTCAAGTCTCCAAAAGTCTACACACATTTTATTTTTATTTTTTTAGTAAATGTACTGAACACGGTTCTCTGCATAAGACACAACAATGTTTGACATTTCAAAACACTGCCATTCAAAATGACACTACATGAGCTAATTGGCCAATATAGTACAGCGGCTAAGCACCAGAATCGTTCAGTTTTTGCAGAAAGCATGAAACTTGGCACAGTTATACTACTACCCCTAGTGATCAAAAATTGAAATGGACACCCTAGTGGCCGCCATCTTGAATTCAAATATGGCTACCATTGTTAATAGAATTGTTGATACAACTTCAAAATTAAACGAGATAAAAAAGTCTTTTAAGTTCTAACACTCAATTTTTAGGGTCAAGGAAGCTATTGACATGATTTCCAAACAAACTTGATGTTGGCCATTTTGAAATCCAATATGGCGGATACCAAATGTGAAAATATAGACCATCTCTATTGTTATTCATGATAGAAATATTCAAAAACAATTTCAAAGTTTGAACAGTCATTTTATCACATGACAACCTTAATAATATACAAGGCATCAAGTATAATCTGGTAAGATTCCAATATGGCCACTACAGTGTATGTGTAAGAAACACTATGTGTAAGCCAATTATTCTATATTTTGGTTAATTGAAGTAACTACCTACATCATCAAAAAATTCTTATTCTACCTTCTTCTCTTTCTGAGCAAACCTTAACTCTTACTATACACTGCTCAAAAAATTATACACTTTAAAAAATAAAACACATCAGATCTCAATGGGGAAAAAACATCACGCTGGATATCTACATTACATTACATTTGGCTGACGCATTTTTAGCCAAAACGACTTACAACCTGGTAAACAGTTTAACGCTTTTAGAACAATTTTAGAACAATTTAAAACAATTTAAAAAGGTAGAGGACAATAGGGAAAAGTGCATCAGTGAGTGCTGTTTTTATATAGTCAAGTCAGGTGGTAAGTGCTAGAATTAGCTAGTTGTAAGTAGTGCTATGAGAGGAGATATTCTCTGAAGAGCTGGGTCTTCAGGAGTTTTTTGAAGATGGAGAGGGATGTCCCTGCTCTAGTAGGAACTGGTAGCGTGTTCTACTAACGAGGAACAACAGATGAAAAAAGTTTGGATTGACCTGAGCGTACCGGTGGCAGAGCTAGACAATGTTTGTCTGAAGAGCGCAACGGTCAGGGCATAGCATATATGCCTGTATGAGGGCATTCGATTAGGTGGGAGCAGTAGGTTTAGCTGGGAGGACCAGCAGTTTGGTTTTTGAGAGGTTTAGCTGGAGGTGGTGTGCCTTCATCCATGTAGATATGTCTGAGAGGCAATCCGAGATCCGTGCCGAGACCAAGGGGTCATCAGGTGGAAAGAACAGATAAAGCTGTGTGTCATCCGCATAGCAGTGGTATGAAAAGCTGTGTGAATGGATAATCTGTCCCAAAGAAGTGGTGTGAATAGCAAAGAATGGGGCCCAGTACTGAGCCCAGGGGGACCCCTATGGTGGGAGGCTAAGGTGCGGACAGCTGTCCAAGCCATGATACGTTAAACGAGCATCCTGTGAGGTAGGATTCAAACTGATATGGACTGGGTAATATGTTAGGCACAAAAGGATGCCACTTTGTTATTTGGGAATGAAAATTATCAATCCACAGAGGACTGAATTCAAAGACCCCCGAATATCTAAGTGGAAAAAATGCGCAAGCTCATCCATTTTGCTTGAATATCAGCACAGCAACTCATGATGGTACTCAGTAGTTCATATGGCCCGACATGCTTGATGGCATCGGGGCATGCTCCTAATGAAACGGCAGATGATGTCCTGGGGGATCTGCTCCCAGATGTGGACATGGCCATCACTGAGCTCCCTGAGAGTCGGTGGTGCAACCTGGATGGACCAAAATATAATGTCCCAGCGTGTGTTCAATCAGATTTAAGTCAGGGGAGTGTGGGGGGACAGTCAATGGTATCAATGCCTTCATCCTCCAGGAACCGCCTGCACATT
This sequence comes from Alosa alosa, assembly GCF_017589495.1. NCBI lineage: Eukaryota > Metazoa > Chordata > Actinopteri > Clupeiformes > Clupeidae > Alosa > Alosa alosa. The sequence goes on along the minus strand of NC_063198.1, from coordinate 17,118,585 downwards.
CTCACTACATGTGTCCAGCCATTGCTGTGCACCAGGAGGAACCCAGGGCCCACTGCACCAATACAGGGTCAGGCAATGGGTCTGAAGTTTTCATCCTGATGCCTAAGAGCAGTGAGGGTGCAGTTGTCTTGCCCGTAGAGGTGTGTGCGTCCTTCCAAGGATATCCCTCCCCAGACCATCACTGGCCCACCACCAAACCAGTCATTCTGAATGATGTTGCAGGCAGCATTTACATTCTCCAAGACATTTTCAGATGTCACATGTGCTCAGGGTGAACCTGGTCTTATTTGTGAAAAGCACAGGGCGTCAATGGTGAACCTGCCAATTTTGTATTCTATGGCAAATGCCAATTGAGCTACGGTGCTGGGCAGTGAGCATAGGTCCTTCCAGAGGCCATCGGGCCCTCAGGCCACCTTCATGAAGTCTGACAGTGTGGTCAGAGACATTCACACCAGCGGCCTGGAGGAGGTCATTTTGTAGGGCTCTGGCAGGGCTCCTACTGTTTGTTGTTGCACAAAGGAGCAGAGACTGGTGCTGCTGCTGGGTTAAGGACCCTTTACCATCCTGCCCAGCTTTCCTAGAGCAACTGTCTCCTGGAATGCTCCTACATGCTCTTGAGACTGCGCTGGGAGACACAGCAATCCTTTTGGCAATGAAACGTATTGGTGTGCCATTCTGGAGGAGTTGAACTACCTGTCCAATGTTTGTAGGCTCCAGGTACTGGCTTATGCTGACCCTAGCCAAATGTGAAACTAGAGAAAAATCAGTCAAGGAGGATAAAGATGAATAATTGTATAATTTGCCACCACCTCTAAAACCATTCCTGTTTTTACAGACCTATCTCCCTTCTTCCTTTCTTGTCAAAGTTTTTGGAGAAAGTGGTCTTCAAGCAAGTCTTGGACTTACTATATCAGACCAACCTGCTAGACCCTATGCAGTCTGTTTTCAAGAGTCATTCTAATGAAACTGCTTTTATGTCTGTGACCGAAGCATTGAGAGTAGCTAAGTCTTCATCTAAGTTGCTAAGTCATTAGTATTCATTCTACTACACTTATCTGCAGCCTTCGATACTGTTAACCATGACATTCTCCTTTCTACACTATCTGGGATGTCTAAGAAAAGTCCTTGACTGGTTTAAATCCTACCTTAAAGGGCACATGACTTCACCACAGGTGTGCCTCAGGGATCAGTATTAGGGCCTCTACTTTTCTTTATTTACACACTTCCTTGGGTGAGACCATTCACTCCCAGGAATTTGATTATCACTGCTATGCAGACGATACTCAACTTTACCTGTCTTGAGCTTTTGGTGTTTCCACCACAAGGCACACCCAAGGACTGGGCGCTGAACGCACTAGCCAGTGTCTTAAAAGTGCTGGTTCACTGACTACCATGAGCCCTAATGGGTCAGGAGGGAGCTAAGCTCATAAGGTATTATATATTTAAATTAGCTTCATTGACAGGCATAATCATTTTATGGGATGCAAAATGTACAAAATGGATATTTTCAAACAATCACTATGAGCCTTAAAAGAAACTTTAGCATATGCTAATTGGCCCCACCCACCTCAATTGGATTAGGCTGTAGGACAGTAGGATGTGTTGGACTGGTTATGTACTAATTTATCTAACTTTGACTGGGTGTATGTACTAATTTATCTAACTCTAGGATGGAAGACAAAAAAAAACTAATTTCCCAAAAGGCAGTATATGTTTGAGACTTGACAGATGCTAGCATCCATGGGTTTTAGCCTCCTTGCTAGCATGCCAACCTCTAGGGGACAAATTAGAAGGATTGAGCCCAGGCAAGTGCAGAGTTTAGTCACACAGTCGAAACTTCACACATGGCCTAAACGCACCCCAGTTTTTGACTCAGTGTCAGAATGTATGGCTACTTCCTTAAAATCCAACATGTCTGCCATTTTAATTATGCATGATTGTCTCATTATGTATTTCATAATGCTGAAAGATGGCTATAGACACGTCATATTATGTGTTAAAAGCAGCATAGCATTAAAAAGGTAGAAAAAAGGACATATTTTGGTGGCCATATTTGAAGTCAATATAGGGGCCACTAGGGGGCGCTATGTGTTGGGGTCCATTTCAATTTTTGATCACTAGGGGTAGTACTATACCTGTACCAAGTTTTGTGCTTTCTGCAAAAACTGAACGATTCAGGTAAAAATCTGGCCTTAGCCGCTGTACTAATATGTGTGCATAATGTTGCACTTGTTTGGTGAAAAAAAAAAAAACATTTTTTAATACCATGTGTGTGCATCTGCAAATATTTCTGTGCATGTGAAGAATTTTCTACAATATGAACAATTTTAGTATTATGGCAAAGTATACTAAAGATGAGAGTGCTTTTCATTATGCCCAACAGTGTAGTTGGTGAGACAAAAATCTGGTTATATGAATGAAGTGTGTGCCATGTGGTGTAAAAGTTTGATTTTGTTAATATGTAGTTTTGGTTGCAGTGCTTCCTTTTGCAGGATATATGAGGTATATTTGCCGTTTGGGTGTGTGGTTTTGTTAATTTTGTGTGAATTTTGATAAAACCAGCCTAGTTTGAAAAATTGTGTTTTAGCAATTGGAAATAACTTTAAAACCCAAAGCCATGTGAAATAATCAGTAACCTCTGTCTTTCCTGCTAAAGAATCAACCACTTGCGAGAGACTTTTGATGGGCTGAGCTGGAGTCTCTGAGCCATGTTTAATGTCGTGTAGGATGTTTTGTACAAGTGGCTCATTGTTATTGTAAAAAATCAAGGCCGTAGTCATGATGTCAACATTGGGGGGGACCAAACAGAATTTCAATACATTTCCTACCATGCAAAAAGTATTATTAAAAATCACAAACAAGTCATTAGTTAAGTCAGTCAATTAGGGTACTTTTGACGGACATAGGCATGCATGGATGGATTATGAACCCCTGGGCACAGATGCCCCCGTAGGTTTGGACCTATAGCCTAATAAGATTTTGTCTTTTAATTTAGATTTTATTATGCTGGTGGCTAATCACACAGTTTTAACGTAGTTAGAAAGGGACAGGATTCAAGAATAGGCTACTAAGACAGGCCCCTCTTCTGTCTGACTCACCTCATGTTACCCCTTGCATTATAGACTGGCTTCTGACAGAAATGACGTTTTGTGCCAACATGTAGAAACACTTGGCATACAGCCTTTAATTGGTGAATGGAGGTGCAAATTCCTTTCTTTGGTTATTGTATTCACATTACAGTTTTTTCTGATTGCTTAAGCACATTTTTTGTAACTATGGCTTTTTTGCAAAACTCTACACACAAATGGCAAAACCTCTCACCCAATCAGCAAAACATTGTAGTTCTCTTGCAAAAGCTACACACACCTTGCTTAACTCTTCACACCTTCGTATCTAACAGTAAACACAAGCCATCACAATAGTAAGCACACAATGTGCCAACAACACACTGATGGTATGAATAAAAAACTCATCTGGCTTTTGCTTTCTCTGTGCACAAGGTAGACTATGTCATGAGGTCATACTTTTGTCATAGTTATGTAAACATACAGGGATCCAAACTTCAAGTATTAGTGTTTATTTACACACATCAAAACAAACACAAGTGTGTTTTTCCAAGTCAAAACACAAAATAGCATTTCACTGAGACTAAACAAATCAGTCTACATCGGGTCGTCTCTCTCAAAATTTCGTCTACATCACATGCAATGTCCTAGTCCAAGGCACCGGGGAAAATATATTCTGGAATGCCGTATTTAGGCCTGACATGACAAGATGCCCACATGTAGATTGATTTTTTTTCCCTGTAAAGGGCTATTTCTTACTCTTCTTACCCTTCCTCTCCCCCCTCCCCATCCTCCTCTTGCTCCTTCTTGTCCTCTTCCTCTAACTTCACCTCCTTGTCCTTGTCATTCTCTCCCTCCGCATCCTCTTCCTCCTCTTCTTCCTCCTACTTCTTCACCTCCACGTCCTATTCTTCAGCCTCCTCTAATTCTTACTCTTCTCACTCTTCCTGCTCCCTTTATTGTACCCATTGTACATTACCTGCGGCTTATTTATAGTGCTTAGGCTGGTTGCAAAGTGAACTAATTATCTAAAACAGTTTTCACATGAGAAAGTGTGCCAGAGAGTTGGCAAAATAGTGAAAATAATAGCCATACGTGTGTATAGATTTGTTAGGAGTGTGTGGATCATTTGGAAATTGAGTGTAAAGCATGAGTTGTGTTTACAGTTCCACAAAAAGAGTAGCCTGGCGGGCCATCCTATGTCATTGAAATGTATAGTCTGGAATCGAACCATTCACCTCGCTTAATCCAAGGGGCGGGCAGAGAATTGTCTTTCAAACTGCCTAGGCATGCAATAGGCCAGCGCTACGACCATATCCGTTATCCGGTCGGCAAACGGCAAATACATCCTTCTTCGAAAGTAATGACTTAAGTGCATTGTGTTGCTCAACTTTCAAAGAAAAGCACAAGTCCAACTCCTCCAAAGTTGACGCCAACGCCGATTCAAACAACCGCTCTTCGTTCGCCATAGCCACCTTCCTTGTTGTTCACAGTCGCAGGACTGTCTTTATCCTGTTAATCCCGCCTTAAGACTCTCTAACAAAATAGAGCGCTGTGATTGAATAACATCCACGGTGTTAGCCAATAGAAATCCCTATGGTTTGATACTAGACGTACAGGCTGAGCAAATTAATTTGCCGCCGCTAGGGTGCGTCTAGATTTCTAGGCTACAAAAAGAGTGCTGTGCAGTGAATTGTGCCTACAGTTGTGCAAAGTGTGTGTTACAAAATTGCAAACTGTGTGCAAAGCAGTGTTTGTGCTTTTAGTTTTGCGAACTCAGTAAGTGGTTTTGCTATAAGTACTGTATTAATAGTTTTAGGAATTGTGCTATAAGAATCACAGTTGTGTTTAAGCATTCAGAAAAAAACTGTAACTGTAGGCTATCACCACTGTGCATTGTAAACGTTTTTTACAACTTGTGTGTTCCTACCTTTTGGCTGCATGGATGCGCGATTGAGTGCGCATCTAAATAATTTACAAGATGCAACAACCATTTCTAAGAACCCTATAAACGGCAATGTCTGGCATTACTACTAGAATGCATTATTTATGTTGAAAGACGTGAAAGAAATGAATGACACAGGCTTGCACAAATTCATCATTTAAAATAAAACGTTTCACTTTCGCCCCTGGGGATCTATCTATCTATCTATCATTGCGAGAATAGGCTACAATGGAAAATGTTTCAAAGTTCCCTGTTTCAAGGCTCCAAAAATGTATGGGATTTCTTTAGCCTGTGCTACACCTTTCCAACAAGTTTTGTGAAAATTGTACCAGTATAGCTTTTGCGAAATTGTTGACAGCCCTACCTCACCGCAGTAGGGTGCAGTAAATGGAAGCTTTTAATAGCGCACACCACTAACGAAAAATGGAAAACCACCAGGACAAACCACTCAGGGGTGTAGGCTACTCTGGAACCATCACTAGGTCACTAATTTGTGCGTTATTTACGTTTGATTACATTTCAGATGGTGGTGCGTGTTGGTTTTTTCTGTAGGCTTAGTAGGCCTATAGCGTTTTTTTCTTTCTTTATTTTTCTATGTCCGTATATTATTGGGGCATTTTAGTCATATTTGAATATCTATGTCTATGGTGACTACGGCCCTGGTAAAAATAGAAAACAAAATATTGTGTGCCTCTCTCATTAGTTTAGCCAAATTGAAAGGTTAGGAAACACAACCCTGACCAGTGGCACTCAAGCGTTCTCTTTAATGAGCTCCACTAGCCCTTGGGATGACTTAAAAGGTAATTACGTTTTGAGAAATAAACATGAGTCTATAGATCAAACAGAGCTGTGGGCCAAATGTTGTGTAAATATCTTTTAGAGCAAAGTCTAATTAGACTGAAGTGTTTGGGTAATCAATGAGCAAACTTTTATTTCCCTCAATCTCACTAAATCCATCCTTTTTTTCAGTGTGGGCATTAATGCTATACTGCTATACAATGCAACAATAGATTTTCTTTGTTTTGAGAATAAAATGCCTCTTCCTCAGGTCTTGAGTGAGAAAATTAAAAACAATGTCAGGGTTTAACTGCTGCCATTATTGTTAGTGGAAATCATGCACTGCTTTCTCATTAAGTTAACTGAATATCTGAACTCTAATTGTTTTCCATGCTCCTTGTACCTGAACCTTTGATCTGACTGTTGACAAAGCTTGACCAAGACTCCAGACTTTCTCAAAGCAGTACACCACATGGGCAATACATCAATCACAGACATAGCAGCTTGTTTTTTTTAGTTTTTGTCTTTGTGGAGGGCGAAATGCATGGAGGAAATGTTCTCCTCAGGGGTCTTCATGTGCATCTGAAGATCAAAGATGAAGCAAACGTGTGACAGGACCTGTCTTTGTATCTACCACGCCTCTGTGATGGATATTGAGAGCTCATGAGGATAGGAGGGAATGGAAGATGGCAACGACACATTTCCAGAGGGAAATGTAGGTGGTTGTGTTTAGAAGATCTCCTGGCATCTTGTGCAAGGCTCAGGTAACTGGTGATATGGTTTGATGTAACTAGGGCAATTATGAGGAACAGTATTTGAATTTGATATTAAATCAATTGTGATTATAACATCAGTGCTGTTTATCAATGGGGACAGCTGCTGACATGGAAGGAAAAAGGCCAGATTCCTATAATAATGTAAAGTTTATATGCTATGAGGCGCCAAGTGTAACCTACCTTTTGTAATAGTATCCGTAATACCTTTTCTCCACAGAATACACAAATCAGTTAATTCATTTTTGTGGACCAAATTGACTCATGGCTTTAGTGGACATGATACTGAATTCACTTCTCACTTTCATGGAGGAAATGAACTCTCTTATAGATAATAAGAAATTCTGTGCATTTATGCAGGCATTTATGTGTATGTGTCACAAATTGTACAAAATACAAACATCATTCATTCCATCCTATTTTAAAAGGTCTTATGTCGACAAAAGGAAAAGGCCACTAGTCAACTTCATTCACAAATTGAAGCTTTGATTTTGTTTTCTGTATACAAAAGGACATGCTTTCTAAAGTGTTTCTCTGGAACACAGTGCTAACTGATTTGTGTATTCAGTGAACAAAAAGTGTTACAACGTTATATGGTTTCTTAATGAATTTATGAACTTTGTAGCACAAAGGGCATTCTGTCAACGAAATAAGGCGTGCACTTGGTGCTTCATAATATTCTTCTGTGCTAAAATCCTAGGGGAGCGTTATTATGTTTTGCCCCAGCAGTTCTCACCTCACCAGGGATGATCAACAGCAGTACATCATATACATTTTTATTAGTACATACACCATACATGTTATTGATGCTGTGTATCTCCTCATATCATAAAGAAGCATTGCCTATACTTGCATGTAGGAAGTGAACTGTGTTGTAAGATATGAAGACATCTGATAATGAAGTGAACATGAAGTATAGTATCCATATTCAATTTCCACCCATATTGTCACCACCTACATCCTTCCGTTTGACAGTGAGAGTGTTATGCCATGTGGGCATGAGACCCATCATCTTGGATCCATTACACCTCATAGAATCCATATACACAGTACAGTATTATTCCCTTGGATCAGTGTATACTGACTATGCTTTTCCCAGCATGTGTGTGCATTAATATGGAAAAAAAATTCACATATGGGTTGATGATGTTGATAATGGTCAGGCATAATATCCAGAAATGGCCTCATACGTACCATCATCGTTGACGGTCACAGAGGCAAAGGAGATGTTTGTTTCCGCTCCATGACATCTGTGCAGAGTTCTTAGACAGTGTCCTAAAATGACTTACTATCTCTTTGGAGCAACTGTGCAAGAGGTTTTCAACAGTCACCTCATCTCCTTGCCCCAGGGGAAGCCTCACCTGAGGCCTGTCCATCAAACACTTGTGGAGGGAGAGCAAATTTACAGTACAGACGGGGCCATCTCGCCCAGTACACCATGTGTGCCAGTGAGAATCGGTAAGAGATTTGGTCGAGTTGAGATTCATCCCACATTTCTCTCCTCATACCATGGTGGTCAGCATTTGTTGGTCATCACCTCTCTGAGAAATGCAGAGCATCAAAACTGAGTTCCACTTCTAACCCCTCAGTTTTGCTGCTGAAACTTGACCTCTGCCACAACAGAGTGTAGGTCTACTGTTGTTGAACACAAACTGAGAAGGCCCACAAACAAGTGGAGTAAAATAATTTTACATGGCCAATAAATGGCCAATTTGCACGGGATTAAGAAATCTCTGTATTCTACCAGAAGCGGGAGGGGTAACTCGATTTATGCACTGCCGTCACCTACGTTGCTTCCTGATATTGCATTCATACATGCATCATGGCCTGAGTAATGTTTACTCATTAGTTTAGGGTCAAATTCAAGTTTATTTGTCATTATGCTCAATATATCAAGGACAACTGTAGGCTAGGAAATGCTACAAAAAAGCTACAGAAAAGGCTACAAGTAAAAAAATATCACACAAATTCACCATCCTTGTTGATTACATTGGTAGCCTATCTTACCAGGCAAAATCATCACCCTGTGGTTGCATTGCATTAGGCTATTTATTACCAACTGCTTCTTCAATCGCCTACATGCTTAAAACCGAGGAAAACTATATATGTTTAAACAGGATATAACAGAATCTCTACAGACAGAGGGTTGTATACACAGGATTAATATTACCCGAGGTATTTTTTCTGGACTGTTTTATATAAGGTAAAAGTCGCCGTAATTTCTTCTGACATTGTCCATAATAATTATTGATGTGGCACATTCGGATGGGACTAAAACCACTGGTAATAATTACTTTACCCCACGTTTCCATGTAAAACTAATCCCGTCTAAAAAGGGCTATGTTGCAAAAAAGGCAGTGCCCAGAAAATATTATTGGTTTTGTACATACATGTCATTGGATGTAAACCCAGTCATAGTAGGTCTACTGTATATCCTTAAAAAATTAAGTTTACCAAAAAAGGCAATCATGCTCAACCCCTCTCTTTAGTGAAATAGTTTATTAAGTAATTCCATTAGCTTTTGCGGCAAAGGTAGAACTAATGTATTATGTCAAAGAGACATAATCCATTTTGAATGCAGTGTGACAGCCCTGAGACGTTTTGTGTGGTACTTTTTGGGCCCCTCTGAATCCCTCAATACGTCAAAAAGAAATTGCTCTTTACCATTGATTTTATGCCTGAGGAGATCGCAAATGTGATTCTCCTTCTATCTTTTTTTAAAATGGAGTAAAGCAAAAAACAAAAAAGAAGTGACACATTTCCGAGTGCAGTACTGTATTTATTTATTTATTTATTTTTAAATATATATATATATATATTCAGTTCAATGGCACAAAGCATAAAAAGGGCATAATGGTTGAGCTCCAGCATTGGTTGATGGGACAATCAGATCTTAACATCCTAATGGCGTGTTAATAATGTCTGGTATGTGTGGGGAAAACGCACCATTCTATCTGTATTAGAATCAGCAGGGGATGGATGGATGGGTGGGAATGGCAGAACTGCAGAGCTCGTATAAAGGGCTGTGACATGGATCACTCTCAGATATTACTGCAGCATCTATTTACTTTTCCATTTATCTGCAGAATTGTGAAGCTATTTTAAGGAGATTTTAAGACACTTTCAACAACAGGACAGGAACACTCAACATGTGGCACAATGTGTACATTTAATTTGAAAAAATTACCACACAGCTGTCGCTAGTTCATTTGGTCTTCTGGCAATAGTATGAAACGTGCAGGAAGATGTGGGTGTCAGAGCCACTGCTCCCTCTGTCATAGCTTAAGCTTCCAATGTTTCTGCAATCCAAGCTACCCCAATGGCAAGGCTGCCCTTAATCTGAATAGATTTCTCTTTAGGCGAAGAGCTTGCCAAGGGACTGCACTGGCGTGCTCTGACTTGAGGTTGAGACAAAGTGGCGTGTGGGCTGCTCTTTCTGCAAGAGAGATATCACTCCGGTCCTCCCTTCCAGGCAGCCCCCCAAGGCCCCTCTGGCTGCAGTCGCATGGTGACAATATTTGTGTGTCCATCCGAAGTGCTTGTGGCACACAATTACCCTGCTATAGCCTGGGTTCTTTATTTCAAGTTTTTAAAGATGCATGGCTTGTCAGGATGTTTTATTGCCTTTGGTGAACCTTAGCCAGCAGAGATATAGTGTGGCTGAAAGGCAAGCTGAAAGTGAGGCAGCGAGCAGCTTGTTTTGCAAGCAGCATGTAGTTCAGCACAAGACGTGTTGTCTGGAAGAATTCTGTACGGGTAGAGAAAGCTAACACACGGGAAGACAGGTGAAAGATAAACGTATTTCCTTATACATCTACACATACAACATATCCTTTGTTGTTAGCCTACTCTTTGTAGTGTTTATCAAATTGCCTCAGCTATTACTTGTTGTAATTTCATCACTACTGAGGTTCATCCAACATATCCAAGATGTTAGAGTTTACAAAACAGCTTAATCCACATGTAAGTAATGACGCCATGCCAGATTTTCATTCCATTGTTATTATTGTGTTGTCATCTGTATTGTTGTGGTTTGAATCATTCTCTTACAGTGTGCAGAGTCAGACCAAACATTAATTTCCTTACTTGGCTAAACCATTTAGGTACGTCCACACCACACTGAAGAAGCAGCAGTGCCTTGTTTTTGGTGTGTCTGAAAAACCTGGTAGTTTTATTTTAAGTTGTGTAAGGTAACACTTTAGTTTAGGGAACACATGTTATCAACTAATAAATAACTAATGTGTATTAATGCTCAACAAAGTCTGTATAAGGAATCATTGCACATTTATAAGGTCTTTATGGTGACAGGTGTATGTTAATAGTAATTATATTAAATACATATTAAGACAATGTATTTGAAGGCTGTAAAGTTTTTTCTTTGATCCATAATATATATTTTTTAATATATTTTCTTTGATCCATAATATATATATATATATATATATATATATATATATATATATATATATATATTTTTTTTTGATCCATAATATATATATAATATATATGGCTAACGTCTTCCCTAAACTGTATTACCGGTTTGCAGTTCACCAATTTTGTGAAGTGTTCTCTGACAGCTATATCTAATCTCAGTAAGACAGTTTAAATTTAACAATGAATTGAAAGATTGCAGATGTCAGCGAAGTGTGCCCTTGGACATGCAGTAGAGAAACATTGATCTTATTTAGGTCAATATTTCCTGGAAGGGCTAAACGTAGGTAATGTAGGCATAGTAAACCACCATTCTCAAGAACAAAATGTGTCAAGTAATTAAAGGAACCGTATGTAAGAAAAGTATTTCAATAAATCATAAAATGGGCCTGATATGTCACTAGACATTAAGAAATCATGTTCATTTCAAATACTTATATCACTGACAACAATAGTCAGGCCAGGATATTGTAATTTAAAAAGTGAAGTTGCAGCCCTCAACTGATGTTGATGTTGTGTTTTGTCATGTCATGTTGTGTTTTGGCCTGATGCGCCACCCTCCACCTATCTACTAATCACAAAGTCAGTAGTGTTTTGGCATCTGGGTTGGCAACCTCGAGTCAGGGTGGAGGTGGAGGGGAAACACCGCTCTACAGTCATTTGAAAGTGATTGCAGTACCAGTTTTGGCCACAATCTTACATATGGTTCCTTTAAATGTTGTTGGTAATGAGCAAAAGAAGTGAAAGGTAAGATTTGTTATGGCGAAGAAGCATGGAGAAGGAAGGCATGCCCAAGTAGAGATTCTGTAGAGTAGAGTAGAGTAGAGTAGAGTAGAGTAGAGTTGAGTAGAGAAGAGTGGCAACATGTCTTTTTCAATACATGAATATGTTGATGATTGTAGTGGACACTGAGTCCACTGACACGGCACCAACATGAGTACAGAGCACTCCGCTTTCGACATTCGATTACATTAGATTCTATTGTTTTCAAAACAGCTCCGCATACCAGCATCGAACTTTGCTGCTGCCTCCGCCACCGTCAGTTTGCCGAACGATTCAGTTCTATTTTTGTTGGTGCTACTCAATAAACTCCATTTCATCCCATGCTTGTCAGTTAATCATTTTGGCACTGATGTGCATGGCAAGTGACAGTGCACTCGTGTCAGCACCTATATGTGGAGCGCTTTACAGTTGATGTTACTAACGATGACATGAGAACCTTTCTCATCCAGCAAGCACTTATGGGTGATGAGAGGAAAGGTGTTAATTGAAATGTTCATTCAGCAATTAACATTTTATAAGACTAACTTGAACGATCTCAACCCCTGTCACCATTGATTATATCAACGTCTAAAAGATAATCAATCTTGTGCTCTCTCTGTGTCTATCTCTCTCTCTCATCTGTATGTTGCTGCTTCTCTTCTCAGCCTATGTGTTTCCAAGCTTTATCCATTTCATCCTCATCTTAATCTTGTGAAAGTATGGACAACATAAAAGCTTATAACGCATTCCGAAATTAGAATAGCTGATTGTTCTTAAAGGTGGACACATTCAGGAAACCTTTTTTAAAAAAGTTTAAACTCAATTAATTTATCTCAAGATAGGTCCAAGTGAGAACCTGGAACTTCAGAAATTAGAATTGATTTATTCCTCCACAGCAGCCTTAACATTTTCCCAGCTAATTGTGTGTGGCAGTTCCCAATAAAGTTATCCGAAGGTGAATTCACCAAGGGATTAGTAACTTCTCTCTAAAGGGTGTTTGGTCTGCTGCTGCTAATTAGTACTCATTTTGAAGTTATTGCTGTCTAATAGAACAAAACACCATAGCAACTCACAAAAAGACAGCCTGACCTACTGCACAAGGGGATTTTTCTGGGCTTCAATAGGAACCCACACAGTAGACAACATAATTGATAATTGAACATTGCAAAAATGTCTGTACGGACACATTCTGTTCCTAAAATTATTTTTTAACATTTACTAATTGTTTTTGGAGAACTTCAGTTTTCATGCAATAAGGTCATGAAATGACGATGATTAGATTTATTGTCTCTCCTCATTTGTAAACTGTTTATTAGCTGAGATATTTGCCTTTAGTTTGTGTCTGTTTTAGATCCCTGGCTGCCAGAGCCTGCCACCATGTTATCATATGATGTACATGCACACATTTATAAATCATATGAGCTTTGGCAACCCAAGCTCAGTCCCTATACATAGCACAGTTGTTGTTTTTGGGGTATTGATAGCATTTCTTTAGCCTGGCTGACGCCAGACCTCATCTCATTGAGATGGGGGTCTAGGAACTACACATTCATTTTCTCGTATTCGAGACGTGGTTTACAAATGCCCAGAGCCGTTTATTGGGCGCTACGAATGTCTATAATGTGTCTGTACGTAGCTCATGTGATTGGTTCCTTCGTTGAGGTGAAAATTTGGTCCCTTGCCAAGGGGCCATACATTTCAAATATACACAGGAGAGATGTTAAATTCCTAGTACTATAGGTAGGGGATTTCACACAGCAGCCAATACACAACCAAGCCTATCTACCGTCAACAACTAAATCTAAAAAAATCAACCTTTTGTGGCCAAAAACATCACCACCTAGCATTTCACTAGGGTTATCAAGCAGGCACTTTCCTTCATGGGTATTAGGCCCACAACACCTCCAGGCTCAACAATGGCATCTGTACACGCAGAATATCTATACTGCATAAAAAAATAATGTAAATTGATTTTTACTTTTGGATCTAGATCTGCACTATACTGTATATTTGAAGTGATATGTAAGTCACTGTTTGTGGGGTAGCAGCCATTCAGTCCTGTTAACATGCAACTGCTGTATTACACGGAAATATAGTGCATGTATAACTTTGTGCCAAACTCAAGTATGTGAAGTAACTTGTGAAATAACATTAAGTTAAAAATAGGTATAATGGTGTTCAAAATAACCTCAACTAAATATTATATTGGGCAGGCTATCTGTCCATATGCTACTTGTTCCGCTGAATTTTACACCGCTGTCAAGGAACTTCCCAATGTTGTTTACCTGCTATCAATAACATTGTTTTTCTTTGCCTTCTGCAGATGAGGAACGGATCGGGAAGGATTCCTTGTATGAACAGGAGGGGAAGGTCCAGTTTGTGATTGATGCAGTGTACGCCATGGCACACGCTCTTCACAACATGCATCTGGATCTGTGCCCAGGGAAAGTGGGACTGTGCTCCAAAATGGAACCCATCAATGGCACTCTACTACTGAAATATATACGCAACATCAACGTCACTGGTGAGTTCAGTGATATCCTTAGTACTTACCGTAGGTGAAACAAATTGTGGAAAAAAATACACATAGTGATTTTTAAAAAAACTGAATGAGAAATCCATTGTAAAGTAACACAAGAGGGATTTAACAGACGCTTCTATCCAAAGGCAACAGGCACGCGCAGCACGTAGGTCTCACGTCTCACTACTGCTGCTCCAAGATCTTTTTTTGCTATTCTTATAGTCTCTCTCTCTCTCTCTCTCTCTCACTTTCACACACACACACACACACACACACACTCACACACTCACACACATGTAACGGATGCCAGCTAGCTTAGCTGTGCTTTTGGAACGTTGGTAAACCTCACTCCCCGACGCCTCAAGAGTGCTGCTGGCATGCGAGCCAGTAGCCTGGGCTATTGGCTCAATTGTTAGCGCGCTCGCCTCCCGATCCGAGGTGCTGCTGTTCGCGGGTTCGAGTCCGGGCGTGTGCAGGGCTGAATCGCGCAGGTTCAACACAACGCAGGTTACACACACACACAGGTTTAATTACCTCTGTCCAGGAGAACTTTTCAGTTAGTGACTGACAGTTAACAGGCTATTAACAGACAAACTTGCTAACCAGGGTGAAGAGCAATCCATTCTGATCCTTCCCATCCATCTTGCCACTTGACCACAGAGGTGTGAACTGATTGTGTAAGAGCAGAACCACATCAGGTTGTCTCAGTAGAAAAGCAGAAATTAGATTTGACATCCATTATGTGCTCTGCATGTGAAATCATACTGTGAATTCTTATACTGTAGCTGTACTTGATAATTTGTTGTGTCTTTAGTTGCCTGTCAGAACATCAATTACAAAGTGATTTAATATGAAGCCTAATCAATCATAGTTGGTTGCTGGCTGGTTAGTTTTGTTGCTTAAATCAAGATTCCATAATTCTTAATTTCTTATACATTTTGGTAGAAATGACTTCTTTTAAAGCTTGTTTTCAACTGAAAAGACGAAAACGGAGGAACTGTTGCTTCAGCATTGGTCAGCTGTCTGTAATTTAAGCTAGGTGATTTTTATCTTTTTAGAGTTTCTAACCACTGTTCAACAGCAACCTGATGAGGGTATCACAAAATAACAGGCATCCTACCTCTGTCTCTTCATGTATATCAGGATTATTCTCCTCTTCTTTCACAACCAGACCACCACCTCTAAATCGGGAGAGACTGATCAGATCTATAATAGCTCAGTTCACCCTGGAGAACCAGAACACTTTTGACTCTTAACCTGCACTTGACAAATGTTGAGAGTGACAATACACCTAACGGATGAGGCACACATGGGCAGCCTACATGCTCCCCATGAGTGACAGTTCCTGGTTCTCTGTCTCGATTAAGGAAAAAATGACCACCAAGGGTTCCTGGATCCTGGGAGCTGCAATTAAGTTTGCTTCAATAACAGCTGGTCACAAAAATGTGATACATAAGCATAGATACATTTCTGGTAGATAAACATTCTCTTTGACAAAATCAGAACCTATAATGGTGCAAAATATTTAACTATTGATGGCTGTGTACTCCAGAGTAACAGATTGTAAGTATCTCTATGTAATGCACTGGATGCCTGATCATGCCTCAAGAACAACTGTCAACAAGACCTGTTGGATTGGGTGATATGCCATAAAAATTCCCATCCACTTACATATGCTGATTCCACATCACAGGAGGGCTGACCAGTTATGCACTCTGATTGTGTGAAGGGATCCATCAACCTGCACTTCATTTAAATGGATTTTGGACACATGATTTCATACGCTTAAACTATTCTCTGCAGTGCGGTCTTATGTGTGGGAACCCACAGAAGCATGTCCAATTTTAAGCACCTGGTGCAGCATGTCAGAGCATTAGCATTCACAGGAAATGAAAGGAATTCACCTCATGTCCACAGTACACCAGCTCTCCTCGATTCTTGGACACTCAAAAAGGCTACAAAAAGCCTGCAAGCCTGCAAGAGCCAGCTGATCTTCACATAGCCTGGGTCCTTTTTCAAATCCAGCTCAAATCAGGAAATCACGACAGCTGTTTCAGCATTTCATGTATTGTGTTCTACAGCTAGGTCTGTTTATTGAAACCTTTCAGACTTCAACATCAGGCTTTTTGAATAGTATTTTATATTAGTGGTATGGATTTGGAACTCCGTGAGGGAGGGTGGTGCTATTATGCTGAGCAGAAGACCTATTTTAAAGTACCGATCTCCTCCAGTGCAGAATGATTTGAGAGGAAGGGAAATGTGAAACAGTGTGCCCACAGGGTGAAGAGCCTCTTCTATTCTGTCGATTACATTTCCATTTACTCTGGCTACAATGCTGTTATAGTAATTCTACTGTGTTCATTTTAGTTTCCCCCTCCTGCATATAACAGTTTATACTTAGCATTTTGAGTTAATCTATTGGATGGGCGCCTGTATTTTAAGCAATACAAAACCTTACCCATATCTGCAAAGGACTTATTGTCCATGTGAATACCTGAAGTTATTTGATACATTGAACCGATACACTGAAAACAAGAGGCTACTTGTAATTCAGGGAGTTTTGTATCATAACACTCATAATGTACATGTGTTTACTCATAGCAATCCTACAGCAGCTGGATGTAGTCAAAGGGCTCTAACATTGTACATTATCCTTAGTTACTCCATGCACAGTATATACAGTATATACAATATATGAGATTGACAGGTCATTGTAGGTTATTATATTCTGAAAATGATATTCTAACTGCAAACTTATAAATAACTTTAAACTTATATTCTGTTGTGTCTTACACTGTCCTTCAGTTGGCGGCACCATCTTATGCTGGTCGCTGTTCCATGCCTCATTATTTAGTGTTCCGTTGGTTTGGGGGTCCTCCTGTCATCTATTATATGAGATGCTTGTTTTGTTGTAAAGCACCCTGTAGAGTGGGAAAGGGAACAAAGGTTATTTTTGAAACTACTGTTGTTTTTTCTTGCCTCTACTGGATAGGTCAGTGATGTGTCAGAACATGATTGAGAGGAAAAGATATGGGGATAGGGGCAGAGAAATTACCTCAGGCTAGACTGCAAACCTGGATCCTCATGGTGTTCTAAACAGACCTGTATTGTAGCTACACTCAGGTCTGTGGATACTGACTTCAGTTGATTTCAAGCTATTAGATCTACTATGGATTTGTTTTCACTTACATTCACTTAATTGTAGCCTGTACATTAAACATACTGTACATGAGATTATTCAAATGCAGAGGTTTCACAAAGCTCTGACCCAACAAGTTTACATAATCATGAAGGCAAGAGTTGACCACAGCCATTGGTTACACTTAAGTTTTCCCTATTGCATCAGCAGAAATCAGTATGCTTCACACACTCACACACACACACACACACACACACACACACACACACACACACACACACACACACACACACGCATTCACTCACTCACACAGACACACATACTTACTTGCATACTTACCAGTCTGTTTGTGTTGTCAGGTGGTCAAGGGCCATATATCTTGAATACATAAAGTATAAAGTAATGCAATAAAGTAATGCAATTTTTTCATATAAAATAATCCAGTTTGTTTGTTGCTCAATACATTAATCATTCCGACTCCCTCGGTCATGGCTCATTGATAAACTGTGGAGAGTGGAGTTGGTCTACTCTAGCCTGGACTCCTCCCTACGCGGCTGTTACAGCAGGATCTGGAAGCAGCACACATAATGTGCAGTCAGTGGCAGTGTGAGAGCCCGGTGCATATTTAGCGCATGTTGTATCATCAGGCACCAAAACAAACACAGATAGGGATGTCAAGTGAGATCACAAGAAATCCTGACCCCCAGCAGAAGCATAAACCCACTAGGTTAGGTGAATACTGATAGTTGTTAAGCTATCAACTTCTTGTTTAACATGCCACTCATTCCTTTCCAAAGCGCTGTCACCACGATAAGCTGTTTTGTCATATCTCCCAGGACCAGACGACTGTTTACGGTCCTCCAAGTTTTTACCATGTTTACATAACGCTACCATGTGAAATACTCCAATAAAAACAGTCTGACACAGTCCGGCATACCAACACTTTGCTACTTAAGGCAGTTGTCATTATGTGGTATGTTATTTCAACCCAGAGAGTGCCATGAAAAGTCAACTAAATAGAAGCCATGACAGGACCTTAAATCAGCCTGTAGAACTGTTCATGTACATACTGATATTACTTATGTGACTTCTGTGACTTTTATGACAGTCTTACTGAAGGAGTCATCTATGTGTAATAATCGATCCCACCAAATAAATAAAATAAAAAAAAATCAATATTCTCAGTACAGAAAAGAGGAGACTTTACAGTATGAACATAATATTGAAGTGGAAATTCAGTATCATGGCTACAATCACGTTTCATATTTTATTGTGGTTTCCTACACCTAATTTTGTGCATTCTCTATATTTACCTTCAGTGGCATTCATTTGAAATACACACACATTTGAAGAGATGACCTGCTGAGATACAGTTGATAATTCTTCGCTGCCACACTATTTGAAGTTCCCCAATTAACTCCTGCAGCTCTTCACCGGAGGTTTTCCAACCCACTTTAAACCGGTGCTGCCTATTTATTGACACTCCCTCCCCCTCGGCCCTCCTCCAGCCTTTGAAGGTGCGTGGAACAAGGTTGGCTGGAAACTTCAATGGCTTGCAGGCGAATGAAGCGCCCCATCACTTCTGTATCTGTGCTCCCCATCAGTCTTGTGAGAGCTTTCTCTGCCTTTGCACATTCAGTACACAGTGGCCTTTAAGCTGTCAGTTTCACTCGGCACCCCAGTTATTACTCTGGAACAAAAGGCTCTTGGCTACCACTGCGAGCTGCTGTCTTTTCATTAAGACTAAAGACTTTGAAAAACCAAATATTATGGGCTGTATTTTTTTACTGTTTATTTATTTGCCCACCTTCTTTAAAACATACAGAATGTTAATGGAGATGGCGGTTTATGATTTAGAGCCTATTATCCCAGTGCTAAGTGACCCATTAAGTTGGAAATAAATCTGATAAAAGACGCAATGATCACGGAGAGCATATCATTTGATAGAGATAGTGGTACATATTTACTAAGAAATGCTGATGTTGGCCTTTTAAAATCGGAATGTGAAATAGAATGTGTAAATATGGGCAAAAAAAAATTCTTCCCCGGATCCTCTTGGGCAAGTAACAGGAAATACTGAAATGTAGAAAATGTGAAAAACGGCCATTACCCATTGTAGTGTCGTAACATTAGGTTGGTAGTTGCCAAGCTGTATTGATATGTGACTCATTCATACAGCCTAATCTGTGTGGAGGGAGTGAGACTCAACCGGTGGTTATGAGATTGACAGGTCTTTTGAAGTCAAGGAGTTCACGAGCTGAGTACTGTCCCTCCTCCTCCTCCTCAGCTTGCTGTCAAGACTGGCCTAGCGACATCAGTTTGAGTGGCTGCGTCACGCTTAGTCTGTCATTAACTAGTGTGATGGTCCATTAAAACTCCAGAAGCAGCACAGCTAAGCAGAACAGCAAGCTGTAACCTTGAAGAAATGCATAATTTACTGGTGTCCATAAAATACCATTTAGTGACCGGGCATTACCTTGAGATTAAGACCGATCATCTCAACGGTTGGATTTCTAAAAGAATCTTATAAGTAGGCTTAGGCCTAATCTCCGATACTGGGACTTCAATGTCCAGTGTGGTGTGCCAGCACATAGCCTATAAACTAGATACCTCATTCTTATTTGATGCAAGACATCCCAACCTGCCCTGGAAGTTCCAGGAGTCTCCCGCATATTGATAGTTGCTCCCTGACGTCCGCAAATTCTATACATTTTCCCGCAAATCGATTTGAGTGAGAGCGAGAGTGTGTGAGAGAGTCCGAGAGCAAGTGACAGAGAGAGCATTCTGATAGGTCATCTTTATGCTATTTTAGAAGGCCTTGTTGTCTCTGTGGACAGGCTATGGGATTCATCTCAATCGTCTTCATTATCCAGCAGTTCAGTTTTGTCCTGCAGCACCTTGGCAAAATGTTCCAAAAAAAAAAAGAAATAATAAAACACATTTCACCCAAGACTGCTAAACACACTAAAGTGTACCCTTGCCTCATAGGAGTAGAAAATGATGCTCACTCCATTGTTTGCAATACAGACTTTTCTATTGGCTATGGTGGGTTAAATGAATGCAGAGATTCTAGAACATGTTAAAATTATTCTGTGTCATTTGCTCTTTAGCATAGGTAACATTATTTAACCTAGCTGGCTAGCTGCTATATGGAGATACCCCACATGAGTCTTTGCCAGGTGGGATATCTGATGATTATCCCCTTGTACCTTATGGAACAGGCCTCAAGTGCCATTTAATTTATGCTTTAAGTAACCATATGTAAGATTGAGGCCAAAAATGGTATTGCAATCACTTTCAAATTACTGTAGAGCGGTGTATCCCCCCCCCCTGACTCGAGGTTGCCAACCCGGATGGCGAAACACTACTGACTTTGTAATTAGTAGATAGGTGGAGGGTGGCGCATCAGGCCAAAACACAACATGACATGACAAACATCAACATCAGTTGAGGGCTGCAACTTCACTTTTTAAATGACAATATCCTGGCCGGACTACTGTTGTCAGTGAAATAAATATTTGAAATGAACATGATTTCTTAATGTCTAGTGATATATCAGGGCCATTTTATGATTAATTGAAATATATTTCTTACATACGGTTCCTTTAAATATCCTGATCAGCGTTTGGAATAATGCCGTTTAAAAGGTAACAACGTTATTTTTTCACTAACGGGGTAATCTAACTAATTACTTTTCCCGTCGTTACAACGCCGTTAACGTTACTGGAGGTTAAATGCGTTACTATGCATTGATTAAATAAACTAATCCGAATGCACCCTGGCTCACAGCTAGTGAGGAGGTGGGTTAATAACGACGTAAGCGATTAGGATTGGCTAAGGCAGAGTCATGTTTCATGATGGCCCATCAGAGCCAGTGTTTTTACACACTTGCCAGCACATGTGCCACGCAAACACGCAACAGCTAAAATAGAGATTCTACGATAGCAGAGGTCAGAAGCAATCCGAAAAGATGACATTTTCAAGGTGGAGATATAAGCACTATTTCACACTCATCAAGGCAAGAACGTGCATGTAATGTGTACATTATGTCCAGGAGCGAAGACTTCCCTTGTCGACATCCGTTGTAAGCAACTCTAATTTAATGAAGCAAAGTGGCCAAAAACACCGATACCTCCACCATAGATGATAGATCGTGTCGTGGAAAATTAACCACTTTCTCGAACCTCCAATCTCAATAAGCACTCTGATGTCAAAGGACCCGAAGGAGACACCAAGACGAGAGATGCTGAAGACTGTTGATTCTTTATTTGCCGTCTTGCAGTGAAGATACAATTCTAACAGCGTCAGGACTGGACCGTCAGGCAAGAGAGCGATGGGTAACAGCTGCTTCCCCGATGAGATCTGATCTGAATGTGCCTGCGCTGTACCTTTTATGCTTCTAGGGGCCTGGGAGATGTCTCTTTCTCCTAAGAACCCAGGCCCCTTTTTAGCCAATCAGAACGTTTCTCGAACTTGGGATATTGGTGGAAACTCCTCCTCATTTAGACATTAAAAATATGTATTGGCCAGGTTCTATGTGTAATTACTTGTTGCTAGGTAGGGCCTGTATTCGTTTTGGCTCTGTGAATCACTGTCACCTAATTTTACTTCCTCTTTTTTTACCTGCCTTGACATTTCAATCTTATGACTTAGTCTCATAATTTTTCAGCAAATGTTGCATGACATTGTACAAACATTGAAGTATTACATCAATTGAAGTATTACATCAATTTTCTGGTAAATCAAATCAGCATACACACACATAAAATCACCACAATCGCCATCCACTAACAAAGAAGGACTCGGAGCAAAGTCCTCCAAGCAGCAAAAGCTAGATCTTTCTGCCTCACAACAAAAGCCTATGACACAGGCTGAAGTCAACCGTAGGTCTGTACAATATCTTGAATTTCCCCTTGGGGATCAATAAAGTATCTATCTATCTATCTATCCATCTATCTATCTATCTATTTATCTATCTATCTCGAAAGTTATGTAGCCTACAAACACCTGTCTGTTCTACTCATTTCAACTGGCTGCTCAAAACTGCTCAAAATATCCAAATTCTTTGACATATAGCAACTTTTTTTTGTAACAGTAACGCAAATAGTTACTTTCCCTGGTAACGAGTTACTCTTATCATAGAGTAATTCAGTTACTAACTCAGTTACTTTTTGGAACAAGTAGTGAGTAACTATAATTACTTTTTTAAAGTAACGTTCCCAACACTGGACCTGATCAAAAATAGAGATTTTCTGTTGAAAGAAAAATACTACTATTGTAAGTCATTTTTTACATTGGTTATAGTTTTCTGTCAAATCCAGCAGTGTGGGCAATATCCTAACATGTCTAATTACTGCATGTGTCCATTGTCAACAACCTTTAGATTCTTTTAATATTTTTTAACAGTAAATACTGGTGCAACAGATGAAATGGCTCTCAGGAGCATGTACTTCTGGTTGCTGGCACACTCGACATGACTGTGATTTGTCTCTCATTCAGCGCTCACTGCAGTGGCACAGATGCCAGTCGCTCCATGGGCCGAGTAGGCAGCTGAGCTCATTACGGCCCTGCCGCACTAAGGCCCTGTGTGGACTCAGACAGGCCGCCGGCTGACAGGTCAAATTCCTCATCTCCAGGGGAGCTGTTGACCAGGCGGCCCCGGTTGTGTACTGCTGTCCACTCAAAGGGAGATGGAGTGGGTGGCTGTGTTGGGGAAATGAGGCAGATCAATGCTGTCGACGCGTCTCGCTGTGAGCGCACTCGATGGCACCCACTCCATCTGTCTTCCACTGCGAACTTAAATCAGGCCAACGAGGTGTTCAGGATTTGACATCCACATACATGTCTTTAACAAATGAAGTCAGCAATTGCTTTTTTAAGTTACCAGAGTAATGGACTGAACTGTTATTCTATGTGATGTGAATTTCACCAATTTGACCATTAAGTAGCACCCTGTCCAGTTATCCAGTAATCCATTACAAAGTTCGATACACACACAAACACACACACACACAAACACACACACACACACACACACACACTGCATCTGTATCCCATTCATAACAACATGGTTACACTTGCAGATGGTTCTACCCCTTGACACCTCAGCAGAAAATGGGACCTTATGGGAAGAGATGTACATCTTCTCCATGCGTAACCAGTAGTCCATGTTCTCCATGCTTAACCAGTAGTCCCTACTTACTCTGGCTCTGATCTGATCGCCAATGTCACAAACTCTGCTGTAGCTGTTACTACAAGATCTTACTAAGAGCAATATTACTTTCAGTATTGGTCTGTGGTCAGGAGTGATATCCCAATGATTAAACTCAAATGTACTGTATGAATGTTGAGACCACAGTAAATCTAAATGGGGGGGGTAGTGACTAATGTAATCCACTCCCTGTGGAACTAAGTGAATGGGGATGGCAATTTATATAATGTAATTTATAGGGAGAAATGTTTATGTCTATGATAAATTAGCCACTTGAATCAGTGTTCTGGTAGCAGGAAGGGACACAATGGTTCTGCCTTAGTCAGTGTTATAATGTGTCTATTCTAGGCTCTGTTTCTCTCACAGTTGCATAAATCCCACACACAGACAGAGCATTATCATTTGATTGACCGGTATTTACTGCATTAAAGCAGCACTGTGCGGTTTGGGTCTAAAACTATTCATATGGACATGCTGTTCAAAGATAAATACAGAGGGGATATAACATCGGTCAAAACGCTGTTGTTCTGCCTTTAACACCACTTATCAACTTCACACATCAAGTAGTCATCAAACAGACTCTATTAAAAATCAAGCAAACTATAGCCTATACAATCCTCCTTTGACAGTGATGGCAAACCTGTTTTTTGATTTGTTTATTTATCTATTTTATCAAATATCTTTTTTCCACTCATGCTTTACACTGTTCATGATGCTGTGCAAATACAAGGCAGTCGGCAGATTCTGGATCTGGACCATCATGAATTAGCCTAGCTATCCTGTAGCCTCTGCTTCCCTTTGTAAGAACACCTTATACATTACATTACATTCCTTATATTCCTTCTCTGCTGTAAAGGTTATATAAATATCTGAAAAGTCATCTGACAAAATGCATACCTTAAAGTATGCAGCACCTGAAAGGCAAGAGAGCAGAGAAAACAGGCCGCCACATCAGTGTGAGAAATCAGCAGCCGAATCAGAAAGAGAATGTATCTTCTGGCATCTTTTTGTAATTCCTGAATATTTTTTTTTTTTACTAAAAAAATGCCATGTGAAGCATGAATGCCTCCACCACGTCTCCACTAACATAAAGCCATGGAGGTCTAACCCTCCTCGCTCTTTTGATTCCAGAGGCCTGCAGCTATCTATAAAAAATGAAATATGAGGACGTGGTAAGTGGTTAGGGGTGATGCGTGCGGTAAAACCAAATGGGAAGCTATTTGTCTCATGTCTTACACCAATTTTTCATAGCATAACAAATTTCTCCAAGAAAGCACCTGGATGGTACCATTTAAATGCTAGCACCACATGTTCAGTCACTGACTTTAAAGAGGAAAAAAATAGCAACATTCAATATACTGTTTCTGTGAAAAGAAGCTCTAAGATTATTAATTCTACAGATTAATAAAAAATATTACTGGTCTGCCCCTCAGTAGCTGGGCTGGTGTTTGTATAAATATTTCTCCCACATCGAGCCAGAGTTATTCTGTACATCTGTGGGTGCTTTGTGCTCAGGGCTCCTTTGTCGTGAAAGCGTATGTAAGTCGATTCTTAATGCCTTAATCCACAGGCTGACTCATCGAGATGTGGATTAACGTCTTGCATCTTCTTGCGCAACACAAAGAGGGGATATTCATCAATAGAAAGTCCAAAAGCACTCATCACACTGGCTTTTATCCATGTTTTGAGTGAGGAAAGCTTTATGCGGAATGGGGGCTTCCTATCAAGCTAATACAAGAGGGCAAGACACTACTTAGGATGCCTTTTTTCAGGCTTTGATGTGATGTTGCACATGAGAATACATATTCACTTATTTTATACATGGGAGAGAGAAGAAAAGTCTTACCAATAGAGTGGTACAGATTTTTTGAAATGGTCTAATAGCTGTAAGGTGACTGAATAAATGTTAAACTTGCAATGAACCTACAATGCAAGCCTGAACTTGTGCTTATCAGGTAATACTCATTACCTACATTGCTTACTGCAACTGAAATATCTAATATATATCTGAAGACTTCAGTAATAGTCAGTTATACTGGGATGAAATATTATCCTTTTTTTCAGCCTGTTCTAATGGAAGAAAATCAAAAATTGTACATATTTACCTGCTCATGTGGACTACATTCTGTAAATGTTCATTCATTTTTTATTGTCTTAGGTATTGCTGGTAATCCTGTGCTCTTCAATGAAAATGGAGATGCTCCAGGCCGCTATGAGATCTACCAGTACCAATGGAGGAACGGATCGTCTGAATATAAAAAGATCGGCAACTGGACTGACCAGCTTAATCTCGAAGTAAGCCTGGAGAAGATCCATCAAGCATGATATAGTTATGATATCATATAGTTCAATCAATATATCAATACTATCAATATAGTTCTTCAGGATATAGACCATATTTTGAACCAATTTTTTCCACATAACTAGATCATCCCTCAGTGAGTCTGTGTAACGATCCAACCTTTTCTTTTTAATACCATTTCCATTCTGGTCCCCATACTCCTCATAACCAGACATTGCTCTGTTCTGTATCTTTTGTGAGATGTGACATCCCTCTGTGTATTGAGAATGTGACTACAGGGAGCAGCAAAACTGCTAGCTAACACAAATGTGAGTTTGGGGGAGAGCATTAGCATAGAGTTTTGAAAAGCACAAGGTAACTGCATGACTTTGACTTCTTTCTCTAAACTCTCTAAACTCACCATAGACGGATATGTAGGCCTGAGGCAAAACTGTTAGCTCCAGTTAATTGGAGGGACTTTAATAGCAGCTTTAATCAATGCTGCACGCCTCTGTGTTCACCATGGAAAAACATTGGTCTCAGTAAAACCCTTGTGGTGATTCTAATTACAATTCTCCATGAGTAAGGCTTCATGGAACAGTTAATTGCCTACAAGGTAATGATTGAATGCGTTAAATATGAATTAGTCAGCCTTCTGCCTGGGATGGGAATGGCCAGCATGTCTTATGCCTGGAGGAGCACTTTACCTGTCACTGCGGCCTCCTCCACTTCTCCTCCTCCTCTCTTCCTCATTAGATGGAGGAGATGCAGTGGCCTGGTGGAGCTCAGCAGGTGCCCACCTCCATCTGCAGCCAGCCGTGCAAGCCAGGCGAGCGGAAGAAGGTGGTCAAGGGCATGCCCTGCTGTTGGCACTGCGAGCTCTGCGATGGCTACCAGTACCAGTACGACCGGACCACCTGCAAGATGTGCCGCTTCGACCTGCGGCCTAATGCCAACCACACGGGCTGCCAGCCCATCCCCATCGTCAAGCTGGAGTGGAGCTCACCGTGGGCGGTCATCCCCGTGCTGCTGGCCATCGTGGGCATCATGGCCACGCTGTTCGTGGTGGTCACCTTCGTCCGCTACAACGACACGCCCATCGTCAAGGCGTCCGGGCGTGAGCTGAGCTACGTGCTGCTGACGGGCATCTTTCTGTGCTACGCCACCACCTTCCTGATGATCGCCGCGCCCGACGCGGGCATCTGCGCACTCCGCCGCATCTTTCTGGGCTTGGGCATGAGTATCAGCTACGCGGCGATGCTCACCAAGACCAACCGCATCTACCGCATCTTCGAGCAGGGCAAGGTGTCGGTCAGCGCACCACGTTTCATCAGCCCGGCCTCGCAGCTGGTCATCACCTTCAGCCTCACCTCTGTGCAGCTGCTTGGTGTCTGCATCTGGTTCTCCATGGACCCCTCGGAGGCGCTCATCGACTACGAGGACCAGCGCACCGTCAACCCGCAGCTGGCGCGCGGCGTGCTCAAGTGTGACATCTCGGACCTGTCGCTCATCCTGCTGCTGGGCTACAGCATGCTGCTGATGGTCACCTGCACCGTCTACGCCATCAAGACCCGCGGCGTGCCCGAGACCTTTAACGAGGCCAAGCCCATCGGCTTCACCATGTACACCACCTGCATCATCTGGCTGGCCTTCATCCCCATCTTCTTTGGTACCTCCCAGTCCACAGAAAAGGTCAGTGACATGTGAGCTGCCCAAAGCACTGTCGTTCTGTACAATATGTCTAATGATGGTGATCTAATGAAGGATCATACAAGGTCTACATTTGAAGGTCCACATTTGTGACCAATGAACAAGATGAAATAATGTTCTCCCTTATTAACATTGTTTTGTGTTCCAAATGAGCATTGCAAGTGGAACAGAGAAAAGCATGTAGAGTCGGTTTAATAAAGCATCATTAAGAAAAGGCCAGGCATCATTAAGGGAACATATTTGGACTACTTCCAATTCTGATGGCTCTCTTCTCTTCTGGTGTCAAGTGCTTTGCTTGGAAGTGCTCCCATTCATGATACTGAGTGGCACTGTAAATAACACAGAGGAAAAAGTCAGACAGAGTAAAACTCTCAGTGCAGATTAGAGCTCAGTCTTGAAGAAGCATAGATTTGCTTTGCTTTACTTCCCCCACTGAGGGAGCGCATATGAGTGCATTTAAGGTCATGCATACAGCACTCTCTTGAGTAGCACAAGGTGTTCCCGAATGAACATTTAGATAGATATAGAGGGTATCGGGGATGTATAAGCTGTTTTTTATCACATTTTGCCCTGTACCTGGGAACCTTATGCAAAGTTATTCTGCCCCTGGTAAAGAATTGATGCAGAAAGCCGTGTGCTCTGGCAGCCTTTGAGTCTCATTAAAAGAACAAGGAAAAGGAGGTCATGGGGGAATGTTCAAGAAACCTCGCGACTTTGTGAATGTGGAATGCGAGTCTCTCTCTACCTCCAGGACAGATGCCCTCTCCTGGTCTCAGACACTGTGTTAAGCACACACTAGGTGCTGTGACCTCTTGAGAAGTGGCAAGTACCAAGAGACAGGGAAAAATGAATGGGGGGCCTTTGAAAATGCCAGATCTGTAATTAAAAGACCTGCCCTATCATATTGTTGGAAATGGGATAATAGACATTTTGTTTCATTGCAGTGAAATGAAGCATATGGACAGTAAGCAAATCCACCCACACATTGCTGCTATGTATTTGTAATGTCTATTTTACAATTCTATGTTGAGTTATGAGTCTTTTCCCATCCATTTAGATACGAACCTGATCTTGAGTATCAGAAAAAGCTGCCGAGAGGCTTGCCAAGATGGTAGCTAAGTGGTGAGCCTATTAGAACTTTATGCAGGCAGCCATCTGAGCACAGAATGTCACCACAAAAGGAGTCACACAAGGCCTCTGCAAGCAGCGGGCACACTTTATCTGTTGGGAATTGGTATGAAAACCTCGCCTGGATTCCTCTTGTACTGCTCACTTCCCCTTCTGTTCACACACCACCCTGGAGTGAACCAGTGACCTTTAGAAAAAATGGGAGCTGTGTACACAAAGGCATCGGTGGCCCCCAAACGTTGCTTTTGCACGGTAACTAAAGTCACAGAGCTTGCGTTTGAGAGTGTTGTGTTCTTCGAGCAATTTCATTGCTGCTTGCTCTTCTGATTCATTACTAAATAGATTAGTGTATGAAGAGCAAAACAGTAATCTGTCGATGTTTAATCACTTAAAAGGCCTTGAAATTGTTGCTTACAAATGAAACCATGGTTCTGTAACTGACAGAGGACTGCTGGAGTGAGGTAATTGAATTGGCATGAATTGAAATTGGGGGTAATCTATGATGTAGTTTAATTGGCATGAATTGGAATTGGGGGTAATCTATGATGTAGTTTAATGCAAATTATCTTGCACATCTCATATCCTTTAACATTTGTACATGTGATTATATGATTAGCAAGTATTGGTTTTGTAAATGAGGTAGGTTAGGGCTTTATGCTGTCTCTTGCATCAGTCATTGGCAGGTAACAGAGAACTGCATATGCCATCTTAAGCCTATGGTACGCTCCCGCGCCTGCGTCCCGCGACACTGGTGAGCGCGTGGCGAGAATTGCGTCATTTTTAAGGCATGCGTTGCGTTTTTGAGTCGACCGGAATTTAAGACCGCTGGCAAAGTGACGCGTGGAGATCATGATGTGTGAAACGGAACTGCTGTAAACACTCCCTCCAGTAGGTG
The DNA here is from genome assembly GCF_017589495.1 of Alosa alosa. Taxonomy (NCBI): domain Eukaryota; kingdom Metazoa; phylum Chordata; class Actinopteri; order Clupeiformes; family Clupeidae; genus Alosa; species Alosa alosa. The sequence goes on along the minus strand of NC_063198.1, from coordinate 17,088,947 downwards.
GACCACATAGAAGAACAACACTTAAACCTAGAAACAAACCTAGACAGAAGAAGACTTGTTTGGTTACCATAACGACGATGGAGCAGAGTGCCTGTCCTCAGCTTGCCTGGCTTTGAGTTACGGGAGACACCACGTGGAGTCAACTTCGACCGATGTAAAGCCACAATCCACAGATAAATTATTTAACATTATATTTAACGGTTACTTTACCATCTATGGTGTAGAACCCAAAGACACCACATTTTAGATGAGTTGGGGACGTAATTGTCCGCTCAGGCTGGCCGTTCTGTGCGTTATCTTTCATTGTCGAAACAGGGTAGCTGCATGGGCTCATTGTGGCTACTGGCTATTATATTGGCTTGATTTGGTCATGAGCCCTGGATCATATAGCACTGAATGAGATGGCAAACAATAAAATAAAACGAATCAGTGTGTGACTTGGAAACAGGTGGCATCATTGAGTAGTATGACTGAACTGTTAGGGACTGCAAAAGGCACATTTCTGTCTCTATTTTTAACTCAAAACACATTGGTTGAGAATAAGGGGGATAATCTATGACGTAGTTTAATGCTAATGATTTTGCACATCTCACATCCTTTAACATTTGAACATGTGATTATATGATTTGGTTTAGTAAATGAGGTAGGTTAGGGCTTTATGCTCTCTCTTTTGCATCAGTCATTGGCAGGTACCAGAGAACTGCAAATGCCATCTTAGTGTGTGACTTGCAAACAGGTGGCATCATTGAGCAGTGTGACTGAACTGTTGGGGACTGCAGAAGGCACATTTCTATCTCTATTTTTAACTCAAAACACATTGGTTGCAATAGCAATCAAAAAAATAAAGTTCTGTACCGTCAAAGGGCAAACACAAAAGAATTGGTATTCTCATTCATAAAGGCAAGACATGTTCATGCATGCCTCATTTCACATATGACACTGATTCACGAAGCGTGATGGACAAGCGCGATCTGACCAAAGCTCAGCACAAGAAAATTCTGTCCTGCACTAAGTGCAGTGGTGAAGGTAGAAAAGACTAATGAGTATGTGTTTTGGGCATGGGTATTTTTAGTGGGTTTGATCCAGCACTATTGTTCTTCTTAAGTTTACTTATTATTAGTGGGTTTGATCCAGCAAGACCACAGCTGCTTCTTAAGTTTTCTTTATTTCTTTCTTTATTAGTGGGTTTGATCCAGCAAGCCCACAGCATGGCTTCGCAAGCCCACTATTGTTCTTCTTAAGTTTTCTTATTTATTATTCCTTTTCACCCACTTTTTGGACGAACTACTGCTCCTAGACCGTTTGAGCTATCGAGGCAGTTCGAACTCCAAAAATTCAGGCCCGAACTGGTGTAACTTGCTTGTTACTTTCGTGTCGCTGGCCCTTGTCGTTTTCGAGGTATTCCCGTTTTTCAGCATTTTTGGGCCCCATTGAAATGAATTCAAGGATTCTAATTCCGATTGTGACATCACAGCTCTAATTGTTTAAGCTTGCACCTGGCAGAGTTCTGAGCCATCTGGCAGAGCTCTAATGGGCTGGGCTGGGCTGTCTGTGTATATGAAGGTGTGTGCATGTAACTTTTGACCCGTATGTCCGATTTTCATAAATGAGGTACCGTTGGAATCCTTGGATGAGGCCATGCCCCTGATCAAACCCACTCTTGCAGTTCCTCGGAACCGCAATTCTAGTTGTAATTATTATTTCACAACATTGGCATAGCCAAAAAAGACGTTGTGCAAACAATAATAAAGGGGAAATGTCTGACTTTAATTTTAAGAATATGTTCTAGACACATAAGATGAAACCATAGCTGTAATTATTATACAGTAATATGCATTTCATAAATGATGGAACTACCGGTAGTTTAGTTTCTGTGTTGTTTTAACTGGGGACTGATACCGCATAGGATTAATTGTGAGTTTTGGAGATCCCATGTACCCTCTTTATTTTTGTAAAGAAAATATATAACAAATATCTGTCTGACATAGAGCACCATTATCATTGCAACAATTCTTCAGCACATTTCTTGACGATGGACCCACCCTTGCTGAATGCGAGATCCGCAAGGCAGAAAACTAGCAGTCATCATCAACAACATCACAAAAATTACAAAGGGTCATAGCCTCAGTCCTAGCTCTTTTTGACAGTATTTTTCTAACCCTCACATAAAAAATAGGACACAATATTAACGACAGCTGAGTTGTCAGTATAAATTACGTTCAGAAGTTATAAGTTACTTCCAGAAGACCATTTGTTCTCCCAGATGAGATACTCCAACTGGACAAATAGATCAGAGTAGAGAGGAAAGACTGATGTCTGCAGCCAAAAGAGTCAGGTTCCAATATGGGACCTGCAGTGGAGGAAGGTAAGCTGATATGGCTGTATAGGGTTTGAATGTACTGTAACATCCTGCTCTATAGCAAACACTGGGCATCACCATTCCAGCAATGTGATTACAACACAGCTCTGGGAGGAATGTGAGTGGGGTTGGGGGAGGGAAAGGGCCTGGTTGAGACATGGGGGAAGGGGAAAGCTGGGAGTTCCAGCCACATAATGAGGTGCACATCCACCTTACATAATAGCAGAGTCAGGATAATAGCGTTGCCGGGATTGCCGAGGCGCCTCCTGGGGTGGGTGACATATTAGATGAAGTAAATCTAGTTGCAATTATCTAGGAATCTGGGAACCAGAGGCCACATAGTGTTTCTTTCTTTCTTTTTTCTAGACATGCCCTTTATGGTGTTCTGTTGGGCAGAGGTTTTAGTGCGATTTTTGAAATGATATGACCTATATGGCTTTTCCCCCTGAAATCAACAGCAAAGTCCAGCAGGGTTGTCTGTACAACTGTAGTTTGTTCGAATAGATGAAAATATCAAGGGATAGTATTGCTATGGGGTACCAATATCAACTTATAGCGTAGCATATAAAAAAAAGTAATGTGAATTTGTGAGTGAATTTGAAAACCTGCCACATAATTGTACAAGTGTAATAGCAGATGTTTGCCAACAGAAGTCCTACTGTTGATACGGCACTTGGAGGGTGTAGCTGTGCTCACAGAGCTGCAGGTATATGCAGCGTAAGGAGAGAGAGGGAGCCCAAAATGCAGATACATGCAGCACAAAGACACAGGGCAAAAGAGGACACAGGGGCATTATCATTAGCAGTACCTATATCATTCTCCATAGCATCAAAGGACCTTATGTGACCGCTACAGAAGAAGGTGTTCACTTAAAAGAGCTATACACACACTGGTGATAACTACTGTACCATTTGGAAAGGTTGATTTAAGAGAAATAGAGCTGCTGTTGTTGTCCTAGCAGGTGTGGGTTTTAAATGGACTGGCAAATGGACCAGCAAGGGGTGCCTTTAACACAACAATCAGAATGCTTATATAATATTATATTATAATATCAGTGATACATTATTTTCTGATGTGAAACAGAATCCAACAATGACAGTAAAATATAAAACAGTGTGTTCACATTGACAATAGGCTTATTTTTTTATTTTGTATAGTGTGGCATTTCACACTTACTTTTATTTTTCAGTGGAGATGTATGTCTGGTGTTTTGCATCAGCGCTAGTCAATTCATAAAAAATGACACATCATTTCTGAGTGTGCCTGTCTACATCTGCAGTGAGGAGGGGGTCTTCAATGTTAAACAATTTCACCACAACACATGTTCCTGGCATGCCTAGCATCGCAATCTGAGATATACAGAAAACACTGTGAGAAAGGAGCATAAAAAAGACTTTTGCACTTTTGTGAGAAAGGATCACAAGAATATTAGCGATGCATTATTACAATACTGCATTGTCAGGGCAAATGGAATAGACACGGGGATCTGGAAAACAAAGCCTTTTCTCCCTTAGCTGTCCTTCTTAGATGAAAGGGAATTCTAAAGTAGAGTTGAGATGGGAGCATCATCTTTTTGTAGATGATGTAATCCATTAGCCAGTGTGGCTTGGAATAACAAAGCAGGAAAGAGACTAGAGAATGCCCTTAAACAGGCCTCATTCCATTTCTCCTCACATTCGCCTAAACCATGCATTACTTGCTTAATTGAAAACCTGGAACATTCTCTTTCAGAGGCTTAAGATAAGAGGTTTTGCCTTTCTCCTTCATTTTATTAGAAGTTATTTAATTAGCTTCTGCTTCAGCAAGAACTTATGGTTAAGGTGTTTTTCATCAACTGTCAGGAGTTGGTGTGAGTTTTGACAGTGTAGTCCTTTTAATCTAGATGCTCTTCATCTGTGATTTAAAAATGTGAAACTTCTTAGCTTAACATATTTGAAAGTAATTACATTTATTTAAAAAGTGTTTTATCTCTGTGGTACCTTTTTGTTGAGACATTATCACAAAGAAAAGCAGAGTTGGGTGGTTTGCTAATGTAGTTGAAAGCTGATGGGAGTGTGCAATGAACAACTTTCAGCTGCAAAACCAAATATTGGGGAGAAGACTTGTAGTCATGTATTTTCATAGAATGAGTATGATATCAGTATACTACCATCAGATTTTACAGTATTCGGATCAGTTTTTTTTTTAATCATGAAAATAATGTTAAAAAAGACATTTTGATGTTTTATCTTTTATTTCAAGATACATTCATTCATTAAATTATTGATTGTAAAATAATCTGAATTTCTTTGAATCAGAACCATTAAAGGTCACATACCTCTTTTCCCACAATCTAATAGTTGCTTGAGATCTTAATAAAATGTCTGTGTCATACTCAAAATTCCAAAGGAAGAAGCGCACCATTTCTACTTTGTTCAGAGTGCCCTGTTTATGTACCTCATATTGCACGATGGCTTTGCCTTGACATTTTGGCGTTCAGAGCTTGCAGGATAAAAGCAGTCATGAGTGAAGACTTCAGATAGATAAAATTGAGGTAGTTTTATTCAGCAACCTCCCTTCTTGATGTCATGAAGGGAAAAGTTCTGAAAAGCTCATTCTCCTCTCACTGAATCACGTTTCCAGAATAGGAACACAAACAAATGACTGGACTGTATCACTTCGATGGGGTTTTTTTGCAAGTAGCTATCCTAGATACCCCAATACATGCAAAAAGTACTGAAAAGTGACGTTTTGTAATATATGACCCTGAAAACATAACGTGACAATCTAAGCTGCTGTTGTGAGATTTAGGTAAAGCTCCACTTGTAAATTCAGTCGCCTGAAGACTTTGCACGAATGTGACAACCTGGCCTGTGATATCATTTAGACATCACGTAAAATATTAATTGGCCCCTTTTGTGATTCAATAACAGGAGACACTAGTAATTCCTGAATCATTGGACATTGTTTCTAAAGAAAATCTTCTAAAGAAAGCCATTGATGACCGACACAATTAAATATTATAGCCACCTAAATTTGCTGTAAATATATCATACTTTTTCATCGGCATTCATCTTACTGGTACTTGCACCTCCAATGGCTGACATTGCTGACAAGGTTGTTAACATTAAAACGACTCTTTGCCTTGTTCTGAATGTTGTTTCAATGTGTAACGTTGTGTAGTGTATTTTATAGTTCCATCTTTCTGCCTTTTCTTTACACATATTATTTACTTATACCGGACTGTTTCATATTATACCCAAGTTTTATGAAAAGGAGCATGTGAATGAAACAGTGTTAGTGCATAAACTGCACATTCAACAGTATTCTCCTGCCAGACAGTGAATGATTGATAGTATTGACAGAACAGATGTGCTGTGATTGCATGTTGATTCCAAAATCAGCTCATGGTTTCATTCATTGATACATCCAGATGTGCTATGAGAAATGTTTTGACATAAACATACACTGTGTGGTGTGAAATACTGCAAAATATGTATGTCTTGCCAAGCCTGGGGCTCATTACCTTGTTGATTGATGAGATTGTGAGCAAACAGACTATCCCATTTGAAAAAAAAAAAACAGCTTCTATCTCCCCATCCCTTTGAAATGCTTTGTATGCATGTCTGTGGTGTCTTGCCTTTGTGTCCTTCAGTATAAACGAATCCACTGCCACAGAGTCTCAGAGTCCAGTGGGAGCGAGATGATAGCACCCTGCTGAAAACGACTTTGTTTAGACTGCTAAGCCATTTCCCAGCTAATGAAATAGTTTGAACAGTACGTTGACAAGACTCCTATATGAGAAAAAAAATGTATAAAACATAAAATCTCCTAAATTGTTTAGTTCAGTAATTATGCAAACTGTAGCAAAGACAAATGTTTGTTTAGGCCTACTTTATAAAGTAAACAGGACTATGAACAAGAGGATTATCTGCACGGAAATGTCCAGAACAATAGCATTTGTGTTTGATTGGATGTTGCATTTGTCAGAGCACTAAAATAATAACCAAAACCCCATTATGCCCATTGTGTTCGTGAGAAATTATGAACAGATGAACGTGCAATTCTCCACCTCCGCTCCACTACTGTAAACAAAATTACGCACAAATATAATGCCATGACTTTTTTCATTTTAAAGGGGGGATTAGCATATGAAAGCCTAGCTCCTCCTGATCAGTGCCTCTGACAAGCACAACAAAAGCCCAAGAGATGTGCGATGACACATCGCTTACTGCAATTATTTGCCTAGCGTCCGTCGGACTCTTGATTTACCTCCGCTGTCCGCCCATGTGCTCATCAGCAGATTACAGTGAGTCTGTGTATCAGTGGGCGACACGCTGTCATTTATTTGTCATCCGGCATCAAGATAAATATAATGGATGCCCCCCCGAGAAGCTCGTTGTATCATTTTAAACGGGGGACATCTGGCCTATCCATTGTGTTTGATCACAGAGCTAGCGCTTGGTGGTGGAATCAATCTCGCATCTGGTCACCTGGAGAGGTGCTCTAAATCAGTGCAGACTTGACAGGGAAGGCAGGGGAGGGACTTGGTGATAATGGAGTCCTAGGGCAAGTGGCGGCTCTCCGCATTGTACTCTTCTGAAAAGCACTCCCCCAGCACTCTGCCATTACACCTCTGAATGGTTCACGTGAAAAAGGAGTTTTTCTCTGCTCGCCATTGTAACGTTGACAATCTAATTATTGTCTTGTGGCAGCAGTAAAAAGAGGTCAGGGGCACTAACTCATGTCTATAGTGTGTGTGTGTGTGTGTGTGTGTGCGCGCGCGCGCGTGCGTGCGTGCATTTACATTTAAAAAGACTTGTGAGTTGAGCTTCACAGTCAACCTTGCTTGGGAGAACTCCTAACACAGAATGTTTCCAAACATTTGCTCTGGTCCTAATCAGTTGATGTGGTGATTTGGTTTCTTGTTTTTTGTTTCTTTTCACAAAGACAAAAATCCCAACAAACCAAAACATATCACTGGAAACCATGTGAGAACATTCTCTCTGCTTAATGGTCAGGTAGGTTAGAGATGGGAGCAAGGGAGTAGGTTAAATGTACAGAGAGCAGGTACATGTTTGTGCTGTTTTAGGTAGTGTGTATTTCTGTGAGACAATTCTAGACCAAGTGTGACCTCATCTTATTCTTGAGCTAACTGCTATTGTGTGTGTGTGTGTGTGTGTGTGTGTGTGTGTGTGTGTGTGTGTGTGTGTTCTGCTACATCTCAATGCAAAGCATAGAGGGGCCATTTAGTTCCAACCTGTGGAGTAAATCTGGTAATTAGGTCGGATAGAGGTTGGATCATGTTTTCACCACCAACTAACCACTTTAGAGATTGCTTGGGATTGGACCGAGACCCCCTCCTCTCAAGAGTGTGGTTGCTTTGGTCTGCACCTGTTCAAATGAGTCACAGTAAGGGGGGAAACAAATCAAATGTAAGTGGACTAAAAAACAGGTCTGAAAACAGTAATTAAGGATCTCTACATTTCCTCATGCTAAGAACTCAGTGACTCATACTCAAGGATCCTCCAACCCCCTCATTGTGTTGACATAACCTCTTATGAGAGATTAGGTGCTGTTTTTCCCACAATCAAGGTTCACAGTGAAAGAGATGTCCTTAGCACTGCACTGAGGGAATATTTGGAATACAACAATCAATCTCACACCTGTTGCTATCTGTAGGTACGGTCTTCCTCACTGCGGCAAGGCTTGCTATGAGAGGTATCCTTTTTATGGTCAGTGCTATAAAGGATGTTCACTGGCCTTAGGAGCTGAGTTTCAAATAGTCCTTTCAGACTTCAGTGTGTTGACGCAGTGTGTCGAGTGATGTCCATGTCACTAATGGCATTGAGTTAATAATCGTAGTTTGGCTATTTCATTTTTTTCTAGTGTTATGTCATCTTACCAACTCTTTGTTGGGTTGTTAGTGGTGTTAGATAGGTTATGTCACATGGTAGGGGAAAGTACTGACTAACAGGCAGAGCTTCAGTGATGTCACTACCAGTGGCTGTTTGGGGAACACACCTGTCCTGCAATCAATGCAGTTGGTTAGGCCCCCTCTGAGGAGCAGAGGGGCTATTGTTTTCTCTCTCTTTATTTTGCCATGTGGGTCGGTGGGAAACTGCACTAACAAAGATGCTTGGGTTGATCATTTCACTAGACACTTGTAGGAGCAGCGGGCAGGGAGTACCAGCACCCCCTAAGGCAGGGATCACATCAGCCAGCGGCAAGCTGCAGCGGCAAACGTAACGCAACGCTCAATCCATAATAAGTTTTATCTCGTTCCTAAGCAACACAAACAGTTTGTCAATTGAATACACTCGTGCTGTGCTTTGAAAGTTGAACCAAGTTCAACGCTCAGCTTGTTCAACACTAGCGTTATGCCAGCGTTGCCACCGTTCCGCTGCCGAAACATAGAGAACAATAGGAAACCTGCCGCTTGCCGCTGGCTAATGTGATCCCCCCCTAACAGTGGTCTCACATGCCTCAAGTGTTTCAAACTGTATTCACTCTAGTCAAGTGGTTTGAAGTGCAACCCTGAAAATGACAAAAAGTTTGTGAGCCTTGACTATGTTGTTATGTGCTGGAATGTTACCTCTTTCAGGGCACTCTCCTCTTCTCGGTCACACTGTTATCTGAATGAAGGAGTTGAATGAATTGAATTCCATTAGTGTACTCCAGCAAGAAAAGATGTTGGTTGTAGAGTGCCACAGGGTTAACAATTTCATCTCCTGCTCTACCTCTCTGCACGGGTCGCCTGAATGCCATTCTAAAAAGTTAAGTGCCCTGCACTGATGAATGGGACTTGGTCTTCTCAGAAAGCGCTCTAGTAGACTCTCTAGGGGCAGCTCTGGAGCCTTAAATTTGGTGGCTATGGTCATTATCTTGACACTTCTTCCATGGCCCACTTTACTGTGAGCCTTCCCATTTCTATATTCACCATGGGCTTACTTTATCTTTGCTGTTTTTATCTTCCCAGACATCATTTGCATGGCCTGATTTTTGTATTCTGTGGATTTTTCCTGTTGTATGTCTAACAGCTAGTGCTGTTGCTGAGCCTCTGAGAATAGACTTGGCTGCTCCATCAGAGATAGTTGTCCTTGGTCAGGGCCTGGCATTTGTTCAAAAAACAAACAAAAAATATTACCTTTCAAATGTGCGGCACACCGCTCTAGGTAAAGCCTCATTGCATTGCTCTTTGCGTCGAGACAGAACCTCTGTGGCCTTTTTGATTCAGTCTCCTGCTCCTCCATAGTTCTTGCTCTCTCATTAGTTTGCAAATTTGGTGTCTGAACATACATCGCCCCTGGCAGTCCTCCTAATGAGGCCCTGATTTCTGTACGTGTAGAGTGTGAGCCAGTCTACCTATCCTTCACCAGCATTCACACATGCAGATGCAGGTGCAGGAAGATTAAGGGTGAATTTGAGGGTACAGAGCAAATCAATTCCTCCCCTCACCGTCTACCCTTCGGGAAGAGTCAAAAGAAATGGTTCATCAACCGAGGATCAGGTGTCCATTGAGGAGTCATTAAATCCTGTAAGGGGCCATGCTGCTCAATGGATTATTTGCTTAGACTGGGCAAAGAGCATTCACCATTTAATTGTTGATTTTGAACGCTTTAATTCTTTTTAGATTAGCTTTGTGTCTGCGGTGGTCTCAGCTGATCAGGAATGTAAAGGAGACGCAGGTCTCTCACCCACCTCACTACATTTCCCAGTAGTACTTTAGTTTTGAAATGAAGCGTTTTGAAGTTATGAGTTATTTAATCCTGACTTATGAATGAGGCCCATATTGAATTGACAGCACTGGTCAGGGAGCCTCTGAAATAGAAGCAGTGCTGCTATTGCACCTCCGAAAATCATTTGTCCCGAACGCAGAGATGGAGCCTCGGCTAAATGTAGAAGAGGCTGATTAGCAGCACACACCTACTGTCCATCTCTGGCCTACTGGGAGGTTCTGCAGCTACATTAAATAAACTTTGCTGCTGCTGAGTCATCCCTCATTACAGTCAATCCTGATGTGGCACGATTCCAACATTTTGAAAACAATTGGGGCTGTGTGCTGATCTTTGGTGGTTGACTTAAGATTGCTTAAAGGGAAATAATATTTTATATTATTAGGAACTAGAATTTTCATCAGAAGAGTTAACTCATATGTTTAAACTGAATTAATTACTCTGAATTAATGATTGAAGAGATTTTAGCTGAATCAATGTGTTTATTAATAATAATAAGTAATTTCACTAAGATTATGACTATAATGACTGTATTCTACATCTGCTGCTATTGGAGGGCGCAGCCAGCCAGAAGCAGATGGGCTCCCCCTATTAAGTCAGGTTCTGCTCAAGGTTTCTTCCTGGAATATGGGAGTTTTTCCTTGCCACAGTTGCCATATGGCGTGCTTGTGGGGGGTAAGACGGTTAAGGCTGCCAGTCTTATGACATGTCATTTTCTATATTTTTGATATGTTGCTGAGTGGATCATAAACGGCCCCAGCAATGAAGAAAAGTGATTGATAATGACCGACTGACTATTATTGTGTTACATGCTTCAAATGTAAAGCACTTTGAGCTGCATTCTGTGTATGAAAAGTGCTATACAAATAAAGCTTATTATTATTATTATTATAATTATTATTATTATTATTATTATTATTATTATAAGGAATGTCATCTTGTGGAGAAGTGGGGAAGGAAGTGACCTTTTATGTGTGAGGGCAAGAGCCAAGATTTTCAATGTCACTCCTGGAGTGGCGGAAATAAGAACAGTTAGACATGTTTGCATTGTCTGTAAACAGTGCATCTCACTTCAATCTGCAGTTATTGATTGCTGCACCACGGCTAGCCAAAGGATCAATAAAAATGGAGTGCGAACAGCAAAGAGGAGCCAGGTGAAAGTTTTTTTTTTTTTTTTTTTTTTTTCTTTTCAATATTGCTGGATCAGGGGTTTGGGATATTGGTTTGTTGGAGGAAGATGGCTAATGTTGTTATATCTTTGTTAGAGGGAACACACAATGGTGTACTGGTCTTGTGTAAAGACTCACTGAAGCTGAACACAAAGCAACTCCCTGTTAGAAAACTGGCCATGAGCAAAAGTCAATCTGATGTCTGTTAATTCACGGATGCTATAACTCTGGGAACTCTGCATGGAACTAAGTTGCGTTCAGGTGTAATTTTACAGAGATAATGAGATACAGATCTCAGAAATTATTTGTGGTTTGATTTGCAAGCAGGCTTGGAAAAGTCCCTTGTAATCTGTTGTTACTGCAGCTCCATTTAAACACATAAAGCAAACAAGCTGAAGGGCAAGACATCACACTTTGATTTGTTGTTTGTTTAATGGCCATTGTTCTCTCTCTGCCTCCCTCCATCCCCCCCGCAAACAGGCATTCTAGACAGACTAATGAAAGTCATTTTTATTGACATTGAAAACTTCTTCATATGCAGCAGCATGATTTTGAAAGCCTCTGGTGTGAAACTAAATGAACTCAGCAGAGCATAATGCACAATTGGAAAGACACAGCAGCAGTATCTTGTCTTGCCGTGTCTGTCACTGGATATCTATTTTTTTTACCTTGTCCTCTAGGGTATGGGAATCCTCCCTCTGTCTTGCTATAGCACTTGGTATACTGTACACAGTGCACTCACATTCACCTGAGCTTCCACATCAAATTGTAATTTGTACTTTCTGTAGATAATCACAGATGGGGAAAAATATAGAACGGAATACATTGTTTGCATGATTGCGTTATATATTGTTGAATCAGAGTGCAAAAAACACATTCTTTTCCCATCTACATTTCATTCACACTCTGGAGCTTGAAAGTATTGCTAGTGTCTTAAGAGTTATATGTGACCTTTCAAACTGACATTGTGTGAGTGGTGTCTAACGGATATTGGCACAGGAGTGAACAATGGTAAGTGTTATTTATGGTGCTTTCACCTCTTTGATTCTCATCCTGTCTGCTGCCTTTCTCTGTTCTTTTCCCCGGTCCCCTGCAGATGTACATCCAGACCACCACGCTGACCATCTCTGTGAGCCTGAGTGCCTCTGTGTCCTTGGGGCTCCTCTACATGCCCAAGGTCTACGTGGTGCTCGTCCACCCGGAGCAGAACGTGCCCAAGCGCACGCGCAGCCTCAAGGCAGTGGTGACCGCCGCCACCATGTCCAACAAGTTCAACCCCAAAGCCAGCCTGCGGCCCAATGGCGAGGCACGGACCGAGCTCTGCCACAACCTGGAGACACAAGGTGATTCCCTCTGAGTAGCAGCCCTCCCCTCTTAACTGAGCCGCAGGCAGAGAAAGGTAAAGCTGACACCCCCCACATCGCCTCTGTGCATTCAGCGCCTTGTGTCTGGTGCATGGGCATCCTACTGCATTAATAATCTATGCATAATGGCTTCAGCACCTCGCATGACTTGGCCATCATCGTGAATTACCCGTGTTCATGTCGCAAAGGTGATGCGACCTCATGGAATGAGTGTATTGGTGCTAATGCTTTAGCCATCAGCATTTATTTTTATTTTATTTATCCTTTATTTTACCAGGTGATGTCCCATTGAGATATTCAAATCTCTTTTACAAGGGTGCCCTGGGGCAACAGAAACACTGATGACAAGACAGACTAATAATTACATTACATTACATTTAGCAGACACTTCTTGACCAAAGTGACTTACATATGTCAGCTATATTACAAGGGATCACATTGTCCCCGGAGCAACTTGGGGTTAAGTGCCTTGCTCAAGGGCACAACGGTGGAAGCCGGGAATTGAACCAACAACTTTCAGGCTACTGCACGCTAGCCCAGTTCCTTAACCACTACACTACCACCGCCCCATAGTAAGGACAGAATAACATAGAAGAAAGACATGAGGACTAGACAGACCAAAAAAACAGCGACACAAGCCAGTGACACAACAAACAAAACAGATTTACAGTACATGTAAAAACAATATAAGAATCACATAAAGGATTCATTGGAAACATGTGCACTGTTCAAATTTGGATCGTTTAAGTAACTTTAAAATGTCCAAGTGGGATAAAAACAGAAAGCTTCAAAACTTTTTGGAGCAAATTCCAATAGCTATGCTAAGGATATTGTGGACAACTGAGGGACACCGATAAGGTCACCTGGTACAGGTCATTGGGTACTAGGCATAGGGATCAGGAGGGCACTGCTTAGCAGAGTTAATTCAATGTGCACAGTATGCCTCAGGAGTCGTAAGTCAATGTACTAAATGGTCATGGGACCATTATTACGAAGTTCCCCATCATTATTTATCCAGCATGCACTGTTATTTTACAGCCCAGTGGCTTTTGGAAATTAGGTGCCTTGTTTCCTCCATCCCTGGAAATTGCAGTCAATTTCGCACAATAGGCAGAAGCATTAAACCGTCTTCAATACTTTAAGTTGTTTGAGGACCAAAGGCAGTGTTTCCTGTGGAGTTTGGCGTGGGTGTTATGTATTGAAGGAGGGGTTCACAATCTAACTGACCAGACAGGGCTGTTGAGGTGGTGGTATGGGTATAGTGGTGTTTGGGATACGCAATCTGCCTGACCACATTCTCTCCTTTCCAAAGCCATCTCAATGATTGTCAGCTTGAACGGCATGTAAAGTGTGCAGATACTTTCATTTTGAAACTGAATTTCAGATGAAAACACACTGAAGCTTTAGAGGATGAAATTCCCGTGCACAGCCTTTCAGGTGCTGGTGAGGTGCAGTCATTAATTGATAGACAGGAGAGTGAAGGATCACCGCACACTGGTGGGATTTCTTTGCTGATTTTATTTAGTAGTGAACAACGCATTTCGCCTATGCTTCATCAGGTTCACTCTTAATCTCCACATGCCACCGACAGGTGATATAGGTGATTCACCAGGTCACATGACCACACCAATTAGCACAAGGTACCACCCAATTCACAATCTTGTCTCCCATACAATCCAGTCCAAAGTCCTCATAACCAAGCCCACATACATCACAGTACATCCATAGTCCATACATTACCCACAACAATGCCCAAAACCTGAATATATATATATATATACACATTTGGAATTTACATTCACTGAAGCTTTACTTTGGCAAAAGACTTGGTCAGCTGTAGAGGTTATGTGGTGTGCAGCTGGTTGGATTGGAAGTTAAACTGCTCAACAAACTTGCCTAAATTTGTGAATTCATGTGCAAATTAACATGCTAATTTGGGCAGCGCTCAGGCGTAGTTATCAATAAGTTTTAATCACAGTTTGACTGTCAACAATGCTTTACTAAACAGCCTCACTACACTGCATCTGTAAAAAAAGGAAAGTCAAAACGTTTTGGATTCAGCGCACTACTGTTTATGTTCAATAAAACACTTTGCAACGATTTGTCCATTTTGAACTCAACCCAGGGCAAAGGAGTTGGATTCGATTATTGATGGTTGGTTGGATTGTTTTTTGTTTTGTTTTCTTGCTGTGGACTTTGCCTTGATATCACAAAGAAATTGTTACCAGCGCTGGGGGAACTCGGGTAAACACATTGAAGACTGCTGTTGTTCCGTGGCCTCGGAGTATACAGTAGTGAGAAAACGACAAATCTGCAAATAATACCACAACATTCCCATCAGACATGAAATCTCTTCCTTGGAAAACATATTGCGGCTGCCAATCGCACTGGGAGGCGGTAAGCAAATTTGCATAAAACTTGCAGGGAAAAGGTATAAGCTCCCATTGTTAATTTGATCAGCCCTTTCCTTATATGTGTACAACATGGGAGCATGAGAGAGAGTTGAGCACATACCGTGTAAATAATGGAGAGGGAAATTAGTTTCCTCTCAGTGCCACCCTTAAACTCTCGGTGTCCAGCACATACTCATTTAAAACCAGTTTAGCATTTAGCATGCTTGCTGGTATCGGGGACCTCCAGGCTCCTGTGTATGCCTGCAGTAAATAACAAAGTTAGGCGGCTGAGTCAGCAAGGGGCTGCCTGGGTGATTATGCAAACACGCACACCCAACCTGCTTCTCTTTTCGACATGTCAGGGGGGGGAAAGCATTTGTGTCTGGGAAAAAGAGATACATTCCACATGTAAGAGACTTAGGAGTCAGATTCAAAAATGGTGCAGAGATCTTTAGAAAGTTCTGTTCTTGAGGGAGGTGAAAAACAGGATTGCCTCTGTATGACATTTAAACAATTATGGAGCTATCTCCTGGATGTGATGAGAATTGAGAACATGACCCCCAAAAAAAAAAAAAAAAAAAAAGGTTCTGGGATACTTAAGTATGTCATTCAGTCGCCTTAGCTGATGCAGATGTGCATTCCATCTCTGAAACAGCTCAGTGAATGCAGAGTGATCGTCATTGATGGAAGACATAACATCCAAATCTGACCAAGCCTATAACCATAGCTTTCCCCATTATCAGTTTCCAGTTGTGACAAAACTGGGAGATTTGCTCTAATGGAGCCTGTGGTGACAATGGGTGTGTGTGTGTGTGTGTGTGGTGGTGGGGGGGACGGGGGTGCAGGGAGAGACAGATTGGATTGCCAGCACCAATTCTCCCGGAACCGTCTATTGTTCAAAGGCAGCTCTCTGCACATGAATATTTAAATAAGGTTCATTTGTCATTGCCATTGGGGACACAAAGCGCGGTGGGAAAATAAAATTCCTCGCTTGCGATTCCCCCCAAAATACTTTTGCCTGTCAGCAGCAGAGGCTCATTCAGATATATCTACTGCGACTTGCAGATGTGACCAGGCAAGCGGGGGATGTGTGTGTGTGTGTGTGTGTGTGTAGAGGGTGGTTGCTGGTAAGTAAGGGCAGTATGTGCAGATGGGGTGGGGGATTGGGGGTTGCCAGGCATCAGGCTCCAGGGGGAGACATGCACCATGTCTTATTTTAAGATCTCAAGTGCCTTCTCTGGGGCTAAACTGGTTGAAAGCAACAAGCCCCTCTGAAGCCAAAGAAAAGGCCAGTGGCATTTCACTGTGGCTGGCGAGATGTTAAAAGTTCAAAAACGCGGAGTCGTGAAGAATGATGCAAGTGCATGCAAAGGTAATTCACTCCATGCAAATGCATTTACAAACTGATGAGCCAATGCTTGTTCTTGTTCGTATTGAAATGCATGAACTAAAGGGCCTAATGAAGAAGTACATTAGCATGAAAAAGACTGGCATGAAATGGCCCCTTCATCATTAGTGGTCACCTCGTTGTGATCCTGGTATTTGGTGGGTAAGTGACTGAAATACACAATTATGCTTTGCTTTTGTCTGCATTTTAAGTGGACTTGATATTAATGGCTTTATGCATCAATTTAACCCCTTTACAAATATTACCTCTGCCTACACTGGTTTACAAAATGGGTTTGATGTGTAAACAGCCAGCTAATTAGCCTTAACCACTGCAAATAGCATTAATTATGGGCAAGGAAATGGACAGCATATGATAAGGCAAAGTGTAATGTTAAACAGAGAATATAAGTCTATTTACTCTCTGTGTGGTGGGGAATGTTAATTTGGCCTATTCCATCACAGTTTAATGAGGGTCTGTCCCTGTTGAAAACAAACGGATTGAATACTGAGATGACCTGTTTCGTATCTAGGTGACTACTGAGAGTGATGTGGCTTCCATGACAATAGCCTATAGCTAACAGTCAATAGAAAGAGGACGAAAAGAGTCTGACAATTAAATCCACCAGCATTTTTAACATCCATCTAAGGCATAGTTTTGACTTACTGTGATGCACTGATATGAAGTATGGTGAAAATTAATAGTTAGAAATGGGCTGTAAACCTTTCATTGTCCTGTCCTATTTGAAGAATGAAAATATGGCAAATTAATTCTTCAAATATAAAAATGCTAATGTTCTGCTATGTGCAACATCAATGTATTTGCACCCTGCTATGCTGTGGCATGTGGTCATCATTGCCCTCTAACTTGTAACATTGTCCAGCTATGTTTGTATGTCCTTCTGACCAACAGTCTTCCTCTTCCTCCTCCTCCTCCTCTCTTTGCAGCCTTTGGTTCCAAACAGACATACATAAGTTACAGCAACCATGCGCTCTAGAGGAGCTTCCCCACCGTGTACCACAGATTGACCTCACAGAGAGCAGCCCTTCATTCTTAGGCTGTCCACATGGTAAAGACGGAAATAAAAAAAGGCATATGGACTTCTCTGGGAGAGATGGCTCTCTAAATGATCTCACTAAATGAGGATATGGCGCAGGAGCTCCAAACGTTGGTCCAGAAGAAGAACTTGGACCGGTCCAAGACTTGGAATGTATGCTTCTGTACGGCAGTGTCACATCAGTGTGTGTGTGTGTGTGTGTGTGTGTGTGTGTGTGTGTGTGTGTGTTCGTGTGAGCATGTGTGAGCACAGCGTTTGCACGACCAGACACAAAGAGAGGATCTCGTCAGATGGACAGATTGATTCTTCTGTGAAAACTACTTATCAGCTGTGGGCTCTCTCCCACTAGTGTTTTGCTTTTGGTTCAAAACTCTTTTCAGTTTTGGGCAATCTCGTGGTCTGTTGGTTGACTACACTCAGCATCAAGCATTAACTTTTGATGCTTTAAGATATTGTGGTGGGTAAACTGGGTAGCACAAATGCAGATTGATGGATTCAGGGTTTATGTGTGCATTAACCCCAAAGAGAAAGAGCAACACTGCAAAGATGAATCACAGTCACATGATGTTGACTGAGCAGGGTTTGATTCAAAACATCTGACTCCTTCCCTAATGTTTGGAAATAATGTGAACGATTGCAGCAAAACACATTTTGTCAATGTTTACAGATGTTGAGCATGTTGGTTTGAACATCCCTGTGTTGTGTTGTAAAAAAAAAAAAAAAAAATCTGTGAAATGCATTCAAACTGTGTCGTTGCAGTACCACTATTTGGTCCCTGGTCAATTGTTGATAAAAATGAACCTGGTTAAGTGATGGGTCTGAGTTTATGTATGCTTGAGTGACCCACTGTCATAAGAAATAAAATAAAAATAAAACATGAGATGGCCTTTGGTTTTGCAGTGATGGCTGCAAGACATTCACTTCCGCTTGTAACAGATTCGTAACAATTAGCCCAACTAATTAGACCATAAATATGTTGTAGAGAAATGGTTTACAGCACCCCCATTCAAATATGTGTGGGTTCATGTCCACAGTCATACCTGTATGTGTACTGTGGGCTTTAGCACAGTTGTGAGTCCCCATACAAACATACAAAACAAACTTAACATAGTGGCGGAAGGCTTGTAACTATTTTACTTTAATTTAACTTTTTAAGACAAGTTCCTAAATGAACAAATAGATGACAGGTCAGTGGCCAGAATAGAAAGAACTTCGGGATGAAATGAGGTTTTACGTGTCAAAACACTGAACTAATTCCTCCCTGATAATAGAAATGTCCCCAATGCAGAACACAGCTACCACCAGTAGACAGCACAGAAATCAGCAAAGGCTTGTATCCATCCTAATGTACCCTAACTAACAAACTCAAATAAGCACAGGGATATGAAGCAAGGAAAGCACAAGGGTGGTATATGTAAGGCAATTACAAATGTTCTAAAAGTGTTACAATATACAGCCCACGTAAGGCACAAAGTCTTAGTAGCCATGATAACTGCCTTTGATGCACAAACTAGGCTCCAGACTGACAAATAACACAGAAATATTTAATGACGCTGAAAGAGCTTTACACAAAGGAAACACTGTTGCTAAGGTGAGCACCAGCAATTTTATACTGAGTAATGGCAAAAGCTTGCATATGGGAACTCTCTACTTTTGACTCAGAAAGTCTCATTCAGTGGAAAGGCTTACTGTACAGAGTAAAAATATCTGACCAATGATTTGGGAGGCTGCAGATGGGAACACCATGTGAGTGTGCAGAATATGACTGATTCATGTGTAATGTCTCTCAGCTAGTTGCTAAATTAGGAAAGGCTGTAATGATTCAAATGAAATGGTCTTGTTTTTGGTTCACCTTTTCAGAGAATATTGGTTGTTTGTGATGTAAATTCAATGACTTGCTGCTTATGTTTTTCTCCTACATTTGTTTTCAGCTGAATATTTGTGTTGCAAAGCAAAACATGTTAGTGCTGACCAAAATTAAATGGCAAGTTAATGTATGTTACTAAATGGATTGGTAATGTTTGCGTTTTGTCCTGACAGCTTAAAAACGAAAAAAAAAAAAAAAAAAAAATGATACAAAAAAATAAAGCAGTGCCTGGATATCTACTGTATGATGAACAAAAGTATTTGTTAAAAATAAAAAAAACAAAGTATGTGAAGCATGTTCATTTTTTTATACAAGAACATATTTCTAATAAAATGTTTTACAAACCAATTTTGGTCAGGGTAATGTTTTGCAGTTTAAGCAATGACATACAGTACATATAAGCCAAGCAAGTACACATGATGGCAGATTCATTTTTTAAAACAATTGATGAAATTATATCAGGGCTTTGCCCCTAAAAACTAAGATCACAGGTTTCTCCCTTGATGCCTCCCCCCATGTAACTAATGAGTGGAAAGGAGAGGAGCAGTCAGCTGATGTCACAGATATTATGTTCTGCTATACGATACGATACGTGATCAAAACCTCACTATTGCCTGTAGCTCTGGAAGTAATGCCTCATGTCAGCCAGCCTCTCCAAATTCAATTATTTAGACATATTGTCCAGCATGGCCATTAAAGGCTCTCACCAGGCCGACATGTACACCTGCAGTCAGGAATGAGGTAATGAGACTGCCTACCAAAAAAATGCCACAGAATAACTGCTGCCTTCAGTCGAATTGTATCCATTGCTGAAATGGTTAGATGGAAAAAATACAGTGATTAATCCTGTATCATAATTACAAGGTTTGCCCACGTATAGGTTTGCCCCTGTACACACGTACCTGGATAGTTTTAAAGATGTTTTTTAAATATGTATATTTAAAATTGGCCCAAAAAATATATTTTTGGCACTTAAAATATATTTGAATATATATATTTTTTCTGTATGCCCTTTTCTGAATATTTGTGTTCTGTTCTGTATGCCCCTACACAACAAAAACATATTTTAAATATAAAATTATAATATATAAAAATATTTTTGAAATATATGTAAATATTCAAAATTGGCCCAAAATATATTTTGACACTTCAAAATATGTTTCAGTATATATTTTGCTTTGTATGGGAAAAACTCATTCAACAGACTCATTTTTCTTCAGCAGTGGTGTTACAATGAGTTTTTTAAGGCAGGTAGGGAAGATTCCAGACAGTAAGGAGCAGGCATGCCAGCGGATATGACAGTGTTCAAGGGGGTCCTAAACAAGCTGGGAATTTAGCTAGGCTATCTTACTTGTGCCTGTCACAGCTAAGACGTGAGGAGTTATTTGAAGCTCAACAAGGAACATTTTTAAATGTTTTTACTTTGTGTGTTTTATGTTTTCTTTTTTTATTATGATCTTTACTATTAAACTATTAATAGTAAACTATTCTTTGACTATTGTAATGGTTAGCTGGGAAGAGCTGGA
This sequence comes from Alosa alosa, assembly GCF_017589495.1. Classification (NCBI taxonomy): domain Eukaryota; kingdom Metazoa; phylum Chordata; class Actinopteri; order Clupeiformes; family Clupeidae; genus Alosa; species Alosa alosa. Next base: position 17,068,110 of record NC_063198.1, on the reverse strand, counting down.
CCGGTATGCAGGGCAAGTTGAGGAGAGGCACACTTGGAGCAAACCAGGAATCTTTAATACAAACTTAGCAAACCACGATATTGACCGACAGGGGACTGAGGGGAGACAGAGGCTTTAAATACACAGGGGTTAACAGGGCACAGGTAAACAAGGAACAAGAGACAGGTGGAAAACATAATTAAACTAACAGACTAGCGAGGATCAGGTGAGGGCCGGAGACACAGGCATAGGCAACAGAGACACATGGCAAAACAAACAAAGGAACACATGGAACAGGACACAGGAAGTAAACAAGAGGAGCAGACATGATGGAAAAACACTAAACAGGGAAAACAGAACAGGAACGGACCCTTACAACTATTGCCCTTCTATGCTTTTATTTGCTATTACTGTTAGCTTTTGTTTATGTAAGGCACATTGAATGACCTCTGCGTATGAAATGTGCTGTATAAATACACTTGACTTGAATGTCTCATTAGGCTACAATACCAGAGAAGTCCAAGAGGGTATAGCCTGGAAGTTTTGCTATAGCCTACAAACGCTCAGTGCACCAAGTTAGCCCCAGGCATTCACGTCATCATTTGTACAAATCCCCATTTTGCATGTCCACACGGATCAAAAAAAGAACTGACGTTTTAAAAAATCTTCACTTTGTAAGGTGTTTTTTAAAATATCCGTCTGAGTAAGCTAAAACAACGATTAAATGTGGACGAAAGGCCAAAACGAATAAAGAAATATCTGGGTACATGTGTACAGGGTCTAAGATGAAGGGACATGGAGGGACATGCTGGGTATTTGTAGTCTGGTTAACACCAGACCACTTTTCAAATCTCAATTGAGGTTGGAAGTGGGTCTGGAAAGACTTCACTGACTTGTGAATAATCAGCAGTGAAATTAAGCTTAAATTGGTGCATCAAACTCTTACCAAATTACTTCAGAAGTGCACCAAATACATCTTTCTTGTAAACAAAAGTTTTTAATGCAGTTGTTTACTCAATTGCAAAGAAAATTCATGTCCCTATCTGTTTAAACCTGTCACAATCAGTGCCATAGACTTCTGAAGTTCTCCTGCAAAAAGGGCTTAAAAGCTGCCATCTTGGCCCATATATAAAGAAGATCCGGGTACCATCTTTGCCTCTATAAAGAGATCCTGATCTCATTATATAGGCACAGATGGCGGCTTTTGGTACTTTTTGTAGGCAAACCTCAGAGGTCTATTGGTGGTGTTGAATGCACTGCTCTATCTATCATCATATACAGTAAAGCCCCCTTCCCAGATAAGCGATTGTGATTGGATCCTGGGTTTTTGGCAATTTGGAAATGGGCGTCAATGGTCTCCTTTCCAGACCGACCTGCAGAGCAAATTCAAATTTCCTGACAGGTTCATCTGGGTTCACCCAGACTAAGATATTTGCTCAAGTTTTCTGATATTCACCATTATTTGGCTTCATTCAATAGCCTCAGCAGCTCAATCACAGGAGAGCAAAACATTTATGAAAACATACTGCTAGCAACTTAAGTTGCTTGGGAAAATACCTTTATTGAAGTGTCATTATTGTGTGTATAGTTCATATCAGGATAATTAAGTGATTACTGACCTGAAGGTCTGTGTTATCTGGGAAGCTTGAAAGTCATAACATTCATTCAGTTCATTACTGTACATGTTGGTCAATCCAGACAATTGTTATGATTTACCTGAAGTATTGAGAGATGAGTTGCACACCAAGCACTTATAATTTTATAATTTTCTTTGAATCATTGGGTGAAATTACTGTGGAATGAATAAGTGGTTTCCTATTGAAAATGAAGGCAATTATGACTTCCTCTTCTGATATCCTGTTTATTTGAACATTATACCTATCAAATACATTATACATACAAATCTCTTTTAATTTCACTCTTTACTGAGCACACAAAATTACTCCATTAAATATGCAACGTAACAGTAGGTCCTTACAAGAGCCAGTTCAACAAACTGGCAGGTTATGAAATTAAATGTCTTGTCCGAGTGTGACAAAATGTATCCTGCTTTTGTTTATGTAAAGCACATTAATGACCCCTGTGTTTGAAATGTGCTATATAAATAAACTTGACTTGACTTGTCAAGAAAGTGACACACTCTGTTCATATTTATTGTGTTTGTGAGATTGAATCTGAACATATATTTTAATATGGGTAAGAGTGCACACAGAATGAAATGACGTGAATTGCTTTGAGAACATTTGGAGAACAAAAGCATGAACCATGCTAGCATATGGTCTCTCTACTTCTCAGTGCTTACAAATGTGGGGCCATAAAATATTTTTCCTGCTGAAAAAAATGACTCCTTCATAATGCTCACCTCTTTTAATAATACACCATTTGCGCACATTCTGTTTTTCCATTTTGACCAGCTCTATTGTGGAGGCCAATTTCATCTCCAGTGGGGTTCAAGCTGAAGCTGAAGTTTTATCCGAATATTTGGGTATTCCTGGGGAAGCTAGGTCTCTGCAATGTAGCTGGGAGGAATAAAGGAATCCTCCACGGCCAATTCCAGTTAGTGTTTGGTAGCCCTGAATCTTATTTACTTAACAAGAAGGAATATGCTTTCTTCAGAAGTGTAGCCTACCATGAAAACTTGTCGTTGATGAGGTTCATGTCACATACAAATGGTAAGTTTAAAAACGTTAATGTTAGCTACTTACCTAACTTGTATGTTAAAAGATGGCATTAGAAGAATGCTTTGTTGATCTGATTGGTTGATTTGGCTTGTCTATCACCAACATAGGTTGTGATAGACAGATGGTTTATCCAATCAGCTAACCAATATGTTCGCCCCTTCCCAAACGTTCTCCAACGGAGAGTTCCCAGATGGATATGCGGAGCAAATATGAAGCAATATGAAGGAGTCAGGTTAGGGCCACTCTAGGACATTCACAAAGTTGTCCTGAAGCCACAGAGTGGCTTCCGTCTGGCCACTCTACCATACAGGCCTGATTGGTGGAATGCTGCAGCAATGGTCGTCCTTCTGGAAGGTTCTCCTCTCTCCACAGAGCCATGGGCGTCGGAGCCATTATACGACTTTTTAAAATAGTTAGTTTGGACCCCCCCACTTTTGTCGTGCGAAATACCAGTGCTGTTTTCAGCATCTGTTTAGTGCATTGTGATTGTCATTGGATTCTCCCATTTGCGCATAAATCGCTCGTAAGATTTTTTTTTTTGTTACACACATTCTCCCATTCCGCTTCTGTCACACACACAGCGACAAGCGCCAAATCCCCCGCAGTGATGAAGAGATCAGTCGTCCCCCTCACTTTTGATAAGGAAAAAAGCCTTATAGGTACGCCAAATAAATAATAACCTATAGGTTTACGCTAGGCTATGTAAAACTCCCCATTAACAGCATCACGTCACTAACCACAGCCATCTAAGACTGCACAATCTCGTATTCACTCTGTTGGATATCTGAAGGCAGTTTGTCTACTTAGAGACCGTAAATCCTCAAATTATGGCCGGGGTCTTAAGACAAAGTACAGGCCTTTAGGGGCTGGCTTGTATTCGAGACAGCCCTTTATTTCTTATACAAGTTTTATTTTGAGACATGCGTTTCTTGGAGCGACATACTGGTAGGCTATCAAAAGCATGACATTTTTGGTTTAGTTTGATATTTAATGTACTTTTGGACTGTTTGATTATATTGTTAAATGTTGGGACTGATGGGCACTGAAATCTGGGGAGGTATTTGATGATCACTATTCCAGTACGTTCCATGTAGTTGAAAGAGTGTCTGGATTTCCACCCGCTTGGAAGACAAACCATCCGCTTTCATGCGTTCATTGAACGTCACCGATGCTGTAATGGAAACCTTATTGCATAGCCAAGTAGCCTATTGAGTTATTTTTAAATTATGCATGATTTACTTTTTATTAATTTCGTAGGCTGGAATGCCTCAAGTCGCAGCAACAATTATGTTTAAACGTAGTAGCGTGCTTCAGCCTCTGGCAAGCTCTGGCAAGGCGGCAAGTGACTGAACTTGAGAGCGACATGTTGGAGACCCAGCTGGAAAGTCAGTGGCCAAATGTACGCAAGAGTTGTATACATAAGAAACACCCAGAGTTTGGGGGTGCCAAAACGCATAACTCCCTCTATCGCGCGTAAATGACAAGGGAGAATTCTGGCAGGGTGAAATATGCGTAGTTACGCGTTTTTTTACTTTACGCACGCACTTGGGTTAATTCCCCTCTTAGTGTTTTGTTGTGCCTACAGTGTTGGGAGTAACACGTTACAAAAGTGGCATAACGTAGGCCTAATTTGCTGTAACATGGTAGGCTAATGCAAGGCATTACAAAAAAATTGGTAAATATTTACTCGGGAGTCGGGACAAACTTCAGTAACGCGCGTTAATGCATTTTAACCCAAAATTAAGTGGTAATTTGTTTTTATAAGCCTACACAAATTCACCAACAACGTCGCGAGATCAACAGAGGAGAAAAAATCTGTGTAAATTGTAGAATGTTATCTCCTGTCAGGGCTAGGCTAGGCTACTTTCAAGATGATTGTGGCTGCAGCAAGTCGGACTCCACATTTGCAACATGGCTTGAGCATATGAAGGCAGAACATTCATTCATATCACAGAGGGTATAGGCCTTAGCCTGACGAGCCAGACCCACATTAAAATGTAGGGTCTGGGCACTCACCGTTCACAGTGCTCAGTCCGAGGGGTGGGATAATCAGTTGTCTTTCAAATTCCCTCTGCACGCAATAGGACAGCGGCAGCGCTATGAGTCCCATGCGTTTCCCACCAGCGGAGCTAGTTGGCTAGTTCAAACGTTTGCCAACTTAATAAAAGTTTAACTCGTGTCACACTGCTGCCAACAGCAACATCCATCTCATCCATCCAAGTAGCAGGGAATTCAAGCCAAACCGTTGCAACTCTGCCATCAATCATTATGTTAAGCCCACCTAACGACTCTATACATGATTTCATTGGCCTGATTGAGTTTCAATTTCTGGAGCTCACAAGCCAACGGAGAGTTGCTAGACTAGCCCTGGCAGCCGCTAGGAGCGCGTCTAGATTTCTAGGCTATATAGGCATCTGACTCTGGGTGGAATGCCGCCTAGATTAAAAAAGTTAAAGCAGATAGGCTATACCTTCCAAAATCGCCTGTTTTCCGTTGTATGTTGTCGTTGACAGCTGCTGGACTGGACGGTGGAAGAAGAATAACTCTCAATTAACTGTGTGTCACCCTGGCGTTCGTTAGGACCGTACCACTGGAGGAGGGACCGCTCATAAATTCCCCTTAATTGTTGCAAATATAGAGTAGATATAGTTGCGACTTCCGAACAGTTTTTGTGAGTGCTACTTTGTCAATATTTGGGGAAACTGCGAGTAAGGGGGTGCGACCATTCTACATGTAGGCTGCTGAAGTGCCGCAAGGGCGCAGCAAATAAACTTCAGAAACATACTTAAGCTCACGATATTCAGACTGGCACAAAAAGTGAACGGCCCACCGGGAATCCTCCCGAAGCTCCCAATAGCCACTCCGAGGTTGCATTCAAAGCATTAAATAACTTAATTTAACAGATATTGCAACTGCATGGTTAACTATACCATGAGGTTAATAAAGCTGGTTCTGAATTAGTCATTGGATTAATAGCTTTATGTTGTTATATAGAAGTATTTAAATAACCTGTTAAAATGTACCAGAATTCATGAAATTGCGTCTAGTCCAAAAAAAAAAATTCTGGGGGAGGACCCCCATACCCCTCGCTGAAATGTCCCACCCACTTTCAGAATGCCTCCGACGCCCATGCCTGGAGCTCTGTCAGAGTGACCATCGGGTTATTGGTCACCTGCCTAACTAAAGCCCTTCTCCCCTGATCACTCAGTTTAGAGGGACGGCCAGCTCTAGGAAGAGTCCTGGTGGTTCCAAATTTTTTCCATTTACGGATGATGGAGGCCACTGTGCTGATTGGGACTTTTAAAGCAGCAAAAAGGTTTTTTTTTTCTGTACCCTTCCCCAGATCTGTGCCTCGAGACAATCCGGTCTTGGAGGTCTACAGACAATTCCTTCGACCTCATGCTTGTTTTGTAATCTGACATGCACTGTTAACTGTGGGACCTTATCTAGACAGGTGTGTGCCTTTCCAAATCAAACATCTCAAGGATGATGGAAACAGAACAGGTGGAAACAGAATGCACCTGAGCTCAATTTTGAGCTTGATCACAAAGGCTGATTACTTTGTGATCAAGTGATTACTTTGTTTTTTATTTTTAACACATTTGCAAAAATCTCAAACAAACTTTTTTAAGTTGTCATTATGAGGTATATGTGTAGAATTTTGAAGAAAAAAGAAAAAAGTGAAGCGCTGTGAATACTTTCCGTACTATGCACTGTATGTGAAATAGGATGGAAGATGGAAGTTTTTATGGTTTGATATGATACCTAGGCTTACTTATTACTAGTCAGTAAAATGATTCAAAATTCTTACAGCATCATTTCCATAAAATGGGAATTTCACCTCATGCTGGGTACTGTGGCCTTTATAGCCCAACAGACCTTACACCTACAATTACTTTAGTCTTTTTCCTACCCCACTGTCTCAGTGTAATTCCCTGTTATTAGAGCACAACAGAAAGCTAACACCTGCAGCACATAATAACTAGCCTAATCTTTCCAGTGAGCAGGAGGCAAACAGAGTGTACATATTTCTTATGTTGCTAGGAAACACTTGCTGCTCAAAAAGCATTCCACTGTGATTATATAAAACAAGGCTGTGAACATCCTGACAGTTAAATGCCTGGTTAAAAGCAAATGTGTGGGGAGTTAATGTAAGCCTGACAGAGGCACCATGCCCTGCTCAAATGACATGAACGGCATACCAAACATCGAAATTGCTAAATGTGTAAAATACAAGATAATTTCCAAGCACTCAATGCACCCAGCCTACCCCTCTCCCAGCAAATATTGTCTCCAAATTACAAATATGAAATCAAACTAATGTTCATAAAAGCAAACACTGGCTAAATATAGGAATAACATAAACAAATCACACTTTTTGTGGATTTTCAGAGAGAATCGATAATGAGAATCGCAACACAAAAAGGGAGAAATCAGTCACTACTGTGTATGGAGTGCAAATATGTGAATGTGCTGAAATCAAAGATTATGCTACCTGCTATTTCCTGCTGGATGTTGCTTGCTGTAATTGAGCCCCATGGAGTTTGGAGAGGAGTCGGGCATGTGCTTAGAGAGGCATAGGTTAAAGGCAAAGGCTGCTAGAGAACTTTCCCTGGGGGCAAAATATGAAAAGAGGAACTGAAGGGTGGGTGAAGGGTTTAGCACAAAAGTAGGCCAACATTGCACACACTCTGGCTGAAGCCCACTGAACATCACACAGAGTTAAAACAAATCGTCTTAGTCCTCAACTGCTGGAGGTAGGGTACATTGTTGCTCCGGCTTGCAAATGTAGCAGCTAATTGGGGGCCAAGCAGCGAAGCTGCGAAGGCACCCATTGAGTTACTAGCTTTTCCTATTATTACACTTCCGCCATTGGAGTCTATGGCAGCCCATAGAACGCCAGGCTAAAAAGTGCAGATTTTTTGGCAGAAAGTTTCGGGACACTCCACTGACCATTCACACTCATTTACGGACCTCTAAACCCAGCCATCTAGCGCCACCAACAGGTCAAAATCTGGCCGAAAATTGAACCGCTGGGTCTAAAGTTATGAAATTTGGCACACTGATTCAGCACTGTCCCATGATCACTCTCACCAAATTCCAGAACTCTATACCCAACACTCTAGCGCCACCAATGGGTCGAACCTGGATTGCATTCACGGATGTGACCATTGAACGGTGCGTCCGATTTTCACATATCAGGCACCGTTGGAATCCCTGGACCGACCTAAGTTCAATGACCCCTATTACGTCACTTTCCGCCATATTGGACCTCCGCCATATTGGATATAGTCCAAACTCTACGAAAAGTTTCAGCGGTTACAAATTTAATACGATTTTCAAAGAACTTGGCAGAGATGATCTTCAGACCGAGCCGCACAAACGATACTTGTCAGATTTTTGAATTTCAAGTTTATTTGCCCGTGACAGCCAATCAGACATGGCGACGATGCCGACCAACAGGAAGTGGGCTAACATCTCGGCTACGCTTTAATGTATGAAGTCCAAACTTGGTACAGGGACTTGGTATCTGATTGTGAGGACGCACTAGGAAATTGGCATCATTTGGCCTCTATAGGGGGCGCTGCAATACAGGAAGTGAGCTTGTATCTCAGCAATGCTTTCAGGTACAAAGTCCAAACTTGGTATAAGGACATGTTACCTGATTATGATGACGCCCTAGGAAATTGGCATAATCTGGCCTCTATAGGGGGCGCTGCAATACAGGAAGTGAACTCGTATCTCAGCAATGCTTTGATGTATGAAGTCCAAACTTGGTACAGGGACTTGGTATCTGATTGTGATGACGCAATAGGAAATTGGCATCATTTGGCCTCTATAGGGGGCGCTGCAATACAGGAAGTGAGCTTGTATCTCAGCAACGCTTTGATGTATGAAGTCCAAACTTAATACAGAGACAAAGTAGCTGATTGTGAGGACATGCCAGGAAAGTGGTCTCATTTGGCCTCTAGGGGTGCTGTAATAGACAAATCCAATTGCAATCAAACTTGTAGTGAGTGCTTGCTCATGCCATGGCAACTCCATTCCTGCTATAGCGCACTGCTTGGCCCCCACATTGCTGCTTGCAGCTATATTTTGTGTATGTCTGCTCTCTGGTGCTAAGTAGGGGTTATTGAGCAGTATTTACAGTTCGAAAAGCACCCTGCACCCTACAGTTACCTCTTATCTTGCTTGACTATTAACAATGTTCCACTGATGCCTCACACAGGGTTATTCTTTAGCCTATTCCATAAGATGCAGCATAAATAGATTTGCATGCAACAGATACCACGTGTATGGATATAGATCAATATGCTGTCATGTTTTACAGACAACACATTTCCAATCAAGAAAAATGTTCCAATACAATAATAAAAAGTTGTCTTTTGCAAGCACTTTTACAATGTCACGCTGGCGCTGTGAGAATGGAGGCCTAGAGCATTTGGTTGGAAACGAGTTGTCTTAAGACCAGGGCATTGAAGGACGCACACCAGCCTGATGGATCACATGCAGGATTCAGACGAGCCAACAGCCATTAGACAATTTGCTTGAACAAACATCAATTTGAATAACGTGTCTCCAGTCTGCCAGGGCACTGTCAGATGAAGGAGCACAGGAGACGCAGAGCCGCTGGCCTCAAGCGGTGCTCCAACTAGGTGGGGCGCTGCAGTGAAACAATGACGGGCAAAGAGGAAGATCTGATCACTGCTATAGAAATGAAACTCTACGGGAAATCTATGGCCGGGATGAATACAGCATCACACTGAAGTGATAAGAGGGAAATGTTGAACCATGTAGCTCTCACAAAAGTGTATGAGCTGAATATATATGTATATGAAGAGTTCAGATGCAAAACTCTCTAAATCCGTCTGACCACTTTTCTTTTAAATGAGCATTTAAATTCAGTCTCCTATAGGTTTTTGCCTATAAATCGATATTTCAGACCAGGAAAGGAGTGGTATGTAGTGGGTTTAGAAGTTAAATTATTTGATTAGCGTATACTATGTGTGGAGAGCATCCCCTCACCATTTTTATCTCATTTTTGACATAGGTGGCATTTAGAGGGTTTTGCATCTGAACCCTTCATATACATACACACACACACACACACACACACACACACACACACACAACATGGCTGTTAGTAAAGTCGCTACCTGATTGTTTTTGGAGTTGCTTGTTTAACTAGACAAACTGCAGTTGTAACAACCCCATGTTATTGAATTAATTTCATTTCTCATCTTAACCAAAGATTTTGTAGATTTCAGGAGCATTCAGTACACTGGGTTGGTGGTTGGAGAATTATTGAGGGGAAAAAAAATAAACACAGAGAAAGACTCCTTTCCATGTCCTGCACCCAAGTCCATCCCAAGGCTTACAACTGTAATGGAATTTCACATGCAGCAACATTTTTGTCATGGCTAATGTAGACAATCCTGTGAGATACTCTGTGTATCTCAGTATGCCCTGGGTCTCATTTCCAAACAGAACATTTCTGCTCTGAAGCATTTGCCAACTATTTCTCTGCATTGCATGTTAACAGTGGAGGATTCCTTTAAAGAGCTCTGAGGTTGTGCTCCATCCCCTCTCTGTGGTAGTGGGTGGGAACTACTACATTTAGTGCCTGCACATGATGAAATCAAAAGGGAAAGCAAGAACAACTGACTTCCTGATACATTTGGTTTAGTGCATATCTTGTCATAGCGTGAAACAAACATATTTTGGAAAAATGGAAAATATAGATTCAGATATGGCAGGGTGATTACATTATTACCATTTCTTAACAATCGGTGATGTCATTACAACAGGCAGACTACAATGGATGCAAATCATGACTTAAATCCAGAAATGCAGGCAATCTGGGAATATTCAAATAAATATCCAACTGTTATTGTTTAGACATAATGTAAGTGGGTATGAAAGGGACAATTGTATTGTATATGGCCCCCACCTTTTCCACCCTTGTGGGCTAATGGGAGCTTGTAAGTGTAAGAAACAGGTAATATTACCTCTGTATGGGGTTAATTGCTAGTTTCTGCCTGTGCCACTAACAGATGGTTTCCCACCGTTTGGTGAGTACTGTTTCAGCTCTTTTCTAATCTCCTCACCCCAGCGCTGGCATCCGTCACAAGAGTCAGGCTCAAGATCTCTTTTGGCAGCAGACACATCCACCCCAACTGGGCCGCGGTCGGCCTGCACGTACATAGATGTCTGGTCTGCAAATGATATCCAGATTTCATGTGAAACCAGCATCGAGAGGTTTCTAAATGAGGCCTCCCAGGCAAACTGCCAGCCACCCCAGAATATCAGAGAAGCTTGTAATTGGGTGATATTAATGGCCGATCAGATCTCCACATCGATGTAAACCGTTTGCTCTGTGTTTCAGATTTTTTTTTGCATGCATGTTTGCTGTAGATTCCACACACTGTCAATATTCAGATCATTTCACTTTTAGACTGTTTTGTTAGGGATGCATACAGAGCAATGCATGTGTATATACAGCATAGATAAATAACTTTCAACTATGGTCTTGTTTTATTAGGTTTAAGTTTGATCCCAGTCACCCTAATCAACAACTTCAACAAACAGCATTTCCTGTATGAAAAAGGTTTAATTTCCAGTTGTTCCGAATGGTAGACTGTGAATAATAATCAACACAGAAATATTTTGAGCATCTAGGAGATTTTAGAGGTTCACACAAAATTTCTTGGATGGGGTAAGAAGAGTTCACCACCTTATTTATTACTGCGCCTAGCCTATCTGTGTACAACAGTCTTTGTTGACATTGTGACTGGACTGCTGATGGGATCTGCAACTTCTGTAATTAAGACCGGGCCCTCTGGCAGCAAATATGTAATTTAAGTCTCAGTGAAGTTCATTAAATCACGTGTGATCTTTTTCTATTCCTGGCTGTCCTGTCTGCCTTGATGCCATAAACATAAGTCAGCATTCTCCATTGGGGGTTGAAAGTTCTCTGCTCTTTCATCAGGAATCTAAAATTAATATTTGCATGGCTGTGGCAGAATATGTATTTATGAAGAACCAGTGCACATTCACCTAGGAAATGACAGCTAAACACACAATATTAATGCACATGTAGTTGAATATATCAATGGGTCATTGATACAATCGCTCATGACTAAAAAACTGTATTTTGTCATATACTGTAGATTCATTATTTTGTACTAGTGACAAGAGGCACTGCATACTTTCACCTACAACAACACTGATGGAAATTGGTGTACCATATAAGATATTTTTTAGAGCATGCCTTGTGTTAGGATTAAAATATTTTCATATGGTAAAATGTACATTAGCGGCGTAATTATTAAATAAGTGCTCAACCAGCATTATGTGTAAATTCCAAGGAATCATAACAAACAAAAAATTAGCCCAAAACGGGCTGCTATAGCTGTTAAAAGTATGCTTCCCAGTAATATAATTAAAGTAAATTAAACATTGATTTTCTCCCCCCAGTAATATGTATGTCACATAAGACTTACTTGAATACTTGAATTTCCCCTTGGGGATCAATAAAGTATCTATCTATCTATCTATCTATCTAAGAGCAATTTATGTGTTGGAGCAGAACCACATCGATTATAATCAGATTTTCCGTTTGCACTGCCCCCCATTCAATTGTATCAATATGTCGACAATGCACGGCTCACCTTTTAGGACAGCATAGATGTTACAGCTTCCTGGCCATTACATCATCCATTGTCCGTCATTTGTCTTAGTTGAAGTATAATGGGCTCTAACCAGAACTTCAGTTGAGTCTAATCAGAGTGGAAACATGACTGACAAGTAGTGATATCCAGAGTGACATTATGAACAGAGACCTCATGACCCTCACATGAATCTGTTTCTATAATGATGGTGGTAATGAAACGTATTATGTATAATAATAATAATAATAATAATAATAATAATAATAATACTTCCCATAGCTAATTGATCAAAGACCTACAAATGTGTCACCATCTGATGAAACTTTCACTTTGACACACATTATTAGCCGAGTGAGCCGACTAATTATTAGTTGTTTTATATTATAATTAATTATATTAGTAGTTACCCTGCTTCGTGTATTGGACAGAAATACATCACTCTAAAAGGGAGTGAATGTACTTTTGCTAGAGGGGGTTTAAAATGAGTCTGATATAAAAGCTCAATCCCTCTGACAGGGAAAAGGGTCCTGAAAGATTACTTTTTCATTGGTGTCTGTAAAGTAACCTAATACTCCATAGCCCCCAGTTCCTACTCCTGACTCTTGTCCCTGGATGTACTACAAGCCTTTTCTATAGAAAAACTGTGGCAACAGACACAACCCCTGCCCTGAACATTGTTTTTTGGCCGTTAATGGAACAGTTAACTAAAACTTGAAGGCCCCTATCTTGCACCCAGCGCAAGGTGGCGCAAAGCGCAACACAAACCTTATTCTTATCTTACACTCAATCAGTGGCATATTTTTTTTTTTACTTTTGTTAAACCTTGTGCCCAGGGGTATGGTAATTAGCAACATAAGGTGTGGTCTGGCACATGATCCAAAAATCGCTATCTTACACCCTCTAAAAATCATTACGCCACTGACCAAGACACCCAAAGCAGGATGTTACACCCAAAACACACACCCATGACTGATTTAAGAAACATAAAACAACTTTTTTGCGCCAAGCGTTTGATCACATACAGTAATCGCGCCATTAAATTAGAGATTTGGACTAGTGGATGTTCAGGATGTTCTACCAGTCTGTTGTTGCCAGCGTCCTCTTCTATGCAGTAGTATGCTGGGGTGGAAGCACAAGGAAGAAGGATGTGGGGCGAATTGACAGGCTGGTAAGGAAAGCTGGCTCTGTAGTGGGAGCTGAACTGGAGTGTATCACTTCACTATCTGACAAAAGGACCCTGAACAAACTGATCAATATCTTGGACAATGAGTGTCACCCACTCCACAGCACTATTGTTAAACAGAAGAGCCTGATCAGCTGGAGACTTCGCTCACTGCCTTGCACAACTGACAGACTGAGAAAGTCATTTGTCCCCAGGGCCATTGAACTGTTCAATGCCTCACTTAAGGGAAGAGGAGAGATAGACTTCTCTGCATAGTCTGTCTGCCTCTTCATCCCCTCCATGTTTGGTACTGTCTGTCCACTAGTCACTTGTACCACTGTCTTTATGCCTCACTGTTTTGCGTGCTATATTAGCACATTAGCACATATGCATAACCCCCCTCCATGCCACAGCCGAACTGTGGCCACACTTATACATTTTTCTTAAATAGTTAAATATATAGATATATAGACTTTACTTTACTTTATTTCTGCATTGTTGCACTGTTGACTTACTCATTTGCACTATCACCATGACCACTATCACCATTGCACTACCACCATGACACTCATTCACACAGAGCACCTTAGAGCACCTTACCATACCTTACTATGCACAGAGAATCACTGGCTCAGTCCCTGCCTCAGTCATTGCAAGCGCCTCTGATTTATTAATCACCACTATGTGGATACTGTTTTTAGAATTGATTTAGATTAAGCGTTCGTATAATTTGTAATTTTGTTATTTGTATTTTAGTATGTATGCTGCTGAGACCTTGAATTTCCCTGGGGATCAATAAAGTATCTATCTATCTATCTAGTGGCCATGCCTTTAATGTCTATAAACTTTACGCCTCTGACTATCCGTTTCTGATCGCATGGTAGAGCCCAAAATGTGTTTAAAGCTCTAATATAGATACTGTATTCTAAATGTAACCACTCTTTTAAAAACAACCCACCCTGAGCATCCATTATTAATATTAGCACTGAAACATACAAATATAAGCATGCATGACTTCTGCTAACTCCAGTGGCTAAAAAAAACAAACAATTTGAGCAGAACTATATTGTTACAATATTGGATGTTCGTACTTGCTGTATGTTGCTATCTGTCTATTTAACAGCCCATAAGGATGTTATGCATAACCAGACCTGCATGAAAATCATGCATGGAAATCAAAGCTATATAATCAATACACAGCCACTTAGTCTTGAAAACATGACGATGAACATTTATCATGGCGAGCTATGCAGTTTCATAATCAAAAGAGACAACAACCAAACAACTTTTTTTCCCACAACTTCCAACTGAAGTTGACACTAAAAATAAATGGAATCCCTTGAGGTCTCTCCAGCACTTGGGCATCCCTGGCCTCACATGCGCGGTCTTACCAGGAACGGGTCATAAGACAGACGCTCTTTGAGTCTGTCCTTTCCCCTCCTCTCTGATTGCTACTGCCCTTTAGCCATGCTGACTGACTGCCGCTTGCCGGGGGAGGTGCTGTCTAAAAAGACCATTTACATGAGGCTTGCCACCGGGCTTATCAACCCACAGGGATTTATAACCTTCGCTGAAGCTTGAGTCAAGCCAAGGATGGCACTCTCACACATTACTCAGAATGATGACTGTCATTACCTTCTGTCAAGGGATATGGTCTTATAGTGGGAAAGGCCCTGATGTATAGCCCTATAATAGACTGTGACAAACAAGGTATTATCGATATGCAGACGCTGCTTCTTTGCCTCACCTACAGTAATATCGAAGAGATATGGCTCGGTAAACAGAAAAGTCTACTGGTGAAAGATGGACCTGAAGGAATAGTTCAGCTAATGATATGGTGTGTTTTTGAATAGATTGAGTGAATGTGTAGAATTACTGTCAATAATGTCAAGAAACATTCATATGCAAATCCATATGTGCCAGTCTGTGGTGTGTCAGTAGAGTGAGTGACCAAGCCAACTTCAGTCTCCTCACAGCATCTTGGTGTGGTGGTGAGAAAATCTGTCAGAGCTAATGGAGAAATTCTTATTAAAGAAGTGTGATTTGTTGGGAATATATTTTTACAAGAGGGGCTCGTCCATCATAAGTGCATTGCATAGTGCCATTATTATCACAGAGTTATGTGCCGCCTTCACTGGTAACAGTGTGGTGCCCAGACAGGTACTATAAAGAAGACCTATTGCGCCCCGACAGCATGATGTATAACGAGCCTGCCTCACATGACAAATTACGGCCCAGACTGTGCTTATTCGCCTAATATATAACACGCAGCGGCAGGCCGATTTAAGTGTGTTTGAGTCACTCAATCAAAGAGTCTGACAGTCTGAAGAAGGAAATGGGGTCCAGGCAGTGAGATTGGCTGTGTGGATTGGGGAATCTGGCAGAATGAACTTGAATGATACGACAGTTGTGAGTAAAGTAATTTCTCGGTATGAAATTGTTTTGACTTACTGGAGGCAATAAAACCTTTTCATTCAGCTTTTGGATTACCTGAATAGTTGACCCTTTCAACTTCACTGGGAAGTCAAAATATATTCAAAGCTAAACATGTATTATCTTATCAGGACAAAATGCAAGAGGCTCAAATGTATCAATGGATATGTACGGTATGAAAGAATGAATGTATTTTAAGGTAAAATAACTAAACTGTGTTCATGCAACTCTGTTCATTCTAAGAGTTAGTATTTACTCATTGGCATCAATTTCAAAATCAAAGTTTTTGTTTTTGTTGTTTATGGTAAATGAAGGGTCACATTCTTGCATGGTACACCGTCAAATTACAGCAATACCTGGTATTCCAGCAGACAGTGGCAATGACAGAGGCCCCATTCTCCAACACCAAAATGAGTTTGAAGCCATTATAATAAACTACATAGTGTTTCTTTGGTCACACTTTACATATTCAGCCCACGGACCATCTACAGATATCAACAAACTACAGTATCTGTTGACACTGCTAGAATTTGCAGTTCAGTTAAGGTTAACCATAGGGTTTGGATTTGGTTATGGTGATGTTCAGTGATTGTTCAACAATCTATAATATGCCATACAATGGCTCTGAATGACCCTGGCTACATTTTTAAATGCAAAGAAGCACTGCATTCACATTTCTCTCAGGAAGTGTGAGTCAAAGTTACCGTTTTCCATAACTTGATCGTCAGACCTTTAAATGTCCCATGCCTAATATCTCAAATATAACTTTGCAATCTGAACATGAGTTTAGCTGCTACAAATTACCCTGTCAAAATTCGTATGTGGAGCTGCAAACGAATACATCATCGACCAAATGCTTATGCTAGGACATCAGAGTAGTCCAGTAGCCAACTGTCACGGCAGCACACAGCAGGGGGAAGAACAGCTGCACTGCACATGGCATTTGGCACTCTTCGCGCACAGAGATGGTCGTGGTGCATCTCAAGTACCACAACATGGGCCTCAGCATTCTCTCTAATAACTAACTACAGACAAGTAACTGCAGAGAACAATTCAGTAGCGAATCACAGATGCATTCTTTGTGACACAAGCACAAGTACTTCTTATTGGTCACCCCTTACATAAAAGTGTTTAAAGACCATGTTTAAGAATCACAGCAATTGTTGAATGATTTACAAATGGACAAAAAATCCTGTCACTTAATGCTCAACTTCTTCGCATCTTTCATTTTTAACTATTGCCTTGACATCACACTAAGCTCACCCCAAACTGTACATCCATTCTTTACAACAGGTGCTCTTAACCTAGTCCCTTCAACCTCCACCAGAGACATGCAACACTCTTAATACATATGTTTTATGGAGCCAAAGTCCCATATAAAAGTGAATAAATATTCTGGAAAAAAACTCAGGAATTTCATTAATGTTCTAACATTGTATTTACCACTACTGGTATCAACTGCACTTTCACATTGTGTTACGATAGGTTAGGGTCACATTGTAGGGCAAGCACTGACTTACAGGCGGGGTTTCAGTGATGTCACTACCTTTGGCTAATTGGTAAATTGAACACCTGTCGTAACCTTTTGGAGGAGAAACTTTTTTGGCAGCGATTCGTTGTGGAAGGCCCAGCGGGAGCTGTTGCCTGTTTGTCCCCGCGCGTTGCGTTGCCGCCATTTGTGGACTATATTTTGGTTTTGGAAAAAGCACCATCAAATTATAATAAAAACTTGAACGTGTACGAGAATCATCGCTTGGGTTGGCCATAGGGCTACAAGTATCGGAGTACCGGGCCGGGAGCGCGAGGATGCCACAGGTATGTGACCGCTTTCTGATTTTCCTGCCAAGCTGACATGCGCGCACACACACACACACACCACAGTTAGGACCTACTTCCAAGTTTGTGCACCACACGTACAGTAGGGCTCGCGTGTAGGGTGGTTCTCCGGTCTTTCTGTGTTTGTTTCTGTTGGTTGCGAGTTGCGGTAGGCTTTTTAGTTTAATTGAACATACCCTAGACAACGAAGAGCTTGAGCCAGGACCGCCTCGTAACAATTGTCACAGCACAATAGAGCGAGCACTGCCTGTAAATGTCATGAGCTAATCATATATTTGGTGAAATATTGTCAAGGCAGTGTTTTGCAATAGGTTCTAGAATAATAACTTAAGAATTGAATTTCTATTTAGCATTGTGAAGGATTAGTAGGTGTAGGAGTCTTTTGATAAGCAAAAGAAACATTATAAAACATTTCAAATGAAAGCTGTTGACACGGTTACTCAAATAATCGTCCACATGCCTGAACTTTCTAGTGATTGATTTGTTTATTATCAAGCAGAAGTAGTATTACATGTAGTATGCAGTAGTAGTGTAACATTGTTTGTTAATGACTTGTTGGTACAATTCTTTATATAGCATCCAACATTTTGTGTGTGTGTGGGTGTGTTTATGTGTAACCATAACTACTAACCCATTTAAGCCCAATTTTTTCCCAGACATGCAAATATGCAAATCATGTGTTATTAGCAAAAGTAGATGAAAACGTGCGTTTTATTACTGGTCACAATTGTGGGATAATATGCGTATACTCAATTAAAGGTTGCTCAAATTGCTTTTTTGTTAAAATAAAGGTATTCTGACAAGACTTTTCAAACTGATATGAACACTGAGACCAATGGTAATAATAAATATGAAAAATATGTAAACATTGTTTATTTACCAGGAGCTTCGGCTCGTTAAAATAGAACCCTGAATGTGTATGTCTGTGCGTGCGTGTGTGTCTGCATGTAGTTGTGAGAGTTAGTGTGCATATTGTGTGTGTGTATGTGTATGTGTGTGTGTATATATATATATATATATATATATATATATGCATGCATGAACACACACACACAATATGCACACTAACTCTCACACCCCATGCAGATACACACACAGACCATATACAACAACTCTCACAACAACACACAGACACAAACACACACTGCTATGAAATCATGAACACAATTTAAACACACTGTGCAACTTACAGACATACACACACACACAGATATACACACTCACACACAGACACATTGTGCAACTTAGACATACACACTCACACACACACAGATATACACACTCTCACACACACACAGATATACACACTCGCACACACACACAATATGCACACTAACTCTCACACCCCATGCAGATACACACACAGACCATATACAACAACTCTCACAACAACACACAGACACAAACACACACTGCTATGAAATCATGAACACAATTTAAACACACTGTGCAACTTAGACATACACACTCACACACACACACAGATATACACACTCACACACACACAGATATACACACTCACACACACACAGATACACACTCACACACACACAGATACACACTCACACACACAGATATACACACTCAGACCCACACACAGACATACACATACACACACATATTTGTGTGTGTGTGTATCTGCAGGTGGGTGTGTAAGAGCAGCAGGCAAAGTGCATGTCGCGTGCAATGTGAAGTCCCCTTGAGTGTGTATGTCTGTGTGTGTGTGTGTGTGTGTGTGTTCGTGTCTGTGTGAGTGTGTATGTGTGTGTGTGTGTGTGTGTGTGTATTTGTGTGTGTGTGTGAGTGTGTATCTGTGTCTGTGAGTGTGTATGTTTGTGTCTGTGTGAGTGTGTATGTCTAAGTGTGTATATCTGTGTATGTGAGTGTGTGTGTGTGTGTGTGTGTGTGTATGTGTGAGTGTGTATGTCTGTGTGTATGTGTGCGTGTGTATCTGTGTGTGTATGTGTGTGGGTGTGTATGTGTATGTGTGTGTGTTTGTAGGTGTAGAAGTATGTGTGCATCTAGATGCAACATTCTATCCCACCGGTCACTATTGTGACCGTTAACATGTTTACTCATTCTGCAAACACACCAAAGACATTTGAATAATTATAAATGTATATATCCTAACTAGACACCTTAAAGACCATGTGTACAAAAAATATTTGTCCTATGTGTATTTTAACAGGTTTTACTTTAAAAACCTTTTATTTGGGAGCTGTGAGGCCGTCATCCTCTTCTCAAGGTGCAACCAGGAAGTAAACAGCTCTGGTCATGTGACAATTTACTCAAAACATTTGACACTGCACACATTTCATTGAAACACTCTATTGTTTCAATATTTACTGAAAGAGTATTTGGATATTCCCCAGTTACAGTTTTAAAGGCTTATAAGTAAATTTTTTTTTTTTTCGGTCACAATTGTGACCGATGGGGTGAAATGCTAGATATGCAATACATACTGACCACAACACATAATATCCAATGCCCAAATTTGTGATATACCTCACTGTCAAAGACAGTCTATGAAAGCACCGGGTGCAATCTACACACTCTGAATGCATATCACTGCATGTACAGTATGACCCTCTGCAATGCCCAGGGTATGAATGATTCACTTCACACAGCGCCTTTATTCCACATCAGCGATACACAGGCAAAGGCCTTAAACAGTTCTCAACATTCTCTTGCCAAATGTTCCCTCTCTGCTGACTTTGACACAACATTACATTGCCACCTTGTGGTTAAAGATGCAAAGGTCCAGACATTCCAATCATGTTTGATGGCATTAAAATTCCCTTCTATCATAGAAATGAATACAAACTCAAATTAGATATTTAGATTATCAGAACATAATCTCAAGCATTATTTGTCTTTATATCAAATGACGCACCACACGTTTCCAATGCAACTTCACCAGGGCTTTCAAGTAATGTTAGGGATTGGTGATCAGTTTTACACTATCTATTTTAAGTCTCCCCACGGTGGCCCTGAGGCAGATGTCTCCAGCAGGGCATATTGTACCCAAGGGCACACGCTGGCAACATGATATGGGCATCCTCCTTGTGTTGTCAATGTCTTCTGCATTATGACATTAACAGTGTAAAAGTGCAGAACCGTTTTCATCTGGTAAATGTATTTTGCAGTCTAGACTCTGCAAATTAAATGCAAATGGCTTTAGAGAGTATCCCTGTTATGGTAATATATTTGGCATCACATAGATTGTGATTCCATTCCATTTAAAAAAATGCTTGCCTTGGCAGCATACTTTTAATGTCACATTCGGAAAGTCAACAAAACTTTGCTAATATGCTCTGCTACTTCGAACATTAATCTTGTCCTATAGTCAAGACTGCATTTTCCCAAAAAAGTCAGTCAGGCTGTCAGTCATGTGGTAAATCAAATTTTATTAAGACATCTCTTTTGTAATACAGTAAATAATAGCAAAGTAAATCAAAGAAATTACATTATCAACAGAAAATAAACCATCCAACTCAACTTCAATAATGTATTACCCATAAATGCGGACATTACTCATAATATAAAGAAAATATTAGACCAAACTAAATTTCAAAACGAGGTATTACCGTAATTTCTGGATATACAACTTACACGCTTATTAGGGGAGGTGATGAAACGCAGTACAGACAGGAGGTGGATAAAATACTGGCCTATGGGGAGGAAAACTGCCTTGTCCTAAACACAGATAAGACTAAGGAACTAGTTGTTGATTTCCGGAAGAAGGCTACCCCAGGGGGTTGGTAGAAAGTGTCCTCACAAGGGGCATTACTGTGTGGTATGGCAACACTACAGTAAAGGAGAAGAAGGCCCTCCAGAGGATTGTTAAAACAGCAACGAGGATCACAGGGACAGAGCTCCCCTCCATAGACTCCCTGTACACAGACCGCTGCAGGAACAAAATTAAATCAATTCTCCAGAACCAACATCACCCCAGTCACTTCCTGTT
The DNA here is from genome assembly GCF_017589495.1 of Alosa alosa. NCBI lineage: Eukaryota > Metazoa > Chordata > Actinopteri > Clupeiformes > Clupeidae > Alosa > Alosa alosa. Next base: position 17,046,381 of record NC_063198.1, on the reverse strand, counting down.
TAGGTGGAGAAACTCGGATCGTGTGCTGAGACATCACAGACCAGAGAGCATAAGGGCAAATACAATACGTTTTCACAATAGCTTCTACCCAGCAGCCACCAGACTGCTGGCTAAGGACATTGTATCTGGTTTAGAATACCCTGTCCCACCTCAGACGCGGACTTGACACACTGGGACACATGCACACACTCACTCACACACCTACCTTGTCTTGCTGTGTAATCCCTAGGGGGACAAGCTGGCACTAGTGCACTTTGTATTTATTCATTTTATTAATTGTATTGCTTTTTAGTAGTGTATTTTTAATTGAGTGAATGAGAATGAGTGTTCTGTCTTTTTATACATGACTGAGTGATCTGCACAAGCATTCCAATGCGCCTGTAAAACTTGGCAAAAATAAATACTTGACTTGACTACAGTTCATCCACTCGGGGGGGTTGTGGGATTGGTTCAGGAAGGAGAAGAGAACTGTCAATAATGAAAAGTTGAACATGATGGCAGTAATGGTAAAAAAGGAGCAAAAGTAAAAGCAAGGTGCTAAAACATGCACAACCTTGATTACCCTGCCTCTTAGCCATTGCACACATCCAGGAAGTCTCCACTGCAGTTAATGCTTGAGGTAAGAGATGTTAACAACTCATCTATGCACATTTACACCTATTAGATAAGCTATTCATACAGTCAAAAAAAGAAACCAATGTCCTTGGTGAATATACTTTTAATAAGTAAGAGTATATTTTTTGAGTGTGACTATATGGATGTAAACGAGAAAATGTTAAAGGAAACTAATGAAGCATTTTACATAAATTAACAAAACCGCAATGATACAATATTTATTATATAATTTGAACACCAAAGCATATAAAAAATACTCTAATGTACAAAAGTAGCATTTCCACAGACACTTTTCAGGAAGTAAAAAATATATTGATTGAAATTGTCTTATAATATTATTATTATTATTATTATTATATTTATATAAGTTTCTGAAACCAGTCTGAAGACTAAAGGGGACCGTGCATTTGGTGTCAGGGCCCCAAGGCTTTGGAATGATCTACTTGAGGAAATCAGGTTAGCAGAGTCAATGTCATCTTTTTAAGTCCTTTCTTCACATGAGTGTGGTGCACTCTGCTTTCGATGTTTGATTACATTAGATTCCATTGTTTCCAACTCAACTCTGCACACCACCACTAAACCCTTTTTCCGCTGCCTTGTAGATTACGATTCAGTTCGGCGGCGCTCCATAAACTCCATTGTTTATTGAATGCTTGTAAGCCGAATATTTCGGCGCTGGTGTACGATGGGCAAGTGACAGAAAGTGTCAGTGCCTATGTGCAGCGGACTTAAGACTGGGTGGGATGCGGAGGATTGCAAAGACCATGTGCTGTGAAAAAACATTCTCAACATTCTCTTTTCGCAGATCAAAAGATCTTCTTAAGCTGTTTCTTTAACCTGTACAAACAACCTGATGAGGCCCATCATCAGTCAGGGCTTATGACGTGATAGATAGACACAAGGAACTTCCAGTCCATGCTATTTTTAATACTCCCACTTGTAGACAGTGGGCAAGGACACAAAATGGCTGACAGAATATGGATTCAACGTCATCACAGTGTCACTCAAGTCCTACGCCTGCCTGCCGTGACAAGGAACATGATCCTGTGCAACAGTACAGGGGTAAGGTTCCTGATGGGTCAAACAGCTTGCCCTGGACTGACATCCATCACCATGGCAGCTCCTGTGCGAGACCCTGGTGACAAGGGGCTTCTAGCAACCCTGAGAAATGAAGTGCCCAGACACTGGTGCTGCATTTTGTTGTTTTGCCTGGCCTGAATCGTGGCTTGAGTCGTTATAGTTTATGACATGGTCATGTAGTGCCATGTAAGCGAGTGCTTTGGGAGCTGCACACAGATATTCATATTTCATTTCTCAGTGGAGTCGGGCTTTTTGAAAACAATTTTTCATACATTTCGTTTGCAATGAAATTACAAGAATATCAAATCAGCTTCAGGTGCCAAGACCTGCTGTAACTTGATCTTGATCCCTATGAGAATTTTGTGTTGGCTTCACACATTTTTGTCGACTAAATTTATGGTGGAACTTTACAATGAATCAAAACAAATACTGAGCTGGTGGAATGCATGTTGGAGAGGCAGCATGTCATGTCATGTTCATGGGTGCTATCCTGGTAATGCCGCACCACTACAAGTGTTCTCCAAAAAGTTTAGTTACTTTTACGACCCAATAATGTGAGCCAAAGTTAAGGGGTTGGGTCATGCCACTGCTATGACACAACCACTAGTACTTGAATAGTTTGCTGCAGATATATTTTCTCACAATGTGTCAACAAGCAGTGAGTCTGCCAAAAGTCCAGCCAATGTCTAGGATTTTCCATCGAGACAGATTTGTATTTCTAGTATCTGCTAAGCCTGGCTTTCAATTACTGTCACACAGCTAAGTAAAATGGCAGCGATCTAATCACTGGAGTGTGCCCAAAGGAAACGGTAACCATTACTCAAAACAACACTACCACCACACCACACACCACTATCAAGCTGGCACAACTATGCACTGGGGCAAGTATTCAAAATACACGCATTGAAAATTACAGGTACTTTTCATTTTTTTTTTGTTCTACTATATCTAGGCTCTGTAAAAATCAACTGCCTTTTTATCTTCATTGTCTATAAACAAAGAGCAACCCATCATTAGTGGGGGGAATATACAGTATATATGTTTTTAACACTACTGTATATTTGGTAAATCATTCAACTGTTGTTGTGAAGTATGATTACCGGTAATAATAATTTACATATCTCATCTTTTTTATCTAATAGCCCACCAACTTCTGAGTTATTCATCTTAATGATCTTCAATCATTCAATCAGTGATGATTATATAGTCCTATAATAGGATTGGAATCCCTTATTGTGCCCTATGCGTGTTCCATGATCACTGCAGTGGCAGCAAACCAGTGGGGTCCCCTATGCTCTGTGCTACTGCAAACAGTATTCACAGCTGTGTGATGGATTGCCTGCTGGAACAGGTTGATTCACATTCGGCTGATTCACAGGTTCAACAGGTTGATTCACAGCCGGCTGCCTGGTTGTCTGGTTAAATTTCTTATTTTTATTTGTCAGCAGATTCCAACTGTGTAATGTTCCTCTGGAGCAAATTATGGAGCAAATTATGTAGCAGTTCTGGCTGCTACTCCCAAAACATGGGAGATTGTGGCAATTTGGTTAATATTTTCATTGGAGCTAGTTTTTAATAGTTTTTGTTGTTTTCTCACTGTATGTATTGACAGTTTATACATGAAAACCTGTATATGCATGGAAGCATACGTCTCTATATAATCTTATGGTTTGTATGTTTATGCTTTTTCTTAAACCCATTATTTTCATTGTTGTTTTTTTCAACTTTATTTGATACTTTTATATTGTAGTGTCCATGTGATGTTTTTTGCCCACAAAGGTTAATTTGTTTTTGACGGTAAATAGGCTTGGCTGCTGATTGGCCACTGTGTGAAATCCCCTTTCTATAATAAGAATTTAACATAATCCTGTGTATATTTTTTGAGCAAAAGTGTCAGCTAAATACCATAATCATGTAAACGTACATCAACAATGTCACCTATGGGTCACCTGTCACACTGTGGGCTAATTTGGTTTGGGAATTCACTTTGCTCTTGCTTTGTGTCTTACTCAAACAGGCAGCCAGATCACATTACCAGCTGAATCAATGGCTTTAGGAATTATTCAGACCATGCCAGTTGACTGAGTAACTCCCGACTGAGTATCTCCCGATGACATTTCCGAAAGTCCCAAAACACGCATGGAGTCTCATACTGTTCACACCAGCTTAAAATAATACAACACTGGAGCCTGCTAATTGAGAGTCGAGACAAAAAGGTTTCATGTAGTTCTTTATTTCCTACCTCACGATTTCGCACTGTCCTCCTCACATTCTTCCCTGTCACCAGTCAGGATGGTGCCGCCTCAAAGCCAGACCCAGCAGGTAACCACCCCTGATGTTTGTTGACAATGGGCCAGACAGTTCCCAGATTCTCATCACCTGGGGTGAGAGTGAGATGGATGGAGTTACAGTGACTGCTGACCTAATTTTTGTGTTTCTTTTAGTTGTCTTTTGGTTGTTGTTTTTAAACAAAAACTTTTTTTTTTAGGCCAAATGAAAATACATAACACAAACACAAAGATAGCTCTTGTGCAAAAAAAAAAAAGATTAGCTGTGCAATGCATGAATGGCGGTTACTTGGTAAGTTTTCTGAAGGATTACTTGAAAAAGAAACAAAGGAACTAGATGTTGAAATGTGATAATGGTCACTGCACTGATTAATGCACAAATAGGCTGACACCAGACATAATTTCACTGCATTTCTTACTTCCAGTAACTATATGCATGTGACAATAAACTTCCTTGTACCTTGTACCTTGTGCAAAAGAAAGGCTTATTTACCAGTATCAGGGCAAGCATCATATTAAGTGTATGAGATATCCCTGGTGTCTCTTCCATCGCAAGATAGTGTTGATCCCATCCTGTCAGGCGGCCAAGTCATGTCCCAAAGATGTTTCACCTTTTCCAATCTAATTATTCCCATATTAGCGAGGGATTGAGTGGCCTCAAGTTGGACACGTAACTGGTAGAGGTGCGCCTCAAAGGTCAAGTCAACATGGGGGTGCCATGTTTACAGGATTCTGGCTAAAGAGCTGAGGGATTTACAGGCGACAGGTGGTTACTTTATGGGCACTCCCCGGGCTATGGTGGCAGCAAACTTTGTCACTCTGGTCAAGTGAGGGGAAGAGCAAGAGAGGAAGGGAAAGACAGGAGAGAGAGAGGGTGAAGGAGAGAGAGCAAGGGATAGGAGAGAGATGGGGGTAGCATAGAGATTAAATTTCAGACAAGCAGACACCAAGTTGTGAACACAGATCTGCAAGGAAGGGTGTAACCCAGAGGGGGCAGGGCTCTTGCATTTGAAAAAAAAAATAAAAACATTTCAGATCTAAATGAATAGCAAGTCAATTGGGTGTAAGCCTCTCCTTGCTGTATCCATGAGGGAGAGTGTAATGGATCGACCTAGCTGTAAATAGAGACATCTCACCTATCCTGGGTCCTGCCTTCCAGCCCACACCACATGATGCACAGAAAATACCACCCAGGCCATCCCCCACAACACCCTCCTCTCGGCCCTCAGCCACCTCCTCTGATGGCTCCTCCATCTGGAGTCAAAAGAATCCAGACTCCGTCACGACTAGAGTACACGAGACTTAACATGAGCCACGGGAAACTAAACCAGGAAAGCCACCCCCTATGAAGCTGCACAGTAAACATGTGTTGCCACATGTCTGCATGCCATTACCACACGGAAAGCAGTGCATTATCCCCAAAGCACATTAGCGGTGTCACATACTATATTCTAGCATCTGAATTCTGAGTTCTATGACTCTCACCAGCGCTGACCTGACTAGCACTTTATCTGTTTTTTGAGGAACGGAGAGGGTATTACAGTATGTTGGTGAGTGCTAATACTATTTTAATGGTAGATTTCAAATTAAAAATTAAAATCAAATGATGATTTGTTCAAAAGGAATCACTTTGTGTGTACTGTTTTCACATAATGACCACTTGTTGGTATTAACAGTACCAGTCATGAAATAAGTTACACATCTAAGGTTAAAACATTGTGAATGTTGACAGAAAGTTCAGTGGACATTATAACATGCATTACAAAAACCTTCTGTACAAGATGTGAATGGAAAATCAAGGAATAAGACTCGAAACAGTAGATATAATAACATATCCAATTTAAAATATTGGAACAGAAATAATCTCAATAGCTGAATACTGTGTTTATAATTAACATGGCAGGGATGTGAACCCTAAACCAGTTAAGCCTGACCCATAAGTCCATTTTTAGGTTTGATTTGATTATCAGTTGTAACTGTAGGCCATGCTCATCTGTATTTGGCAAACAACTGTTTCGCGGCAACATGAGTTAGACACTATGAGCACATAAGTCATAATATAAATCTTAAATGTAGGCACTATCAGACAAAGTATTGACATGATATCCATTATATTAACTTTCTTGCTTGTGGGAAGTAAAAAAAAAAAAAAAGTGAAGTGATAAGACAAAATCCAATCTCAGAGAAAATACGCTGTCAATTAAATCTACATTTAAACTTGTCATGGATCATATTAACATTTATTTTCAACATGCCATGCTATAAGGACATGACTTTTTTTTTTTTTTTTTTTTTTAAAGGAAGGGGCGTGACCGCAGTCAATAAGGAATGCGAAGCCAGAACTCAATTCAGTGCTCAGCATCAAAGCGACAAGCCGATGCTGGAGGAAGTGGCAGGCACCATCTGTAACAGCAACACTCCGATCATTGTTCTAGCTTCAGACACATCAAAGAAAGTGGTCATGACAGACCAGACTATTCCTGGCCAGGAGCTCATGGAAGAGCGCCCGATGAAATGGCTTACTTCCCCATACTTTTCACCACAATATTTAGTGTGATCAGAGTCCTCAAATGCTCAGAGAAGGCCCATGCTCTCTGTAGGACAATGCTTAAGCTGTTAATATAATTAGATTGCCTTTGTGGTTGAGGATATGAAAAACCTTTATCACCTTTCAGTAATGTCTCCACAGCCAGCCTCCCTGGCAAAAATAACCTCTGATTTATGCCCTGTCCTGGGTTGGGTTCTATGCAAGCTCTTTCTGCATAGCTGCTCTGACACTGCAATAAATCAGAAAATTTGTAACGGTGGAGGGGGAAGACTAGGGGTGACAGTCAGCCAATAAAATTGGGAATGCCACTTGCCAAAACCCCTGAGCCCAATCCCTCAATGCCATCTTACTATTAAACCTACAGTGGTCCTCCAGAGCGTATGAAAACAGTGGGCATCAAAAACATTAACACACTCCTCAATCTAGCTTTATTGCATGGTCCTGCTTTATAATATGAAAACAATATGGAGGACATAAAATTGATTTGACATTGGACAGCTACCCTAACCTATTCTGAGTAAAATCCAGTTACTGTTTGATCAACTGCACATCAAAACTTTTTTGTCCATTTTGTTTGTGTTTGTATCCCTGTCCTGAAATATGATATATTACATCGTTATCAGATGTATAGAGGAAAAATACTGTAATCTTAATGAAAGTTCACAATGTTATAAACCCTATATATATAGGGTTTATAACACAGACTTGATGGCATACCGCCGGTTGAAGAGACAAAGTGAATCATTAAAGAATGGAGTGTTGAAGGGAAAATTAAGACAGAGGGTGTCAACTCCCTGCCAGAGGAGGAGGAGTGTAAATTATAAGGGCAAGTCAGTGAAACAGATGGAACATGTTATAAGGCAAACAGTTGTACCCCTAGAGGAAAACAGACATGCCTTCATGGAGATGTTACACTGAATGGCTCGAACTGCAAGTAGAGTTCAGAAGACTTGACCTTGCAGATGACTAAGTGGTATGCTAAAATAGATCAAAATGGAAACTAGAAAGCAGTAGAAGATAGCTGTGTGGACTCACAGAAGAGAGACGGCTATGGAATAACATGTCATGATGCCTGATTTGGGAAGGGACCTCAAAGGGTGTGAAAGAGGAATTTAGATTGGATGTGAAACTTGACTCTTACTTCAACAGCCACACAAGAGCATCCCATCTATTGAAATAGGTGAGACCTGGCAGAAGAATTTCTGATGACTAACATCTAAAACAAAATCTTGATTAAAAAATAACTGAGGTGAGCCATTTGTTGGATAAAAGGCCTTAAACACATTTTTTTTTTAAGTTTAAGTTGTTTGTTATTTTTAAAGTAAAAAAAAAACAATGATGGATTATTTCACAATGTTCAGCTGGCTGAATAGTTGAGTTGGATGTACAGAATGTGAAATTTCATAGAAGGCATTGAGACATGCAATCACAGTATCAGCAAAGAGGATTGAGGCAGATTAATATACTGCTCAAAAAATTAAGGGAACACAATAATTGTACACATACATACATTTTTTGAAACCTTCCACCCTTTTCTCCATTCTCAAACTACATTCACAGAATGTCTGACAGAATGTCTGACAAAATAAAACACTCGCCTCAAAAGTTTTTCTTGTGCTCAGAACCAAACAGTGTCAGAGTACTGATCCAGTGTATGATTGAAGTGTTCCCTTAATTTTTTGAGTAGTATATTTGGTATTAGTGCACATGTATCATGCAAGGACTTTCTTATAGCTCTGTGCATTAGGTTACTTGAAGTCGGCAAACCAGTTTCCTGTTCGTTGACATCAACAAGCACCTGAAGATGAGTGCTTTAGTTGTACACAAAAGTAAGAAATACAATGTACACAAGTCTTAATGTCTGTGGACAGCTCTAAGGAGCACTGCTGTGTGCCACTCAGCTCGGCTTCAAGTCGTTCCAAAAGTGATTTTAGCTTCCACCTTTTTCCGAAAACCCCCAGCCTACGTGCAGTGACTGCACAAAATAAGGAGGTCAGCACACGTTTTGGTACAACTGAAGTACTCCTCTTCAGGTGCTTGTTGACAGTGATGTCAACGAACAGGAAACTGGTTTGCCAAATTCAGTAAGCTAGCGCACAGAGCCCATAGAAAAACTGTAGATATATTTTAAGTTAGTACACTGACACCAAAATTGAGAAAAACAAAATAATTTGAACAATATATGCATTTGGATATCAACATGCCTGAGCTTTATAGTGATAAGTCAACCTGAATGCTCTAATTTTCCAATTCATGACCATAAATTGTTGACAACTATTGTAGTATCAGTGACATGTGCATCACTAATAACATGTTATCATCACGTTATTTACAGTATGTATTAGTTATGTTTTTTTCTTTTCCATTAAAATGCATTCAAATCCTTTCATTATTTTTGATAATTTACAATAAACTGTTGGTTTATTAATATTAAAATAACTTTTCTAAATCCCGCAGAATGAATGTGTTTATATCTTGAAGGTTAGAAGATCTTGAGGTTAAAGGAGAATTCCGGTGTGATATTGACCTAAAGTGTGTTGAAACATGATACCGAGTGTGAACGTATGTCTCATAGCTCATCTCGGCTTGTCCCCTGCACACAGAAATCTGGCGCTAGCCAGCCGATGCTACCAACAGTCTTTCGATGGGGGTGCCTCGGGCATCGGCCTAGCCATGCAAATAAATCACTGTTTTACAACATTTACGAGGCTCAAAGTAGCTCCATACTTAATTGGTAGACTTCCGAGGGCCTTGACATTTAAAACGAGACATTGAGAACTTTGAAAAAAGACTGGTAGTTTATTTACAAGACGATTCATACAGACAGTAGCTTTAGGAAGTTTACTGTCGCCTCCATCCTGAATTTAGTCACGATAAGTCGAGCAACGAGTACGAATGAACAGGTATGATGAGGGATCAGATTCCAAAAATAATTCCGTGGAAATGCATGGATTCCAGTTGCTAGCCCGAATATACCCCACCCATACAATTTGAGAAATTCAGTCTGGAGTCTCTCCATTGAAGTCTCTGTTAGGGAGAGATGAGGTGTTTGGGCCAATCAAAATGTTTGGGCAAGCTTTGTATGAGGATGGACAGATGAGCAACAGTGCCTAGTCATCCACGTCACCTGAGTGTGCTTGAGTTGATTTTGTTTACAACAAAAAGGCTGTCGCTAGAGAATCAATATATGCTTTAAAAAAAAAAAAACATGATTAAAGGAGAATTCCGGTGTGATATTGACCTAAAGTGGATTGAAACATGATACCGAGTGTGAACGTATGTCTCATAGCCCATCTCGACTTGTCCCCTGCACTCCAAAATCTGGCGCTAGTTAGCCGATGCTACCAACAACTTTTTCAGTAGTGGTGCTTGGCATCGGGACTAGCCATGCAAATAAATCACTGTTTTACACCCATTTTACGAGGGCTCAATGTATCTCCACACTTCATTGGTAGACTTCCCTGGGGCCCTGACATTTAAAACGAGACATTGAGAACTTTGAAAAAGCACTGGTAGTTTACTTACAAGACGATTTATACAGACAGTATCTTCACAAAGTTTAGCGTTTGCAGCCATCTTGAATTTAGTCACGATAAATTCGAGCAGCAGTAAGAATGAACAGGTATGATAAGGGATCAGATTCCAAAAATAATTCAGTGGAAATGCATGGATTCCAGTTTCTTCCAGTAGCAGCAACTGGAATCCATGCATTTCCACTGAATTATTTTTGGAATCTGATCCCTTATCATACCTGTTCATTCTTACTGCTGTTCTAATTTATCGTGACTAAATTCAAGATGGCTGCAAACGCAAACTTTGTGAAGATACTGGTCTGTATAAATCGCCTTGTAAGTAAACTACCAGTGCTTTTTCAAAGTTCTCAATGTCTCGCTTTAAATGTCAGGGCCCCTCGAAGTCTACCAATGAAGTGTGGAGCTACATTGAGCCTCGTGAAATGGGTGTAAAACAGTGATTTTATTTGCATGGCTAGCCCGGACGTCAAGCACCACTATTGAAAAAGATGTTGGTAGCATCGGGCTAACTAGCCAGATTTTGGAGTGCAGGGGACAAGCCGAGATGGGCTATGAGACATAATGCTCACACTGGTATCATGTTTCGATACACTTTAGGTCAATATCACACCGGAATTCTCCTTTAAGGCATTTCTTGAGAAGAAGGATGTTATTGGCTGTTCTCCTTACAGGATTCACATAATCTATTGCTCTGATTGGTTAGGTCAATCTAATTGCATGAAATTCCCTGTATTGATTGAAACACGCCCCATAATCACATCCATATGCCATGATACATTCTATGCAGAACTTGATTTGTCTTGCTATGCTAGGAGAGTATCAAGGTACTCCCTATGAGTTTTTAACACCACAGTGAGTCAAGAAAGATGATAATTTCGGTTACACTTTACTTGACAGTATCAACATAAGAGTGCCATAAATAAGTCATAAACGTTTATGACATAACGCTTTTGTAATTAAGTGTCATTCGGTTTTTGTCATAACAAGTTAGGGTTAGGATTAGGGTTCATGCGTCATGACACTGTCAAGTAAAGGGTTACCATAATTTCTTTCTTTCAGAAGATTTCACTGAAGTCGAATGGACAACATTCATGTTAACCCTTAGAACTCCAGCTAGCTCAGCTGCCAAGCTTCAGCTTACATTTGAGATGTGTAAATGTGTCACAAGCCCTGCATGTGAATGTACAGATATTTCAGAATGACAAATGTTAAGATTGCTACCACTGCCTAGCCTGGCTAACGTCAGACCTCATCTCGTAGAGATGGTGTCTGGGAACTAGACATTCATTTTCTCGTATTTGAAACGTTGTTTCGAATACCCCGAGCCGTTTATTGGGCGCTACGAATGTCTGTCAAATGCGTCTGTACATAGCTCATAACGGCTTCGGTGTGTCGTCATCATCTTGCTGCCCTCCCTCCGTTCTGTGATAGTTTTCACCTCAACGAAGGAACCAAAGTCCATATAATCCAGGCTGCCTAGCAGCGTGAATAAAATCACGCGCGTAAGGCAGCATGGGAAAACCCAGGCTAACCTCTGCCCATGACTCAAATAAAATATTTGGACATTTCATGATGTTTATGGACGTTCATGAGTTGGAGAACATTTTAGAATCAGCATGGATAGATAAACAGTTTTTGGCATTGTCTGCACAATGCACGACCTAATTAACTTGACCCTGATATTATACAAAGTAAACGTTTAATTATGTAGGCATGTGTCTATGTAGGCCTGTGTTGATCTATGATTGAATACACAAAACAGTATCCCATACTGACTTTCATAGTGTGAGACATGGGCGTAGATTTAGTGTGGGACACTAAGGACTAGTCCTAATCAAAATTTTAAGATGACAAAATTGTCCCCACCAATATTTTAGCAAACTCATTTGTGCTGCTGATCATTCCAGACAGTACAAGAAACGTCGTCATTTGATTGGCTGAAAAACCGAGGGGGAGGGGGAAGGGTTATCTGACACGCACGCTACACGCACAGAGTGTGTCAAAGCACAGGCTACTTTGCACTGGCAGTCAAGCGAGTGGGTGTGTCAACGACAACGGTAAGTTACTAGGGCTGTCTGCCAATACATACCCCATAAAAGGCCAGAGTAAAACATTTTGATATTCCCTTCGCCCTTCAGCATGTACATGTTTGCCCCTTTTTGTGGTTTGTAGATCAGCTATGCCACCTAAGAAGAAGAAAGGGGACATACAAAGCTTTTTCATTATGTAGGTCTAGTAGGCAAAATAACTAGCCATAAAAACTGGCAACTGGTGACCAGGCTTTCAAATGCGGATTTTACTGTGTAAAATAAAATTAGCTGTTAGGATATTACCCAGGATATTGTCACAGCTAAACTTAGCTTCTGTAATCTTTCAACCAAAGTTAGGAGTCATGTTGAATAAGGGTGTGCCGAACGGACATTCGCATAGGCTATAGCACAGAAAAGTCACCATCACTGACTGTTAATTGGGCTACCAATCTTGTAGTCGCAATTAACAATGAATCCGAGACATTTTCCTGTTCCTATTCTGTTTATGTAGGCTAATGTATTTGTGAATGTAGCCTGCACAATGCAAAGAAATAAAAGATAAACTATGGTGCATTTCCATACTCATAGAAATGAACATTGCGATTTTCAAAGATTTTCTTTGACTTGTTAGTTTTTTGAACATTTATTTTATCTAATGACATAGCAAACATGATGAATTGAATCCACATATCCTTGCACTTGCACAAACTATTTTTCACTAGCCTAAAACCTTGAGACTGAAAGCTGAAAGCTTGCGTTCACGTTCTACTTAAAGTGACAGGCACTCAATTAGATTTAGCCTACACACCACAAATCAAATGTGATGATATTAAAGACAAGTGTAGCCTAATAATTATCAATGTGATGTAAATATCAATGTGATGTATTCAAATGACTAAATATGTTCAGCTGTTAGTAATTATGCAGATCATAAAATACTATAAATAATTAACAATATAAAGTTTATATGAATATTAGCTAAAAAAAAAAAATCTTGAATTTCCCCTTGGAGATCAATAAAGTATCTATCTATCTATCTATATATCTATCTATCTAAATTTCAAAATATGAAATAGAAACCTATGACAACCATCACTTTCTACACGTGTGTGTGTGTGTGTTTGTGTGTGTTGTGTGTGTGTGTGTGTGTGTGTGTGTGTGTGTGTGTGGAGGGTCAATCAAATTCTATGATTGCCACTGATGTGAATGATTTCACAAATCACACAAACCAAATCAAATTTAAAAAATGTGCAAAAGTATCGAAATCGAGATTCTTCACTTACTGTTGGAATTGAAACAATAATGTTGGTATCGTGACAACAGTAGTTGGGAATGTGTCCCCACCAAAGCTGAGGCCATTACAAGATCATGCTTTGCTTTAATGTCAGCAGAGGTCTTTTTCCAGTATTTACTTTAAAGGAATTTTGTAACAAATTAACGATTTTGGGAGCATGACATGTAAATAGTGGTTGTTGTCTGTTTTGCTTTGGGCTCTTTAAAAGGAAAAACAATAATAACAAAAAAAACAGCACCTTAGTACATACATCACATAAAGACACAGCACAGCAGCACCTTAACTATAGTACATACATCACATAAAGACACAGCACAGCAGCACCTTAACTATAGTACATACATCACATAAAGACACAGCACAGCAGCACCTTAACTATAGTACATACATCACATAAAGACACAGCACAGCAGCACCTTAACTATAGTACATACATCACATAAAGACACAGCACAGCAGCACCTTAACTATAGTACATACATGACATAAAGACACAGGGTTACTAATGTCAGGAATGATTTTTCGTACTTTTGATTCTGAATACTTAATACATCAGGCAAATTTTACCTTTACCCTTTCCTCCATTTCACAATATATCCATATATAATACATCCACTTCACCAGGTCACTCACGATAACTTTCTATTTTTTTGAAACTGCGTTACAAAAATAGAGAAAACATGTAACAAATATGGTCAGTATGTTAAACATTTATTTACAGACTGAATTTACCTTGTGGTGCCCTGATCACTTCTCTAAAACCCTTCAATGTAACCTTTTGTATCCTTGTGTGCACTAATCAATCTTGCATAGTCTCCTGACAAGACTATAAATCTGTCTACATATCTCCTTTACTACTTTATTTACCCGCATGCTCTCTATCACTATACTGCAGGCTCATTGTATTGGCCTCCCCCATCCCTGTCCTTTGTCTTATTCCCCTCATTGCTCTACTTGTCTCCTGAGATGACCTCATGTCATCTCACACACACACACACACACACACACACACAAACTCTCCTTTTCTGGGTTTCTCTGGGTCATTTCACTGCATTCAAACAGTGTTTGTCTACGACCATTATAGAGATCACTGTTCACTGTTCTATAAAGCCTGTTGCGTTTTGGTCCTGATAATTTTATTTTTGTAGCAACAGAATTTCTTTCCATCCTATTCTGTCCTTCTTGCAATATTATGCACTGAACTTGAGAAAGCAGCAGTGTGCAAAGGCATGAGCATGACCGCTCCATGTCAGTGTAAGAATACTCCTGGCCTAGTGACATGTTGTCATACGTGACCCTGGAAGGATTGGTTATTTTTTCACACCATCTTTACCATGACACCAGGTCAGTGGTCACATGGTGAGCACACATTTTTGTCATACCCCCAAAATATCTCCCAGCTCAGTCTTAGAGACACAGCTTATGTCACTACAGCAACCTAAAAGCCATGACGACAGAAGCAGTCAATCAAGCTACTATGCAATACAAACTGAAAACTTAAAACTCAATCAGCCATAGCAAACCGTTCTATGCCCAACCAGTTGAGTTTAAAGACACCTGATTGTGTTTTTCTTTCATTCACTTAATTTCATTGAAATATGAGTAATTTTTCAAGATTTGTTTTCAGCATCAACCCTTGTCAAGCTATGGATGCCTCAACTCTGCAGTCACATTAAGATAGTTGAGAGGCGCTGTGCAGTGATTTGTACACATAACTTTGCATCTCACGTTGCTCGGACCCCATTTGCTTCCTTTCCTCACTTGGAAACACAAATGTAATCTTTTTGGAATTGTTGCCATTCTGCTCCCGTGATTACTAGTAGTAAAGTGTCATTTTTTAGTTATTTTACAAAATGAAAAATGTTTTTGTCCGGTCTTTTTTTAGAATTAGTGACTTTTTGTCAAAACTACAGGACAAAAGCAATAGAACACTTCAAAAATGTCCCTTATACAGAATACCAGCACAGCCACTGAAACAGCATGTTCATGTGCGATACCACAACACTCCATCTCTTGAGATAAGGGTTAATTACAGTATGCCACAATCATGGGCAATTATTCTTTCAACTGGCTGGTAGGTATCTTGCTTGTGTGGTGGTCAGTTGATAAAATTCGAATGATGTTTTTCAAAATAAATGTATGTCAAAAAACATTCAAACTAAAGTACATTTAGACACAGGTTAAAGACCGTATTCCGTTTTTCAATGTGAGCACAGAAAACATTCAGGGAATCTTTGCCATTTCCTTTTGTTGTGTTAAGGTGGGCCAGACAGGGTCAAGTGTCATCTCGTATAATAAGGTGGCAATGCAAAAGAGGTGCAGAAGAACCCCTCTGACCTACTCATGCTAGACACCACCACTCAACACTCAAAGTCCCCTCCATACATATTCAACTGCCTCTTCCTGAGGCTCCTCCATCCATAACAGAAGAGAACTCCTTTTGGCATCAGCAGAGTAGAGGGTGCTGAGGGAACTTGCCACAGAAGCATATGTTGCTCTTGCTCCAAAGGATTTATTACCTTGCAGAACTTAGAGGCAGCACTCAAATATCAGGGTGGCAAGAGAGCTGCTTGTGAGGAGTTGATATTGTGAGCGCTGAGGACTGTGAACAGGTAGGTAGTTCTTACCTCCTCTCTGGGTGAACAGTACACAAAAGTAGAGAAAATGGAGTATCTACATCTTTAAAATGCCAGCATTCTATCCAGTAGTTGAAGGAACCGTAAGAACCATGTGTATTCATTGTGAAAGAGCTGGACTGTACTAGAAAGTAATGCAGTGTTGTCTGTAGTGTGCTAAAGACTGCTACTGTAAATGCATGAGGATGTATAAAGTCATTAATATCTTTTTATCTCTTCACCAAGAATTTCTGTAGTGTCATTAATTTTGGCATCATAACAAGTGCGTTCAGTTTAAGTTGCCCTTTCAGAGCACAATGAAAACACTGAGTTATAAAACATTATGATGTAGTTTGTGTAGTGCACATGATGATTTTTATGTGTTCTAATCTAATTTTAGCCTTCCATCATTAAGTACCCTAAAGTTGTTCTGGCCATGCATGGTACATACGCTATGACAGGATTCTATTACAGTTGTGCAGTTTGGCGCCCACACACAAAATCATTTACTTGGACATGCAGGTCTACAGTATTAGTTTCAGGGATTGGAATCTGCGGAGCTGGATGGTGCTTGTGGTCAGGTGGTGTGAAGTCATTGCAGTGAGGCTGCAGGGTGATGGCTAACTATAGATGAGGGTGTGAGATCAAAATGTGCCCTGAGATTCCTGTATGGGTGGGGTTACAACCATAAAGAGGAAACAGAGCTCTAACTGTATCTATGTTTTTAGAAATAAATTGCTGCTTAAGAATATGGCATTTTCCTTGCAGTACAACTGAATTTGAAAATAACTATAAACTATGGACAGCACAATTAAGTACAGCACAATTATTTGGGGATTTTAGCATGTTTTAGTACTTATTTCTTTCAGATTCAAAAGTTATCAAAGAACTTACTGAACAATTTTACTCCTAAACAGAACTTTGTCAAAGTATAGCTGCTACACTGTTAATGTATAAAATGATGGAAATGTTTTATTACCAACATAAAACATGACCTGGTAAACCGTTTCAGTGTTCTATAATCTATCTGTTTATCCTGGTATGAGGCCCATTACATAATTTGCCAGCTAAAGTTTAAACCTTAGCAGTCATTTAACACCCAGGGGTATTTGTCGTCAATGACTGTTTTGCCTGAGTTATACCTCTAAGTCTCATTCTGGATAAGACACTTTGCATCCTGGTGAGTGTACTGAACGTGTTAAGCGTTGCCTGAGTTGATATATGAGAAGTTGGCCATGGATGCCGTGTCAGCTGTGAAGGAATTTTGGTGGACTGTAATCCTTCAAGCAGCACGTTCTAAGTGTGTCCTGACAAAGTGGTACTTGACTGTGGCTTTTGGTAAAATGGATTGCACTCGACTGGATGACCCACAGAACGGCGTCAATGTTGCATAAATTAAGCACTGACAGGCTATCTGATTCATATGGCAGCCATTTCTTCACCTACAACAAATGGCTATATGTTAGTGTGCTTTGCTAACTGAAAACAGAGTTAACTGCCAGCATTTCAGGATTGGCAATAAAGAAAACTTAGAAATAATTAGCCACTTTTGCATTAAAATACGAACACCATAACTTGTTTAATTTACAACCTCATATTAAACTTTATAGTGAGAAAAGATTTACAAGAAATATGTTTAAAGGTTCTAATTCGACTGTTACATGCAAAAGAGAAAATGGGAAATGTTTTGGAGAGACTCCCTGGCTCTGCCCATAAATTGTAAATATATTGTGCAAAGGGAAATACGCATCTTTAATCACATTCATAAGGTGTTTTACTGAAATACCCACAAGGTATTTTTTCATTTGAGAAAACCCTATTCAGTGACAGAGTTTCACAACGTTACCATATCAAAAGAGCAAAATATGGTAATGACATCAACTATTGTGTTCTATAATAACTCATATTATGTTCTGTGCTCATCGAGGTCTCATCGAATAGGTAAATTACTCTTGGTACATCCGCAATGCGCACAGCAGGTCCAAGTCATTTTAATTTTATCCATCCAAGCTGCTAGTGCTGATTCACGAAGGGCTCCTGTTTTGAAGTGGAATTTTGCTCAAGAGCAATGAGTGCATTTTAATCAGTAAAAGTGATTAAATTAAAGTATCTAAAGTATCTAAATTAAAAGATTACTTTTCATATAATCACCCTATCACACCTCTCCAAAGTAACAACCTTGTGTTTCCACAACGAAACTCCAGTGATTTTTCACATAGATCTCTCTTTCTCGAGGTCACAGAGTACGAAAAAAAGAAAAGCTAGAGCTAGAGCAGCCAAGCAGCTACAGTGCTACACTCTGGGGGGCGTGACTTTAAAGGTGCCACCAGAACAGACAGTACTTGTGACCTTGAGAAACAGAGATTTGTATGAAAAGAGTTCTCCTTTAAGCCTCTATCAGACCCTGACAGATGTCTCTGTGCTGTGAGATGGACATATACGTAGGTACAGTTAGCAGGTGAGAATACCTATTTTACAATTTTTACTATTCCACCACTATAAAAAAAACAGTAACATTATATTCGATGGCTATACACTTTTTATTCTGATATGTACTCTATCAGTCACCTTAGGTAAGGCCAGCAAGTTGGTAAGTAAGGAAATAGACCTTTTTGGGCACACAAACACACACACACACACACACACACACACACACACACACACACACACACAGTTAACTATGTGTTAATAGCCAACACTGTGTATTCCCTAAAATAAAGTCTTACTAGCACAGTGTGTTATTAATGATGGTTGGTTGTACATATTTTCTGTTACATATTTTAATAATATTGTTTGTATCTCGCTTCTTTTATCAGAATCAATGTGACATGGCTCAGTTCAATGAAGTGAAATGAATTATAATAATACGGCAACCCCACAACCTAGAGCCCAGCTTCATTACCTAACTTAATGCTATAGCACGAGTATTAAGTATTTTGACACCCATCCCTTTTAATGCTAAGAGATGGGCAGAAGGCCAAATTCTATTTTGGAAAACACTGATATTCTATTTATTATAATATATCAGAATATTTCTGCATTCAATGTCCACAAACAACACCATCATACAATGACAGCCAAACTCATCACAAATGATATATGAGGCCACAGGGGTTGTACTTTTTGTCCAACATGTCAAGACTGTGCTCTTGCTTAGCATGTAGTGTCAAACTCACACTCTACTTCTGTCACCCGCTGCGGCTGCTGCTCTGCATACTGCTGATTTGTAATTAGGTTATGGAGCTTGTCTCCAGTTTCTCACTGCGCAAAAAATTGCTTCCTTTTAAGCAGCCGCCGTTCTTATGAGAGAAACATGTGAAGGCAGAAGGTGAGCGGAGCAGAACTGTGTGTCACTGTCCAAAACCATTGACAGCTAATGTGTTGATAATAGCATCAGGGGGCAATGTCAATCACACTGTAGAAACACATATAACTTTTTTTTTCCCCCTTTCTAAACTTTTAGGGTTATGAGTGAAGGGTTTCATGTGACCATGAACATTTGTCCCCCTGCCTGACTGCTAAAACCCCCTATCGTCCCCGGACATCTCCAATGTCAATCTGTTTGGCTCCTTACTGTTGCGGAAGCACAGCCTGTTTTCAAGCATCAGCCAAGACCTTAGTAAGACAAGGGGGGAGCCATTCAGGGCAAGCATGCAGATTTAATGTGGACAATAGTTAAAATGAGGCCCATCACAAATAGCTGCAGGAGACTATTTACAAAGAGAGGACAATTAGAGGTCCTTGAACCTGATAACATGTACCTCACTACACTACACTTTCTGATTTCTTACTGATCTCCTGATACACTTTCTTTTTTATTGGCAAATACATGTTTGTTTGTTTGTTTTTGCTCCTCATATACAATCAAAACAATAACAATCCATGAAGATACACATTAAATATACACTGCTGATGAATCCCCCTATGCAATATCCAAACAAAATCACAAGCTACATTTATATCTGAATTTACACATACAAGCTCATACTCTCTGCCATACATATTTGTAGTTCTGGAGTTAAGTATTGTACACATATCAGAGAAATGCCTTCTGTACTTAAGTGATAACATCATATGCAAGATATTCTCTAAATATTTTTTCACATAAAATAAAGTGCTCCCTGATCTACACAGAGGTAAATACAATGGACGCACAACATGACCTCCAACCAGTTAAGACGTTCCGACATCATGTGCCACATAATCAATGAAATACATGGATAGACCAAAATAATGGCAATCAGAATGATCATAACTACCACTACTAGTGTCAGAGTGGGCTGTGAATTGTTATCAATTCAGTAACAAAGAACATGAAGATCAGATAATTGTTTTTCCTTATGTTCCAACACATTGAAGTCATATCCACTGAAACCCCCACAATTTCTTGTTTAAATATCAAATTCTGTACCTCTATAGGAGGCAAAATAAAACAGAAACAAACCAAACTGTTGTTTCTTATGATACGATCCATTATTCAACACAAAATATACCACTATAGTAACAGCAGCGAGGAATGGTATGTATATCATGTATGTATTCAAAATTTCATTAAAATTAATGAAAAAAAAAAAACCAGTCAGCCACAATTTACTCACAGGTAACGAAGCACTCACCTCGGAGTTACATCATATGGCACATCATAGCTACTACAAACTCCAGGTTGCAGATAAGGTACAAAATAACCCCACCTCTTTTACCTGTACCCAATGAACAGTCTGCTAACTGAATAAAAACATTGAGGTCAGACTTTACTGTAAAATTTACTAACTAGTCATTTATGAGGCATGTGATACCAGCCACAGAGAGTGGATTACATAGCCCACAGACGTGCTTCCACTGAACCATTATGGTCATATGAGTTCCTTCATTTACAATCTGTTTAAAATTAACCCCCAGTGTAAAGGTCTGTGCACAATCTCTCAGTAGTCAAGTGTATGTGCCAACATTGGAAGGATGACTAGCAGAACTGATTTTTGATTGATGGATGGATGGATACATGGATGGATGGATTACTAAGAGATTGGGTATGTGTGTACAAAATAGCGTCAAAATGTATTTCCCTGTGTATGCTGGGAAGGCACTGTTGTTTTATTTTAGCATGAAGACAGTGGAGGAAAAAAATGCCATTGGCATTCAGAGCACTGAAAAGTACATTTGAAGCATTTTGTCTTCTATTGACATTTACTACTATTCTATCAAGGCCTGAGCTCCCATTTATTGTACTTGGATATAGAATTTCAATTAAATTACTTTTATTTTTTGTCTTTTTATAGTCAGGCGAATTATTCTACAAATAATTCAGAAAATCTAAATATCAAAGATGATACCGATTCTTGTGCTTGTTTCACTTCGACACCTCATCTTCACCTCATCGCCTCATTGACAACCACATCGTTTTGTCATCAACTGCAACTTCAACAATGATAACAGTTTAAATCTCATTCACTCAGCTGTACAAATGATTGCATCCTCACTGGGGAGTTCTACATTTACATGCAATTGAAAGTTGCCAGTTGGAGGAGCTGTGGTACAAGCAGCATCCCCTACCCTACTACATATGGGCTCAGTGCCCACAAGTGACGTGTCAAGTCCTTACGGCCCTTCCCCAGACGAAGCTTAAGTCTGAGGAAGGGCCGTAGGGGCTTGAAACATCACTTCAAATAAAACTTTAATGGGAGCTCTCTGGTGTGCGGATCTTCACTTTTCCTTGAACTGCAGTGCCCACAAGGACACAGGCTCGAGTCTGACCTGAGGTCATTTCTCAATCAAACAATCCATAGCTCTCCCATTCATTTCCTGTACACTCTCCACTGTCATAAATGCTCTCAATAGAGGGCTCGAAGAGGTTGAAAATAAATCTTGAAAAGGGGGAAGTAGCAAGTCATTATATTGAGATCTCTAGTGTATCTAGGCTCTGAGTGATTTCTATTTTTCTTGCTGCAAGACAATGTTTTTAGACGCAAGACACACTAGTAATATTTTTGAATAGGACAGGTAGTGATTGTCTGGCAATGCCTTCTCATTCACAGTTATGCTTTGCTGTTTATATTCTCTCTATACAGACCCCTCTGTTGCTGTAAAACTCTAAGCTAAAGCAAAGATGAAGTTGCCAAAGTCGAAAGTGACGGATAACTCTGCCGAGGGGCAGAAAGGTAAGGAAAAAAAAGGAGATCGAACAATAAAATAAAACAAATCTATATCACCAGGTAAACAGCAATGTATGGAGGAAATAAATAATTAGCTATTTTCCTGATGTTAGATGAACCAATCATCTCTATCAAACATCTCTCCTGTTATTCCCAAGAGAATTTCTATTGCATTTGCTACTTTGAAAAGATTATGGACGATCTACGGTACTCATCCAGGACTCCCGAATGACAGTAGGACACATTCTGACCAGCAAAGCAAACCATTGGACCGTGCCACATCATAATCCATGTGAAAGTGTTGTGATGGAGTTAAATAATACACCATCACATACAACACTGAGACTGAGAAGTGATCCTCTTGATACAACACAAACCAGCATCAACATTTGAAGAATTCAGTGGAGTGAGCTATGTTCAATTCACAGTCAAAGTAGACTGTACGCATTTGTGACAACTGACGGTTTCCAGGCTTTTTTATTTATTATTATTATTATTATTATTATTATTATTATTATTATTTTTCCCCACATTTTTACAGTTAAACATTTGTAAGTTCAAGTTCACCTTTCATTTTTTTTGCATGTGACATTTTATTTATTTAATTGACTGGGTGATAAATCCATCCCATGTTCATGTTAGGTACATGCCTATTAATTCGGTGGTAGGCCTGACCAATTATACAGGTACAAAGTAGGCAAATTCATCAGCAAATAGGCTATAAACCTAAGCCATGATTAAATGGGCAAAAATGCTATAAGAGCATTTGCCATACTTAATCTTACCTGCAATTATTGTTTTTGTATTTTTTTTTCCACTCGCCTCACGCCTGTTTACTGCTCTGCATTCCTCCTAATCCGCTCCACACTTTGGGAACCACAGATTTAACACCAGTTATTTGCATTTATCTTTGCATCGCTTAAGTATCACAAAAACAGCTCATATTATGGTATGATATTTCCATTGATATTGGAACAGAGAAAATATGTGGAGAAAGAACATGAATCTTATTAGCATGTCAAATAAGCATGTTCTCTTTGGAAGAAACAAGGTTTGCACCCATGCTTTTCATCTAGCTTGTTTTGCTTTGAATGCAGTTGGGACTTTAAGAAACATGCTTTTTGAGAGATGAGCAATAAGAAAACAAAGATCAACCAAGGATGAGCATGAAAATGGTGGGATTTCTGTAGGGAATGGGAAGTATCTCACATCACAGAAAATTCCTCCATGTCAAATACAATCAAAATGTGAACAATGAAAATATGGATTGTTCCATTGTCCGTGGAAGGAACAAAATGCTGCACAGTTCTGAAAATGCTGTGAACATACACATCTGAGGATGGAATGTATTGATGATCGGGGGAAAAAAAGAACTACAGTAGAAGCTGATGATTCATCAGATCCATGCAAGGTCTCCAATACTCACAGTTCTAACAGTTACAAACTAACCATCAACTACACACAGAGAAGAGGATGAGAAGAAATCAGAGGTGGACACTCATCTACAATTCATGCCATTGTGTACTTATATATCTAAAAAGATGTTATATGTACTTCATGCTAATTTCCAGCAACTTTATATCCTGCTTTTATAAGGATGTCCTGAGGGATTATTTGTTTCTGCCACCATTTAGAATCTTCTACAAAGGAAAGCCCATTTCTTACACATTTTGTTGATCCTCTCCATTTGTCTTTGTCTGTTTGTCGACAATCTCTGTCAATGTTCCCAAGTCACACGTTTGACAATCTCTTGTCCTGTTTCCTTCCACCATCGTATTGTCCATTTATGTTAAAACACCTACAGTAGAAGGTGCAGGTGCTGAAGGAGAGTCCACCAAGAAGAAAGGTATGCCTCAAAGGATCACAGTCTAAACATTTGAACAATTTTTCAATACAAATGTTCGGACTGTTTTCTTTGACTGCACATATTCACTGAATATGCATATGACTATGACATATGTGACTATATGCTTGCTAACTTCTGTGTGGATGTCCCATGACTCATCAAATCCCTATTAAGGGTTTAAACAGACTCATGTCTAGCTGCTAACATAGCTATTAAAACACACCAATGTACACATATAATTATAAGGTCACTGCAGTTATTACATGGCTTGGAGGAAAACTTGATTGTGATTGGCAAACTGAGGGGTAAAGAGGTCTGATATTTTACAGACTACACTGTGTATCAGACCTTTACAATGCCCAAATCAAAGTAAAGGCTATCTAAACAGTCCCACTAGGATCTTGAGAGGGTTTGTTGCTTATATTGCGGCCAAAAGTGACTGAACTTGCTCTTTGAATTACTGGGGTTATTATTTTTGGGGAATTACTGACTGATTTTTGTTTTTAAATTACATATAATTTCTTGCATTTCTTTTGTGGGAATTATCAAGGTAATACAAGAGAAATACAAACCTGGGAAATCCTTCAATTTGACTGGATTTGCTAAAGACACAGGTAGCAAAAATAATTCAAACTTAATTCAAAGTTTAAGATAATTTCTATAGAAAGCAGCCATGTAATAACAAAGTGAACATTCTTACTGGGACTCGCACTAACAAAACTGTCCTTATTTTCTCAACACCCCTACAATCTCACAAGGGGCACAAAGGTTGAACTTTATCAAAACCTTTTACAAAACATAGCTACACTATTCTTCTTTAGTGTAGCTATGTTTTGTAATAAATTACAATAAACATTTTTTTAATAGGTGACAAGGACATTTCACTTTGTTCACCAGTATTCCTCTGCCTAATTTTCTGTGCGCTATGCATTTTAATATATAAATAAAAATGTCTTATAATTTATGTCCATAAAAGAGGAGTAGCATGAGCACATATCCATTGTCCAGATGCTTGAGAGTAGTTGATCTAATGTTTCATTACAATCTTTTAAAAGCCTAATTAATTAAAACAACATGTCGCTCCACATTACTTTAACAGGGTTACTGCTTGATTACACTGTTCTAAAATCTGTTTTTGCAATGCATATGTCTGACTAATTGCATTGCCTTTCTGTTTAGGCATCAAATTTAGGTCTAAGGTGCCTGGGGTCATGATCACACAATATATTGAAACGCTCCCGGAAGGAAAAACCACTCCAGACTTCACTCGCAAACCAATTGCATTGACAATTCAAGAGGGTAAGGCTATGCTAAATTAATTATTGGTTATTAATGACAAATATTTGCTCTTGCAAAAACTTATTGGAAAACTTCACAAGCACAACAGGAGTTTCTGCCCTAAGCACCATTTCTATAACTTCCCAAAGTGATGCTCAAATTGCAATGCAAAGTTAGTGCACTGGAAGCAATACAAAGTTAGTGCACTGGAAGCAATGCAAAGTTAATGCACTCTAATGTGTGGTGGACACTGCATGTTTTACATGTTTTAAAGATTTTACTGTACATTGACTACAAGCCTGACAACAAGGCATTTCTAAAAAAAGCTAGCAGTATAAAAATCTGAGCTCCATGCCAGACTGCACCCATATTCATCAGACCACCATGGTAACAGGTGGGATGGCCAGAATGAAACTCTGTGACCTTGGTCACATGTCAGTCAGTGACTCAGGTTTATGTTGTGGGAAATATTAAAAGCACAGGGGAAGAGTCGTGGGCGAGAGTGACTAAATTTAGGTGTCTATAATACTGGAAATGATTTACTGGATTTGCTGCTTCTTCTCTGGATGCTTGTCCACGGCACGGGACAAGCATCAAGGACGCAATGTGGCTAGAAAGAAACCAAATAGCTCCTATTGCATATCACTCTCCTAGCCTCAGCCCAAATGAGGTGTGCAATACAAGTGGTGATGATACAGGTTACACAGATAGCATATCAAAATGTTGTGCTAAAATATAGCATTGTTCTTATTTGGATATTAAAGAAAACAATGTGGGTCAAGAAAGCGTTCCTTCAGGGTATAATAAATCCCTATGAGTATCTAAACCATTTTTATAATAACATATGTAAATTCAGAAGCTCAGAGAATATAAGCAACAAAATATACTGTAGGCATAGCATACACCAGCACTGCAATAGCACCTGTATCTTTCTTGTTATAGATTTAACAAACTTTCAGAAAGATGTTTGCCTTAATCTCTGAAATGAGCCATGTTCGAGAGCATCATTCTAGAGCCCACCCTACCAATAACTCTCACTACATTAACACCTCATTGCTATCATAAAGTTGACAGCATTTAACTCCTCTTTAACTGGAAGCTAAATCGTCCATAATGAAAGCTTGGGAATTGTTTACACCATTATTATAATTATTTTTTACCGTGGAATCACTTGTGTAATATGAATAGCTGTGCTAATCATGATGTTTCAAAACGCAGGGAAGCTTGCCATATTTAAAGCCATTGTGCATGGAGAGCCAAAGCCTGAGGTCACATGGAGAAGAGCCAATGGGGAAATGAGCGACCCGGAAAAGTTCCAAAGCAAATATGACGAAAATACAAATGAACACACCTTAGAGGTAAACATCACTGGCTTTATCATGAATATGTAGAACAGGATGCCTGCAGACACATGGCAGTCTCACATGGCACGCGCACACACACACACACACACACACACACACACACACACACACACACACACACACACACACACAATCACATTTGTTGCTTATCAATTAATTGTGCACTACTGATTAACATTGTCAGTCATCCTTCAGATACCTAATGTAAGTTCGGATGAAGCTGACACCTACAAGTGCTATGCCAGAAATGAATTTGGAAAGGCTGTGTGCACTGTCATGCTGAATATTATTGAAGGTATAATAACACAACATTACAAATGCTTCAATAATATAATTCAACTGAATTTAATGGGATTCTGATTTAATCAACACCACCATAATATCTGTGTATTTTTGTTTGTTTCATGGACATCATTGTATAAAAAGTTGGTTTCAAAAAGAAGAAGGAGATGGCAAAGTCTAAAGAAGGTATGCAACATATACAAAGTAACAAAATACCTATGGTTTAGCTTCATAACTGTCATGATCTTTCCTCTCTTAATGTACTTTATGTGTATATCACATTGTACTTTTCTGTACATTTCACATTTTACACTTCTGGTTAGATGCAAACTGCATTTAGTTGTCTCTGTACTTTTACTCTGCACAATGACAATAAAGTTGAATCTAATCTAAAAAAATCTAATCTCTTTAATCTTTAAGGACCTAAACAAAATCCCACAGAGTTCAGAAAGATGTTGAGGAAAGGGTGAGTCACTGACTGATTTATTTGACATTATAAGGACATGGAGTGGTACATTGTTGGAGAGGAGAATACAGAAGCTAATCTGTTCATCCAACTTTTCCAATTTTCCCCCTTCTATGTATACTTTGCCAGTTTTCTGTACTTAATGATATTCTGTACATAATGAAATGTGAAATTTAAATGCACAAATATAGCTGCAAGCAGAAATGAGGGGGCCAAGCAGAATAGGCCAGAGTAGCCACGGCGACAAGATAGAACTCAGCAGACATCCGCGATCAACATTTTCAACTTGTGTAACATAAAAACATAACTGACTTTGTAGGGCTGAAACAGGGCTGAGTATTGCTGCTGCCGCCGCCAGCCAGCCCCTCCCCCACCTAATCACCCCTGCCCGTCCCGCCCTGCTGTTGCACACATGCTTTAGAATGAACTGGATGGAACATGTTGTCATCAGTTTCACATCAAAAAATAAAAGATCGATAAAACACATCAACAACTACAGGCCAAAACGCATTTTTGGCAATTGCAGCGCCCCTTAGAGGTCAAAGGTCACCACATTTTTTTAAGTCCTTCTGATGGGGTCATTAATAGGTATGCTAACTATGCTAGCAATGCTAACTATGTTAACCATGCTACTTAGCTAACTTAACTAACATTTTCTAGCAGTTTTGTTAAACATGTTAACTATGTTAGCAAAGCTAACATGCTAACTATGTTAACCATGTGACTTAGCTAACCTAGCTTATCATGTTTAGTAGTTATGCTAACTAGGATGACTAGCATGCTAA
Organism: Alosa alosa; assembly: GCF_017589495.1. Taxonomy (NCBI): domain Eukaryota; kingdom Metazoa; phylum Chordata; class Actinopteri; order Clupeiformes; family Clupeidae; genus Alosa; species Alosa alosa. The sequence goes on along the minus strand of NC_063198.1, from coordinate 17,018,208 downwards.
CAATGTTAACATGCTAACTATGCTAACCATGTGACTTAGCTAACCTAGCTAATCATTTTTAATAGTTATGCTAACTATGCTAACTAGCATGCTAACATGCTAACTATGTTAACCATGTGACTTAACTACTAAAAATGATTAGCTAGGTTAGCTATGTTAACTATGCTAACTAACATGCTAACAATGCTAACATGGTAACTATGCTAACCATGTGACTTAGCTAACCTAACTAATCATTTTTAGCAGTTTTGCTAACATGCTAACTATGCTAACCATGCTAACTAGCTACAGTGGGTAGGAGTCATAGTTGATGACAAGTGTTGACATAGTTGATGACAAGTTAAAAGTAGACCGTTTAAAAGTTGAATGTAAAAAGTTCAGTAGTTTAATTGGTTACATGGTTTAACAGTGGATTATTGTAGTGAGGACTTTTATTTTGAAACAGTTTTGGGCAGAGGAAACAGTTGAATAGGATGTGTAGTCTTAATTGACCCAGATTGTATGCTTAAAGCCTGAGGCTGCAGGTGGCCTGAACACCTGCCATAGGATTCTAATTGCTTAATGGCCGTATTACGATGTCAAAATGTTAGGTCTATGGGGATTTTTTAAAAGTTTTTCTTTAATAGTTTAATAGTATAAAAGTTTCAAAGTTGAAAAAACATAGCAACCCGATCTGTTTGAAGACCTACGTTACAAAGTTTGAATGAAGTTTCTAAGTTAAACTGTTCAAGAGAAATTGCGTATGGAAAAAGTGGTAAGCGGAATAATAATAATAAGAAGTAGTTGCCTAGGAAGAACAGTACAGTGCATTTTCATGCACTGTAATAATAAGAAATCATAGAAACACAATGGGTGCCTTCACAGCTTCGCTGCTTGGCCCCCAAATATACTCACGGAAACAGTCGCCAGAACACTGGCTAAAAAATCAGGGACATCAAAGTAATGGCTAAATTTAAATCATACTGTAGCCTGGATATTGAGACATGGGCTAAACGTGGTTAAAACTGAGTTCGACCAAAAAACAAATAAAGTTAACTATAACAAACTTCAACCCTTTGTGGAACTATTTGTTATCTTCCAACTTCAAGATGACATCAAAGATGCTCCAACTATAGCAAGTTTCAAATCCAGATTAAAACCAAGCTGTTACCTAATGATTTCTGCTAACTGATCAAATGCTGTTCTTCCTCACATTGAATTGGCTCTGGGCATGAAATGTGCTATATAAATAAACTTGCCTTGCCTTGTCTAGTAAAAAGCAGACGACTGAAAAGAAGGAAGGAGAGATTGATGAGGATGTCTGGGACATATTGTTGAGCGCTGATAAGAAGGACTATGAACGTATATGTTTTGAGCATGGCATTACGGACTTCCGTGGAATGCTGAAGAAGCTGCAGGAGATGAAGAGAGTACGAGAAGAGGAGCAAGCTCAGGTATACTTTGAGACGAAACAAAAAATAGCAAAATCATGTATCCTTGTCACTCGTCAAGAAATGATTATATTCCAAATGCAAAATTGTTCTTGTGGACAACAACAACCAATGAGTTTAAGGTTCTGATCAAATCGAATTTCTGTGTTTGACTTTGCAGTTCATTCAACATCTAAGTAATCTCAAGCAGATTAAAGTCAAATCAGAGGATACTGCTGAATTTGAACTTGATATGGACCTGAAGGACCCCAACAGTCAGGTTTTCATCTACAAGGTTAGTGGGGGCTTTCTTGTCAGAAATATTGTGTTACATACTACCGTTTCAGTAAAACTGTTTAATTTCCTTTAAGAAGACGACCTTAATGGGTTTTTGAGGTCACTGAGTTTTGCATTTGTTTCATGACTACTAGGATGGAGTTATGGTTGCTTTCAGTAAAGACATGGAAGGGGATATGAAGCATTGTCTGAAACAAGTTGGAAAGAAATTTGTTTTCACTGTCAAAAACCTGAAACCAGAGGATGCTGGACTTTATCAACTGGACGTTGAGGGTGTTAACATCTTCTCTACTGATTTCAAGCGTAAGTATTGTACAACAACAATTTGGTTGGTTACTGCATGATATCAGAATGAGAATAATCATCTGATTGCAATGAAACTTAATGATGTTTTACCACATCACACCTGATTACTGAAAATCTATACTCCTTTCCCAACATCAGTTCCTCCTGTCGAGTTTGTTGTCAAAATCCAGGAAGTTAAGGCAGAGGAGAGGCAAGATGCTCAATTTGAATGTGTCCTCAGCCTGCCAATGCCTGAGATTACATGGACTCTGAAGAACAATCCTATAGAGAACAGCGAGAAGTATGAGATAATTGTGTCTGAAGACAAGCTTATCCATAAGCTTCTCATCAAAGATTGTATGCCTGTTGATGGTGGAATCTATGCGGCTATAGCAGGCCTCAAATCTTGCAGTGCTTGGCTGATAGTTGAGGGTAAGAACCCTGTAAATATATTTATTTCACATCAAAACAAGCAATGCATTTCCCTTATCCAATTACATTTTGTACTAATTTCTCATTAATCTTTCAAAATTGTCAATTTAGCTGACAAATCATCGAAGGGTAAGAAAAAGGAGAGAAAAGCAGGTGTGGCTGGTGGAGGCCAAGACCTGGCCAAGATTGCAGCCGAGCAGGCGGAAAAAATGAAAAAAGATATGGAGGCAGCCATGGAGGCAGCAAAGAAAGCCAAAGCAGACAGGGAAGCAGCTGACGCTGCAGCCCTGGAGGGTGCAGATGCTGCATCAAAGCAGAGAGCAGAGGACAGGGCAGCAGCGGCTGAAAAGGCGGCAAAGGAGGCGGCTGAGAAAGCAGCCAGAGAAGCGGCTGAGAAAGCAGCCAGAGAAGCAGCTGAGAAGGCTGCGAGGGAGGCCGAGGAGGCAGCCAAGAGAGCAGCAGCATTAAATGATGCCGACGCTGCCGCCAAGGCGGCTGCAGAGGCAGCCCTGGCTGCGGCCAATAGGCCAGGGGCCACCAAAGAAGAGATAGAGGCGGCGGAAGCTGCTGCAAGGGCGGCCGCAGAGGCTGCTGCAAAGGCGAAGGCTGATTCTGACGCAGCAGCAGCGGCAGCAGCGGCAGCGGCGGCGGCAGCAGCAGCAGCAGCAGCGGCAGAAGGGGCAGAAGGGGCAGAAGAAGGGGCAGAGGGAGCAGAAAAAAGGAAACGCGTCCGAGATGGACCACTTGTTCCAGATACCATCATAGGTAGGGTGTGCTCAGTAAAAGCTTCTTTTGAATGTCTTACAGAATCTTTTTTATATCTCTTCCTTAAATCTCTGACTGACAATGAGTGGCTGTTGGACCAGATACTGGAAGAACAGTATAAGGTCATTCCTTGTCAAATAAGATAAGGTTGTTGCTGCACCATCTCAGATTTATTTCAAACCTTGTCTATATCAGGAATGAGTCCCTAAACCAAGGCCTATGAAATATTTCTGTTCAAATCATATGTCTTCATATTATTTTCAGCCCTTGAAATTACTTCAGTTTTACAGCCTGAAAATCACATTGTCTGGTAAGCAATGTTTGGGCATTAATATAATGAAAAGTATTATTCATAGGCAGCCCAAACTTAAGTAAGGTAGAAGACAAACATGCTCTCAGCATGACTAAACCATTAAAAGTTTGTACGGCATTCTCATTGATTTTCTACAAGGCCCTAGATTTCGGTATCAATAATCATTTTATTTTTTTTACATACATAGGCCTACTATATTTTATTAATGTTGTACCAATATTTGAGCTCTCCACATATCATGGGGCTTGAAGATTTCAAGGATTTTCGGTCATTTTCATAGGATTAAAGTGGTATGTGGGGCAGTTAGTAGGCACTTGAAAATCTTTGTGAAAGTAGCTCAGTGTATGAGACTTTATTGTACAAAGTGCAATTGTATCATTGTTTTGCCTCAGGGCCAAGAATGAAAGCCTATAGGTATACAATGTAGCCAAGCAAGTGTATTTATATATTAATGAAACATGGTACATGATTGTCACTTACTATAAACCGAGCTCTTACTATATTGGCAATTACTATAAACCAAGCTATTCCCACCTTGGTTTTTGTGTTCCTAGCTACCCCACATACCATTTAGACCTATAACATTACCAAAAAATGCAATCACACCTTGTTTTATCCTTAACATCTTCTGTGCATTTGTTGCAGACACCTCAAATATTGGCTTAACATTACCAGTAATAAAGTATTGTATTTGTAGACAAAATAATGATAGGTGCCATGTCGACATTTCACAGGTCTTAGTTTTGGGACCTAAATATTTGGTAGACAAACTTTGAGCAAAATCTGAGATGGATCTGAGATGGATTTGCCAGCAGTTTACCCAGATTATCTTAATAACATCTGGACCAACAGCCACTGCGTTCCAAGTACGCAAATATAGTTGACTTGGGCCCATTTACCTAGTATCTGCTAAAACATACTAAATTATTAGAGGCTTTTAATTGCACAAAATGCACATTAGCATTGTGTTTACAACAACTGATATTGATTAAAAAAAAAAATATTTAGCACAATAATTACTACAGCAAACCAAGGTGGTGTTTGCTGTGCTATGGCAATATGTGAATTTCTTAGAAAATATATGAAACAAAACTTTTTAAAATGATGATTTTACATGTAATTTAACATACTTTTTTATATTAAGACTGCATATGTTATATGATTTTACACTTTTTAATGTGCATTGATTTTACGGGAGAAACTGTTTTGCTGCCCATCATGTCTGTCAGTCTATGTGCAATGTTACCTGCATAAGTAAGTGTTATCCTGTATTGCACCACAGTTTTGTTTTTCTATTTGTGGTTATTATTGCTATTGTAATGCGGAGTCCATTCCAGGATGCTTACTTGATGATTATAAAACATAAATGCAACTCATCATGGTGAATTAAATAGGACACAAAACACATCAATAAAATGACACATCAATAACTTGGTTATGGTTTAACCAAAACAGTCACACTTCACATTATTCAAACACTACTAGAAACAATACATGCACAGCTTTGTTTAACACATAATATCTGTTTTACATTCATAATCAACAATAGGACAGTCACAAAGCGACATGGCAAATAGTCAAAATGGTGCAGGAGGCAAAGCCAAGGGTCGCTCTCGCACCAAGCAAGGCCCACTGGTCCCAGACACGGTTGTGGGTAAGACAGTCTGCATGTGCAGGCCGAGGATGCATGTAGAAATTCAAAGCCAGGTGGTAACATTTTTAATGCGACTATGTGTGATAACCTAGAATTGTGTTGTGTACATTTTGTTAAGTGTGAATGTAGTATCACACTTAATTAATATAGATATAACGATATATAGTTATTAATTAACAGAGGCAAACTAATAAATAAAATTTAGAAGTTCATCAGACAGGGTTCCCACTCTAAGTGAAATTCCGTGAACCGATTTTTCTGAAACTGAATTTCATTGACCTACTATATAGTGAAGGGTGCAATATACCGACCAAAGATTTCAGAACAGTTCTGTAGCGTTCAAGAGTCTTTTTTAGGGTGGGAGATAAATAAATGGACATTGAATAAACAAAGTTATGCGAACCACAAATACCACATCTGTTAAAGCTAATAACCAGATATACACCAATTCTGAGTGGAAATATTTGTATTAATGTATTTTGACAAGTAAATTTTAAACTGCTATTAAAATTCCCTGATATTCCATGACTTTGCCCCCAAAATGATAAAATTCCCTGACTTTCCATGGCCCGGTTTCCCAATAACGATCGACGACGACGCTTACGAGGGTTTTCTACAATTCATCTCAAGATTGTTCGTTTGTTTTTTTCCGAACATGCTCGTAGCATGAACATGTGTGCACTGCTTTTAAGATGATCTTAAGGGGAGCTGTCTGAGTTAATAGTTCTGAAATATCCTCTAATTTGGTGACGTCAGGTGACTGCACGTCACAGCTACTTAAACTTTGCATCTAGCCTAGGCTACATTAGGCTAATTCACTTCAATACGAAAATAGAAAAACTTTGGCATCTACATGTAAATATCCCCAGCTGGCTATATACCACACAGAGACATAAATAACATTAATTATTTAAGATTAGATTGTTTCACCGGTTTCATATTTGTTGCATGATGTATGGACATACTGTAGGCTTAGGCTATTTGTTCTTTGCTACTTGTGAGTGCACCACTGTCACTGAAGAAGACGTTTGAAGATGAGAAAGAGGTCGAGTATAGCGAGGAAATGTGTAGTCTTAATACCATAAAGGCTTGGATTTTGACACAGCACAGGCTAAACTACATGTTACTTACTCTGCTTGTACTTTATAGGCCTTATTAAGAGAGCCTACAATTAGACAAAGAGAATTAGAGATTACAATTAGAGAATTGCAAACTATTCTGGCAATGTCTCATTTCATAACTTAATTGCATTTTTGTCCATTTTAATCACATTATTATGAACATGAAATGAATGCTAATTTGCACACAAAAATCTGATTCATTACAAGTAAATGCACGTAAGTAATCCAACGTAAGTTGGATAATTACAGTCTTAGTTGTAATTTCCCTGTATGTCCTGTGGGTGACCTTAGTGAGACGTACCTGTTAAGACGCTCTTAGCCTCTGGATCGCTTGTAGACCCACGAGTGTTTTCACAACATTCTTAAGCAATGATGGTTTCGGAAACAGTCCACAAATCTTAAAACATTTGTAAGAGGAACTTTACAACCTTCTTAGGCTTATGATGCTTTCAGGAAACCGGGCCTATGTCTGGAATAGACACAATTCCATGATATTCCAGAATTTTCATGACGTGGGAATCCTGTTAGATACTGGTGTTTTTTTTTTTAGTTTACAACACAGTTAATGTACAAATAATAAGACATACACTATCGGTCAAAAATTTGGGGTCACTTAGAAATTTCTATTCCACTCCATTATAGACAGAATACCAGCTGAGATCAGTTGCATTGTTTTTTAATCAGGGCAACAGTTTTCAGATTACATTATGTTCCTACATAATTGCAAAAGGGTTCTCAACTGTTGTAGAAAGAAATGGCTAATCTTTAACGCAATATCTACATTGCCCATTATCAGCAACCATTGATCCAATGTTCCAAAGGCACATTCTGTTTACTAATCTGATATAATTTTAAAAGGCTAACTGAGAAAACATTGGAGAACCCAAGTTTTCACCACAAGTATATTCAAGCTGGTAGTGTTTCTCATGCCAGTCACATAATTCTCAACTCAATTCAACCACACTAACTATAAATACAGATATCACTTTGCCCGAGTTAATATTATAGACTTTGGGTACCTAATATAATACAGAATAATTTAGACTAGTATGTAGATACTGCTGACTGCATTTCCTTTAGAAAGAAATAATATTATCAAAGTAGTTGTAAACTACTTTGCGTTTGCCTGCCATACAGTATGTAGAATTATATTTATAACCACTCACTAATTCTACAATTGAATATGTCATACATCAGCTTGCTTATCAAATTGCTTTTTGTCCGCAATTTCTCCTGTGTGTGCATCTGTGTGTTCATACTTGTTCACATAAGGTTTTTTAAAGTGACTGTCAATCAATTTCTAAATGGCTGGATTTTGATTTTCTATCCTGTCCACTTTTCCTCGACCTCAATGGAAAACATCAAGAATTCATAAAGACGAATTCATAAAGACAACCGCGATGTTAAGAGAATACAACTTTACAGACACTAGGTTACCTAATATGGGAAGGCTAGTGTTATTGACAAGTGTAAGATTGATCGTTTTGTGTTATCAGGTGCAAGGAATTGTGGGACATCATTATCTCTTCTCCTTTTGTAAAGGTTACTTCAATGTACCCTATGCTAAAGGAGTTTCAAAAAGAAGCATAGACTGTCGTAGTCATCCGGAAGCTAGTTTTTAGCATTAGCATTAATGCTTCTTGGTTCGTAAGACAAAATCTCCATGGGAAAATGAATGGAGTTTTTGGTAATACAGTTCAAATAAGGTCTGAGCGAAGCAAAGGCCGTCGAAAACCTTGGCGTTCAGTTTGACGAGTTAAAATGTATTTATTATTAGGTATTAGGTATTTTGCGAAAAATATTAAGATTTTGCTAAAAATGCTACAGCAAAAATGGACTACAGCGCGCTGCTTGCCTGGTGTAACCAGCAGGACGGTTGAGAGGTATCCATGGTTACAGATGACTCTTCACTCACTCCCCTCGACTTCTCACATAACTTTACATTACAGTCATAGTAGATTACACATTCAACCGATTGTGCCTGCCAAACCCTTCTGTAATCGATATGTTAACTTTATTTAACAGCGTGATTATTATGAAAAGTTATTATCCTTGCTCACTAAAGCTAACTGTGGTTAGCTACTGCTTGCCTTGTGACGCACAGCCAGGAGACTGCGCGGAGACAGTCTGTAGTTTAATGTTTTTCGCTGGTACTGTAGCAGAGGCAAAGCAACAGTCATATTTTAGCGATATAGCAGATCTAAAGTCCTCAGAGACAACATGAAGACTAATTTTCTTAAAAGGGGATTCGCGAGCAGTTAGTTAACTATTGGGGGGCCATTCATTTGCGCATAGGGATTTTTTCTTACAAACCAGAACATGCAAAAATGCTAATCGAACACATACAAAATGACGGTAGTGTCTACCACACTCTATTGAAGTACCTTTTATAAGCCTTTATCACTGAAATTTTCCTGGTCATTTCACTCCATTAGTAACCTGCCCAAGCAAATAATAATAATAATAATAATAATAATAAATCCAAATGCAGCCATTATCTTGACAATTGCTTTGAGAAGCCAAGTTATCTGTCATTGTTGCTCTGTTACTGTCACAATTACTGCAATTTGTTGTTACGGAATCCATTGTTGCAGCTATTTTTGCTACTGCTGTTACTGTTGTCTTTGTTCTTGTGTCCACCCCTAAATGTCATTCATGTTCTATGTCGCTTTCTGAAACAACTCCTCGCGATACCACGTTTGTGGTAACAACGGATGTGGTGCTCACCTAAATGCTGAAGGTGGGAACCCTGGGCATCATGGGAACCCTGGGCATCATGGGAACCCTGGGAATCATGGGAACCCTGGCAACCCTGGGAATCATGGCAACCCTGATGGCGAATCGGCTGTTGCAGGTGCAGGGTCAGTAGCAGGCAGCGATGCAGCCGGTGATGAAGCCGGCAGGCGCTCTGGCCGTGTCAAGCAAGGCCCGCTGCTAGAGGAGACCGTCATTGGTAAGGGACGGCCAAGGGTTCGACCGACGGTTGCATGGAGCAAAATCAAAGTCATTTGGAACTAAATGACTTTGCGACTGGTTTGGAATTCTATAAGATTAGAAAAGGTGTGACCTTTCCAAATGGAAGTAGATTTAAACGATTCTTTACTATTACCTGGCTTGTTTCATTACAAAGAATGCAGTGCAAATAATTACAATTTAAGGAGACACGAACACCTTCAAATATCCTAGGGTAGTGAGTAGGACACAAGAGATTATTTTCCAACACTGCCCTATTTCCACCCCCTTGTGCCTTGTCAACCAGGAAGATAAATTGAGGTAGAGGTCTGTGTGGGACAGATTTTTCAGTACCACGTCTGCCCGCTCCCGCAATATTCTGTCCTGCTTCTGCATAATGTCTAATTTCCGCCTGCATCTGTAACATGTCTCGCTCCCACCCACTAAATTTTGCTTTCTGTTTCATGAAAGGAGCACTTGACACACACAACTGGTTTTAAGTTTCTTGGTTCTGAATGTAGGCTACCTTTCTTTATAAAGTCAATAACAACTGAAGTAGCCTAGTGGTGCCCTCTTCCTATATCACGCTTTCAATTTTGACAACGGATCGGAGCATCAGGAAAGAATTTAACACACACAAAAATTAATATCCGTTAGGCTGCTTAATCCCTGTTTTTTTAATGCTACCTAACAGAACATCCAGCTCAACTATAGGCTATTTGTGTAGCCTACAATAGTTTAATCATTTCCATATTTTATTTTATGCACATATTTAGTTTGCGGGAGTGCAGTGAATCATCCGTTTCTCCTGCACCCACAAACACACCTCTCTCATCAAACCTGCATCTGTAAAGAGCTTTCAAACTTTGTCCCGCACTGCACTCTTTTGCATCAATTAGCTAGCTATTGATGTCTGTCATTACCACAGCAACCAATGCAAATTGGTTGGTAATGTGTGGTAACACTCAAATCCAATTCAATCACTTGTAAATAACAGTGTGGACTGACGTCGAAAAAAGCTGATTTCAGAAACAATTTTGTATATGGAGCATATGCAATTGACCTGTCGCTAAGCCCCGCCCCCCCATTGTTACCATGTGAAACTCGGACAAACAAACCAATGGCAGCTGACAGTATATTAAAGCAGGCTTTGAGGATGTTTTGGTCGATAAAGGATTTAATTTCTTCCAGAATCAATCAAAAGGGACTTAATTATGTTATGGAGGGGTGTATTGAAAACTTTAAAATAGGCTACATACGGGGACAGCTTAAAGTGGAGGCGGGTAGCCTATAGATCACCGTGTAAAAACCACTGACGTTAATGCTAGCTAGTGGAAGACTGATACTGAGATATGTACAACATTTGATGTAGTGAGAATATAGTAGTTGGTTAATGAGCATTTTCATCTTGGGATTTTACAGGGAACCTGGTTATTGTGCTCACGTTGTTGGCTTAGTAGCCTACGTAGACTGGCTATCAGTATTACACGACCCTCCATGTACAACGTTTAACCATGGTTATCCGTCAGGTTTTTGAGGACATAAAATCCATAAATAACCATTAATTTGTAATTTGCCTCCTCCCTGTTGTTTCCTATGGAGTTGTTCGAGCTGATGTCCGAGTCAGTTGAGGCTGGACTGTCATTGGCTCATCCGCGTTCTAAGGGTGGCGTTTAGCGACAGGTCAATAGAACGCAATAGAACTCTATTGTACAATGGAATACAATAGATAGGTCGGAATGGTAAATGCAATGGAAATAAGATTTTTTTTTATACATCTTAAAATGTATAACTATTTATTTGTATCTATCAATTTTTAACCAAGGGGGCGGAACTAGGGAGTGCTGGTTCCATTCTGCAGAAGCAATTTCACAGAAGTTTATAGTATAGGGCTTATTCGCAAACACCGCCGCAGCCATATTGTTGATATGACATTCCAGTTCTACAGTAATAGGCTATTCTATGCGAGAATCGCCTGTAGTGTGTAGATTTGAGCTGAGCAGAGCGGCCTAATGGCTTTATTTCGTCAATATCAAGAGTAGATAAACTTAATTGTTGTGGACCCATATCTAATACACTCAATAGCATTAAGTAAAGATCCGTCATTATTGTCAGTTGTAACTTACCCTGATATTTATAACTGTACATACATCGGCACACGTCGCAGCTGAAGACAAGGCGTTCAAGTCGCTTGAGTCAAGGTCGGCGAACTTATATTTGTTCCAGCAACGACATCGTCTAACATTGCCATGATCGCAGAGAATAAAGCTGCATCTCATTGGACTGCAATTGTATCTTGCATTTGCCTGTTGACAAGTCTGATGGGGCTAATGTTATGAAAGTAAAAAAATATGGGATATTTTAAATCTTAAAACAGGAAGGAAATTATTAAAACAGGAAGACAGCTGGAAAAAAGTTGGCAGGCAGGTAGGATAGTGGGTGCCTCTGCTGTTAGAATGGCCTGTGTTGCTGTTGTTAGAATGGCCTGTAGCCTATTGCACAAAATAGGCCTACCATCACGTTAAAATTTGTACAAATAAGCTAAATAAATAGCCTACAATTGACCGCTGCAAATAGACCCACCTATGCATTTTCTATATCAACAAAATGGCCGCTGTGAACGTTATTAACTGGTCATTACGTAGATTGAATATGCCTAATAGGTCATAGTATACCTCATAGCTCTAAATTGTAAGTACTTGTAACTGCATACATGGCCAGATACCAACGGCATTCTAGTTTTCATTAAAGTACTTAGGCATAGACCTATACATTCTGTGATGTAAAGAAGTGCTCAGTTATTTTAAAATGATAAGTCTCATATTCATGGTAATCAATGCCAGGAACCTTCATGTAGCAAGAATTACTGTGTGCTCAGTATTTTGTCTTTCCACGCAGTGTTGCTAATGAGTTTATGTTGTGTATGTTCTGTCTACCACTGTGCTTGCCAGTGTGTGTGTGTGTGTGTGTGTGTGTGTGTGTGTTTTATTCTAACAAAAAAGGAAATCCATTTGATTCAAACCTACACCTGGAAGACATTAGAAATATACAGAAGACACAAAGACCTCTTGTCTATAATTGTCCACGTTCCCATATGAAGACTAAAAAAAGAAGAATGAAGACTAGGAAACAAAGAAGAAAAAAGAAAATTACAGATACATGCAGGAGTGGTGGAGGGGCGGGAGCATTACCGCATGACAATCGCCTGGGCTTTCCAATTCCCGGACCTGTCATTACAATATCAGTCAACTTCGAAAAGAATTTCTAAATGTATATCAACGTGTGGGATCTACCCTGCATGGCAAGATGTGCATGGTTAACCAGCCATGCATTGAAAGAAGAACAATAACAAACCATTATAATGTCTGAAATTATGCAAACAAGAGTCAGAAGCAGTTAACAAGACAATAATTGTCAAAAAGTGAGAAGCAAAGAGACAAAAAAGAAAAATGCATTCTATGAAGACAGAAGAGAGAAACAGAAGAATAGTTCTTCCGATGATCTGCCATTTTCATTAAGAAAGACAGATGGAAGACATCAGAAAAAATATTTTGGTACTTGCCAATGTCTGAAGATGTTTGTTTGAGATGAAATTGTTTTGATTCAGTATGAAAATCACCACACTTAACATCTGAACATGTATTTTACTGTGCATACATGAAGTAAAATACATGAAAAGGCATTCATGTTTTCTTTTAAAGTTTGTTTAGATATTAGATAGACATGTCTGGGGTAAGTATTATAGAACAGAGTGAACATATATGTTACACACATATATGTCATTCATCTGTAGTGAAAAATGCAGATAGAAGAGAGTGCAAACTCAATGGCCACATTTTCTTTCACTTACTATGCTATTTGAATAAAAATATTGCAGACCCCGGGGTTCACTTTTCTGCTGGACTTGAGGATTGCAAAGTCATTGTTGGGGAGCCAGCAGAGTTGGTTTGCAAGCTGAGCAGTGAAGAAGCGAAGGGAACATGGTACCACGATGGTGAAGAGGTAAGAATGGGAGATGCATGACATACATACATGGTTAGCACTCTGGACTTGTAACTGGAGGGTTGCCGGTTCGAGCCCCGACCAGTGGGCCCACGGCTGAAGTGCCCTTGAGCAAGGCACCTAACCCCTCACTGCTCCCCGAGCGCCGCTGTGGTTGCAGGCAGCTCACTGCGCCGGGATTAGTGTGTGCTTCACCTCACTGTGTGCTGTGTTTCACTAATTCACGGATTGGGTTAAATGCAGAGACCAAATTTCCCTCACGGGATCAAAAGAGTATATATACTTATACTTATACTTATACAGAAGATGAGTTACACCAAGAGGGAGTAGGGTAAGAATGTAGAGCATTGCACCAAACAGAAAAAAAACGGTGTCCTGTTCCTCACGCCTTGAATATAAAGGAATATCCCCTGTTAACATTATGTTTTTTGACATGTATTCACATCCTGACAATGAACTGTTTAAAACACTGAGGTCAGGCATACGTTCCCACAGGGATAAAACAGAAAGACGGAGGAGGAGTTTCTTTTCTTCAAGCCATCCGCATCCTTATACACATACAGTATACAACTCTTTAAACTACATTACATGGACTTGCCATACTGCACTTACACACACTGCACTTTTACCCCCAATGTATTAAATTCTTCTAAATCTTTTTCTTTATCCATAAATAGACACTTATGCACATGAAAGTTAAACAGCTACTGTAAATGCCCTTTCAATACATTTACAACAGTATCTCTATGTATGTGACAAAATATATTTCCCACAGTGCCTGATATTTAACAGTACACATCATTTACTGTAAGTCACGTGAAAAGCTTGGAGCATTTCATTAAATCACACTTGTATCATTATGTAGATCGCAGAACCTTGTGAGGGGATAACAATCTCCAAGGATGGTGCTTTCCATAAGATGAGGATCGACAAAGTCACTGCCGAATTTGCTGGGAAATATAAATTTGAGGCAGATGGACGCAAAACAGAAGCCATAATTGCTGTTGAAGGTTAGTTAAAACACTATTTTGTTATTTATTTTAGACATTAGCTAGGTTCTTAAGAGTAACACCCAATGTTCTCTTTAAGAGTATTGCAAATGTCTTGCACCACTTCACATTTCCCTGTGAAATGTTGAAGACATTTTGACCTACCGTCACTTTAACAGAATACTTGTATGCTCTGTTTGTTTTCTGACTCACTTTCTGTCTCCAAATGCTGAATAACATAACAAAATTCTCATTACTAAATTACTTTTGCAATTCCTGAATAGATCCTCCAAGATTTGATGCAAAGGAGTTGGAAACATTTTCAGTTCCACTAGTTATAAAAACTGGTCATCGAGCTCAGTTCAAAGTTGCATATATCGGACAAGAACCTGCAAAAGTCCAGTGGTACCATGACGGTGAAGAACTAGTCCCTGATACCAACCTCAAGATTATGACTGATGAGGGATACAGCTGTGTAATGTTCAACTCCAAGATGACACGCAAGGACACAGGAGAGATCAAAATCAAAATAAAGAATGAGTTTGGAACTGTTGAAGCTTACACACAGCTCATTGTTCTTGGTGAGTTCTACCGGAGAACAGCATGTGATAATATTACTGACTAGAACTACATACAAAATAAAACTTGGGAGCTAGAAGATACCTGACATTCAGTTTCTCTTGTTTCCCCCCAGACAAGCCCACTCCCCCCCTTGGCCCTCTAGAAATCATTGAGGCCTCCTCCAATTGTATTGAAATTAAGTGGAGACCTCCAAAGGATGATGGTGGATCCCCCATAACTAATTACATTCTACAGCGCAATCAGATAGGACGCAACACTTGGAAAAAGCTTGGACAGATCCCAGGAGAGGCTTACTACAAGGACAGTGATGTAGACCATGGCAGAAGGTACTCTTATCGCATACAGGCTGTGACAGCAGAAGGTATCAGTGATCGGATGGAAACAGAAGATGTCCAGGCTGGGACAAAAGGTAATTTCAAATTTTCAGGCAATGGTCAACATAGAGATTTCCATAAAACGGGAAATGTTACAGTATACACTTATAAATGTTTAGTCACAAATCTTTAGAAAGACTAGTCTTAGTTTATGATCAACCACTCTATTTTGACTTAATCAAAGGAAGGGTTGTTCTATATGTCCACACATTTGACCTTAAAAAGAAATGCAGTGTTCACCAATTCAGTTTGGGGTGTATTCTACATTTTAGTGACCTTACATCTTTTCTGAACTTGTAAATTTAAGCATTACATTTAGGCCACGTCCGCACGAAACCGACGGGTATATTTTTTCTTACCGCTTTCACACCTTTAATGACACCGGTAAATGAAAAAACTCCCATCCAAACTGACAAAGCGTTGTGGTGCTCAGGCCAGTCGATGACGTTGTGACAGTGCAGAGGCTTCACATTAATGCACGAAGAAGAGAAGAATAGCCCTTCAAAAGCAGTCGAGGGAAATAAGCAGTCTACATAAATTTCAGTTTACCATTCAACTGTAAAACTAATAAAATTTATTTCCAGGGTATGTGACTGCTATATACAGTATATTGCCAAAAGTATTGGGTCACCTGCCTTGACTCACATATGAACTTAAGTGACATCGCATTCTTCATCCATAGGGTTTAATATGACGTCGGTCCACCCTTTGCAGCTATAGCAGCTTCAACTCTTCTGGGAAGGCTTTCCACAAGGTTTAGGAGTGTGTTTATGGGAATTTTTGACTATTCTTCCAGAAGTGCATTTGTGAGGTCACACACTGATGTTGGACGAGAAGGCCTGACTCTCAATCACCGCTCTAATTCATCCCAAAGGTGTTCTACAGGGTTGAGGTCAGGACTGTGTGAAGGCCAGTCAAGTCCATCCACACCAAACTCTGTCTTACTTGGAATAAGAATGGGGTGTCATTTTTATATGGGAGTCAAGGCAGGTGACCCAATACTATAGTGTATGTGAATATGCTTTAAAGCAGGGGTTCCCAACCTTTTTCTTTACACGGACTGGACAACAGTTGTCATATTTTTGATGGACCGGTAGCAGGGACATTGATAGTATTTTGTGAAAGGTGGTGCTGATCATATTAGGGGGGGTTCGGGGTGTCTCCCCCTGGAAATTTTCAAAATTCTGGCTGTTAAATACACCCTTTTAACGCAGCTTGGAAGGGGCATAAAAACTTTAACAGAGCAAGCAGGGCCCGTTTTCTGTCTGACTTACAGTGACATGAACATTGGCTACCTGCATGATAAGGTTATCACTTCACTGCTGCTTGACACTACCCTGCATGGAGACATATTTCATGTTAGCCGCCCACAGCCCACATTATGCGCTTACGAGTGAAATAAATGTATTTTAAATCTGTCATCGACATCGCCATAGGCTATTTGCTACGCTATAAGCTACTGTTAGGCCTACAACAAGTCGCGATTTATTAGGCTATCCAATCCCTATGCTGTTTTCATGAACATTGCAGGAATCCACTAGCCTGGCGGGCCATCCTATATCACCTAAATTCGTGGCTCAGTGGAGCAGCAATCCACTCGCCAAGGAGGGTCATAGTTTGAAGATCATAGACCATAGATTATAGACAGAGAAAGCCTATGCAGTTGCCTCGTATAGCACGTTTTTTTTTTCCGCGGACCGGTTAGGCCCAGCCCACGGCCCGGCACCGGTCTATGGACCAGGGGTTGGAGACCCCCGCTTTAAAGGAACCGTATGTAAGAAATGTATTTTAATTAATCATAAAACGGCCCTGATATGTCACTAGACATTAAGAAATCAAGTTCACTTCAAATATTTATATCACTGACAACAGTAGTCCGGCCACGATATTGTCATTTAAAAAGTGAAGTTGCAGCCCTCAACTGAGGTCATGTTGAGTTTTTGGCCTGATGTGCCACCCTCTACCTATTTACTAATCATGAAGTCAGTAGTGTTTCGGCATCCGGGTTGGCAACCTCGAGTCAGGGGGGAGTGGGAGGGGGAGGGGATACACCGCTCTACAGTAATTTGAAAGTGATTGCAGTACCAGTTTTGGCCACAATCTTACATATGGTTCCTTTAAGTTTTGCATTAGGTCTGGTATAGAGCAAGCTAGTTTTTAACTAATTTAAGCCAAAGTCCTTTTAGGCAAGTCCCTCCACTCGGCAGCCATATTGCAATGCATTTTGGGCACTTATCGGGCATCTATTTTGGGCACTTATCGGGCATCTATTTATTTTATTTTGAACTGTGCATGCGCAAGGCTTCATGACACCAGCATCGCTCTAGCTGCGAGATCACAACGCATGATTAGCACGATGTATCCACAACATACCATATGATTGGCGCAATGTATTCAAATGTCAACTTTTGGCAGCGGAAGAGGTGGAATATGTGTAGACGACTGCCATGTTTGCGTTACAAACTAATCCCATACATTTCTATGGGAGATTCTTTGAATGCTGTGTCTCCTCATTAGAAAGTCTCTGGTTTAGCTTAGGTGTGCTTCTAACTTTTTGAGTTTTTTTGCCGGACATTGCACATCATCTACCTAGGAGGGCACTGCTACCACATACAGTACTTTGGCCCATCATCAAATGCTTGACCATTTTTGAACGCTGAGACCCAGTAGAATTCTCAGAAACAGTCAGTATGATTGTGTGATGTACTGGCAACGAGTTACAGAGGCTTGAATTAGTGCTGGGAGGTATACCGGTTCACACCGTATACCGGTGTATAATTTCGTTATGATATGAATTTTTAACATACCGCCATAACGGTGTATTTGATTAGACAACATTTGGAACGCTGCGGCGCGCAGGACTTTTTTCACACGCACGCATGGTGTGACTGCGAAGCATGGTGAGGGTAAACACAAAACAGAAAAACTTTGAAAACTCTTTGCTTGTAATTCTTAGCTTTTGTATGTGCTGGATTTATGAATGTATATTTGGTGCAAAACTCCTAAGCACTTATGGCAATAGATTTTGTACCTATAGCTAAAAGTCACAAATGTGTGTTTGCGAACTATTTGTTTCTCAGCAAATGCCACGATGAACGGTAACAAATAGGCTAGGCTATGTAGGCTAAAGTCATATCGTGGGGAGTTTATTATTTCGTTTTGGCAATTAGCCCTGTAATAAGTGGGATAATGTATAGAACGCCGGTCATTATTGGGAAAATAAGTCCCTTCAGGGCGGAACAAGACCCCTCCGCTCAGGTCGCAGAGTAATAGAATCTCTATCTGGAGAGCTAGGGGGCGGGCACGCGACAGACAATCCTTTTTGTCACAGTGAAATGAACTGCAAAATGTAAAAAATTACCCTTGATAGAACTTCACCTTATTCATTTTCACATGGCCACCACTTAAGAATTACACATAGCCTTTAAATAAATTTCTTTGCAGCATACCCTGGAGCCCCATCTGTTCCTAAAGTGGAAAGTGTGTTTAAGGACTGCATTAATCTGACCTGGACCCCTCCCTCCAACACTGGTGGAACCAACATCCTAGGCTACATTTTGGAGAAGAGAAAGAAAGGAAGCAATCTTTGGGGTCAGGTTAACAAATCAGATGAATTGATCAAAGGTTAGTTTAAAGTAGAGATCTTAATGACACTTGTCTCTTATATTTATGTATGTGATAAACTTCTGTGGAGAAGCTGACTGAGGTTGTTTTGGTATATTAGTATTTATTTTTGTGGATGATATGTGTCCACAGGCAAGAAATATGGAGTGAAAGATGTCATTGAAGGCATGGAGTATGAATTCCGCATCTGTGCTATAAATATCTCCGGAGCTGGAGAATTCAGTACCCCATCTGAATTTGTGTTTGCTAGAGATCCCAAAAGTAAGTTGAAAGTTATATTCATTTTCATAAACCACACCATATTTCAAATGGCATTATTGGCCAATTTTTTTTCCCATTCTTAATAATGAGTAACAGGCCCATTTAACTGTTTGTGTTCTGGGTTCATAAAAACCTGGCATCTGACATCAGTTAAATATGATTCTCAAATATGTCTTACATCGTTGATATGCCATGCCAATGCAATATCAATGCATTTAGCACTGGCATGCAACTTCACGAGCGAACTTAAATTATCCACCATGTACTTCCAGGTTTTTGTCATTGTATGACAATGATAAATAATTCAAACTGATAAATGAAATTAGATACCAGAACATTTTTAAAATGTCGTGCCATAACCAAAATGTACAAAATTATTATCATGTTTTCAACAGAGCCACCTGGAAAGGTTATTGACCTAAAGGTAACAGATTCGACCTACACTACCTTGTCCCTGTCTTGGACTAAACCAAAGGAAGAGAAAGGGGTGCAAGATGAGGCTAAAGGATACTTTGTGGAGATTCGGCCAGCAGAGAACACTGAGTGGGACCGCTGCAATGCCAACCATATCATAATGTGCTCATACACAGTGAAGGGCATGAAGTCTATGGGCATGTATTGGGTGAGAGTCATAGCTGAAAATGATGGTGGACCGGGAGAGCCCCAAGAACTAGATAATTACATTCTTGCAATGCCTCCACCAGGTAAAATCATGCGCATCAACATTTTTTTACAATTACGTTTAGGGAAAACCTTGTTTTTCCACACCACAATGATTATCCCAGTAACATTGGGTAAACTGTGTTTCCATTCTTAGTCCGACCCAGATTCACAGATCAGAAAATTAAAAGCATCATGGTGGTCCAAGCAGGGAACTCTGCCCGTTTCAATATCAACTTTGAGGTGAGATTTCCACACCATGTTCAATTGAAACAATGTTTACAATGTATGCAGTTTTCTTTTTAACAACGTATGCATGTTTGGTTTTTAACATTTAGGCTTCGCCATGGCCAGATGTGACCTGGTTAAAAGACGGTGTCCCTGTATCCAAGCGCATCACCATTAGCAATGCTCCTGGCGCATCCCAAATATTGATCCCTTCTTCTGAGCGCTCTGACACAGGAATATACACCATTGTGGTTAAAAACATTGTTGGCCAGGAGACCTTCAGCATTGAGATCAGAGTCACAGGTGTGATGGTTTCATAGTAATGATGATTAAGCCCTGTAATAGCCTAACCTATGTGTGGTGCTACCAACTGCATGACACTAGGCCTAGATATTTTCTTAGTGTCTCTGGTAGCCTATGTTATTTCACACAATGTTTCAGTAATTTGAAAAAAAATTGATGATATGCCGGTCAAATATCCTATTATGGCTTCTTAATTAGTCAAGTTGAGCAAAACTGGACAAAGGCTATGTAGCTTAAAGCATGACAAAATCAGGCAGTATAGAATGCAACATGTTCATTAGCCTAACTTAAACATGCTTAACTAGTGTCAATTTAAAGATCTCTATGCTGTTTTCTAGTGATGTAGTACTCGAGTCCGGTCTCGGACTCGAGTCTGGTCTCGAGACCGATTTCTGCTTTCTCGGACTCGACTCGGACTTGTTCCTTCAAAGACTCGGTCTTGACTCGGTCTCGGACCACAGTGGGAGGAGAAGGACTCGTAATTTCAGACCGAGTCCTCGACCAACACATTTTTTTATGTTCATATAAAAAAAAAATCAAAATGAAATTTCACGACGGCCACGTCTTTGCCCCTTGTTGGCCTTGGTGCCCCCTTCTTTCAATATTCTGCTTTGCGTCCGTTTAATAGCGATTTTTATTTAGCCTATAGCCTGTTAAAATAATCTTAGCATCACAGCGCAAACTAATTCAGTCTTACACAGTGGAGAAAATGACAGCGCATGGCAAGACAGAAAGTGCGTCCAAATTCACCCATTCTTCTCAGTTGAAATACTCGCAATCGCTAAGCCTACTCATCACACAGGCACATGTATCACATCACATGAAAGAACTTTTTCTCAGCTTTTAAACAATGTTAGCCGCTAATTGCTGTGGTGAACGGTTCGCGAGAAAAGTAAATAATATAATTACATTTAATCATAACGTCTACATAAGGTGCTACACCCATCTCCCTACGCATTCATCTCGGTGGAATACTTCACAAACCCTTCGTTCAGCACATGACAAACCATATATCAGAATAAACAGCAGACCTTACCGAACACAAAGGTGTAAAGCAGTCCCCTGTACAGTAAGCCGTTCCAGAGTATTCCGTTAAATTAAAATGTAATCTGCAGCAAGGTCTACATTCATGTCTCCAACTTTGGTCTTTAGGTTTCAAAATGTGTTTAAATCGTTCTTCATGATTTCATAACAGGCCAAATACAAAATAAATGTTACAAATATTGCCTAGATATAGGTAAATATTAAAATCAGAGGATGTACAGCTGAGTAAGAGTTTGTGAAAGGAGTCGTAATGATCAAAAAATGCTAAGCATGCATCTAGGTTGCATCAGTTTCTTAAAGCTGAGCTGTGCTTAAATTGTTCAATACATGATTGCATAACAGGCCAAATATATAAATATTAAATATAGCCTAGACATCTAAATAATAGATGATCAGATGGTTTACAGTTCTATGTAATATGTCATGTTTCATGTTTTTGTCATGTTTCATACAGTGATTCAGGTCTACTGCTGTGAATAGGCTAAATACAACTTTGATTATTTTTATAGCCTACTACTGTATAGTTAACTTTGGCCTTGGTGCCCTGACATGTGGCCTTTGTGCCCCCCACTAAATATGCCCAACTGAAGGCCAAGTGGCCTTGCCCCTAAAATGGTGAAATTCCAAGCCTGGGCCTAACTGTATACTTATTAATTGGGGTGATATTAAATCATATGAAAACTGACATGTTTTTATGGTCTTGGTCTCGACTCCTAAAGGACTCGGACTTGCTTCCTCAAAGACTCGGTCTTGACTCGGACTCGGCATAGGCGGTCTCGTCCCCATCACTACTGTTTTCATGGTTGTTTTAAATAGGCTACGTTTTTTGTTGCTGCCACGTTATCTCCAGTGGTTCAACAGTTCCACTTGCGCAGATGCGCACAAACATTGAATGAGCGCTCACACCACTACCCCCTAATGCGATGCCTCTTTATTTGATAACACTAAATTAAGAAATATTTCCTATTCTGGAAAATGTTTAGTTGCTTTTTCTTTTGGTCCGCAGATTGCAGATTATTACATTCTGTTTTTATTCACATTTTACACAACGTCCCAACTTTTTCTGTTTTGGGGTTGTATAAGGGGTCTGGGGAACACTGTGTGGGCAGGTGATTTTCCAAGCCTATGGACTTTTGAATAGTATTCAGGTAAAGGTTAATAGGAATGATAAATACTGTTATTAACCGTTTATCTAAAACTCCGGAACAAGTGAAATTAGTTTTGTTCTTGTTTCTGGTTACGTTTATCCAAAAATTGTGTTCGTATCCGTTTTTTTTTAGCTTTTCATTCTTTGAATGGTTTCTAATCCCTGCTTATAAACCCAGTGTAGTTTCTTCAATATAAACTTAATTCATTTCAACAACACTATCCCTGATTATCATGTCTGACCTCAACAATATAGAATGCCTTTGTATGTGGTTTATTTGCATATAAATGATTCCGCGGATTTTGCAACAACGGCAACCTACACAGCGGGTAGTCTATGCAGTGGCTCAAAACGACGTAAAAAATGATGTGCACTAAACTGACACTTTGAATAGCCCAGGCTACTTTGGATTGCCTTTAGACTTTGAATAAACAAATGACAATTCTGACTGCAAGGTCCCAAATTGAAACGCGAAAATGGTCCCGAATTTAAGTTTTAGAATGGCACACAAAGCATGACCAGCTACAGACAACGAGTGGCAGACAGAGCGTGATGTCACTTATAGGCTACCAGAGACCGAGAGAGTCACATCGTTGCAAATTTCAGATGATGCATCATTCCACAAACTGGTTTGTCTTCTCTATCATCAAGTTATTCAATAGGCTAAACATATAGCCTTAACTCAAAACAGCTGTTAGGCTTATGTGATTTTGATCTGTAAAAAATGTCACATGCAACTATGCTTAAATTCTGCACATTGAACATTTATTATAATTAATATATTAATAATTAATATAATAATATTTAGTATTCATTACTGAATGATTAGCTGGAATGATGTTTTTTCCTATCATCCTATTTTTTAAAGCAGGCCTATCTATGGACATGTAATTGGGCTACTGGTTTTGTTTGAACGGGCACTGCACTAGTTCTACTGATATATCATGTTTTTATGATACAATTATTATTATTTGTATTTTATTTTTTCTATCAAAAGAGTCAATCTGTTTGGCCTCATTACAGATGAGCCCAAACCTCCTGGTCCGGTGGAAATTGATGAAAACGTGCCAGGGACAGTGACTATATCCTGGACCGCGTCGCCAGATGAGAAGCGTGATGACCGGCTCCACTACATGGTGACCAAGCGGGACTCCAGCAAGAGAACATGGCACACTGTGGGAGATCATATCTTCAACAATAAGTTCACTGCTTGTAATATCATGCCTGGGCGTGAGTACAGTTTCAGAGTCTACGCAAAAAATGACATGGGACTCTCTGCACCATCAGAGTCACAAAAGTGGCTTATCAGTGCCAAGAAAGGTTTGTGTCCTACTGTTTATAATTATGGCAAACTGTTTATCTGTGTCTGTCTGTCCACTGGAGTTACTGGGGGGTGGTACTTAGGACCTTTTTTTTCTGAATTGTGCAATAAGTTGAATTCCGCACAAACTAATGAAGTCAATACAAAGGGTGAGGTGCTGGCATCCCTACAAGGGAGCAGGGGGTCATGTATTTGAGTCCAGCCTGCAGTCATTTTCCAGTCCCTCCCCAGCTTTCTCTTGCTTCCTGTCTTATTTTAATTCAGGGGGGAAAACGCCCCCAAAATAGCCTGACAAATGTCATACTCAAAATTCTAGTCAGAATTTGAGTCTAATATTGCTCCATTGGGGCGTGTTTCAACCAATACAGGGGAGGGAAATGCCTCTGCACTCAATTGGATAGACCTAACTAATCAGAGCAACGAAAAAAGCTTATGTGAGCTGAGGAAGAACACCCGAACCATCTTTCTTCTCCACAAATGCCTTAACCTTGTTTTCTAAAGTTATTGTGCTGTCAATATCTTGTACAACACCTAATAGGGAAATCTAAGACAACCAAATATGTAGCAGGGTAGGCTATTACGAAAAACAGATATTTCCCCTCCTTCGTTTTATAAAAAATAATTCAGTTCACACAGATGATACAAACATGCAATATACAGCAGGGGAAGGGTGTCGCAAACCCCTCAAGCAAACAGGTAGCCAACCACAGATTTAAATAAAGGAGGGAACAACATATCACAATGCAAACACGCTGTTTTCCCTTGATGAAAGTGAAACTGGAGTTTTCCCACATATCCACATTGGCTGAAGTTTTCAGAAATAATAGTTTTTAGTGATAAAAACTCCATTTTCGTGTAAATGAAAGGCCAAACCGCATGGAAATAATATGGGATCTTAGAAGCCATCTGTGTAGCTTCTATCCACAGTGTTTTTGTTGCAAACAAAATCAACCTAAGCGTGCTCAAGTAACGTGATAAGACGAGGCACTGTTGCTCATCTGTCCATCATTGAAAAAGCCCGCCCTAACAATTAGATTGGTCCAAACAGCTCTGTTTCGAGCATAGTTGCTCCACAACGGAGCAATGCCAGACCGAACTTCCTGACCTCAAATTTTGTGGGCGGGGCTAAGTTCAGCTGGCACCCAGGCCCCTAAAATATACTTAAGAAGAATTCTCTTCATGAGTAGTTCAATTAGCTTCTCGGGTCAATTAAGTTTAGCCTAATGACAGCAACATGAATTCCTGTACCTTCATCATCAGTTTAAGTCATTTCCTGAGTCACTTAAAAATACTGTACCTTTGAAAAATATTTTATCATCTATAGGCTGCATGACATGTGTAAATGTTTGAATAAAATGTACTGTCTTTTCTCATGTTTTTCATGTAACTTCAGAAAAGTTTACACTGGACATGCCTGAGTCTAAGACATGCAACCTGGAGAGGCCTCCCAAGTTCCTGGTTCCTCTGAAGATGCACACTGCTCCCCAGGGCTACGAATGCTACATGAGTTGTGCTATAAGGGGGGATCCAAGGCCCCATGTCACCTGGTACCGCAACAACATCAGCCTCAATACAAACACCAACTACTACATATCTAACACTTGTGGTGTCTGCTCCATGCTCATCTTAAGAGTTGGTCCCAAGGACACAGGAGAGTACAAGGTTGTTGCAGAGAACCCCCTGGGGAGGGCAGAGTGCACTACTAAACTTACTGTCCGAGGTAAGAATATAATTTGTGATTGTTGACACATTAATGAGAACTTCGATCTGACAACCGAAACAATGATGCCAGAAGCTGAATAAATATGTACATATCCGAGTAAGTTAGTAAACAAGCAAGTGATAAATTCATAAGACACAAACAAAATTACTGTTAACTAACCTCAGGTTAAGGAACTGGCAAAAGGCATGGCTTCTTCTGACAAATTTGTCTTTGTTTGCTTTCCAGATTAAAGCAAGACTGCATCAATGGCCTGGATGCTTCATTCACAACAATGTTTGTGATTTTTGTGCTTTTGAGATATTTCTTGGACTCAGTGAAACTTATTTTGTGATTTGGTGAATTGTTATTTTTATGTAGAAGTATTTTTGTGTATCTTTTTGTGAAGATATAATGTGTTTATCACATGTAATGTGATGTTACTCGACATTCTAGGTGTTGCATACACCTACACATCACTCAATTAATTTGATTTTGGGGGATGAACAGGAATAGGAGTTGGAATGAACTGTACCATGCATCATGCTTTGCCCTAGACAGAATGTGCTCATAGACAACTCTGGACAAATAATTCTAGACACTACTATGCAATATCTGAACCAGCAGTAGATAAGTGACCATAAATATGCATGTGACGAAATATATGTCTTGCATTGCCAGCTGAATAATTCTGCTTCTTAATTATAGTAACTAAGACACTATACTCTACACCTTGTTGAAATGACTATTGTGGAAATGTAGAAGGACACAACATCTGTGTTTAAGTACATGAAAACATGTACTTGATCAATAAACAATGTATGTCAATATTGAATTTAATCAAAATGTCACCAATGTGTATTTCCATTTTAGATAATAATGCATCAACTAAACAGAATAAGTAAATGTCCCAACACATGATCTATTTGCTCTCCCTCAGGCAGTTACCAGGCACCTGTGGTAGATGACATTGTTATAGTGCAGGAGTTACTGCAGAGTGGCATGTGTGGATGTCAAGTACATCCTGACTAGATAACAAGGATCACACATGCTCTGCCCACTCACGCAGCAGGGTTTAATGCATGCCTCAGAAACAATGTAATACTTCAAAGTTAAACACTTGAAATAAGACTACATTTTAAGATCCTTGTAGTGTATTCCAACACTAACCACACTGATAGTAGAATAAGTGGGCCAAGGAAACATTGCTGCAATAGCTGCATATAAACTGCACAAAGAAAAGTCAACACTATCTTGACATTGCACTGAAGAACATAGACAGAACTGGACTCGTAGCTGGGTTCACCTGTGACTGAGAATACAGAATAAATCATTCCCTCCATGTGACCATAGCATATGAGGACTCTACAAGTCAACCAGCTCAGGGAATCAGTGTGTGATTTATTTCTTCATGTACACAATAATGAGAAACAGTGTAGAAGTTAGGCAAACTCTAATTACTGCATGGATGGTAAATGCCTGGTTTCCTAAGAGCTTCCGTAATGAGGACAAGACCATCCTTCAATATCATAACCATACATCACACTCAAGATTTCATGGCAATCTGGGGCTTTCCCTCCCTTATACCAGTTTAACTGGAGAAAACACAACACCAACACAAAGTAATTTGCAGAGGCAGAACAATCAAAGTCACTAGTATGAATCTGGATGATGAATCATTTTCTTTTTTACCTATCTAATGCGAAAAAAGCCCTTGCCCAAGGCACATCCGGCTTTTTTTGGAATCTTGACAAATATACTGTGTGGTCTCTGACCCCCTGCCGTAGCACCAGATCATATGATGTGTGGGACTAGTGACTAGGTCAAACATGGCCGCCTGACTGATTTACAAGTACATAGTGTGCCCTGAATCCATTCCAAACCCATGTATACTAAACCTTCCCTTATTTGGTCCAATTCCACTGTGTTGTATAATAATCTCCTTGCAGAGTATAAGTCTTCCCCAGTTGGCTCTGCATTCCTTTAACACTCACACTGCTTGCAGTCCTTCTCTGATGGTACATGAGAATACTCTGGGTTATAAACAAGGGTGCAAACGACACCAGTTGATCATTCCAAGGCTTAAGTTTCCCACAAATGTTTTTTGAAAACACATAGCCCTATGGATGTCCTATAGCCATACATGACCTAGAATAGAAAAAAAAGTCTTGACAACAAAAAAGGGATATTCTCTAAACATGCCTGTGTGTTTGTTACAATTTATATTTTGAGTCTGATACTCAATTAAGGAACTGATATTCAATACATCGAACAGTGATTATTTAAGAAGACTATTTCTGTAGCTCTGTCTTATGACACTTTAGAATAATTGACAATATGTACAAAGACAGGACATTATACAACTTCTAATGGTGCTTCAAATGTATCAGGTAAATTATTGGGTAAGTTATGGGTAATTATGGGTATGGGTAAATTATTCATTAATTTACCTGATGGAAAATTAACTAATGATTCCAATGTCAGTGTTAGCAAATATTCCAATGGAGGGAGACAACACCTGATATGCCATTATATTTAAATAAAAAAATTACAAATTTTAAAAATTAAGTTCATACAGCTCAAAATTAAAATGTAAACACTACAACTCAATTTCCAAAATAACCAAAAAGGACACATCATACTGTACCTATGACAAAATGTGTCCATTTTGATTATTTCATAAATTTGCCATTCCAATTGACTGAAGAAAACGTCAACAGTAAATCAATTAGGTGAAGAGCCATAAGTACTGCATCTACCTCTTTCCAAGAAGGTGCATTTAAAAAAAAAATGCATTACAGTTTTATCAGTAACATGCAGTTAGGCCTGTCCTCCAAACACTTCTTACAAAATATCCGGCCTCATCAGTAAATTAGTGGCCTTACCTCAGTCATGGATGTTCTTATGTCCATTTGGTGCGAAGGCTGAGTTCTTTACCCACCACTGACCATTCAGTGTGTGTCTGGAATTTTACACACAATTCTAACAAGCAGAATCTGTGGCATTATCTGGCAGAGAAAGTTAGTGAGGGAGGAGTTTAAGATCCTATAGTTCTCACCTCTTGGGCCACAAACAGACAGTAAGTGAAACCCTCACCATTGCGGGGGTGGCCCACAAAAAAAGGCCTGCTCAGAGAATCTTCAAAGAGCTTTACTAGTGTTGCAAAGAGGAGACAACACTAAAATATCAGGAAGAGTGTGGAAAGCATAAGAAGCTGTGACCACAGAGCATAATCAACATTCAAAGTAAGTTCCTCTGTCTTCTGTCCAATTATCCCTTCTTTTAATCTTATTCCACAACTTTGCTATGACAACATGTATCCTTTCTTTCAGCATTATTACACAACTTGTGCTATTACAACATGTATGCTATTGGAACTTTAGACGACACTCACATTTAGCAAATAATTAAACTTGGGCCACTAATTGTACACTTACAGATTCTGTGTGTTTGCCTCTGCACATCATGTTCACTGCATCATACTGGTTCCATGTTCTATAAGCCTTCACAATAACTCTGTGTATGTTGTAGTATGTAATATGAATAAATATTAATAGAAAAAGGTCTATAAGAGAACTAACTTAATTAATGTATTCTATTTTATGCTCATCTGTATGGTGACATTGCCAATTGAAGCTTGAAAATCTTGAACAAGTAATGGCGAAAAAAGGATCCCTGATATGTGATACGTGAAACTGTGAATGAAATATCTCCATCTGTCTTCTGTTCTGTATACAGCATGTATTAAAAACATAACTGGCATGCCCTATTCATTTACTCCTGTAGTGACCTGAATGTCAATAGCGCTTCCCCTCATGGCTCACTATTTTTCTGTTTAGCTGTTAAAAAACAGCTAATTCCACCAAATATGCAAACTTGCTCCACAGCACAGCAATTAATTATACAATATATAGGTAATTTATACATACAAAATTCAATTCAACAGTGCATGGAGACTAGTTTTTATTTTTTTTTAAATGCCCTTTGGTAGTTAGATTGTTTATGTAGAAGTAACTGAGTTTCACTAGTTTCACTATGTTTTTAAAGCTGTGTAAAAAATAAGCTGCAAAAAACCTGTGAATGCAAAAAAAAAATGTACAAATGTTTTTCGAGTTCACCATAGCTACACAGTACAGTAATTATTTGTTACAAGTAATTAATTAATATTACCAATTACATAATTAATAACAGTGCAGGGAGACTAGCTTTCAGACTTTTAAAATGGCCTTTGGTAGTTAGTTATATGGAAGGAAACACCTGAAATCTTTTTTTGCCAACACATTGATGTCGGTCAATGCACTCTAATAATACTTTGTGCTGCTTTAGCAATTTTGACCCCCCCTCTTTAGCACAGGGCATGGAAACTTAAGATAGTGGTTGAATGTGAAGTTACTGCAAAGACGTAGCCTACGAGTCATAAAAATCAACATAAAAATGTAAGGCGAGCCTGGAGTCATACCGCTAGACGGAGCTAAGGATCGGAGAACCAAGTCTTCCTGAGCCACATGGGCAACTGTATTTATAAATCAATCACAAGTTGCTGTTGCCATGCTGGGCTATTTTTCACCTGATACAAATATGGACACAGAGAGGAAGGTATGCATGCTGTTAACTTACGCATATTTCCTGATGCAAATTCCCCGATCCAAACCTGATTCCCTATATTTAAAGAATATCTTACACAATGAATTAATATTGTATGTCGCTATGTAAACAAGTGACAGTGTCATTTTTTACAATGGAAGCATGAGGTACAAAATATTATTGAAACATATGTTTTATATTTTAAAATGAAATATTACTTTGTATTATATAACTAAAAAACAAAGGGGAAAATATAACGTCAACAAGTCTCCTTTTTATCATTCACTTCGTTCCACTCACATTTTAAAGGAAAATAAATTATACATCAGCATCATCATATACTGAATTGATACACTCCTTTCAAACGTTTGCCATTTTGGCTCCATTTGTTTGAAAAAAAGGATGTTTGGTAGCATAACAGGGAAGCTCCACCAGTCACGTAACTGAAGCGCTCCCTTCGCGACACGTAAAATCCATTTTAGAAGACTGGTCTATTTTATTTGAACATACGTGCCGCTATCTTATGTAGCTATTTCCATTGATTATAGTGAAAGCTAATTGTTGCAGCAGACGCAACGCTTCGCCGCTTCGGTTACGTGCCTGGTGTAGCTTCCCTGTTAGTACAATCACACATCTCGACAGTCTCAAGCAGAGGGTAGCCTGTGTCACGAGTTGCTCTGTGACTGATGGCTTTATGAGGTATGTGACCTATTGCTGGCAGAGGAGGCAGCAAGTGGCCTCAGTCTACTTCAGTGCATGCAAAGTGTTCTCGGATCACATAAATTCCTTAATTTACAATCCGTTTTGAGTTTCCGCTTGCAGAACAGATCACATAAAATCATCCTCCAAGGCACGCACAAGTGAAAGGGAGCTGTGTACACATTTCAAGTTTGGCAGGAAAAAAAAAATATAGCAGGTTGTTATCATCCTATATCCGATTTCAGTCAGGTTGCAGGGATAAGTTCTGGCATCACCATACCATGGGTATTTCACAGGCTGTTAACGCGATCAGAGTGTACATGGTAGACAATGTAACAGCTAGAGAAAAGCAATATACAACCTACATTGTTAACTATTTGAATACAATCAGAAACATGCTCACTTAAACAGCATGATATTGAAAAACTAAACACAACGCAAATCCAGTCTTGCTAAATTTAGCGTAAATATGTGTACTCATTTAAGAGCAGAAAACTAAGATTTTACTCCCCAGCTTTCAATCATTCGATTTAATAGAGACTTCAACATGAGTAGGCCTAGAGTTTGCTTAAAATATGTCAGCATCGGATTCTTACTGTAGACGGATTGCCTAAATCCAGTGGTTGGAGAGCTTGGAAACTGACACCAATGCTGACTGTAGCCATCTGGAATGATAAATCCTGTCTGGGACATATGGAGTTTTGGACTGTTGCTAAAAGCTGATACAGCTTCTTACAGCATGTGATGTCCTAGACCTACACACTATAGTCAGCTGTAAGACTGTAAGACTCTACACTCTAATAAAATGTGTTCATACATTTTGTTTGTTTAGAAAGAGATACAGAAGGAAATCTGCATATATTGTAAGATAGTGTGTCTATTCCAAAAGCATTATGACACAAAAAAACTAAATGTAAAAGTGGTGAAATTCCACGTTTGCCACTTTACACATGCAATACCATAAAGATCAGTTTACTGTCTAGGCACCTTGCTCCCTTCCTTTCCCTGTTTTAAAAATAAGTTGATCCTGACTCCCAGTGACCTTTATTCAACATACAGTACAGTAAATCTACTGTACTCAGAAATAAACTATTCTATGAAAATTGATACACTGAAAGTTTTCATTGGTACTATGCCAGTGTCTAGTGGGTTTTTCACTGCTGTATAGGACGCTTTTTGCCAAATAAAAACAGAGATAGATGGACAAAGTCTACATTTCTGTATGTTGTATATCCTCATAATGATCAAATATTCAAAAAGCTGAATTTATCATCCTTTCTATTTATTTTAAGAAGTGAGTACTAATTTTGCAAATTATTTCTTTTTTCCAAGATCCTAGTACATAAAGGAACACCAGAATGAAATTCAGGAAAACAAAAGATGAAGAACCCACTGCTCCTGGGCAAGGTGAGCAAAGGCCATAATAATGCTGTAGAAAATGTGCAACAAAATGGCACTACGTATGCTATCAAACATGGGATAATAGACGACATGGACGGTTCACAGAAAGAAATGCACGATTGAGGCAAATGGCCCCGACGCGACACCGAATGGCATGGAGTCCATTATCCTGCTTATTACACTGTTGCCACTTGCGTTGTGTTCATTTTCTGTTATAATTTAAATAATAATAATAAATGTTAACCTTCTGCCAAGGAATTAAACAAGATAAATGAACTGTTATTACCAAAATGATATTTCTTTCATAATATTTCAGAGAATGATTTCCCCTCAGTACAGAGAATGGCCTAATAGTTGTAATGATCACAAGCTAGTTCACTCACATCAGTCCGATAATATGTACAAATATATATATATATATATTTTTTTTAAAAGAACTTTCCTCAAGTTCACAACTCCTTTTCCTCTGTAGTGAACATCAAGAGAAGGTCCAGAGTCCCAGGAGTAATGATCACACAATATGTTGAGGAGCTTCCAGAAGGAAAGACCACACCTGACTTCACCCGCAAGCCAATTGCTCTTACACTCCAAGAGGGTAGGAAATGATTGTTATATATGTAATGACTTTCAGATCTTTTTTTATTGTGATGACAGTCAAAACACAGACCTTACACCACTGTGATTTCATATTGTTTTTGCAGGTAAACTAGCTATTTTCAGGGCCATAATTACAGGCGATCCAACACCAACTGTGACCTGGAGAAGAAATAATGGCAACACTGATGACCCTGAAAAGTATCAAGTCATTTTTGACCCAAATTCCAATGAGCACCAACTCCAGGTGCTAGCACTACTCTCTTTTTTATATATGCAAGGACAATAAATTATGTTTCAAAACTCTGACATGACCAAATTAACACACTCAAATGATAAAATGAATTCCAAACACAACAATCTTTCAAAATCATGGTAAGGTGTAGTATGGGCATGCAAATGTTCTTCTCTTTTTAAAGTGCTTTTCACAGATGATGGAAGGATAAATACTAATGGCGCGTAATGGGGTCTTGATATCCTTTTCCCATTGGAGTCCTTCAGAGGATTTTTTTTTTTCTGACATAGCTCAATTGCATTCAAACAGATGCCAAATATAGATCCAGATCAAGCTGATACGTATAAGTGCTATGCAGTCAATGAATTTGGAAAAGCTGTTGTAACTGCAGCACTCAATATCATCGAAGGTGAGTATATTTTTGTGAATATGTAGATTATAATTTGCGGTAAAACTTTACGTTAAGGGGACATGAATTATCATGAATTCATGCATGTATTATTCATGATTTATGTATTACTTCATTCCTTAATATCTCATGAAACATCAGTTCATAGTCTGTTATTTGTGACCTCATACATGAACAGCACAACACCTAAAGTTCTGTATAAGGTATGATGGAAACATCATTATGAACTATGATTTATTAAGCATGATCATGATTATTTCTTTTTCTGCCAAAAATGTGGTCACCACTGCTCAATATTCTCAAATTTGAACACAACTTTGTGGTTCTCTGGACAAATGTCATTATTCACCACTTTAGTTGAGGGGCCAGAGACATGAACTCATGAGAAGTTAACCTTAAATTCATGTAATCATGATGATCATGCTTAAGAAATCATAAATCAAAATGAGGTCATGAATGAGAGACTATGAACTCATGTCAATTCCTGATGATTCATAAGATATAAAGGAATTGAGTAATGCATAAATCATGAATTAATTCATGCTAATTGACGTACCCTTACCGTAAAGTGTTACCGAATTTGCTTATATCACCTTATAATTGCACGTTACATTTTTTTATTGCTGTTTATTTATATTTTTGGATGTTATTATTTTGCAAACTCCAGTTGGATTCAAGAAAAGCAAAGCACTGCAACAAGCCAGAACAGGTAAACGATGCACTGATAGAATTAGGCCCTGTGTCTACCAATCATGTTTTTTGTGCCGACGGCGGTTATTTTCTTTAAAAATCCTATGAAGTTCAGCGTTCACATCGCTCAGCGCCCTTGGTGCTAAAGTGGGGATCACATTGCACGCGATATGCACTGTGTTCGCTGCTAGGTTGCTCTTGGTTGAGGTAATGACCCAAAGATTTTTGTTGTGCTTGCCGCCGGGCTCAGCGCAAAATATCTATGATTTACAGCGCGCCACGGTCAAACTTTGCTCGGCGCAGTGGCAGACCAGTTCTTGTGCGCGCAAGCCATTGAAAATAATGAGTTTCATAGTGCAGCACTGCCATTTGCGCAAGCAGTGTGACCCCCGACCATTTTTTCTCTCTTCAACCACCCCCCCCCCGACCATTTTTTCATCTCTTCAACTTTTACAACAGCGCTGGGCTTGTCAATGTCACTTCTCTCTTGCAAGCAAAGAGAATGGGCGATGTTGCCACAAAATTTGGTGGACACAGGCCCTTAATCTGTTATGTTCAACGCTTTATGTCACACACTCTTGGAAATAAAAAGAATGTATAAGGCCAACCAATACATGTACTGATTGTAAATCAACTTTTCTAGCACAACGAGAAATGCCAGCGCCACACCTTCTAAAGACAAGGTAAGTGAGATTTTCAGAAAAAAACACACTTTTAAACCACATTTCAGAATATGAAGTATAAGAAATGTATTTTACTCTTCTTAAAGGGCTGAGCGACCTAAAGAAGAGAAGAAGGAAGGGGAGCCAGACGAGAAGTTTTGGGAGCTTTTACTTAGCGCTAGCAAAAATGACTATGAGCGCATCTGTGCTGAGTATGGAATCACAGATTTCCGTTGGATGCTGAAGAAACTCAACGAGAAGAAGAAGGAAAGGGAAGAGGAACAAGCACAGGTGATATAACAGTTACAGATGTGTTATCTTTGCTGAGATACACTAATGCAGTTCAGACCTGTCCCAATAAAGTTTGCTTTGCTTAGTTTGCTTTGCGACTATACAGGCTATACGCAGAATCCAATTATGTCTCAAATTGTATATAGTCTTCATTGTTATTGGGATTTTTGAAATTCTCCTTACAGGTTGTAAGTTATGTGGCCAACCTGAAACCAATTCAAGTCAAATCAGAGGGAAGCGCGGAATTTGAATTTGAAATGGACCTCAAGGACCCTACTTCAAGAATCTTTCTTTACAAAGTATGACTGATGTGATTTCTAGAGTTAGGTTATAAATGCAATGTATACACCAAAACACAATTGTGTTTACTTATAAGAGTTTTAATAGCTAACTCTTTTTATTTATTCATTTTCTAACAGGATGGGGAAATGGTTCCTTTTAGCATAGACGACGAGGAGAAACATTCTTTAAAACAGATAGGAAAGAAATTTGTGTTTTCAGTTAAAGACCTTTTGCCAGAGGATGCTGGGTTATACCAGGTGGATGTGGAAGGTGTCAACATCTTCTCAACAGATTTTAAAGGTAAGACAGCTGTTTAAGGTGTGTTTCTATTATATGCTACACATGTCATGTACATGATCCATGTCACTGAAATGGGATGTACATGAAGTGAACATCAAATCTATTGAAATTACCATGATAATGGTACAATGTGCAAAACAATGCTTTTTCTCCCGTCTGTAGTTCCAGCAGTGGAGTTCTTAGTGAAGATTCAAGAAGTGAAGGCCACAGAGAGAGAGGATGCTGTCTTTGAATGTGTTTTATCTCAACCACTGGAAAAGATCTCCTGGTTTGGGAAGACTGTGCCCCTGACACAGAGCGAGAAGTATGACATCCAAGTATCTGAGGACAAACTCATCCACAGACTGGTGGTAAAAGACTGTCTGCAACTAGACAAGGGCATCTATGCAGCTGTTGCTGGAATCAAGTCCTGCAATGCATGGCTTGTAGTAGAAGGTAACCGTAACCTAAGACTACAAATAGTTTTAAAGTTGGGATAACTGATACTTTGAATCTGAGAGCTAGCAGTCTTGCACTATCTATTGTGACAAAGAGATGTACATCTCTCAATTTACTAGCCTATTAGGACACTTTCAACAAATCAGTACTTAACAGTGTAAATGGCATACTGACATCAAAGGATATGTGATTTGCTAGTGCTATTACAGTATGTGAAGTGATGATTATGAGGAAATGAAGATTTAATTCAAGACTACAGTTGGCCCAACTGTCAAAAACTGCTTAAAGGCACAGTAACAAAGACAGACCAGAATTGTGGTCCTTAATATTATCACTGTGCTCCTGTATTTACATGTAATGATATATTCCTTTTATTGGCATAGCTGACAAAGAACCAAGTACGCATGGCAAGAAGAAAGCTCGTAAAACCACCACTGCTGGTGGTAGTGGAGTTGACCTGGCAAAAATCGCAGCAGAACAAAATGCCAAGATCCAGACTGAGAGAGCAGAGATAGTAAAGAAGGTGAAACAGGCACAAGCAGAGAAAGAGGTGGCTGCACCTAAACAAGAACCGACTCCAAAACCAACTGAGGAACCAACTCCTGAAGTAGTTGAAGAAACTGCTGTGGAAGCACCTCCTGCTCCAGAAGAACCAAAACCAGCCAAGGTCCCAGCTCCAGACAAACCTAAAAAGATTGTGAAAAAACCTGCAGCCCCTAAACCAAAGCCTGTGGTGGTAGAGAGCACTGAAGTTAAAGCTGAAGGAGAATTAGTTGAAGAAGAAATTGAAGTCGTAGAAGAGCCTATCATAATTGAAGAGGAACCTTCAACTGAGGGTGACGGTGAGAAAAAAAAGAGGGTCAGGACAGGCCCACTGGTCCCTGATACAGTCATCGGTAAGCTCATGTGAATATCCATCAACTCTGTTCGTCACACTGGTTAAATCATTGATTAGTTTGGAACCAATCTTCAGGAGCATTACAATTTTTAGGAAAAGCTATTTAGAGGAACAAAGAGTTTTAGGGGTATAATAAACTGCTGGCGTCTGAAGTTTCATTAACGCTAATGAAAGTTGTTATAAGACTAAATCAGCAGCAGATGAGGAAACACTTGAAAAGTCATGCCAAACTGACTTCATGATTCTTGGTTTTACCTGGATGTAGTTGTAAATGTAGCCTACTGTTTTCTCCTTGGTGTCTACAAGCTGTCAGAAACAGAAATCATTATACCGAACATATATTCCAGATCCTGGTGTCCACTTCACCTCTGGACTATCAGACGTCAATGCTATTATGGGTCAGTCAGCAGAGTTAGTCTGTAAGCTGAGCAGTGAAAACTGTGATGGAGTATGGTACAAAGACGGGAAAGAGGTAAGTCATGCAAAGACATTGAACATGTTAGAACATTTGACAAATTAAATAGTCATGAGCTAATATGATAATATGATCACTTCACATCTTGATGAAATGGATGAATTCATATTTACTCAACATTGCATTGTGTGATTTACTTCTAAAATACACTCACAGTCCCAAATCTTTGTTTAGTTAATGTCAGAAGAAGGATTGGCTATAATTAAAGATGGAACTTATCACAAACTGGTCATTAGTAAGTGCAAAGAGGAAGATGCAGGAAAATACCGCTTTGAGGCAGACGGACGGAAAACTGAGGCTATGGTGATTGTTGAAGGTAAGAAACTAATACATTTGCTAAATAGACATTTTGGAAGGGTCATCTTAAATGTTCCAGCATATACTTTGTAAAGTTTTTTTGCCTCACTAGGCTCTGTTTTGTGGCACTGTAGTGGTCTTTGATAATTAAACTTGAAGTGATCTGTGATACTTTGCAGATCCTCCTAGGATTGATCCAGATGAACTGGCTAAGTTCTCAGAGCCAGTGATCATAAAAGCAGGTCAGAATGCCACCTTCAAGCTGGACTTTGTGGGCCGAGAGCCAATGAAGATCCAATGGTACAGTGAAGGCGAGGAACTCTTGAACGACAAAAACATAAAACTAGAAAAATCATCCTCTCAGAGTTGTCTGCTTCTCAACAAGTGCCAGCGGAAACAAACAGGAGAGATTAAAATCAAGTTAAAAAATGAGTTTGGAACAATTGAAGCCCTATCCAAGCTTATTGTCACTGGTCAGTAAAACCATGTTGACCAATATCATGGCTATACAATGAGCTTCTCTTTTTAGTGTTATTTCTTTGAATGTTGCAAACTGTGATCTAATATTTCAGATAAGCCTACACCGCCTCAGAGTCCTGTTGAGATAGTTGAAGCCTCAGCTCATTGTGTGGAGATAAAGTGGCGCGCACCAAAGGATGACGGAGGCTCCCCTGTGATAAACTACAACCTGGAGCGTCAACAGTTAGGGCGCAACACTTGGAAGAAGATTGGTATGATTCCTGGTGTTCCTCACTACAAGGACACTGATGTGGACCACGGGAGGAAATACTGCTACCGCATCAGGGCCATAACTGCAGATGGCACAAGTGAGGTAATGGAAACGGATGACATCCAAGCTGGCACCAAAGGTGAGTGAGAGACAGATTGCATTATGATTAACACTGTTATGTTTCAAATCTACTTCCTTCATACCATTACATCTTTTCTTCTCACTTCTGCTCTGCACTTTTGATATAACTATTATGTCAGGGATAATGAACGACAATAGAATAGCAATAGAATAGCAATAGAAGGCCATGTCTCGAAGTGCATAAAACTTCTGCTACCTGAACGGTGTGAAGTCCATTGTCCTGCTTCTACCACTGTTGCAACACTTTGATGATATAATTTCATCTCTGTCATATGTTACAATGCCACTATGCTCTGGATACCTGTCACTAATGTGTTACTCTGTTTCAGTGTAACATTTCACTTAAAATTTGTTTGAAGTTTGGCAAATTGATATACAATCATCCAGATGTTTTTCTGTTGAGAAAATCAAGTGGAAAATGTACTAGATGTGGTTGCAATATACCAAATCAATGAGAGAAAATACATACTGTATGTAGACGTACATGTTATTTTTCCTTTAGATTTGCTGCAGGGTGACATAATGCTATAATTTCAATAAGTTATAAAAATGTTCTATTTGTTTCTATTCTATGCCACAGCTTACCCTGGCCCTCCCTCCACGCCCAAGGTGGTTAGTGCATTCAAGGACTGCATCAATCTTTCCTGGTCTCCACCAAGCAACACTGGTGGAACCAATATTGTGGGTTACAATTTAGAAAAACGCAAGAGAGGCAGCAATTTATGGGGCCCAGTAAACCCACTAGATGAACCCATCAAAGGTGTCAGGAATACATCCAACATAAAATCACATGATTTCTTTCAACTTAATAAGCTATGGGAGATGTTATGTACTAATGATATCTGATATGTATACACGGCCTTTACTGCTGATGTTATGCTGCTAATATTTTGTTAATCATTATATACATATATAAAAGTCTCTCTTAAACACTTCCAGCAAAAGAATATGGAGTGAAAGATGTCGTCGAGGGAATAGAATATGAATTCAGAGTGTCAGCCATTAATTTCTCTGGCGCTGGAGAACCAAGCACCCCTTCTGATTTCGTGTTTGCCAGAGATCCAAAGAGTAAGGCTCTATTTACACATTTAAACTGTAAATGTTATCATTCTTCTCTATACACGTGTACAGCTTTATTTATATTACATTGTTAATTCAATTTTTATATTACAGAACCCCCTGGAAAAGTTATTGATTTCAAGGTGACATATTCAACTTACACTTCTTTGTCCTTGGGATGGACTAAGCCCAAAGACGAAGAAGGGGTACAGGATGAGGCCAAAGGTTACTATGTGGAGATCAGGCCTGCTGAAAATACAGAGTGGGATCGTTGTAACTCAAATGCAATCACCACAACCTCCTATACCATCATTGGTTTAAAGTCCATGGCCATGTACTGGGTCAGAGTGATTGCAACAAATGAGGGAGGAGATGGAGAGCCTCAAGATTTAGACAACTACATTATTGCAATGCCACCTCCAGGTAGAAATACTGCCATGATATACTTACTTATCATTACCGAAGCTAAGTGAGTGTCAATAATGGTCTTAATATGACTATGCTCCTGTTTTGTTTTGGGGTTTTTTTCTAGTGAGGCCAACTTTTACAGATCGTAAAATGACAAGTTTCATGGTCGTGAGAGCTGGAAATTCAACTCGTGTCAACATCAACTTTAAGGTACTCTCTATTTAGGAATTCATTGATTTCTTACATTAATAAAAACATTCTTATTGTTAATTACGTGACATATGTAAGCACTATTAAGACCTTTCATCAAAAAAAAAAGATTTCTGAAAGTTAATTTGTATAATATCTCAAAGTTTTTCACAATTTTCCATAATGTTGCAGGCATCACCCATGCCAAAAATAACTTGGTTAAAGGATGGCATGCCCATATCCAAAAAAGTTACTGTAAGCAATGCTGAAGGCACATCACAGCTTCTGATTCCTTCATCGGAACGCTTAGACACAGGAATGTATACCATCATAATAAAAAACATTGTTGGACAAGAAACCTTCAGCACTGAGATTAGAGTAACAGGTAATACTACAATTACTGAATAATCCCAAAAATGCCATATGAAAAATACAATTTTAAAATGTTGATGCATCATAATATAACATATGCTTGAACTAATAAATGGAAATTCATATACAGTATTAGTTCAAACATATGTTTTATTATTACACATCAACTTTCACTAAAATCATTTTTTGACCATCACTAAGATTTTTTTTAAACATATCTGACCATATCCTTCTCCTATCTATCTCTTTATATCATATTGTCTTCTATTAAACTGTAATTCTATTCTGTAGCTCTATAAGGACTTAACTCGTTTGTCCTCTTTATGTTTCAGCTGATGTTAACACCATTTAAAACATTTTTATTGTAATTTGAGTCATACAAGATGAAATATTTTAGTATTCACACTCATCACTTAATGTTCAGATGACCCCAAGCCCCCCGGCCCTGTGGAGCTAGAGCAGAATGTCCCAGGTACTGTTACTGTGTCCTGGATGGCATCCCCAGATGAGAAGCGTGATGACAGGCTACATTATATGGTGACAAAGAGAGACTCAGTCAAGCACTCTTGGCAAACTGTGGCTGATCGCCTCTTCAATAATAACTTCACTGCTGTGAATATCTTGCCTGGACGAGAGTACCGCTTCCGGGTGTACGCCAAAAATGATATGGGAGTTTCTGACCCTTCAGAGTCTCGTAAATGGGAGGTGGTCAGAAAGAAAGGTATAATCACTTTTAAAGTAGTAGCTCAAGTCAACACTTGTGTACATTTGATCTAAAATATCAGCAATTGCCATAAGATTACTTTTTATGAACAAAATGAAACTCAGCGGCAGAATGACTTGCATGCATGTAGTTAATCTGGAGTCAGCTGGTATCTGAGTGGGACATTTTGTTTTCTATTAAACAGAGAAGTTTAC
Source organism: Alosa alosa (assembly GCF_017589495.1). Classification (NCBI taxonomy): domain Eukaryota; kingdom Metazoa; phylum Chordata; class Actinopteri; order Clupeiformes; family Clupeidae; genus Alosa; species Alosa alosa. The sequence goes on along the minus strand of NC_063198.1, from coordinate 16,976,674 downwards.
TCTGAACATGCCCGAATCCAAGCCCTGCACCTTTGACGCGGCGCCAACCTTTTCTGGTCCCACTGAAGACACGAAGCAGCCCGGAGAGCTATGAGTGCTATATGAGCTGTGCTGTCAGTGGAAACCCTGCACCTCATGTCACATGGTATCGCAACAACATTAGTGTCAACACGGACACCAATTACTTAATCTCCAACACGTGTGGGGTCTGTTCAATGCTCATCTTGAGAGTGGGCCCCAAGGACAACAGTGAGTACAAAGTGATTGCGGAGAACCAACACGGCAGGGCAGAGTGCACTACCAAGCTCACAGTTCGAGGTATGAGTTTTTGATGCTGAAACTGTGCAATGTTTTATTTGATCTTATGCTTAGTAAGTGGATGACGCAACTAAGGTTGATTCAATTCGGTGTATTTGAGATTTCAAAGTATATTTTGTTCATTTATGTTTTTTATGTTTCAGAGTAAGTGATCCGGTGCTTGAAAGACTGGAGCTGAAAACATGGTGAAGCAAAGCTGAGAAATGATGTGCTCTTTAATATTGCTTTGGTTATATTTTTTGTGTCATGTGATTAGTTTTGTAAAAAACCCTATACATTTTACGTAGTCCTACATAAACACCTGAAGGAAAATGTATGAAATGCACCCCTTAAACCCACTGAAATGAAAATACATTATTACAACATCTAAAATGTGCCGACATATGTTAAATATGTGTTATATGCCCAATAAAAAAAGACTATGAAAACAGTTGTACTGACATTTTTTTTATTTACAAAACTTATGTAATAATATGCCATATACATGATCTTAAAAACAAATTGCTGAACTCCTCCCGCTCCCCCCAAACACAAACATCTATATTTACCCTTCCAAAACACAATACTGTTTTGAAAAGGGTTGGGGTGATTGTTGTGAAAGGGATTGGGGTGATTTATGTTGAGGGTTAAAGGATGGTTAGTTCTGCTTCTCCACGGACCAGCTCATAAATGCCATTACAGCAAGTTAGTATATCTTGTAAAATATTTATTGGAATATAAATGGATAGAAACAAAAATGTTGACATGGTCAAGTCTTTTACATTGTCTTTCTGTTCTTTTTTAATCAATGGCTGGTTACACGTCAGATATGTGGCATAGGTTAATGGGTCTGGCTTTAGTTGGCAGTCATTTCTTCCATCACTGCTACCTTGACCTTGGTTTATCACCTTCCATTATTACCTAAAATTAACACCGAAGGAACTCTTGTGCATACTGGCAGTAAAAAAGAAATGTGTGAGGCCTTGTGACAGATGGTAAAACTAGCACACAGGATGACTATGCTGAGGGGTGAACATCAGGTGGATAGTTAAACAGCCGAGTGTAAAACACTGTGACACTCACCGGCTTCATGTTGATTGCACTACAGTCCAAAACAAAGATTACACAGCATGATTTACAGTACATTCTTTCATTCAAGCAGATGTTTAAATGTTTTCCTGGTCAAAAACAAAATACCCAGAGACCAATCTAACTGGGGCCTATTGCACAAAACTAGGATAAGGGATTAAGCCGGGATATCTTGGTTATCCTGGCTCAATTTAGCCGTGATCCAGTTGCACAAAAGTGGGATAGGGGGCAGCAGGATATGTTATGGTATAAATTACCATGGCAATTTATTCTGTGGAGCTAGCCTGCTCCAGACCAGGCTAAGTTCCAGGATCTATTTAATCTCATCCCTTATCTCAGTCAGCAGTCACCACAAACGGAAACCAATAGTTATTCCACTGTCCACTACACATTGTCATCACATATACCTATACCCACGGTCATTATTTATGTTTGTAATCATTAATTAACTTTTACATACTCGCCATTTCCGACCTGTCATGCGACAATGTGACGTCACGGGAGTGCCTAACCATTTTGCGCGTGGTGGTCGTGGAACTAGTTGCAATAATGTCCTAAACAGAGGTGTTGCTGTTTGTTGCTGTTGTGAAAAGGCTATCGCTACCTACTTCACACCGTAGAAAAAGCAATGAAGCCGCTCTAGTTGCCATGGTGAATCAGTGAATCTGTGATCGGATCACCTGGCTTGATGAATCCATGTCTGCTCATCCTGGCTTGCTCGTTGTGCAACCAATTAAGCCTGTACGCTCTTGTTTTGGATTCATTGAGCGCAGCTCAGTAACTTCCCGGATGTCTTAATTCTGCTTTTGTGCAATAGGCCCCAGGTGTCTATATCCTGCCCCATACTTTACACATACACATGATTTGGAATGCTGTTCTTAAAACCTGGAACAGTATGCCTTCCACAGTACACCTACCCTCCTCCTACCCTCCAGTGCCCTACACCTCCCCAACATTCTATATCAAATGCATGCACCATATTGCTATGTAGCATAGTAATATTATTCACCATTTGAAAGCTTGGACTCTTGGGAATCCATATATGACAACCCTTTGCATGTACAATATGTGTATAGTGCTTTACATTGTCAGATTAATCTTACTATGTCTCAATTAAATGTAATAAAAAATGCCCTCCTCCCCCTTCACTGCCTTTGGTGCTTCCCTACTTTATAGCTGCAGTATATATCCCTTAGCAATAAGTTGATGCAGCATATTGGGTCTTGAAATATTCACAGGAATCCATAGGAAATTGAATATTCATGTTGTTTTATCCAATATTAATTGTGCAGATGCATAGTCCCATTTTATACACATCCATTGAACCAACAAAGAAAAAGTGGAGACTTTTGTGTAATTATTCCATATTTTGTGTAGTCATTCTATATCTATAAACCCCTGACATACATTCCAAATAGTCTACAAGAAACTACAGAGCGTTATCTTTCATTTGAGACCAGGACTGTGCTTCTACACCAAGAGGTTGCCACACAGTAAGCCTTTTATTGTCAGTATGCATTTTGGGTAACCAGAAGTGCTATGGGGAGTTTCCATAGGTCATTTTACAAAACACATGAGCATACCTTGGCAAATAATGGTCTAAAGTACTCATATTTCATTCTATATTGATATACTTTTGCACACAGCTTCACAAATCCTGGTGCTAGGGCTCAGTTGTGTTTCTAAGTCATATCAAGTGACCTTGATATGGTCAGTTCAGAGATGCTTGTTATCCGGCAGAAAGAAAAAAACAATATTCTAGCCTCTGTAACTCTGTGACAGTACTTCACACAATTCTTCTGTGTTTGAAACTACAGGGTCTCAGTTTTCAAAAGAGGTCAATCATTTGATGGTAAGCCAAAATATGTGGGAACAGTGCCCTCTATAGTAGGTGCAATGTCGGGGAGCCTAGAAATGGCCCAATCCAGATCATCAGAAAATTAAAACATTATATATAAAAATGAACACAAACTGTCGCATGGCCATGTACTGTGTCTATGACGGTCTGATAAAAGTCTGACACATGTTGTGCACACAAAATTTCCAATGAATATTTATGGGGTGGCGTTCTGGACTTTATTGGCCATGAAAAAGTGGTCACACACAGCTAACAGCAACAGATGTGAAATAGCGTGTGAGAGACTCAGTGACAGGAAGCCTGCATTGTTTACTGTGGGAATATGAAAGGCGTTTGACCTCTGATCCCTCTTAAGGTATATCAAGCTTCTCAGGTCAAGTCCTCCCATGCCAGAGTTGAGTCAAGCACTAAAACTTTCCTGAAGTATTTGGCCTACTTGTAGAACCATGCTCACACAGTTTTGGGAAGTCTTAACTATGCATAGAATACATAATGACTATGTCGTGTCAGTTATTTACATTGTCCCCAGATCGATGAATCCTATTTTTCACTGCATGCATTTAAGCGTTAAAATGTCTGAATTCACACTTGCCAGTTCAACCGTTAGGTATGCTGAACATTCATCCATCCATTTTGGACATCCACGCCTAAAAATGCTTTGCAGTTGTGTGAATACTACACCACTGTCAGTAATGTAAAACCCAAACTGGCTGCACCTAATTTGAGCAACAGGATCATCACACCAGTCAAAACCTCAACGCACTACAGTATGTAGTAATTTTTCTAAATTGTTCTGAGTCAAAATTTTAGACTTAGAATTGTTCAAAATTAAACTCATCAATAAAAAACATGTGGTAATACCAACATACATCTACATCTGTATATACCTGGTATACCATAACATCTAGGTGAACGAGACAGAGGTTGACTCTAAATTAGCCTTTGTCGTCTATGATTTTAGGAAAATTCCATGGAAATGCCGCAACTTTATTATATAATGTATGAGAACGTCCTTGTCTGTGTGCTCACCTGTTTTATGGCATTAAATGACTGTTCTGTGGCATTAAATTAGCAAGATGTTTTGCCTTGTAATTAAATTAGCATTAGCTTCTGTGGGATGGTAAAGTGTATAAAGTGTTTGGTAACAGGATTCAAGGCTGCTTTTGTTAGCACCACAGTCTTATCTTCATTTCAATAAATCAAATTTGTCACAAAGTTGCGGAACTCAGCAAAATCTGTTTTACTCCTGTGTTTTCCCATGTTCTGCTTTTTAGGCGATTCCAACTTCCCCACTTCCAGTCACTACAAGTTACAGTACACCCGGCCGAACAATTCATTAGTCTCATTCATTTGACAGGCATTCCATGAGGCATTCCATGAGTAGGGATATCCTGGCACAACACTACCACTCTGACTCTGCAGCGCTACTAATCACTCCATGTTTGTTACACTCTGGGCTAAACATTGAATTGTAGATGTCAACATTCAATTCATACTTAAAGACACAGTATGCAACACTCCCAGTCTACTGTATATTGACCATGTTTTATTTGCCTATGCTATATGCACGATGCAGTTCTGTGGTCCAAGTCAGAACACCCTGCAAAAATGTCAAAAAAGCTTTCGGAGCACAACATGGCCAACTATTGGCAAAAGACATTAAGTTAGAATGGTAGCATGCATTTAGTCAGTGTTCGCTGTGTGGTTGTTAACATCTGTTAACATTTTGTAAGGGAGCAAATGGATTAAAGGGACACCAGGCAACAATTTCATGTTAATGACTCATCTTCGCAAGTCGGTATATGGTTAAATGACTCATTACAGGGCGAATGAAGACTCTCTCGCCCGCCCCTACTGTCTGTGGAAGAATATCCCGCTTTGGTAATTCAGTGTATCGCACTCGCCGAATCGGCAGGATCAGTTTACATCCTGCATCCACAGCACAGAGGCAGGCTAACGAAAACACTAGCTTATTGTTGCAAACGCGGCGATAATGACAGAGCCGCAAAGCAGCTTAAAATCCTTGACGGAAGATGCAAAGAAAAAGAAAAGAGCTTCAAACCGAGCGAGAGGGAGTTTCGTAGAGAAAAAGCATCAGGCTTGCCTGGTGTCCCTTTAAGCAGGAGAGTACCGGACTGTTGAGTTCAAATTAATATGCAAAAAAAAAAACAGTCTCTTTGACTCACTGTGGCAGAGTGATGAAGACAATATCTACTGCTTGGCAATGCTTAAAATGAAAAGCACAGGCTGGAACTATTTTTGGGGAGGATAAAGTCAAAATAAAGAAAAGAAACCAAAGACTGGCATCAATGAGCTGTTAGCAGAGCTGTTGCATGAAGGTGATATAACACTGCTGTTTGTGAGATTAACAAAGGACATCATGCCATAGTATGGAGGCAGAGTTCCGCAGGTTCCTCTCACTCGTGTTATATTTCTTAAGTATAAAACTGGTACCAGACATGTGCACCTGTCCAGTCAAAGAGACTACACATTGAATTATTAATGGCATCAGCCTGCAAACACTATCTCTGGTTACTCGTAAAATAAACAAACACCAGCACCAACAACTGTCAGTCTATCAATAATGATCTCAGTTGTGGAGTTCAAAAGGACAATTAGCAGCAACGTATCTTATCTTTGATGTGTAATCATAAAATTGGATATGAACACTGCTATTGCTTTATTTTAATTACTGATACATTGTTTTATTAATATAAACCAGTGAATATCAGGGGAGTGAAGGCTGCATTTCCCCCCTACTTTCTCTATTAGCCTAAATGGGAATATTCACTTAAATTACAGTGACAGTACAACAAACAGGTTAGCTTAAGATGATTTACTGCACCTGCAATATTTGAGTGATAACACATGGAATCACACCCTTTTAAATTTACGAGCCTTGTGTTTGTTTTGTATGCTTGCCAAGAATGACAACAAGGTAACAATTTTAGCAAGGGCATGTGGCAACAAAATAACTGTTGGTCATTGCTTATCACATGCAAATAAGTTTCACCAGTACCAATAACAGGACTTCAAAACATGAGGCAATCAGATTATACACTCTTCTCTTAATTATCTGCTTCTCTGATACGTTTGCTGACTAAGAATAGTATTTGAATGTATATCAATTTATCATATTAATCAAATTCATCAATTTACCACATGAAAGTGTTTCTGAACTGAACCTATCATCTGCTATGGCCACAGGTCCTGCCATACCACGGATTACCATAAGAAATATTGTGTTGCAGAGTCATTACATCATACTCTAAACAGAGCAAACAGGCCTTCTGTCAAGTACCAACCTCATATCCGCTCCATGGTTGCATGCAAACACATACATGAGACATGAGACATGAGACCATGTCGGCACTTTTCCCCGCAAATTTGGACCCTCCTTTTAAATTCGGATGTTCAGTCAGCAATCATCAAGAGTTAGTTTATTGTCCAGGAAAAAAAAAAAAAAAAAAAAAAAAAATATGTCCATCAAAAACATCCTTCACGCCTTACCACTCCAATAATATGATGTATCTACAATCTGCCATCTCTAATCCTCAAAACCCGCGCCTCTACTTCCCTCCCCACCCTCTAACTCCTCAGCAAAAGATGCGGGGGCAGGCCACCCCTTTGGCAGTCACTCCGTCTGAGAAAGAGGAATCTGGCTGTTGAATCATGAGCATTCCTAGAAGGATTTATTAGCTTGTACAACGGGAAGGCAACATTCAAACATCAGACTGGGCAGCAGTGCGACAGGAGCTCGAGCTGATCTGACCGCAGAAGGTAAGTTTATCATCCATCTGTTGTGGTACGGAGGTCAACAAAGATGTTTATAAAAGATTAATCTTTAAAAGGTGGCTGTTCTGTTTTAATTTTATTCATACCTGAAGGCAAACAAAATGTAAGTTTATAAAGTTTATGCAAAGTGCTATTTTTTCCATATGTAAGGGATATCCTCCAGGGTTATACACACATATGGCAATTATTATTATGGCAGTTATTTTTTATATGAATATTTTTGCATGCTTAGCTTAAATCAATATATTTCTAGATTTAAAAATGCATCATCTCAAAAGTATCTCACTGGTTTAATCAAGTCAGTCATTCAGATAAAACGCTCGATTGAAATGTTGAACATTATTTTCTTTAAAAGCAAACGCTGATGACTTTAATAGGGTCCCTTTAATGGCAGAGAGATTCTTCTGGTCCCAAGTACTGGCATCACACCACCCGCAAACTTATTTTAGGTATACAATCCAAAGGCTTGACGGGCCACATGGTTGACTGCTGTACACACATCAATATTTTGTGTCTGTAGGATTGATCATTTAATGGAGCAGACTGGTGAATATTGCATTGTTCATTATGTTTTCTTTACTTGTATTATTATTTATATTACATACCTTAACTATTTACTACAACAATATATGAAAACTAAATGCTAAAATAAAATGTATGACATAATTTACAACATTTCTTACTACTGCAAGATTCCTCAATACAAAAGTGCATGAACATTGAGCATTACATTTATACGGTCTCCTCAGCAATGTGTAATTGTTTTAAACAAATAGGGTAATTTGTAACACAACACACTCAAGGAAATGGTGATGGCTTAAATCTACAGTACCAGACTGTTGTGGTAGACAAGACAAGTATCTTCTCTGAGCTGAGGTTTAACAAACCACAATTTGCTAACAGAAAACTTGCAGACAGTAATGTAGCATGTCTAATGAGGTTCCACAGAGCTTTCCTGTAGCTCTCCTTTCATACACCCAGTCTAGCCTTTTATTTCTCAGACACTCAGGCATCCTATAACTCATCATTAGATCACAGTTTGAAATCAGCCAACCTAATGTTCATAATCTTAAATCATAAATATTTCTTTTTCACATCCCTACCTGTAAAAGAGGGAAACTATTATCTACTACAAGGCTGGCTGAGCATTCAGACTGTCTGTCACTCCGGTCATACAGCGTCCTTGACAGTTTCACATAATTTCAGTGATGGTCACAGTGCACATTCTGAACGTCCCGTGCCTCAAACGCAGCGTTCTTTGCCTGGACAGGGTGGCAGGTGGATGCATTAAACATGAGCGTGTAGAGGGAACCACGTTCCCATAAAACATTACCCCCCCAGAGTTCGACATCTCCCTGCACTAAGTGTCCTGTCATTTGCCCACTGGCTCACTTTCAACCATTAAGCAAAGCCAAGTAAGGAGTTCAGGCTCCCTGGTGGTCGAGATGGAGGAGGTGTTCCAAATTTACACTCCACCAAGTTTGATCAACTAAAGATTAACACTAGCTTTACGAGACAACGGATATCTACCCAACAACCCTTGCGGTTGTCTGGATTTATGTCTCTAATACTCACCACATTTAAACAGATAATGAAAATAAGTGATTCAAAACATAATCACCCAGCATCCTCTTAATCATGGTGTTCTAGTTGTTAGTTCTGATTAAGTTAATTTATCTAATTGCATATTTCCAATTAATAACTAACTTTGTTTGGGTACAAACATAGAGTTGCATATTGTGTCAAAGACGGGTTCAGTAGTGCTTGAAAGAAATTATCTCCAAAAAAGCCAGCCATTTCCAGCCATTTCAGGACAGCTCGATCATCATGTCACCAGTGACTTACCACCACACCATGACATTTGTGATAGGTTGATCAGAGTTTATGTAGCATGTGACATATCAGGTGTCAAAGTAACTTGCTGGAGCTTTCAAACACCCAGGAATTAAGAGCATGACACATATGGCATACGTTTTGGATTACCTTAAATGCATGTGATATTAAATCAGAATCTTTATATATCTTTATAGGTTTGTGGCTGACAGGGCACATAACAGAAGTGCAGCTGTATACATGTTGTTTAGTCCTTTAAATTGACATGTTTTACAGTACTGACATCTTACATATATTTGTTTTTTACTTATTCATTTTGTTGAAATAAGAATATACTTAAAAAGTAGAAATATTCAGTAATATAACAAAGTACATCTACCTTGTGTATTATACATGTGTATAAAAACATTTTATCTACACATTTTTACACTGGAAATACATGTGTTGGCAAAATGGCAAAAAAGCATGATTGTTAACAAAAGAAAGTGTTTATACTACATACTGATTTATTATGTCAGCCCTATTAGACATTGCAAAAGAAAGTCATAGGAGTATGTCGGTTGCAAATTCATAGATGTCAGTGACAGCCCTCCTGTTATCTATATTATGATTCACAGCCACAAGCCAAAAGTGCAAGCGCTGGCTTGTGTGCTTCCTCTTTTCTCACCAAAGATTTAGTGTACTCCTCAACAAGTACAGGGATTACTCAAACCATGTCAACATGGCATTCCTGTAGTAGATGGATCGCTTATGATTCAACTGTTGCAGCCAAAAGATGGATGACATCCACAGTATACTTGCATGAGCTACTGTAGGACAGATTGATTGGTAGAGCAGATGAAGACACCTGCAGGTATTTAAGGTCACTGTATACAATCAGTACATTTGTGTATCCCAACTGGTCACACATAATCCTTGCAGGATTTATTTGATCTTTTCATATCAAAAAACAAACAAATAATTGTCCTGCTGAAACACAGAACACAATAAGAACATTTATTTTACTTTTTGTAATGCCTTGCTTCATACCTCCATACCTTGAAGGACAGTAAAACAATGCAGGTGTTTTAAATTAATTAATCATGGGAATATTTTTTTTTTATTCTGCAGAATATACTGAATTTGAAGCCTAAGTTACCTCAAGATGTGGAAAAGAAAAGCAAAAGTGACCGACCAGACTGCTGATGGTCAGGGTAAGTCGACATGTCAAAGCAATACAAAACCAGATCAAAAACACATTTCAAAATACAACCCCAAGCAGTGATGAGGGGGCCAAGATGTATAGTTACCATGAATACATGTTGTCACGATGTCACAGTGTTTCCCAAACTATATGCCTATGTAAGGGCAGCGCAGACATCCATATTGAGTTTTTATTGTTAATAATAATTACCAATTGGCTGAACTTTTTTGATATCAACTGTAAATCACATTTAATTTCTGCCTATATTTGATTTGCCAAGATTTTCAGACTGCCAATACCGATACCAATACATACAAATCTTTTTTATTTCCTCTCCTGTACTAGATTTAATCTATTGCTCTTATTGTGTTGGCCTAGCAGTTTTAAATACAGACATACAACATTTCCTTCCATTATACCCTAAATCTATTAACAAATATAGACACTCACATAAAATAACACATTGCAACATGATGTAGATGTAAAACATGCAATTTCACATATCACATTTTCAAATAAAAATGTAGGCCCTATCCAATTTACACAGATTTGTATGATGCTTTCCCTGAAACTCTAATGTACCGATTACAGTCTAGCTGATTTATTTGCCAGGAATATCGGGAGAAATATTTATTCTTCTGGTGCCAAAAATATAACTCTTAAGCCGCCAATACCAATGTTGTACTGATTATATATTGTGCATCCCTGATTTCAAGATATTACTTCTAAACTTAACAGACTGCTAAATCTGCACAACATTCTGTACTTTCATCCATTCGTCATGGAAAATATCACACTCACGTGCAACTAACAATCAATCTTATCGCTGAAAGGCATAGAAAGGGGCCTGTACAAATACTCAAAAAGAATGTGTGACTTTGAAACATACCCACACCCTTTTGTCACACTGACCAGAAAAAAGAAAAGAAAATTATAGCAGTGATTTTTTTCGGTGGTGGATAGGGCTTGGGGCAATATGCAGTAAGAAAAAAAAAAGTTCGGGAAACACTGGTCTAGACCATCAAAGAAAGTTCTGTTAGTTGAACAAAGATTATGAACTCAGCTCACTTCCTGTTTTGTAGGTTTGCCACTGATTTCGATGTAATGGAAGAATAGTTGAATGGTTTGAGTGGTTGAATGGAAGATTGGTTTTGAAAAAGGATCTCTATGATCTCTCTCTCTCTAAGTACTTTCTTGAAGCTTTGTTTGAAGATCTGAAGATGATCTGCCAAATTTGGTGAAGATTTATGGACACTGAATTTTTGTTTTGTTTAATCTGATATGGCAGCCACACATCATTTGGTCATCATAATAGTTTGTCATGTCCCATCCTTTGGATATATGATTATATCACCTGACATAACACCCAACACATCCAAAGGTTTGTGTGGTAAAGCATTTTTGCTTGTTGAAGTATTTTTGCATAACTGCAAGAATGTTCACACAACCCCTGGAAGTTTGGTGTCAATACATCAAACAGGTACCGAGATGATTTCACTTACTGTCTAGCGGCTTTGATGCCAATTTGAATCATGACCATGGACAAGCCGAATCATGATCATGGACAAATCGTCTTAAAAAAACAACAAATTGTACAACCATCTTTTTGAGGTACACTTCGATTTTGGTGAAGAATGTAACACCCCAAGCCTCCCCAACCCCAATCAGTGCATCAAATTTCACCTTTTACCATGTTGTTCTATGGACTACCATAAACTCCATGGCGACATTGATGAAGACAATGAATGATAAAAAAGCAATAATGGATGCCAATCTGGTTGCCTGCATAGCATCCAATGATAAGAAAAGGTAAAAACAAGATGGGTGCCAAAGCAGCCTTTCTGTTTGGCTCCCAATGATGCTGCAAAAAAAAAAATGTATGTACTAACCAAATAGAGGTGACTCCTGGTTTATTCATTCTTGGATTTGGGAAATGTTACTGTTGAGTAATGAGAAAGAAGTGTACAGTCTTGTCATCAAGCTGAAGATAGACCGCATCAGGGAGAAAGTCTCCAGTGAACTCAAGACGGACAATGATGATGTCTAATGTCTGATAATTCAATGCAAAATATTGCAATTGCTTGAAGAAAAATATAAGCCAAAAGAAGACACCATTTCCAAAGGTTACCAATCAGGCAGTTACCAATCTGCTCTGTTCAATGAAGTACATGTGTGCAATGTGGACACCTGGAGGACAAACATGTTCACGTCTGCCCCCCAAGAATTTTTCAGAATTTCAGAATCAGGTCTGTAAGCGCAGCAACAAAAGGTGTTGCAGAAAGTACCGTATAGCTGAAGAGGAATCCACAACAAAAATGTGTTATGCTTGACAGTGTATTTAAAGTTAGTTGCTACTGTAAATGTTGCGTTACACACCATGCAAGCATGTGAAAAGGTCAGGGCTTGTGACACTGTTACCAAAGCTGTACACTGGTGAGATGTCTAATGTAAAATTAGAGGAGGCATTTTGTTGTTCCCTCTTTAAAACATATAAAATTGGAAAAGGCATCCTCTCTTTGAAACATAAGATTTTAAAACATGCAAACCTAAAAACTGCACAACTAGATCACACATACTGTATCAATGATAATGTCATTATGTCAATGGTTCACAAGCTAATATGCCATCACTGCTCTGACTGCCACATGTTTGCTTGATGACAACCTCCTTCTGTGGCTTCTGTGTCCTCTATGTTTATTCTGCGTCATTCATTTTCATATGCTCACACAATTTTACTAAAAAGCAGGTCCTGCACCAGAGAAAAAATATAAAAAGAAAGGTAGGAAAGGAGTCCAATGAGCCATGAGTATCTGTACCAGCAACCAAGCATGCACAATTTGTTCTGTCTAATCTATTTGTGAATATGATCATGTTCCTGTACATGATTGATGACGTGTTTACATGAAGTGATCACTGCTTGTATGTTGTACATGTATTGTCTGTGCATATACAGAAAAAAAAACTGCAAAAACAACACTGAACTCAAATTTGTTCCCAAATGAGCAACAAATTTGAACTTTATAACATAAGACTGCAAGGAACACAAGCATAAAACCTGGTTCATTACTTCAGTCATTTAAATTTACATTTGTTTCCATTCATTTTATAAATCCACAATCCTGTATCAACTGACCTGCTCCCAAGAACTCTCCACAGAGAGGGACTGAGGATAATTTAAATCAATTAAACAATATTTGTTTCACTTCTCAAATACTCTACCAATGTTCCATTTGCAGTGATTGCACCATCAGGGCAGCACACATGCTGCAACATGTTGTCATGTTATGTTATGTTGTGACATTGTCTAAACCTGGATTTTAGCTAAAATGTCATTATCCTATGATGACATTTCTGTTTGTTTCTGAGTTGTGCTTAAATGGCAGATATACATTCTTTGATAGGCAGATTTTAATGGATCAACCTACAGTAGCTAAGTTTAGTAACTTGTGGGGCATGGGGTTGCACTGTAAATCTGATTTATGTGCATGTATATTTTTAAACCTGTATTTACGACTCATAGTTTGATCTTATAAGCCTGAGCTTGAGAAGCACACTCAATACAATTACATGGTTGTGAGCCACTTTGTACAGTAAGTATGCTTGGACATGTAACAAAATCATCCCCTTAATAATTTGGGTAACACTTTACTTGACGCGTGAGTTCATAACACATTCATAGCAGCTGTCATAAACTGCACATAAAGCATTCATGACTGTTTCATGATGACTCAACATTCATACCAAACATTTCATGAATGTGGAAGACAGAACGACGACAACTTGTCAAAATAAAAGTTCAACAATCGCAAAGCACCATTGCCGTTTTTCTCTCCAGCCTTTGTAAATATTTCATGAATATCTTATGAAGTCTATATCAAATGTCACTTTACTATACAAGTTGTGAAGTATTCGTAATCACTGAGTTTAACACTGGAAGGTAGACTAGCCTACATTTAGCTGACCCATAGTTGTGTAACCTGGAACGGTTGGACATTCCCAGTAGCAAAAGATGAGAAATCATCTGCAAAGGTTACATCATAAAACAAATAGATTTTCATGAAACAAAAAATATTTGCTTGACCATGTTATGTCTTTTTGGCACTGGAGTAGCCCATTGACTCAGATGTGACATGATCAGGTAAGAGGTTTGGGACAAAAACGGCAATGCTGTTTTGCGATTGTTAGACTTTTATTTTGACAAGTTGTTGTCGTTCTGTCTTCCACATTCATACAATCAGGATGGACAACTATTTGTATTTTGGAGGGGAAAATAACTAAAAAGGGTTCATTTGTAGAGGTACATTTGCCGCCTTCTTGCCTTGTAGTAGCACATTTGCCTATATGTTTTATAACTTGTAGGTAGTCTATAATGAACAGAAGTATGTTAACATTAGGAAAACATGTGAAATAATAATAATAGGTTACAAGTGACGCATGTAATTTCTATGTCATTAGTGGGCATCAAAAAGAAGTCCAAAGTGCCAGGGGTTATGATCACACAGTATGTGGAGGAACTTCCTGAAGGCAAGAGCCACCCTGACTTCACACGTAAACCAATTGCCTTAACCATTCAAGAAGGTAAGGTGATAAAACAATGAGAGCCATAGCAATGGAATTCTTAATTAATTTTCTTGGCAAATGTTTCAATGTTTTCCTTCAAGCTGCAAAGTAGTCTTAGTACTACAGCTCATGCTAAACAAAATGCTTCTGAATACACTAAATGTTTTGTGCATCCACAGTCATTAGTGAAGATCATGAAAAATGCTGAATGTCTAGAGTAGGTCAGCATCTGTTCTAATATTTATTACAAATTCAGTGTTACGTCTTTGTTCTTTAGGTAAATTAGCCATTTTCAAAGCTATTGTCACCGGAGATCCAGAACCAACAGTAACGTGGGCTCGTAATAATGGAGAGGTTACTGATAAGGAGAAATATCAATCCAAATTTGATCCAAATTCTCATGAGCACACCCTTGAGGCAAGTATTATGTAAAAACTCAACACAGGCAACAGACTAAAGGTTTAATGTTTTTCATGCTAAATTATTCTATTATATTTGCAGATGCCAAATGTTTCATCAGATCAAGCTGACACATATAAATGCTATGCCAAAAATGAATTTGGGAAAGCTATTGTTACAGTTATGCTCAATGTTATAGAAGGTAAGACAAAAGCCATGATATAATTATCTGAGAAATGTTGTGATTGCATGTGCAATCTGTATAAACTGGATACAAAAAAGGAAAGCTTTAAACCAAAACATCTGAGGCAGCCAAATTCAGAATCTTTTTTGTGTCACTCATTTTCAGTTGGCTTCAAGAAAAAAAAGGCTCAACAACAGGTTGAACCTGAAGGTGAGTGTCAACACATTGGTATTTATTAATAATATACATTAAAAATGATCCCTCGGCATACATTATTTACCAACATGGCATTGTGTCTGCATGCTAACCGGCATCTCATTTGTTCATTTAGTTGTAAGTGGTATGAAACCGGTGCTAAGAAAAAGGTAAGGTATAGTATGGTATGGTAAAGTATGCCGTATAGTATTAATAACCAAGGAGTTTACTGGAATTTGTCTTTATTGGGTAGTTTTGTACTGTTGTATTATCTCTGATGCTACTGTACGATACTTTAAAACAGGGATCTCCAATACGGCGCCCGTGGGCTACAGCCTATGAGGCGCCTGCACACCTTCTAAAAATAGCCAACAAGTCGCCTGCAGATCATCCACCATTGTGAAGTTTTTAATAGATATTTAATTGTATACCAGAACCATTTTAAGAATGTATGTAGCCATATAGTACATTACCTTGATATTGGTGATACCTTACAAATTGTAGCCTGGTTAAAAATTTCAGCCTTCCAAATCCCTTTCCTATTCATTCTTTAAACAAGAACGGTAGGAGAGCACATACACGCATAGACAGTAAAAGCTTGCTCGTCTGGTGTAGCCAACCATATCTTTGGGAAAGTTCTGTGGCCAATTCGTGTTCATGCCATAGGGTTTGTGCATGATTGTTCAAGGACTAAAAAAAACAATTGCTTCAGCTCATTCCCAAAAAGGTTGGAGACCCCTGATTTAAAAGTTGTTCTGTGATGAACAACAATAACTAAAATGCATTTGCAAATTAAACTCCATTGTCTTTCCACTATTCAGTAAAGTGAAGCCTAAAGACCAGCAGGAGAGGAAAGATGGAGAACTTGACCCAAAGTTCTGGGAAATCTTGCTAAGTGCCGACAAGAAAGACTATGAGCGCATCTGTCAAGAGTATGGAGTTACAAATTTCCGCTGGATGTTGAAAAAACTGAATGAAATGAAAAAGGAAAGAGAAGAAGAGCAGGCACAGGTGAGGCTCTGCCATGTTCTGTAATGATCATAGCTTATGATACAGAAAATTAAGTTAAGTTATAGTGTGAATGTGTGTTTAAAAAATTACACATCTCTGTCATTTTCCACAGTTTGTTAAAACCATAGAACACCTGAAACCAATTAAAGTAAATGCCTCTGGATGTGCATCATTTGAGCTTGAAATGGAACTACTGGAAGCTAGTAGCAGGATATTTATCTACAAGGTAAGACAAAGCAGCAGGTGTTTACTTGAATAATGCATTCACAAATTCTCCACATCCAACTGGGAACAGGGGTGAGAAGTGCTTATTGATGGAAATTTCATAAGTCTTACATGAAAATAGAGAGCCGACTAATGCTTTGTTAGTAATGTATGTGGGGTACACTCCAAATAGGTAAAACTCACATGGATGCCCTCAAACATCTCTCTACATCCGTTACAGCCATTCAAATGATCCAATGGCACTGTTGCCACAAGGGTTAAAATGAGGATGCCTGTTTACTTTAAAAGGTATTATTCTAGCGTGTTATTTGACAAGTAGTCAAATAACAATATTTATTTCACTACTGCCCAGATTAATATATATATATATTCAGTAAAGTATATATATATGAAACTACTACACAAGAGTTATTTAATAGGATTATTTAATACTATGGGCCCTATCTTGGCGATCAGAAACTGATGGTCAGAGCAGTCAGAAGTTTATAGACATTAAAGGTGTGGCCAGTCCATATTCACTAATTCAATGGCGTGATTTTGTGATAAAATGCTGGGCGCCAGGCGCAAAAGGGTTGTTTGTCTTGTTTCTTAATCAGTCATGGGTGTGTTTTGGGTGCAGCAAGCAGCGAAACTTCAAACATTATTATTATTATTATTATTATATTATTATCAGCTGTGCTTTATATGCGCCTTCCGCAATAGACCAGGTTTTTCTTGGTCAGTGGTGTAATGATTTTTAGAGGGTGTAAGATAGCGATTTATGGATCATGCGAAAGACCACACCTTATGTCGTTAATTGACACACCCCTGGGTGCAAGGTTTAATAAAAGTGGATCGCCTGGCAAAAAATTTCCCACTTTATTGAGTGTAAGATCAGAATAAGCCTTGAGTCACGCTTTGCGCAACCTTGCGCCAGGTGCACGATAGGGCCCTATAACTTGCATAGCGCATTTCAAGTTATATCGCGAGAGGGCCACATACTGTAATACTACAGACTCATTTCTAGGTATTCATTTAATATCTAAGACAGTAAATGCTAATGGGTTTGCACACCCGTTTTACACTACACGAAAAAAATAATACAGGAAAACTTCACGCACATACAGTATAATACATAATATACTTAGTGAGACGAACCTTGCATGCAGCCTATATTTGCATCATCGATTTTGCTACAGCTACAGGTATTTGCTATATGGAGCAAATGTTTTCCAAATGTTTTCCCATCCACAAACCTTGTCCACTTGAGTCTAAAAATGGTCAGTATTAGTGTTGTTGTTTAAATGCGTCATTTCTATTTTTAACAGGATGGTGAGATGGTTCCATTCAGTTTGGAAGTAGAGGATGAAGTCAAGCATGAATTGAAGCAAGTTGGGAAAAAATATACGTTCACCATACGAGACCTTCTGCCTGATGATGCTGGTCTTTATCAGATGGATGTTGAAGGAGTCACAGTTTTTTCCACAGACTTCAAAAGTAAGTCTATGACTCTCGGACCAATTGCCAATTTCAGTCTTTCCCCCCAGCAAGATTTCCTAACCTTCTTAACACATGGAGATACACAGAATAAAATATTCAACATGCTCACATGTTTTAATAGGTTTATTCATCTTCCAAACACAATTATTTCACTCATCACCCCAAAAAGCCACAGCTCCCTCACCTATCATACAAATCATTAATCATTTGACTAAATTTAAAACAAGTTTGACTTATTTTAAGACATCTCATCCTGACTACAAGCAAATTTGTCTGCCAGTGCGTTAAGCAAATTTGTCTGCCAGTGCGTTGAGTAAATTTGTCTTGATAAGACTCCTTAAAATAAGTCAAAGTCTTCTTAAATTAAGTCAAAATGTTCTTTTGAGAGGGTGCTAGGTAAGTCTTTTCATACTAAAACAATACCAAATAGATTTAATCTTAATATAAAATTCATAATAGGTTAGAATTCATTTTTTGCAGTGTACTGGCTGACTACACTGTCCTTTCATGTCATCTATCTACATTTTTTCTCTATATTAGTTCCCTCGGTGGACTTTTTTGGTCAAAATACAGGAGGTTAAAGCAATGGAGAGAGAGGATGCTGTCTTTGAGTGTGTCTTATCAAATCCGTTCTCAAAGATCAACTGGTTTGGAAAGAATGCTGCTCTGGAAGCAGGAGAAAAGTTTGACATCGAAGTGTCTGAGGACAAGCTTGTCCACAGATTAGTGGTCAAAGACTGCATGATGGTGGACAAAGGAATATACGCAGCTGTTGCTGGAATCAAGTCCTGTAATGCATTTCTGGTGGTAGAGGGTAAGTATCAGTTTCTGGTTGTTTGTTGTTTGCTGTGGTTTGTTTCTAACCACATTATTTGGAACAGAATGTTCAGAAAGTTTTATCATCGTGCCTCGTGTGTTCCCTTTCACAGCCGACAAAGACCCAGCTCTGCATGGTAAAAAAAAGACACGGAAGACCACTAAGGCAGGTGGCTCAGGTCTTGACCTGGAAAAGATTGCTAAGGAGCAGCAAGAAAAACTCCAGAAAGACAGGGCAGAGAGAATAGAGGCAGTGAAAGCTGCAAAGGAGGCCACAGTAGCTGACGGTTCGGGATCAGGATCAGCAGCACCAGAGCCAAAGTCGGATGCTGACTCAGGCTCCGGTTCTGGAGGCGGTGGTGACTTGACAAAAAAAGCGGCTGATGACGGTGCAGCAGGTGAGACCTTTTTCAATCATGAGACTAGAATTGCCATAACTGTTGTTAGTCATTTAAGTCATAATACAGTGGAACTACCTATTTGCAGTTTGATTATTCACTGTATTATATATATATATATATATATATATATATATATATATATATATATACTATTATTATTAAATTATACTATAATTTGTGTTCAATGCATATCCTTTTGTAACGTTTATCTGATTCATCATTAATTCCAAACCTGTTGAAGCAATCATGTAAGCAGCTGTCAACATGTCTATGTATGACAATTACTAATAGGACACTCAAAGACCGTCAAAGACGGCTCAGCAGTCGGTTTAGGGTCTGAATCACAACTTGGGGCTCCAGCTATGGGTAAGATGATTGAGACTGTTTTTATGGCTGCATGGATGCCATTACTCAATCATGAAAGCCATTTGAAAAACAATGGCTTTTCTTGCTTTGGACAGTGTTTCATGACTCTACATCTCTTCATGACTATGAAGAATAAGAGTAACAATAGCAATTGTATCAGCGGTGCGGTTAGCACAATGCTACCTACTAAACAAGCTTGCTCACACTCTTCCTTTAACTTTTCGATAGCTGCTAAACTGATAGCAATTTTATAGCAATGTTGATTAGATATTCATTTTAGTGCTCATGCTACCTACTAAATAAGCTTGCACACAATTTTATTTTAACTTTTTGATAGCTGCATAAAGAAAGGGCAATGTTGATTGCACATTCATTTTAGTGCTCATTTCAGACAAAAATAAATAATAAAAATCAAGATATACACTCACACACACATGGTAATGCACAGACACATGCATTCACACATATTAATGTATAGTAAATCAAGTACAATGACATATAACTATAATGATATATGTAATTAGTATACATGCTGTACACACCCTCTTAATCAGAGTAAGCATTAGGGCTGTGTAGAATAATTTAAAATATGTGAATAACCGACAGTGTTATTCGGTTATTATTCATGTTGCCAACAAGGCTATTTTGTGGGTGTGTTATTGAGAGCATAAGGTGGATAGCCTCTGATCTTTCTGGTACAGTATTGTTTAGCAACGAATATCTACTAATACAATGAAAAAACAGTCCTTCATTAGACTGTGAATTCTGTGGTCTCCCTTTTATTTCCTGTTTATTTGTCTGCATTGTGGCTGCACTTTCAAACACATTACAGAACAAAGAAAATGGGAGACCGTCTCATCCATTGTTTATTGTGACTGCAAGATTCCAGCTTAATTAACAGTGACACGGTAGCAAAATTTCTACCATGATAGCGTTACTTATATGCTATGATATATTATGCTACCGTGGTGCCACAACTTCCGCGATTCTGTGCATTTTAGAATAACCGAATGGGGATATTAATATTCAAATATCTCGGTTTAACGGTTAAGCAATTATTCAACTATCCATGCACACCCATAGTAAACATGAGAGCTTATAAGGGGAGAAAAACAAAAGAGCACAGGGAATGAAGATAGCAGAATCAGAAGAGTATGTCAAGTACTAGTGAAGACATTCTCTGAAATATAATAACAATTTCCATAATTCAGACAAAAACACATCACCTCTTATCTGATGAATGAGCACTAACATGATGTGTTGTCTCCCTACAGTGTTTTTTGTTTATTATTAAGCTATGCCTTTTGCATGTTGCTATTGCTTGTTGCATTTGTTTAGCATTTTGTGCTTGCTTTTATCTTCTCTTCATACATCAGGGCAAATCATGAGACTAGAATTGCTATAATTGTTGTTAGTCATATTAGTCATACAGTGGAACTACGTACTTGCAGTTTGACTGTTTACTGTATATAATTAATTTGTGTGCAATGCATATCCTTGTATAACCTGATACATCATTAATTCCAAACCTGTTGAAGCAATCATGTAAGCAGCTGTCAACATGTCTGTATGACAATTACTAATAGGACACTCAAAGACCGTCAAAGACGGCTCAGCAGTCGGTTTAGGGTCTGAATCACAACTTGGGGCTCCAGCTATGGGTAAGATGATTGAGACTGTTTTTATGGCTGCATGGATGCCATTACTCAATCATGAAAGCCATTTGAAAAATAATGGCTTTTCTTGCTTTGGACAGTGTTTCATGACTCTACATCTCTTCATGACTATGAAGAATAAGAGTAACAATAGCAATCGTATCAACGGTGTTAGCACAATGCTACCTACTAAATAAGCTTGCACACACTCTTCCTTGAACTTTTCGATAGCTGCTAAATTGATAGCAATTTGATAGCAATGTTGATTAGATATTAATTTTAGTGCTCATTTCAACAAGAACAATATAAAGATACACATACACTATATTGCCAAAAGTATTGGCTCACTTGCCTTGACTCGCATATGAACTTAAGTGACATCCCATTCTTAATCCATAGGGTTTAATATGACGTCGGTCCACCCTTTGCAGCTAAAACATCCCCAAACTGTTCCCACAAAGTTGGGAGCATAGAAGTTCCTTTCACTGGAACTAAGGGGCCAAGCCCAGCTCGGGGATGGCCCCTTCCTGTTCCAACATGACTGTGCACCAAATGCACTTCTGGAAAAATGGTCAAAAATTTCCATAAACACACTCCTAAACCTTGTGGAAAGCCTTACCAGAAGAGTTGAAGTTGTTATAACTGCAAAGGGTGGTCCGACGTCATATTAAACCCTATGGATTAAAAATGGGATGTCACTTAAGTTCATATGCGATTGAGGTGAGCCAATACTTTTGGCAATATAGTGTACATTCACTCTAACACATACACAACACATACACAACACACACACACACACACACACAATATATATATATACTATATTACCAAAAGTCACAGTTATACAGTGACGTATAACTATAATGACTGCTATGTTAACATATCCACAAGGCCAGACATGGTGGGATTGTTATGGGTTGGGTTACAGTGCACGAACTGGAAGTACAAATGCTGTACACATCTAAGGAATGGGCACTAAATAGTAATAATAATGTGTTGCCTCCCTACAGTGTTTTTGTTGTATTATTATTAAGCTATAACATTTGCATGTTGCTGTTGCTTGTTGTATTTGTTTAGTATTTTGTCACATTGTGCTTGCTTTTATCCTCTCTTAATTTGTTTTTGTTTTAAAACATTTGTGCAGAAATACAAATCAGGGCTAGCCTGGAAATCCAGACCCAAATCTAGAAAGATTTAGGGTCTGGCTGTGAGTAATGAAAATGGCTCAACTCGAGGGCAGTCATTTGAAAATATCACTGCTCGCAATTGGATAACACTACAGAACAATATATCAATCAGAACAATACATGGAGTGACGTATCCATAGCAACAGAAACAAGTTTGTTTTGGAGAATAGTTTTACTGACCAGCGGAGCTAACTGGTAGATTAGACTCTTGCCATATCCGATCGGCAAAACAGCAAAAATGTCCTCTGTTTAACTCGCCTCAGGCCCGCCTATATCAGATACATGTGATTGTATGTGATTGGTGCAGCATGGCTGCATCGGCATGAGCATCATTACTGATTGCCAGAGTGACTCGCTGAGCAAATTCAATTTGTGCTCTCGCGAGAACTCTGGATTTCCAGGGTACCTCAGGGCCAATCAGGAGACTAGAATTGCTATAATTGTTGTTAGCCGTATTAGTCCTAATTCAGTGAAACACTATGATTTGTGTGATCTTTAATTGCAAACTTATTGAAGCAATCATGTAAGAAGCTGTCAACGTGTCTATGTATGACAATTACTAATAGGACCATCAAAGACCGTCAAAGACGGCTCAGCAGTCGGTTTAGGGTCTGAATCACAACTTGGGGCTCCAGCTATGGGTAAGATGATTGAGACTGTGTTTATGGCTTCATGAGTGCCATTACTCAATCATGAAAGCCATTTGAAAAATAATGGCTTTTCTTGCTGTGGACAGTGTTTCATGACTACATCTCTTCATGACTATGAAGAATAAGAGTAACCATAGCATTTCACAAAAAAAGTGATATATACATTATTTCACACACACACACACTTATTACCTGAGGAATGCACACTAAAATAATGTGTTGGTTTTTTTTGTATTGTTGAGCTATGCCTTTTGCAGTTTGTTGTTGCTTGTTGTTGCCTTGAATTGTTTTGTCTTTTGTCACTTTGTGCTTGCTTTTAGTTTCTCTTCATGTATTTGCATTTGAAAACATTTGTTCAGAAAACACATCAGGGCCCGGTTTCCCGAAACCTTAGTTATATCTTAAGCTCTACCTTAAAGCAGCACCATGCGTGTTTTTACTTAAATATAACAGCTTTGAAGTCATTTTGATGGTAAACGTAATAGGGAGAATCGCGCCCCTAGCATTAAGGGCAGTTCCCCGTAGGCTGCAATTTGGCTGTCAGCACACCGGTGAAATAATGAATTGTGACAAATTATCTGGTCAGTAGATATGGTGATAATAGATATAATAGTAGATTTAGGGCCCTATCATGACAGTCAAAAGCACATAGTCACTCGTCAAAAGCTTATTCAAATTTAGTAGGATGTGTCCAGTCCACATTGGGAGGGTTTTCGTTATCAAACGTCGAGCGCATGGCGCAACAAGGTGTTCCTAGGTCAGGGGTGGGCAAACTGCGGCCCGCCGAGCATTTTCATCCGGCCCGCCGAGCATTTTATTTGGTTATCAGGCTGGTTTGCCTGGCACACGCTAGGAGCAGTTCACAGCCGAAGAGACCGACATTCTCTTCAGGGTTGTAAAAGACAGAGAAGTGGCATTGTATGGGGATGGGAGAAATCCACCCAAATTAGCTTCGGGCATGGGAGGAAATTGCAACAATTGTTTCATTGAGGAATTTTCCTCTTTGACAAAATGTAAATAAAGAAACAAAAAGTTTTGGGCTCATTCTCATTGAATCACAAGGTTATAAATGCATGGTGATATTTTTGCAATGTAGTCTAACTATTTCATAGATTACTTTGCTTACCTCACTATAGACGATGCAGCTCTTCTGTCAGATAAGCTCTCCTCTCCCGTGCTGCTGCTGGGAAATTTGGGTTAAATGGCATCGGCACATGCAGTTCAACATCACGTCTCTAATAAATTTCTCATTTATGTCATCAACACATCCATGATTCATGGAAATGTTGTGTAAAACACAACATGCCACAAAGAATGCTGCGACTTTTTGCGGACTGTACTGTAAAGTGCCTCCTGACCTATCCAAACATCTGAAGCGTATCTTCAATATGCCGAACGTTTGTTCAATTACACTGCGTGTTTGTGTGTGTTTTCGATTAAATATCATTGCCAGGAGATGGCAGACATCTGTCACAGCCTGACAGGTAGGTCTGTCTGGGCCGGCAGACACTCTCCCTCCCACGTCTACTACTCTGCCCCAAGACGCAGTCTACTCCATCTCACTCTGCAATAGGAAAATTATGAGCAAGCGCAACTTAAAGGTGCTATAAGCGATTATAACACGGTTTCTAAGCTAAAACATTTTTTGTCACATACAGCTAACATCACCTCACCACCCGCTAGCTTTCTGTGCCCCAAATAAACTGTAAATAACCGCGGTCTCCGTGGACAGCCTAGGTTCCAAAAACGGCATAAAACAACTTGGGCAAACCTTGCCCATAAAAACATAACAAACTGTTTCAGCAAATCACTGACGAGATGCACGTTTGGGAGAGTTTCAATTGCACGGAAGGGAGGGGGAGGGAGTAGCGAGCTAGTTCTCCATTTTGTTTGAATGTCAACAGAAGTGACGTTACCCTGCATCGCTTATAGCACATTTAACCGTGTTGTGCACACACTACATCATGGCCAAGCATACGCCCTTAAAATAGCGTCTGAATAACACGCCACTGACTATAGACTAGGTTTTTCCTGGTCTGTGGCGGAATTATTTTCTGACACTGCAAAATAGCACCAGGGAACGTTTGCGCCGGAACACGGCTCTTCTTTTCGCTGAACCGCCCCCGGGAGCGCAAGTTCATTCCCGAATTTACCAACGTGCGTCTGTGGAGGGAAAAGCCCGCTGTGCGTTGGATGCAAAATAGGAATGATACATGTGATACATACAAAGTCAATTGTGCTTGAGTGCATAAAGTGGCAGTGCATCAGTTAAACAACATCAAGTATTTCTTAACAGCATCAGTATGGGCATCCGTGGCCTACTTGTTAGGGAATCGGACTTGTGACTGAAGAGTGGCCGGTTTGATCCTTGACTGGTAGGAAAAATGTGGGTGGGGTGAGTGATTGAACAGTGCTCTCCCACATCCACATCCACGGATGAGGTTCCCCTTAAACAAGGCACCTAACCCCCAACTGCTCCCCGGGTGCCAGGATTAAGACGTGCACTTAATGCCAAGGAAGACGTACATGTGTGTTGCATTAGTCAACATTTTCTTCTTCATTTAATAAAAAGGAATAATGTAATAAAACAGCAGAATAAATACATTTGCTTTATTTTATTTAATATCTATAAAATGTGAATCTACCGTATGAGTAACATATTGCCTACAAACATCCCACTTGGCAACTTGTTGAATTTTGAATTGTATATTTATTGTTGATATTTTGATTACCAACAAGTTTGAGAACCCCTGTCTTAAGGCATACCTTAACGTATTAAACAGTTTAAAGCATATGAGACAGGAAACAGTGTTTTAATGCTATTTAAATGTATTGTGGCTCGTCATCGACATCTACTGTGTGAGACACGCACACATGCTTTCCCCGATGTAATGCTACAATTTGATTATTAAATACAAGTTGAAGACGGAATTCATTCATTTTGTAGGCTACAGTTTGCTGGTTAGCCTACACATACATACAACCTGATAAGCTATGTGTAGCGTTTCTAGATGGGACAATGCTACGCATTAAAACAAGCTACGTTCAAATTTATGTTGGCATGGAATGTTTTATTTGTCAAAGAATAACTGAATGACCAAACTCACTAGCCTACTACGCACGCCTGTTAGAGACTGACTGAAACTAAGTAACTTAAACAATAGAACTGGGAAGGAGGGAATAATAACTTACTGTTAAATTGCATAAAACACATAGCCTACAAAAGTGGATGGATTGCCTTTTTCATGAACATCGCCTAAAATAGCCTTATCATCACATAACCCTAATGGACTAATTATTTGTTCTATGTTTGAGTTTGATTGAGTCTGTTCAAAAAATGTTTACTATCCACTGTTCATATGTTCATACTTTAGGAATGGAGAGGGGTTTGTATTGTGTTAAAAACGTTCTCAATGTATAAATAGAGTTTTTTGCAACTTCAATTAATGTTGAAGTTGTTACAAACAAGGTATTAGTAAGGGTAAGGTACCGAAAAAAGTACTGTTGAATACTGACACCAAATCTCAGGCACCGGTACCGATATTGGTTCAAATGTGATCGGTACCCAACCCTAATGAGGATGGGTATGGCATGATAATGACTTGGGTCAGGTTTCCTAATAACGTTACTAATAACAAACATGTTACGAAGGCCTTAAGTTAGCCATAATAACTTTCGCTTTTGAGACAGACACAACATTACACTCAGACATAAGCTCAGATGGTGCACTCCGCTCCTGATGCACATAAAATTACCGAAATTTAGCACCGTTCGATTTTGACGTGAACCAATACTCGGTAATACCGACCAAATTCGGTACCGGTAAAGGTACAGTGTTCGGTACCCAACCCTAATCCTCATAAAAAATTTTACACATTCTATTGCCTGTCTGACATGTCTCTTGTCTTGAAATAGGGTACCAGCACTGAATTTAAGTAATAGCTTTCAACCCATTAAGTAGTTCACAAGAAGTGCATAATTTTAGGCAATATTTTGATGAAAACTTTGCTGTTGAACCCAATGCTAAAGAACATCTAGCTCAACAGCCACAATTAGACATATCAGAGCAAATCTCTAAAAAGCATTACATTTGAAAATAACAAGCCACAATGGCATTGTCAATTTGATGACATTAAAGGGGGTAAGGGAGATGGATCAGACGCTGATGGGGCTCAGCTGGGCTCAGGCACTGATGGATCTGGGTCCCAAATCAAAGGTACTCCTTCTGGTAAGAGACCACAAAGGCAACCTGTGCACGGGTGCAACTACAACTACTAGTGAATTATACAACCATCTGGTGGTGTTCTTAACAATTATTATTAACTTATATAAGTAATACAATAAGTATGTAATGATCAAAAACTGCTCATTAGGTAACATTTTACTAATATCTGCTGTATGTCACTGAATAATAGAAGTTTAAAAGCAACTAACGACAAATCCTACAATTAATTCAATTACAGTGTTCAGACAGTGTTGCCACACTTCAACCACTCCATCAGTCAGTCTGTTTGTTTTAGGCTATTCTCATGGTTAGTGGTCACCTTATTCAGTAGACTTTTAGTACTAAAATGCTTTGTGAATTACTCTATGTCAAAAAAGAAGGAGTAGGAGTTCTAGGATCAGTGTAATTAGTATGATGGACATTTTTGTTTTTACAATATCAATGATATTATCAAAACATTGTTGCACCCCTAACTAAATTATATCCCTTGGTTAATTTTCAGTTAACTGTAGAGTGTTTAGTTTGGTGACCATTGACTATTGTACAGTAGCATTTGTAAATTATACTACATATATTGTGTCTCACCTAGGGCTACCCTAGGGCTACACTGTATGGACATCCCTGTAACAAATACATTATTTTACATATTAATCAACTCAGCCAAATAAAATAAATAATAATAATAATAATAATAATAATAATAATAATAATAATAATAATAACAACAACAACAACAACAATAATAATAATAATAATAATAATAATAATAATAACTCCAGACATACACAACCAGTCAAAAGTTTGGACTCACCTACTCATTTATAGGTCTTTCATTGTGATTTGTTTTACATTGTAGAACAAAACTGAAACTTTTTTTGAAACATGTTACTGGCATCAAATTCAAAATGAACAAATATTCTCCATGAAATAGTCAACATTTTCATTTTCAACATTTGATATGTCGTCTACAGTATGTCCTTTTTGCTGCTAATTTTACACAATGTCCCAACTTTTTTATAATTTGGGGTTGTACATGTTGAACACTTGTTGTTTCCTTTTCATTATGTTAATCGTCATGTTTTTTGGTGTGTCCAAACTAGTGACTAGAAGGGCAACTTTTAATCCACTCTTTAAAGGACAAGTTCGGTATTTTACACTTAAAGCCCTGTTTTCAGATAGTTTATGATTAAATAGAACGTTTAAGATTGAAATTTGGACACATGCTGCTGTCCTGAGAATTTTCGGTTTCTGTGGTAGCGCCCCCCCTCCTCCAGAACTTGGATAGTGTAGTAGCCATAGGTAGTAGCCTACGATACCGCGACTGCATAAGACTACAGAAAGAATACTGTACAAACAACCCCATATCCGTTTCCGGCAGCGGAGTAATACCCGTACCTCACAGCACATCCAAAACAAGTCAATGGAGTTGGACAAAAACTACGATAAAACCTGTTGGAAAGAATCTTGCAGCGATTTTTGTGTGAGCATATCAGTGAACACCCCTGACCACTCGGTGAGTTTCACGTCTTTGTAAACGAAAGTTTAATGCGTTTTAGGAAGGATTGTTCCAGTGCACCTATGCAGCGTTCTGGAGGACGGGGGGCGTTACCACAGAAACCGAAAATTCTCAGGACAGCAGCACGTGTCCAAATTAAACGTTCTATTTAATCATAAACTATCTGAAAACAGGGCTTTAAGTGTAAAATACCGAACTTGTCCTTTAAGTCCAATCTTTCTTCACTAATGTCACTGGTGTGTGGTGTATGTTAGGTAACATACAAATCACATTTGACATTTATCTATGGTGCTTTTTGAATGAGCTTCCTCAATGTGCTTGTGTGCTACCAATTAACTCTAATTGTATGTCTTTTTTGGTAGACTAACAAAAAATATTTGCTAAATATGTTATTTGCTACATATTACTGCTGCTATTCTTGCAATCTATGTATGTATCGCCAAGGATATAACTTCATAAGTTCTAACTATCTGCATTGTTGTAGGCTGTAATATAATCACTGACAAGAAGCCACATTTTGTCAGTGAAAAGATATGTACCAAGCAAACTCTGTACATTGCACATAGTAATCATAAGGGTTTCCAAAAATCATTTCACTCATGCCAACTTTACAGCTAATTACATTTGTTATGCTTTTAAACATTACAGTATTTTCCAGGTACAATTAATACAACATAATGGTTAATTAATTTATGTGAGGCTGACATATATCCACTGCAGAACAAAAAAATGTAACCTATTTACTTTTGAACTACCTAGATGAAAAAGTAAGCCTCACTCAGGGGTTGTCAGATGCATATGCAATCCGTGGCAAACCAGTGGAAATGGCTTTGACTCTTAGCAGTGACAAAGCTGAAGGAACCTGGTATAAAGATGGGGAGAAGGTGAGCTCTAACTAAGTGAAGACTAAATTTATTTTCTGTGTTAAATGCAACTGCCAAATACACATACCCTTACTTTACTCTAAGCAATAACCAAAAAAAGTGCACATTACTGCAAAAAGCATCTTTCATGCCTGTAATATTAAAGGCAGTGTTCATATTCTTTTTAGCTGTCCAGTGAAGCTGGAAAGGAACTTAAAAAGGATGGTGCCATTCATAAACTGATGATCCAAAGTGCTAAGGATGATCATTCAGGACAATACGCATTTGAAACTGCAGGCATTAAAACAGAAGCATCTTTGACAGTTGGAGGTAAGGATACATATTTCCAGAACATAACTATCTTTTATCACTGCAGAGGAAAAAATCAAACAATAGCCTAATCTGTGGCAGTGATATAACAATGCCAACTTGACCACCTGACTTCATCTACAGATGATACTGATTTAAGCTTCATAGCAGCTACCTTCACCCTCCATGATACTCCATGATACCCTCTATTAATTTCATACCTTTCATTTTGGATTCACAGATGTGCCTGAATTTGACCCCGATGACCTACATAAGTTCTCAAAGCCAGTGATTGTGAAGGTGGGCCAGAATGGCTCATTCAAGATGCCATTCGAACCTCAAGAGAACCTTGAAATCAAATGGTTCAAAGATGGTGTTGAACTGAATGATGGAGGGGGAGTCAAGATCCAGAGAGAGCTCAATCACAGCCGTCTTCTAATGAAAGACTGTATTCGCAGTGACGCTGGAGAAATCAAGATTAAACTCAAAAACCCATTTGGTGAAATTGAGGCCACTTCAAGACTCATTGTGCTAGGTGAGAAGCATAATAAGTGGATTTCAGGAAAAAATAAAGCAACTTTTTTCTATGGTGTTTTCCATCATATAAGTATCACATCAGAATTGTATTTGTCATTTACATCCAAAAGACAAGCCAGGGCCACCAGAAGGTCCAGTGGAGGTTGTTGAAAGCACATCCACTGTTATTGAGCTGCAGTGGAAACCCCCAAAAGACGACGGTGGCTCAGCAGTGACAAACTACATCATAGAGCGACAGCAAGTGGGTCAGCCCATGTGGAAAAAACTCGGAGATGTTACAGCAGACCGATTGACGTTCAGAGACCGTAACGTCATACATGGAAAGAACTACATTTACCGCATTTATGCCGAGAATCCCGAGGGAATCGGGGAACCGCTGGTGACAGAGAGCACCATGGCAGGAACCCTGGGTATGCATGAGCTAATCAAATTAATAAACTGAAAACTCATTCAGAAGTTTTAGAGTCTATTAATTCAAGGCACATTGCAGGTATGTATTGGTTTACATGTACTGTAAAGTGATGTTACAACTATAATCTAGGAGATTCTATAATCTATGGATGGCACACTTGCTTAACAATGCTAAAGGTCAGATGGTTAATTATATGCTATATTATTAGAATTGTTATGCTTTGGATGAGTACCAAAGAACTGATGAAAGCATGTGAAATATCTGGTCTGGTATTACACTCTCAATCACTACTCTCTTCATTTTTTTACAGTGTTCCCGGGTCCACCATGCGC
The DNA here is from genome assembly GCF_017589495.1 of Alosa alosa. NCBI lineage: Eukaryota > Metazoa > Chordata > Actinopteri > Clupeiformes > Clupeidae > Alosa > Alosa alosa. Next base: position 16,945,297 of record NC_063198.1, on the reverse strand, counting down.
ACCAAAGGTGGAAAGTGCTTTCAAAAACTGCATCAATTTGAAGTGGGAACCTCCACTCCAGGACAACGGCACACAAATCCTTGGATACCAATTGGAAAAACGCAAGAAAGACACACAACAGTGGATTGCTCTGAACCCAGTGAATGAGCCTATTGAAGGTATCCATGAACAAGAACCCAGATAGTTCAGAATTCAGTTATTTACACATTCATTGACTTCTGATTTCAATATTTAAGGTTGTAAAAATCCAATATAGCACAGCATCCATCAGATGAGTTCTGATTAACGTGGGTCATGTTAATTTTTCTGGTAGCCTACACAAAGGCTCTCATTTATAGATAATAAATGATGTGATAAGTTGAGAAGAGTCAAGATGAAAGATACACTCCCCTCCCTTTTCTCTAAGAATGCTTGAGTACTGCCTGTAAACATCTTCCTATTATGTCCTTTTAACACAGAGTTAGACACTCACCGGCCACTTTATTAGGTAGCCCTACACCTTGCAAGTACCGGGTTTGACCTCCTTTTGCCTACCTTTGCCTACCAGAACTACCTTAATTCTTTGTGGCATAGATTCATCAAGGTGCTGCAAACATTTGCCCATGCAAAATGTAGCCTCAGGTTATTAGCTGACAGTTTTAGTTCGGTTTGAAATTCAGCAGATCCTCTGGACCATGTTTACATGCCCAAATGCATTGTTTTGTTGCAATGTGACAGACTAATGAGCAGTTGAACAGCTATACCTAATAAAGTGGCCATAAACAATTTTGGACTACAGTGGGCAGTGCCTCGACTTGGCCAGCTTCACTCGCGGTCCGCGCGTGGGATCACGCGGTATCACGCGACTTTAATTTGTATTTTTCCAGTGAGACGCTGCAACAACCCAAACAACCGGTAGATGGCTCAAGTGAGCAGGGTGTCTCGTAAAAAGAAATGGAGCCTGGAAAACCCTACACAGACTTCACTACAGACTTAAGCAGACTGGTTTAGAAATAATTGAATAGCCAGAAATATGCCTGCCCTGCCCTAATAAAGAAATATTTGGTTAACTCATGAGTGAATCCCGTTTGCAGTCCGTGAAAAACGCAGGACAAATTAAACATTCTGGTTTTCTCGAAAGTGCAACGATGATAGACAGACATAATTTGGACAAAATATAGAGCATATTAACCTCCGTTGCTCAGCCAAATGCCTTCCTGTTACATCCTGTTATCACGGAGTTACAGGCGATAAACGATTTTTGATGGTCACAAGTTTACTTCATTAGCGGTTTATTTTTTTTATTATTAAAGAGTGTTTTTCATTTAAAGGTTTGACTTTGTGCTTATTCAGTAGAGCATTTAGTGCTCTTCCCAATCCCAGACGTTCACATTGCATGTTTGTAATGTGTGCATTGCATGTAAAATTGCATGTAAAACATGCATGTCACATTGCATGTTTGTAATGGATGCAACCGCGAGATCTAGGGATCTAGCAATCTAGGGACTGTTCGTTATTTATTGAAAGGGCCAACGGAGGAATTTTGAGTGCTTCAGTCAAAAGTTGCATGACCCTCCCTTGCCTGCTAGAAATTGTTCAATGACCCTCCGACAGAATTGTTAAAAAAAAAGACATGACCCTCCTGCCAATTGTCGCTGTCTTCGCCGCTGCTTTGCTTTCACAGCCACACACTGTGATAATAACGTTCTTAAATGAATCTTTCCCGTGAGCTTGCATGCTACCAGTCCTTCCTTTTCAAATGTGTTGCGCCTGTTTGCACAATTTCACAAATAATCATATGTGATTAATAATATGACAAATAATCCCTGTGCATGGGGACCGAAACAATGCATGCCAACTTTTTCCGTGTTTCTCACGTATTTTAACTTCCCCCCGCTGTCTTGCCGTTTTAATGTTTTCCCGTAGAATATCCCATATTTTAATACTCTCATAACAGCCCTGCCATCGGGCCTGTCTGTGTTGCCCTGTTGCTACCCCTTGCCCTTCCAACGAAACAGATGTCTTCAAATCATCGTTTTCCTTGTTTGAAGGCGAACTTAGAGTGATGTTAACCTATTTAAGTTTAACGGCGTGATTGTCGTGAGAGCACGATTCATTGGCGCTTTCATGTTCGGCCTTATGTCTACGTGCACACCTGAGGCTACTCAGCTACTAGAGAAAGAATTTCCCCTGTTTGTATGTTCACTCCAAGTTGGCCTACCATAACTTACCAACTCTGCACTGTAGACCCTAACTAGCTATTTATATTTTTCTGTAAAATAAGCAAATGTATTTGTTCAACTTTATGAAGCAGACTTACGCACTAGGCTACTTGGAACATAAAACATTTGACAAAGGACAGATGTATGTTATAGTGACAAAATATTAACTTTCAGTCTTAAATGATGTCATGGGGAATTTTTCTTCCGCATGCATTTATTCTAGGCTACTGTCAGGGACTGCCGTGAGAGAAGCGGGTTCTGTGTTTCGTTCATGTCAGTGACTGACGCGAGAGAAGCGGGGTCTGTGTTGTGTTGCGTTAATTTATTTTCAATTGGGCATGCCGTGCCGTGTCGTCCACAGCTCAGTTCTGACAAAGCCGAAATTACTCCTTTTAAAACAATGAGTGCGCTCGTTATGTATGGTTATATTGCTTGACGGGGGGATCCCAAGCAGCTTTCAGCCATAAGGCTACTTTGAGAACATTTCCTAATTCACCCGACACTATTCCAAATGTTGAAAACTATTTCGGCATAGCCTATAAGCAGTTTAATTAAATGTAATGTTAGTTGTAAACAAACGGGCTACTTGGTGAGGGTTGGCCTCGCAGATGCGCTCGTGCCTTAGTTGGCAAGAAAAATCTTCACGATATAGCCGATTCACGTTGACTGGGGGGCAGGGGGGGCCATCAGACATTTGTGCCCAGTTAATCCGGCCCTGCCCCCTACAAATCACACCTTCCCACCAGCTGTGACAGCTTAAAAGAAGTCCAGAGGACTCCTAACTCACAGACCTATTCACAAACCGGTTTTGTGGCATTTCGCCTGTTTTGATATCCTACGCGGCTACAGGAGCTTCCAATCGTGAGGAAGCAATTTTGCATTGTAGACATAACTAACATGCAATAACGCCACCAACAACAACCAAAACTAGGCTACTCATTGTCAACATGTAAATTAAATGTAACATTATTGTGAATCAAATTAAAATGTTCTCTTTCGTAAAAGTAGGCATAGGCATAGTAACAGATTAATTTAATAATGTTACAAAGATACTACATCAATCCATATGTTTCATTAGGCTACTAGGCTATTTGTTTTGCCTTACTCTTGATTCATTTAGGCTATAGGCCTTTTTATTTAGTTATTCATCATCTTCCGTCCTTGTGTAGCGCATGTATTCTCAGACCTGTCACCTGTGGCTGCCACTCATCGTAAGGGAGGTGTTTGGAATCATTCCCGCGTTACAATCATCAGCCAATCAAGATGGTCACTTCAGTCAAGCTCGTGCATGAGTAATAACGTCATCCATAGCAACGAAGACTCACTCACTCTTAGACTGTTAGTCAAAGATTCTAGAGCGCTCAGAGGCGTCATTTTCCCTTACTAAGAGTAGGTCTGAAAGGCTTTGTGAATATCTTAATAAGAGAAACTCCTATAGCTAAAATCTTTTATTGCTATTTAGGAGTTGCCTAAACTTTTTCTTTCATTCCCAACTTTGATCAAGGAGGCATTGACTGATGATAGTGGATATAACGTGTTATCCCGAGGCCTTTGCAAGTCAGCATCTCCGATAGTAGTCTACCCTATTAAAAATATAAGTTTTCGATGTCCCAAACAGAGAGCCATACTTTATTGTTTTAACAATCTCTATGCTACTCACCAAAATGTAGGCATGGGAACATGATGAAGTATCCAACTGTCGTGTGTTAAATTATTTTGATTACGAGCCAGTGGTTTTCAAACATTATGTGTGACTCGGACATCTATGTAACAGACTCATATCGTCCTCGCATTTGCAAAATGAGGACATACAGACTGCTCAGATAACAGGTGTACCTCCAGTTATGCATGGTTTTAGTCAAGTCATTTAAATGAGCTGGTGAAACAGTTGTGTACTCTATTGTTAATTATCCCTATTCACCCACGCCGTCAATTCTGTGGCGCAGTGCGTTAAGGCCGGCTGATGACAACTGCCGTTACGCAGCAGTTATCAGTCCCCTGTCCAAGAGTTCGAATCTGGGTTAAGCCCATATTTTGAGAAATGCTGAATAGACCACAAACAATTTCAATTCTTCAACACGGTCACCGTTGGGGAGAAAAAATGGGAAAATATCTGGGCACAGTTCTTCCAGAGCTTCGTGCCAAGACACGCGTAAACCAATGGTGTAGAGATGACGCCACAGGGTTTTATTTAAAAGAGCCTACGTTTGTATGTAGGCAATTTATATTCACAATACTTAGGCCTACTAAAATAAATAGTATTTTATTTGTATTGGTTGTTAAGAGTAAAAAAAAAACGGTCGGTCTTAATGCAAGTTTACAACCGGCAAGTCGCCTAAAAGGGGAAAAAAATAAATATTTGGGTCGGTTCTAAATTGACAGGGTCGGTCGGTTTACGGCAAACGAAAATATTTTTAAGAATGGCCTGGCAGTGTTTTTTTGCGCGTCTGCAGAAGTCAGCCAAATATGAATGTAATTCTGCGGCATAAAGCAGATGTATTCGGCAAGTCTCCTGCTTTTTCAGAAGGGGCGGCAGGCAAAGCAATGTACAGTGGCAGAGCGACGCACAGTGGCTGAAAGTGGTACTAAAGCTTCACGCCTCGTAATGCGCGACTGAAGTGGTCATTTGAAAGAGATGCCCACTGTATGTAATTTTGGACAATTTTGAACACTATACATTTTATACTGGCACATGTGGAGGGACGAATGAAACACCTGTTTCTATTGTCCTGACTGATATATCAACCCCAGATAGTGGAAACCCCGTTATAATCACCCACTTTGGATATTGGAGCTGTCCGACTGTGCATCTTCAGTTTTAACTTGACATGGAGTCATAATCCTATAGACTACTCGAATCTGTCCATTTCTTTCCAACTTGACCGAAGTCATCCATACACAGACGTCTACATTTGCACTATTGTCGAGCAGCATAGTTTATATTATCTTGTCTCTTGATTAATTTGTAATGGATGCTGGTATTGTTATGCCAGTCTCTCTACTGTATTCAAAACTACAGGTGTCTACAGCTTTCTTAGCATAGATAAATTGATATTATGAGAAGCAGATGCCATTGAAACTTTCTTTCTCAATAGTGAGTTTAATTAAAGTTAAATTATGAATCTATACACCGCAAGCACGTCTTGACTCTTTATAAACAAACCTTAAAGCAAAAGTTACATTTTGTTAAGTCAATTCTTTGTTGGTCTATGTAATGACACACCACTTTTACTGTAGGCCTTCACTATTCAGTCACCATGCTTACATTTCGTTTACGTTTCATGCTTACGTTGTGTTCTTTCTGGATTTAAATGCCATTCAGAAGGTCAATGATAAAGTCCACGTTCCAAGTTTTCATTTCAACTTAAATTAACGAGGTGGTGGATCAGTCTGGTTCTATTTGAAATAAACCATGCCTCTTTCATAAGGCCGCCTTGATTTTGAACTTGCGCACTGTGGATGTGACAGAAGCGGGAATGGGAGAATTCCCCCCATAGTCTTTATCTATAATAAAATTACTTGGCTGGTCCAAAACATTGAAATGTGGCAAGCTCAAAAATGAAGAAAGCAGAAAACCTTTTCACAGCACTGTAAATCAATAAAAGATCACCCTTCCACTTATCGTAATATTCTCTTACAGGCCTGAAATATGCTGTCAAAGATGTATCGGAGGGATCAGAATATGAATTCAGAGTTGCAGCCATCAATGTGTCAGGGGCTGGAGATCCAAGTCCTCCCTCTCAAGTGGTGGCCGCAAGAAACCCCAAGAGTATGTAATACACTACAGTAATTTGATGCTTTGCATTTGTGCATGGCAACTGATTGAGCAAAAGTATGTCTTGTTTACAGTTGTTTATTTTCTGAATATGTAAAAAATGGATCTAAAAGCTATGTCGCTGTACATACATTTAACATTTTTTATTATTTATTTCAGTGAGACCACAATTTCATAGCCCAGAAGATTTCATGGTTATTAGAGCAGGAAATTCCCTGAGAATCAAGATGACTTATGAGGTAATGATGTTGGATTTAAAAACTCGGTAACACTTTACTTGACGCAGGGCTGGACTGGGACTAAAAAATGGCCCGGGCATTTTTGGCCATGGCGGCCCACCATGATTATTTATACGATATGCTGAGGCACACGACATACCAGAGGATATATGCGCACATTTATCATCCATTTCGGGAAAGCAATGTTTCACTAATATCACATGATAATAATAACTGTAAGCTGTAACACCTGCAAAATATAACTTTATGGCAAGCTAAAATAACACTGTAAGTTGGACACAGAGTTTACTCATAGCATTATTTGAAAACAAAGGCTATTAAAACATACTAACACACACACACACTAGGGTAACCACCTCCAAACCAGCAAGGACATTTCTGTGATTTTGACACATTTTGCTGCGTCCACTTGTAGTCTTTTTAGCCTTTTGTCTCGCAGCTTCTGTGCGCCCCCCTTGCGCTTTTGTGGTTTAGGCCGACTATCCATTTTCACAATTTCACAGACGGAAACTCACTTCTCTCCGCGGTCAGACAGCTCAAATGGCAAAATTTGATAACCCTGGGAGGGGAGGGGGAGAGCTGAGAGATGTCATTGGACTAGCCCAATGTCCGTCAAGAAAATTAACCAATGGGCCGCGTTTCGTGTCTCAAATACCGTCGCGGTGGATATTTGTTTAATTATTATTAAATAATAACAGCCCGGCCCAAAAATGTGCGTCGGCCCACCGGGCATTGCCCGGTATGCCCGATGGCCAGTTCATGCCTGACTTGACGGGTGAGTTCATAACACATTCATAGCAACTGTCATAAACTGTACATAAAGCATTCATAACTGTTTCATGAGACATGACTCAACATTCATACCAAACCTTTTATGAATGTGGAAGACATAACGACGACAACTTGTCAAAATAAAAGTCCAACAATCGCAAAGCAGCATTGCCGTTTTTGTCTCCAGCCTTCGTAAATATTTCATGAAGTCTACATCGATTGTCACTTTACTATACGAGTTGTGAAGTATTCGTAATCACTGAGTTTAACACTGGGAGGTAAACTAGCCTACATTCAGCTGACCCATATTTGTGTAACCTGGAAAGGTTGGACATTCCCAGTAACAAAAGATGAGAAATCATCTGCAAAGGTTACATCGTAAAACAAATACATTTTCATGAAACAAAAATTATTTGCTTGACCATGTTCTGTCTTTTTGGCACTGAAGTAGCCCATTGACTCAGATGTGACGTGATCAGGTAAGAGATTTGGAACAAAAATGGCAATGCTGCTTTGCGATTGTTGGACTTTTATTTTGACAAGTTGTCGTCGTTCTGTCTTCCACATTCATGAAAGGTTTGGTATGAATGTTGAGTCATGTCTCATAAAACAATCATGAATGCTTTATGTGCAGTTTATGACAGCTGCTATGAATGTGTTATGAACTCACCGTCAAGTAAAGTGTTACCATTTACTCTTACAAAATTAAATTTACATATAGCAGACGCTTTTTCCAAAGTGACATACATATATCAAATATATTACAAGGGCATTGTTACATTGTCCCTGGAGCAACTCAGGGTTAAGTGCCTTGCTCAAGTGCACAACAGTGGAAGCCGGGAATTGAACCCACAACTTTCCTGGCTACTACGTGCTAGCCCAGCTACTTAAAACCATTATGCTACCACCACCCTGAAACATATCTTTCACCCTTAGAACGGGCATAATAATCACAAGAAATAGCTGAAAAGAAACATAACCATCCAATCCCGGCGCGCACAACAGCGGCGCTCGGGGAGCAGTGAGTGGTTAGGTGCCTCTGTTTACAGGCCCGGAGTGCTAACCAGTGGGCCACGGCTGCCTGTGAATATACTAGTATACTTACAATATAATGGTAAAATGTAGAAATAGGCTATATTTACAAGTTGGTACTTGATACAGCAATTTGGTGATCAGCAATCCATACACCACCAAGGTAGCCTAGAAATCTAGACGCGCCCCTAGCGGCAGCAAATTACATTTGCTGCCAGGGCTAGTCTAGCAACTCTCCATTGGCTTGTGAGCTCCACAAATCGAAACTTAATCAGGCCAATGAAATCATGTATAGAGTCGTTAGGTGGGCTTAACATAATGATTGATGGCAGAGTTGCAAGGTTTGGCTTGAATTCCCTGCTACTTGAAAACAAATACGATGGATGTTGCTGCTGGCGAACAGTGTGACACGAGTTAAGCTTTTATTAAGTTGGCAAACGTTTGAACTAGCCAACTAGCTCCGCTGGTGGGAAACGCATGGGACTCATAGCGCTGCCGCTGTCCTATTGCGTGCAGAGGGAATTTGAAAGACAACTGATTATCCCGCCCCTCGGACTGAGCACAGCGAACGGTGAGTGCCCAGACCCTACATTTTAATGTGGGTCTGGCTCGTCAGGCTACCACCAAGGTGTTCAGGAAGCAAAATCATTGTGGTCCAGTGAATTTGTCAAGCAAATAATTTATTCTTATTTTCACTATTTTCTGAGCCAGTAGTATACACACAGTGCCCCTTTCCTTCCTTTTACAGGCTGAGCCTCAGCCTGATATCACCTGGTTAAAAGACGAAGAACCCATATCTCCATGGATTAACATCTTGAATGTTGAGGGGTCATCAACACTGGTGATTCCTTCATCACAACGCTCAGATTCTGGAATCTACACCATTATTGCAAAGAACTCCAGTGGCTCTGCCAACTTTGATATTGAGGTCAGAGTTACAGGTAAGCATGTTGAAAAATAATTTACAGGCACAGGACAGAACTAGCAAAGAATCACCCTAATTGTAAAAAAATCTACTTCCCCTGCAACCTAGATGAACCTAAACAACCAGGTCCAGTGGCATTAGAACAACTTGTCCATGGGAAAGTAATTATCACCTGGGAACCCTCTCCTGACCAGGAGGTGGATGACCGACTGCACTACATGGTGGCTGAACACGAGTCCAACACCCGTATTTGGCGCACCATTGCTGATCGCCTCTTCTGCAACACTTTCACTGCAAACGTTCATTCTGGGAGAGAGTACCATTTCCGCATCTATGCCAAGAATGACATGGGTCCGTCAGATCCATCTAATTCACCCACATGGGGTGTCAACAGTAATAAAGGTGACTACATACCACACATCTGGGGGAGGGGAAAACTTATTTTAACCAGATTTCCTTACATTCAAATACTGTCCATATAGTGAACTGATGACTTTTACAACATTTTAGACAGCAGTGACACTTGGATAGTCCACCTACAGAGACGTTGTAGATCTGATTCAAATTCAGTATGTAAATTATTGTGGAACAATTACGGAACATTACCTTAACCACAACCATCCCATAAAACCATAAAGGGGATTAGATAACAGTGCATCAATAGGTAGTTTGTTTGCTGATAATCTGAGCATCTGTAGATAGTCTAAAAGGGTCTATCCAAGTAAACTTCGACAGCTTTTGACATGGTGATCTTAACTTACAGAAAACATTTAGAGAATAGTCTAACTAGCTTTTTTTCCACTTCTGCTTTCCATTCAGTTGCAGCAACAACAAATGCCCCAGTGTCAGTGTCCTTAGAGAGGCCTCCATCCATCATGGTTCCTCTTAAAGTCCATACTCCACCAAAAGGCTACCAGTGCTTCATGACATGTGCTGTCCGTGGCTTTCCCACACCATATGTCTTCTGGTACCTGAATGACATCTGCATCAATGACAACAAAAACTACTACATCACCAATGCCCATGGCATCTGTTCCATGTACATCCTCAGAGTGAGCGCCACTGACGGTGGAGTGTATAAGGTGGTGGCAATCAACAATTTCGGTACTGCGGAGTGTTCCACTAAAGTCAGCGTCAAAGGTAGGGTCTAACAACATCATCCAACATAAAATTTATTTGAAGGGGTTATGAAAATGGCAGTGTAGGGTAATCTGATATTTAAAAATTTTATAATACCACAGAGATGGAAAAATCTGAAATTATAATATAAACATATGATAAAATCATAGCAGTACAATAGTATATGAAGTCCAGGACACAGGAAGAATGTAAAACAAAGAATATGAGAATTTGATGAGAATTTCTGAATAAAATCTAATGGCTTTTTCTTTGATTTTAGATTGAACCACACCACCAGTGCTGCCAAAGTCAAGAATGTGCCCAGGCCTTAATTGCTGAAATCCTCACAAAGGGAAATGACAATAAATAAATTGTGTGTTTGCAATGTTCTGTGGAATGCTCTGTGTTAGTCTTGAATTTAATAAAAATATTTCTGTTCTCTAATTTGCACAGAAAAGTATATATTTAAATTAATAATTAAAGGTCTCATTCACTGAGAAACCGTTTAATACTTGTTACTTCCGAAATACTATAGCTCACTCCAAGTTGCATATGCATGCTGCACGTGAAAATGATCTTCTACCCCCATTGCCCGCATTAGCCAATGAAAGACAATACACGGAAAACAAGCTTAATCAGAAAGAGCCCTTCCCAATGACGGCTAAGGGAAACTGATTATTCATGGCCTCGCCCACCTTGGCTTGTGACCGCCTACAGGAAGACTGGAAGATTTTGCGGCTAGGGGATTGTCTCTCTGCAGCTAGTAGGAGCTAACAGCAAGTTGCTAACATGGCGGAAAAAAATCGCGCCTGTGTTATTTGTGGGAATAACACATCAATGTTGCATGCCTTGCCTTAGAAACATGAGTTGAGGAAGAAATGGTTCGGATTTATCGTTGGAACACCACCACCGAAGTAGTGCAACTTTAGTTCTGTGTTCCAATCATTTCGACCACACTCACTGCCTACAGTTAGAAAGTGGTTTTGCATCGATGTTCTGAAAACCTGGTTCTGTACCGTCATGATGATCGACCACCAGCTCACAGGCTGTAAGTACAAACAAACTTTTCCACCTAACGTCTGTTACAAAATAGCATGTTCAAATTCTTCACGATAGCATGCATGAAAAGGGTACAAGCTAGGCTTAGGCTAGCCTATATTACAGGAAGCTACACCAGGCACGTAACTGAAGTGTTCTGTTCGCGACGTGTAAAATCAGAGAATGTCTAATAGGAAGGGCTCTGGTAAAATCCATTAGAGGAATGGTCTATTTTCCCGAACGTAGCCTACAGGCCACTAACACGCCAGGTGTAGCTACTTCCATTGATTAGGCCTATTGGAAGCTAATTGTTGCAGTACATAACGCGAACGGAATGCTTCAGTTACGTGCCTGGTGTAGCTACACTCATAAGAAACTGACCATACTACCCAGAGATTTAGCTTGTTGAACCTATAATCTTCTAACCTAAGTGTTAAACCACACATAATAATATTAGCAACAATATCTTATGCTCAACTAAGTACGGGTATTGTTCTAGTCTAAACAGGGAAAATCAAAAACACAATACCCGTGCACTATTAGGCTAAGTTGCTATCACTAGAGCTCAGGTATATACACTTCAGTCTAATTTATGTCTTCTTGCCATTATTACATTGACCTTTGTAGGCCTACAATGATGTTTTGTTTGATTACTTGCTGTTTACTTACTGTAGTGTTTTGTATGTCTTCCAGAGCACATCCTCATGTCAGGCTACACAGCTTTCTAGCCTACATTAGGTCATTACGTTAGAAGCAAAGGTTTGTGATCTAACTTTTATTGTTGTGCTAGTTAGTTTCTAGAAGTCTTTTTCTAGTAGGCTAATACAGATTCTTATGTGCTCGTCAATGTTTGGGAAAGTCAATTCATGGGTTTCTTCAGGTCACTTTCCACAGGTGTATAAAATCAAGCACCTCGATTATGAATGCAGACTGCATGGTGCTTGATTAATATACCTGTGTAAATGGACCTGATGAAACCCATGAATTGCATAACAGATAGAATTGACATTACCGAATGTCTTCTTGTGGGTGTGCTACTTAGTACATCATACACCTTACAGTCACTAAAATATTTTTGTTTCCATTGTGCCAGTACAGTTTTGTGTGAGATAGTGAATGTCCTGTGTACTATTAGTATCTTGTAACTTGACAGTAATACACATTTATTTACTTTAGGTACCCAAACAGAATACTTCAAGAAAAGTACACCATGGGCATGGGGGCCTGCTACCTCTATACTGCCATCAAGCCTGTTCATCCAAGGCCAGCTAGAAGACCTCGGGTTGATCAATAGGAGGAGGAGGATGAAAGCGACATCTCCACAATAACACCTGATGGCTCCACCTATGGCCCAGCGCAATCAAAGAGCAATGTAATAGAATCATCACAGCCAACTTAATGTGTTTTGTGTGTTGTCCCTTCGATCCCCAGGACAATACAAGCCCGAAAAACAACTCAGACCTTTTTTCCCTAAATAATCCCAGCACCATCTTACAAAGGATCTGTAGGCCAGATGTCTGCATCATCTGGCAAAAAGAGGACATTGTTAATTATGTACATAGTTTGGATGTTCTTGTTTTGTGTTTGCATTATTTTAATAGACTGCAATATTACTATTTGTCAGTGTTTCACGGACCACCTAGCAAAAAAAAAAAAACCAGTAGACCTACTTCAACAGTATATTACACAATAGGCCTTCTCACTGAACCACCTTGCTTATTGTCTTTGCACCTTGCTTATGGTATCAGAGGATTCTTATGATTTAAACTGGCATAGGTTACATCAGTGTTGCAGAACTGTTTGGATTTACATACAAGTTGGTTCAATATTGCAAACAACTCATCTATTATATTTTACCACATCTACTTGTGGAACACTTGAGATAGCTTGCGGACCACACTTTGAGTACCACTGCTGTATGTAAATATAATAAAGTTATTTATTGAAAATGGACCTGTTTTGTATATTTGTTTTAGGAGTCATCAGTTTTTGTCCCTTTTAAGCTAAAGGTTTATCTTACCTTTCATATCTTCTGTCTCACAGAGGGCCATAGTCATCATAGTCGAATGTTTAGTGCATTTTGAAGGGAGTACATTATGCTAAGGCAGACTGGTTCTAATCCTGGGTACAGGGTCATACAGACAACAGGGGTACTGGTGTTGCCCATTTTTCTAACTACATGAGCAATCCCCTTACAAAAAAATAGTATAGGAATCTTATAGTATTTGGGACAAAATATTATAGTAATCTTATAGGAATAATTATTATAGGAATAATTGGGACATACTGTAGAAGTACTACTAATAGTATTCCTATAAGATTACTGTAATATTTAGTCCCAAAATACTATAAGATTCCTATAGCAGGCTACTTTTTCTGTCATACGTGACAGAAAACAACTTGAGTAGGCTAACCTCTGCCAATGTCAGGCTATCAAAGCCATAGTTCTCATTACCGAGAAAGTCTTGCAGCACACATTCTCTGCTTCTGTAGGCATTCTGGTACAATTCCAGCAAAATATAGCTAGGTAGGTGTGTTTGCATTTAGATCTATATATATATTGGGCAATGATCAAGTGGTCTTTCAATGATAGTATCATGGAATTCAAACCATAACTATCTATTCCGATAGCATTAGCAGGCTAGGTCAGAGGCTGAACTGCATTTAGGGTGCTTACCTGTGTTGTGAAGTAAAATATCTACTAGGAAGATTGCAAAGACTTTTGACTGTGTAAAGAAATAGATCTTTATTTTAAAACGTTTCCAACTGTTTATTACTTGAAAGCAAGATGACGATTGTCACAAACATTTACCTCTTTTAGGAAAAATTTCAAGCTGACAGGCAATTGTTATCATTCTATTAAACCAACGTTCACCGACAAACGATCAGGAAGCGGTTCTTCTTCCTACTCGGATAAAAGGATCAAACACATGAAGTTGTATCTCCTCAAGACATTTTGTGCAAACAGTTTTGACTCGAGTTTTAGCCAGGTTTTAGCACTGTAAAGTTGAATATGGAGCATAGCACAGGCAGAATCGGATGAGGACGCACTGGAGGAAGCGTCACAGTACTGTTAGCCAATCAGAGGTGAATTCATGAGCATGTCATTAATATTCATGACTAGAGGCGAAATCCAGTCGTTCCTCCCCGCCCACCTTCCCTACCAAACTAGAACAGCATGAAACAGATGCAGGACAGCATTTTTTTCACCAAAACCGGCTCACAGGGCATTCATCAATACTACAGACCACTGCAAAATTAATGAAAAAACGATGAGATGAGACCTTTAATTCAAATAAATAATAGTTTTCTACTAGAAAAATACCTCTCTAACCAACGTAACATATTTAGCTGAAGTAGCGAAGCAGATGAAGTTTAGCCTAGCTGTCGAAGAAAAATATGGCCAGCTCTGAGTCAGACTTTGTTTGACAAATATGTCGCCATCTCAGGAAGGCTCCTCCGATGTCCACATAATTGGTTTCTTGTTTTATCAAACAATATTTTGGAAATTTGCCTTCCTCTCATAAGCTACTCGTTCATAACAACTGACAGCTGTTGACAGTTGGCCTTTGCTAATCTGGCAACCCAGATAGAAGAACACGCCAGCCCATTATTAATACACTATTCTAGAATTAAATTGTTCAAAACATAAACGAAAATTCCAAGAGATTCCGCCACATAACTCATGTTTTTACGGGTTTTACGGGTGTATATGGGTTATAGTAATGTTGTCAAATAAGCCGTTACTTCAATTCATCGTGTCTCCTTACTCTCTGACGACATATGGTGATCATTTTTGGAATGGTTACAATTTATTTTCCATATATTTTCTACATACTGGTCCTTTAACTGTACCGTGTAGGCCAGTGGTCACCAACCTTTTTGAGCCCAAGATCCCTGACCTCGGCCCTGAACAAAGGCAAGATCTACCTTGAAGCGTCAAAAGAAGACCAAAGCCAAAATACTTTTCAATTTAAAGGTTGTGTCAGCGATAGCAGGGATACGTCACTTCTGTTGATGTTCAAACAAAACAGAGAGCTAGCTCGCTACTCCCTCCTCCCTCCCGTCCAATTAATTAAATTAAAAATTAAATTATAAATGAAAACTATCCTAAACACGCATCTTGTCGGTTATTGGGGCCATCCTTAAAAATATTTTCGTTTGCCGTAACCCGACCGACCCTGTCAATTTAGAACCTAATTCAAATATTTATTTTTTTTCCCCCTTTAGTCCCAACCGACTTGCCGGTTGTAAACTTGCTAATACCGACCGATTGTTTTTTTTACTCTAAACAACCAATACAAATGCAATAAAAGAATTTTTTTCTTTTTAGTAGGCCCAAGTATTGTGAATATAAATTGCCTACATGCAAACGTGGCTCACTTAAAAAAAAAAAACCTGTGGCGCCATCTCTACACCATTGGTTTTACGATGTCACACTATGGCCTACGCCGTTTCATTCACACAAACTGATAACGCTTTTACTTGGCACGGTTCTGGAAGAACTGTGGCCAGATCTTTTCATCCCTTCTCCCCTAGTCTAACGGTGACCGTCGGAGTATTGACATTGGTTGTGGTCTATTCAGCATTTCTCAAAATATGGGTCCGCAACATGGAGACTGCTGGTCCGCTGGAGTCGTGGAGTGAAATTAGGCCCGGTGCTTCATCTGATAATTTGCTGCGCAGTTGATCAAGAAACCGCGGATCGACCGAAAAAAAAAAACAAACGTTTCTGCTATCGATGTCATTAAACATGGAGCCCTACAATTAAGTGGTGGTATGAGCATTCATTCAATGCTGGCGTCTCGCCGAGAAAACTGAAACTAATCGATAACGTTGGTATCAAAGCTCCGCCTTCAACCTGTTGGAAGGCTATTTATTTATTTAACGAAACTTAATAGAACGACGTTGTTTTTTGCGAACTTCCTTAGAAACAGAGCAGAGACTGTATAATACACTGTATAGCATTGAGTATTGTATAGTCAAATTTCAATATAACGTGGCCAAGAGCTATTGTAGCCTTCTTTCTGGGTACATGTAGATGAGCCTTATGACCCAAAAGTCTGCCATGACCGGGCCTCAGGTCAAAGAAGTTTGAGAAAGGCTGGTCTATATAACCTACATCAGAATGAGGTTTGCAATCGTGGGCCCTGAAGGCACGGGTTGAAGACCATAGACATAATATACATAGACGCCGCATCGACCGCTACTCCTTACTAGCGCTGACGGGATTTGGAGCCGCCATCTTGGACCGGTCATCCACTCCACTCAGTGTAATCTGTTTGGCCGGTGAGATGAGCTGTCAGCGCACTTAATTAATCATATCTCACTGAATACCGAACAGATTCTCACGCCGTTTTTTTGCTGCAAAGGTCATACATGTAGCTATGATACAGGACACATGATTTAGCGTATTTTAATATTCATAGTGGGTTTAACAGTAATAGAATATTCTGATATATGATATAAAGTGACCTGACGTCCGATATCAAAACTGGGAACATAATCCATGTTTGACAGCATAGACAAAACTAGTTTGATACAAGTTTAATGAGTTAAATATAGTTCACAGTTGACAGAAAAGTTCCATCAACAGCATTATTCACAGTCCACAGAAAGGTTCCATAAACATTTAAAGTGAGATCAGTGCCATTCAGACTTCTGAGGGTATTCCAAGTAGGCCTATGTGGTTTAGTGACAAACTTGGGTAAATTGACTCAGAATAAGTTGTAAACCTCCCAGTAGAAAAGCTGTATGATACAGGAAACATGGTTGTGTGTATTTTAATATTCATAGTGGGCTTAACAGTAATAGAATATTCTGATATATGATATATTATAAAGTGATGACGTCCAATATAAAAACTGGGAACATAACTAATCCACGTTTGACAGCATAGACAAAAACTGGTTTGATACAAGTTTTAATGAGTTAAATTTACAGAAAAAAAATCCATTAACATTTTCAGTTCAGTGCCATCAAAAATAAAGTGATGAACAGACATTGGTGTGGGCATAAAGGAAATGGAGTAACTGGGTTCAATATCAACAGCATTTGTTAGACAAGTTCCATAAATATTGTAAAGTGCAAGTTTGTAGGTTTGTTTCTGATCCTTAAAAAACAGACATTGGTTTGGCATAGTAAGTGTAACAGTTCATCAATTCAAGACAAAAAGGTGACTTGTCACTTGTACAGTGTCAATGGGTTCATCAACAGCATCTGTTATTTACAGTTCACAGAAAGGTTCCAGCCCCAATGAAGAGATTAAATAAAAGGAATTAAGAAACATTTTAGAAACTGCTAAGATCAACCCGTTCATTGCAATCAGTAAAGAATCAGGGAGTGTCTTCACAGGCTCAGTAAGACAGAGTTACCGTCATGCAGTTGGTTCTATGATTTTGACAACTGGTGCATGTCATTTTGTATGTTCCCACCTTGCTAAAATTGCTTAGGTACACTTTGTCTGAGAACATAAGTGCTTCAGACAGCAGGTGGGCAAATAAGATGGCATAGTAAACTGGGTAAACTCCATAAAAGAGGACTGAGTCAACCAGGCGATGGGAAAATAGGACACAGAGTGGCTAATGCAGGTGATGAAGGTGGAGCTCATAAATCAAACATTCAGTCACAGTGTAGCAGATGCCCTGCAGTACTGCAATAAAGAGCACCTTCCTCAGTTCCAGGGGGTGTGAGGAGACCGTTCAGTTCATTCAGTCTTCTTGAATAAGGCAGTTGTTCTGGAGAGATACAAAATAATAAATAAATGAATGAAAAGGAATTTGAGAGGCATCTTATTCTTGTTAGGGTAAATGACATGTGAATAATACAGTGTTGGGCAAGCTACTTCAAAATTTTTAGTGAGCTAAACTATTAGTTACTCTGCCATGAATAAAAACACTACACAAAAACTACAACCCAGTCAAATGTATTAGTAGCCTAACACAAACACAGCAGTAGGCTAGTTCACTACATAGGAAGCTACTTTTAAATTGTGCTAATTTCACATGACAAGAAAAAGTGTAGCTTGTCTGGCTAAGCTACTTGATAAATAAAGAAGTTGAGCTATTGAAAAGTTACTTTATTCAGGAAATAGTGAGGCTACACACTACACACCAGGCTACACACCTACACACTTAGGCTACAAGTAGCAGCTAGCGATTGCCCAATAGGCTAGTCTATGCCACTTGTGTAAAATTCACCGCCAAATCTAGTATGATTTATTTCTACAATAGCCTTCTTGTGTCAGTTGTAATCTAAGTCAGTGTTATGGAATATGACTTATCAAGTCTCAGTTCATAGCCGGGTGAACACCGAGTAAACATAGCCTAGCTAGATGGCTACGATCTTCATATACAGTAATATCACAGATTGCTCCTTCTCAGCTCTCTGGTAATATTCTATTCACAAAATACAACCAATAGTACAGTTATGTTAAATCTTACTTGTGAAAAGTAAATCCCCCGAGTATGGTCCGCCGATTTGAGAAGGAACATGCTGCACAGTGCTGTCATCTTGTGTCTTCTGCTGCAACGCAACGAGGAGTATGACCGGTCCAAGATGGCGGCCCGTGCTTTCTTGTTTCCAGCAGCCAATGCGGCGCCTATGTATATTATGTCTATGTTGAAGACCCAGTCAGTTACGTCACGATATGCACATTTGTGTAAATTCATTCCTACGTAATCACCATGTCCAAAATTGTACTTTTTTTTTTACTTTGAATCTTGAAAAAAAAAAAATATTGACCTACCTACCGACCCATTTTAATTTTTTTTTGGCTGTTACTGCAAACAAAAATATTTTTAAGGATGGCCTGGTTAAAACACTTTATTTTGCCTTTGAGTTGGTCGCCAACCCTTGTTGGTGGCAATTATCTTTGTGTACAGATCTCGGAGCCTAGGCTGCCTACAGAGACGCATTTTTTTGACGGCCTAGACAGCTAGCGGATCGTTAGGAAAGATTAGATTAATGTGATCATATATGTTTGGGCCTTTTTTGGAAATCGAAATCGCTGATACAACCTTTAAGGCCTTTTATTTAGGCAAATGTATCAGGTCAAAAATATCACATCCTCCACCCCTTGTGAATCCGTGCCTCTTTAGCTTTAAGTCTGGGTTACACAAGGATGGCATACATTTTACAAACCGAAATCACATTCTCCTTCTACAGGCGTCAATGAGAGAATACCACTTAACATAGTCTTTACTTACATTATTTTGGTTTTGATTTTCTAATTGGATTAAGTGTTTGTGACAACACGTCATGACAAATTTGATAATGTTTGATCGCTGTCTTGGTATGAAGCATCTTTCACGTAATGAATGTGCACCAAAAGTGAAATTAACCTAGGCCTACTATGCGCTCTGTGTCTTTAGCCGTCTGTGCACATCCACAATCGAATACTTTCCTCAACTGGAGAACACATCCATGTTCCCTCGCTTATCATTACCACTCTATGTAATCCTTCTGTGTTTGCAAAATTCCTGACAGTTCCTGGTCGCTAAACCAGCCTGGTCTTTTGTTTTCCTTTCCTGGAAAGCGCACCAGCAAAGTCGTTCTGTCCGCATGTTTCTGGATGGGGTTACGTTTGGTTCAAGTCAGAAATTGGTCCATCCAGTCCCGCAATCACGCCACTCCATTATTAGATTGATGTTATCAGACAGCGCTGTAAAATGTGTGCGGGAATTTCTTGCATTATGATGACTAGAATTGCGGGGTTTGAATAAATCATGTGCTATACCCGCAATCCCGCGCTGAAATGTAGGCCCTGTGACGTTGGCGAACATGCAGGAATTTGATGACTGTTTTTATTTTTCCTGTTGTTCTCGGGATCTACTGGGAAAGTCCCAAAGATCTACAGGTCAATCGCAATCAACGGGTTGGCGACCCCTGCCGTAGGGATAGACTAGGCTACTTCAGATCAGGCCACTGAACGTTTCATAATGACAGCATCATCATGTCAATCATCACTGCTTTTGTCTCTGAACTTGACAAAACATGCCAACCCAGTTTAGGAAAATTAATTAAACTTTAGTTATTCACACTAGCCTTTGTTATACTGATAAAGATGCCTTTGCTATACCGATAATGTCTGCCTATTGCTTCACCTTTTGCCAATCTAAATGGTTCAATCTGCACATATTCTTCATCAAATGAACTTTTTATGTCTATATTTCTGTCTAATATTGCCAACATCAACAAAATTAGAAGAAATAGCCTACATGTTTTTCAAGTTTCAACTTCTGTGAAACTTCTGTGACATCCCTAGGCATCTCTCCTCGCCGGGCCCATATCACTATTCCAGCTGACATTTCAGAGGTATCAGAAGTGACAGCGGCATGTACATTTGAAAAAAATAGGGTACTTTCACTCTCCAAGAGAGTGAATGACATGAACCTTGAAAACCAGTTTCAAAATAAAAGCCAAAGTTAATTTATTTTCTACTATCACATTCACCGGAAAAGACGCATATTTTGGGATGTACAATGATATGGCTCTACGAAAAAAAAATTACGGAAATCCGTCGTAGTGACGGAGAACTTTAATTTCTGTGTTCCATCATATTACATACAACACATACTACAATCAAAATTTGAATGAGATCCTTATTTTCTTTAGGGTTCATTTCGAACCATGCAGGTTTTCAATAACACAGTCCTTAACCTATCTACAATTACAAATATTTCTAAACTAAAATAAAAAAAACAGCTACAGAACTCACCATTTTGGAGATATTAAAGAGTCTATTCAAAGAAAAATATCCACTTGTCTAATACTAGCTCTGCATTCCCCCATCAAATGGTGTGTGCTTTCAGTGGTGTCCCAAGGAGCAGGGACTCTCCTGGCATGTAAGAAGTGGCACGTTATATTTTTTATATTGCTCTGCTAATAGCCCTCTGCTCAGCATGGGCCCTCTATTCCACTGCTCCAGTAACGTCACACACTCTGAGTCAATGAAAGTCTGTCTGCTCAGCTCGACAGTTTGCCGACAAATGTCAAGTGTACTTTTTCATTGCTGAGCCCAAAATATCACCCCTAAGCCCATCAATAAATCGTAGCTGAGGAGACCATAATTTAGCAAATATAGCAATAGGCAATATTAAACACCACTGCATTGCATATCCATAATAGGTTTGACTAACAAGAGATGGTGCCTGGAAGATTGTATTGGAGACATAATCAGGTTGGAGACTAAAAAAGTTGAGGATAATAACTGTCCAGTTAATAATTGGGATATTACAATTTATTTTGTGTGACAGGGACAGACTACTAGACACCAGGCATGTACAAACAGTATGGGCGGAGGGGTAAACTGCAAGATTGGAGATCGCTAGCAGATGTAGGGGGCATATTTTAAGTTTGAGAACATTGTTTGCTTTAATGCATTACAGATTCCCTCAGACTCTTGAGAAAGCTAAAGTATCCAAAACTTGTAACATGTGATAGGGAACAAGGTTGGGTAATTTAAAGGAGTTGTCTGAGGCTCCTGAAAAAGCTAGCCAATGTTTCTGGCCGAGGTAATCAAAGATTATACTTAGGGAAATGTGAAATAGCCCCTGAATTATGTGAAAAAGCCCGATGTCAACAGATGTTTGGGTGTGTAAGGTGACCAGGGGTCGTAGCCCAGTTTCTGATTGAAGAACTACATTTAGTCAAAACAAAAAGCTTAATTAGTAAACAATTTACATAGCATAGACTAATATAATACATTGAATAATACATATTGAAAGCAGTGTGACTGTTACTTTCATGCTTCACGTCGCACTTGCACTTGTCCTCCAGTGTTCAGTTTAATTAGCTTTCTATTTTATGGAGATTCCTGTCAGTCACAAGTGACAAATGTAGATTTACTGTCCAAAGAGGATGTAAGTTCCCCTCTAGAACCTTGGGTTTAGGTCAGAGGTTATATTTTTGTTTGTCCAGTTCTCAGGTCACTCTATCTAGCAATGGATCTCAAAAGCCACACTCAAAAGACAGTCCCTACATGTACCCCAAATACTGCATGAAAATCATATGGGTACCTTCTGCCTCATGTTAAAATGAATTCAGGCTGGATTTGAGGAGGTGCACGTCATACCAGAGTGTATTTTCAATAAGGACAGGACAGGAACATACAGAAACTACTGATTCTCACCACGGTCAACATACAGAAACATTAACCGCTCATCCAGCAACATAGCAAGATCTACCAAAGGCATCATAGTAAACCAATGGCAATGGTGCAGACTTATAATAAATGCCACATTAGAGGCCTTCTTCGGGTTAACTGTCTAATAAACTTTACGTTGGAGTGATCATATTCCTAGAGTTCCTCAACGCATGTGGTCTTTCTGAAAGCCAACACAGTACATTTATTCATTTAATTAATTATGTCAACAACATGATTGATGATTGTCCTACAGATTGCAACAACAAAACATACTGATTTTCTTCAGATCAGTCATCTAAAAGTGTAAAACCTTTAGGTCAAAGTCCCCCAACCCCCCGCCCTTCAGTACCACACTTAAATAAAAGTAACGATGTGGCAGCTGATGGAGCCTAACTGCACGAAGGTAGGGTTTCCTTTCACTGCAAAAATGTTTTATTGCCTAACAAAAGGTGACAGCGTGTATCGCAATCCTGGAGATAGCCTTGAAGCATTTAAGAAGAAAGAACGGAAGAAGCAAGACCCCAGTGACCCATACGTAAGTGGCTTGTACTTCCTCAGTATTTCTGTATGAAAGGCATCTGCTACTGCACATCTGGATGTGGGATGTCAGTCATATAAATGGTGATGGATTTTCTTGAGGAGCATATGATAAGCTAAACTATATCAGCTATACTAAAATGTGTTCCTGGCAGTATGTTTTACAAACTATTGGAGGGTAAATTGAAAATGAATAATACCAATACAGCATTCTCTGCTGTATTAGACTCGTTTACAGTCTTCTTCAAAACATACAAACTTGCTTGCGCTATATGTACATTGCTTGCAATATGTGCATATTAAGCAGTTTAATCTCAACCATGTTTATAATGTGTAGTTGCTATTTATGAATGTGGTCATTTCATATTATTATTATTATTAGTAGTAGTATTATTATGTACTTGTTATGTATAATATATTATACAACGGGCTTCTGTAAAGGCAATTTTAGGAATATCTGTAGTGTATTCTTTAGCAGTCTAAAGCGGTTTAAATTAACAGATGTTACAATAAGGCTTTTGAGGGCATCCCTGGGGCATTATACTAAACTGCAGAACTGTAATAAACTTGTGTTAAACAGTTTTTCAGTAGGGCTCCAGGTGCTTGGATACTCTCAGATTATTTTACAACTACATTGATGCCATGTCCTAAACAAAGTATTTCAAACTGGGCCTTTACTAACAGATACAGTCCTTACCTCCATTGTTGCCAGGTTGAGGTCACATGTTTTGCAGTTCTCAGATACGGCAGATAGATATTGAATGTGTGCAAGGTGAAAATCAGTGTAGATTCTAAAATGGTTGCATTCCTGTTTTATATTTAGGAGTTTCTTAAACAGTACTCACTCATTCTGAAGTCAATATTCTTGCATATCCACTCCATTGTTGAAGTGAATGTCTATTTAAAAAAGAAAGTTCAATTAGCAAATAATTTCCAAATTAAACTTTATCATCACATTGCTTAACACAGTGTGTCCATGGTTACCCTTCCATGCTGTTCCAGATATACATTTCAATGTTCATGTTTTTCTGTGTAATTACACAAAAAAAGGCTATTTTAGCCGTACTAGTCCCAACAATATCACAGTCAGCCAACTGAGACAAATGCTGGGAAGCATCAGTGTCCTACCTGTGTACGTCATCCTCTGGTAACAATAGCAGCTACTGTAGGTTAAGGTACGCTTAGCACTTCTTTATCTCTTCTCATTAGAATGTGTAGTCACCCTCCTTACAAGTCTGTAAATAAGATAATGTGTTGCATCATTTCCATCAGTATTTTAGTGAGGTAGCACTGATTGACAGGAAGATATGTGGTCAATTGGATGTCTATAGTTTAATGAGATAAGTGACCTATCAAACACTTCACGAGGGAGATGCCCATCCCCCTACAGCTTGGAAAAGCATTGCTAAAGAGCCTGTGAAGCCTCAAACACCATAAATATGTTTACTATCGGTTTTGCATTACCCCAGATGCTATGGGGATCAGAGGGACCTCTTAATATATCTTTTATTGCTTAAAGCGTGAGGTTTTGAAGGTCAAGCACGTTCAAAACACTAATGTAGAAGGTTTCATGTTTTAGAATTTCAACCACAAGGGAAATGTGCTGCGCTATCACTATGACAGTCTCATTCCTTAAGTCTTACACCCATGGGCGCTATAACATCTATTCAGAAATAATATCAGTTGGGAGATTCAATGCCATCTAAAGTTTTCAGGTTTCCTTGTACATCAGAAGTCACATTCCTGCATCATAGCAAGCCTCAGTGATGCTTCAGTGAAAAAAGAAAAAATGTGTCAGTGTTCAATCAGATCTCGATTTTTTGAATGAAATATCTGGTGTTTATAATTCTGGTAACACTTTACTTGACGGGTGAGTTCATAACACATTCATAGCAGCTGTCATAAACTGCACATAAAGCATTCGTGACTGTTTCATGAGACATGACTTAACATTCATACCAAACCTTTAATGAATGTGGAAGACAGAACAACGACAACTTGTCAAAATAAACGTCCAACATCGTATTTGTGTAACCTGGATACCATTAATTTAATTTCTCCAGACTTTGTAAATATTTCATGAATATCTTATGAAGTCTACATCAAATGTCACTTTACTATACAAGTTGTGAAGTATTCGTCATCACTGAGTTTAACACTGGGAGGTAAACTAGCCTACATTCAGCTGACCCGTATTTGTGTAACCTGGAACGGTTGGACATTCCCAGTAGCAAAAGAGGAGAAATCATCTGCAAAGGTTACATCATAAAACAAATAAATTTTTATGAAGCAAAAATTATTTGCTTGACCATGTTCTGTCTTTTTGGCACTGGAGTAGCCAATTGTACGGAGCCCCTAAGGGGACATGAGCAAAAAAAATCTAAAGTTTAGTTTCATGTGCGCACATGAAAGTTTCATGTGTAAAGGTTTTGCATGAGCACATTTTGCTCATGTCCCCTTAGGGGCTCCGTACAATTGAGATGTGACGTGATCAGGTAAGAGGTTTGGACCAATGCTGCTTTGCGACTTTGGACTTTTATTTTGACAAGTTGTCATCGTTCTGTCTTCCACATTCATGAAAGGTTTGGTATGAATGTTGAGTCATGTCTCATGAAACAGTCATGAATGCTTTATGTGCAGTTTATGACAGCTGCTATGAATGTGTTATGAACTCACCCGTCAAGTAAAGTGTTACCATAATTCTTAAAACACCAAACATACATGTGTTAAGAGAAATCTGAAAGAATTTTGACTTAAAGAATAATTTTTCCTTGGCCTACACACATAACCTTATGTTGTTCTCCAAAGAAGAGGAATGTGATATACTTGCCAATTACTAGCGTGTGACTTTTGTGTGACAATATACGTATTTAATACAGCTTTAATGTTTCAGGGGACATATTTGCATTCATATTCGGAGAGGTAAATACAGAAGATGTCAGGCCAACCAGACCCAACTCCAGCAGGGCCGAGTAAGTACAATACAGTATGTCAAGCATACATCATCAAGGATGCAATAGTAGCCTTAATTAATATTAATGAAAGATTATTTGCTTAAAAGAATAGTCACGATGTGTTGTAGGCATTAAAATGTTTGTACTTGACATTTCTGAATTGATTCGGTGCGAATAGCCTCTTTGTGAAGAAAATAGTGCTGCTAATCTATGAAGAATTTCATCAGATTCCTAACATAATGTTCTTTTACTATACAGTTTTTCTGTGATTAATCATGATTAATCACCTTTCTCTTCCTATGACAGAAGCTTATACAAATTATATATAAAAAAATCACAGCGCAAGAATTAAATGTAAATTCAAGTCAGCATAAGAAGTAAACATAAATTCTATTGTTTAGCAGCATATTTTAAACTCTGAACACAGATCACCTCCTATGAACAACACATGTCCAGGGTAAACCACCAAGGTCATCGATATGGACTGTCAACTTGAAAAGCACATTTTTAATGTGTTGCACTCAAAGTGGCAACTTTTATTTTGAACTGGGAATGTGAATGACAACCATCAATAAATGAAAAGAACAAGAAGATGCATGGCAGACGAAAAGACCTTTATGGAAATACTTTGGATGAAAGCTGCAAGTCAACTATTTGTTTTTCTTGTGTACAGAAAGAATATTTTTGTGCATAAACTTTACATTTACAGTAACCTGACAAATAAGCATACACAAAAATGATCCACTGACAGAAATAATAACAAAACATATGTTAATTATTTTACTTTAAGGAATTTTGCCAGCTTTGAGTTGTCATGAACACAGCCAAACTACATCTTTTATTTACCTTCATTGTATTTTTAAAAAGTGGCTACACACTGTACGTAAGGGATAATGTATAGAACGCCGGTCATTATTGGGAAAATAAGTTCCGACAGGGCGAACCGGACCTCGACGCACAGCGGAGGGGTCTTGTTCCACCCTGAAGGGACTTATTTTCCCAATAATGACCGGCGTTCTATACATTATCCCACTTATTACACGGCTACTTGCCAAAACGAAATAATAAACTTCCCACGATATGACTTTAGCCTACATAGCCTAGCCTATTTGTTACCGTTCATCGTGGTATTTGCTGAGAAACATAGTTCGCAACAACACATTGAACTTGAATCAAACATTCTTTAGAACACAGCTGATCAACCGTCTGCTTTCACTTTTGAATGAAGTTCCAGTTCTTGCGTAGTGATTATGAAATACCTGAAGTAGAAGCACAAACTCCGTTGCCATTGACAGCGGTAATTATATGTTCGCAGTGGTAATTACATGAAAATATTGCGTAGAACTTTGGGAAAGCCCATTCAAGTCAATGGAGCGTTCTACTTGCCTTGTGAAGAGCCGTGTAATAAAATGTGGTATTACAACAGGGCTGGCCCAGCACTTTGTGTTTTGCATGCTGACTGATGGATATATGGACAACACAAATCATGGGCGTTTTTGACATTGGCTTTCACAACTTCTAGTAAAAGAGCAGAAATGATTAGTCCTCCTGTGAAGATTTCCTTGGAGATTCAAAAACAAGACTCAAAGAAGGAAGTTGCTCAATGTCTGGTGAAGGCGAATCAACAAAGTTGTGGGAAGCTTACCTTCAGACTCCAAATTAAGTTAATTTTAAAACTAATAGGGCCTAAGCAAAATTTAATTTATTTTAATATATTACTAAACAACATTTACCATAACCATCACAACTGTCCTTAAATCAGGACTATGCTGAACAGTGCTATAGTCAATCAATGTTTATGACCACGAGTCAACAAAATGGATGATAACATGTTAAAATCCTCCAATGGATAATTTCTACTAAAACAATATACAAGTGTAACTACAGTATGAACTACAGTGAACAAAAGTCAGTGGCCATAAACTGAACAACTCATCACAGTCAACGCCTACAAAGAAGACAAAGAAATCCACCAGTATCCACCAGAATTTCTCCAGTGCGTGCAACCTAATGAGTTTGAAGACTGTGATCTTGGCCAAAAGATTTCCAAGAACAAATTCTTGAAGACTAAAGAATCAGAAGGCCATTTTCATATTTAAGAGTCTATTCCCTATGTTACAGCTGTCTTGTTTGCTTTGCTTTGTGCATATACTGTATAGTTTTAGTAGAAAGCCTTTGCTGATGTCTGTTTAGCTCCCTCTTGGCTAGTACATTGTCAGCCCTTCTGTCCATGTTCTTGTTCCCGATACTCATAATTCCCTTGTGCAGTCGGAGCTATGTCTCAGCTTGATGTCATAACTTTGCTGTCTCGCCTCCCTTTATGTGCCTCCATGTGCATTATCAGATGAGGACGAGCTGCCTCCTGGTGCAGGTAGGTTGTGGAATGTACAAACACCCATATGATGTGTCCGTCTTAACAGTACATGTGTCCACAGCTAACTTCACTATTTCAATGTTAAAAATGCCGATTTCGGGAGTTTTTTGTGTCATATCTGATCTGATAAGACAAAGTAAGTTAAAGGGAAACTTACTGTACATGACACTTTTCTACTAAACTTATAAAACCAATTAAAACCATGTACAGTATGACTATGCAATAATAATAATAATAATAACAACAACATCAACAATGATAATAATCATTTTCTTTCTTTACTTGGCCAGTGGAAATCAAAAGGCGATCCAGGGTCCCTGGTGTTATGATCACACAGTTTGTGGAGGAGGTTCCAAAAGGTTTCACAACTCCAGATTTCACACGCAAGCCATTTGGAGTAACCGTTCCACAGGGTAAACACTACAACTCCTCTTCACGCATTTAGTTTTTCATTTGATGTCTATACAAAATACAATCACCTATAATTTGCTTGCCAAATGTTTTTATTTTTTTATTTTAACTATTATAACAAATACTAAGTAAGTGGGAATCACAGAAATGTCATGAATCGATACTGTCACAACACTTGGTCCACAATAGCCATAATATCAAAATATAACAATTCATCACAATCTGTGTAAGTGAACAAGAAAAATGCATATCCATGTAGCCAAAAATATCCCTACAGGAAAAAATATACAGTACATATAATGTAAAACAAGGTGCACAAATATTATGCACTGTAGAGCCATCTCCCTGTCAATTTCTTCTTCACTTCAAGTTTATCCCCCTTCATTTGATATGCACCACCACGAGAAGTCATGAGGAAGTGACTAGTATGTCAGACTGTTTTGTTCAAATTGGTTATCCATTTAGATCGGCATGTTTTATTTGTAAAAAAAATATCAATATCTGGTGCTAGCGTATCAATAATGTATCACAAGCAGCTGTCGATACTGTATTTCAATATTTTGTCCCATCTAGGGCTGGGCGATAAAACGATAGCGATATGTATCGCAATAGACATGTAATCG
This sequence comes from Alosa alosa, assembly GCF_017589495.1. NCBI lineage: Eukaryota > Metazoa > Chordata > Actinopteri > Clupeiformes > Clupeidae > Alosa > Alosa alosa. The sequence continues at coordinate 16,916,152 of NC_063198.1, read as the reverse complement.
ATATCAATAAAAAAATACATTCGATAGAACATTCAATAATTAAAATCAACACACCTCCCGCTTTACGTTGTCCATAAATAAATAGGCTAAATATATCTTGCATTGTAGCTAGTATGTGCAACTCTACCAGAGTAGGCCTACCTCAACACAGACTCTCAATGATACCTTGCCCCGTGCTCTCTCTCTCTCTCTCTCTCTCTCTCTCCGGTTAGCATCATTAGCACTCTGCACGAATTTGTTCAAAACTGTTGCATTCAAATTGAAGTTCTAATCATCTCAATCCCGATGCAAATGGAAAAGTATTTTCCAAGACTCAAACAGGCCTGTCCCAAGGAGAAAAAGTATTCATTTGAATTTTGAAACTTAAACACACGTGGGGAAACTGAACAGTTTAACCAGACTATGATAAACTAGCAAATTAAGCTAATTTGTTTACAATATTTCCAGGCTTCAACCAGTGCTGCTTTTCATTCAGACTGCACATTTATTTATTTGAGTGTTTTTCATGATTGTGTTGCTATTTCTTTTCCCTGTTTGCTTTGATTGATAACTGAGGTAATTAAAATCAGAGGAAGGTTAAGTTTAAAATAAAACTGTTTAATTTGAACTTTTTTTTCTTCTGGTCCTTATCTGAAATAGAAAACAAAATCCATAATTATCGATATCGACTGATAAGAAATACTTATATCGTGATAGTTTTCAGCCATATCGCCCAGCCCTAGTCCCATCCCTACTGCACAGCCATATGCAATAAGGTTAGTTTCATATTTCATTTACCGAGAAACGTAGTTACGTAACTTACTTGTGTTCCATCATTGAGTTTTTTAAAACAATTATTGTCTTCTAGGCAAATCTGCCCTCTTTAGAGCAGTTGTGACAGGAGAACCAGCTCCAAATGTGACATGGTCTCGGAATAAAGGAGATACTGCTGATCCGGAAAAATTCAAGGCCCGATATGATGACAAGATGGGAGAGTACATTTTTGAGGTAAAACAGCTTACAAATAAAGTATTGAAGCTCTGACTCTGACGGGTTGGATGGATACTTAATGAATTAGTACAATTCATTCCAAGAAGTTCCGTATTTAGACAGACATTCTTCTATGGTGTTAATGTGTAGATCATAGCCTATACAATCTATGGTGTAGACCACCAACTTGTCAAGATTTCATTATGATGGTTATTACGACTAAGAAAATTGGAAAAATCTGTTCTCACTTTTCGATCATGCTTTTATTGTGCAACAACCAAAAGTGGAGTTTTTATTATCCCTGCTTAGGCATTGGCCATAATGTCATTATGTAGATATTACCCTTAATTATGCAACTATGTACGCCGTATTATGGCAATGGAAAATCAATGAAATCACCTAGCTTACCCAATCAAGAAATGAATGTTATCACATGGATGCATCAAGACTCTTCTTGCCAGTAAGCAACAGGACAGGTTTGGACTTGTTCAAGGTTTCTCTTGTTTGGATTATTTGACTGACAGATATTGAGCGTTGCTGCTGATCATGCAGACACCTATAGGTTCTTTGCTGCAAATCCCTATGGAAGAGCTGTGTGTACTACAACTTTGAATGTTACTGATGGTGAGCATGTGCACATACATACAGTCACTTTTTACCATTCATTTACCTTATTTGATGGATACAGTATTATAATCTCCTAGTAATTTATATAAATTTTGTAATAAATTGATTAGAGTTTTTTCACCTAAGAGTTACACGTATGACATAAACATGATGCATTTCAATAATGCATTTCACAAAAAAAGTCTTCTTTATAATTAATTGACAGATTGATTGGATTTGTTTTCACTCTTTTAGTTGGAATTCAGACGGGACAAGCTGGTATGTTTGCACTGATGCAACTCAATGGCTACTTATTGAATTTTGCTAAATTAATATCAATATCAGTATCTATGACAAAATAAGTATTAAGATACTGCCTTCTGTTAACTTTCAGATTCAAAAAATGGACCAGAAGATTTTAGAAAACTTCTTAAAAAAACAAAGTAACTATACCGTCATGCATCCATATAAATATATTTTGTTTTTTATTAAACTGTGGTACTGCAAGGATGATTCACTAACACAAAGCATTACTATTTCTTTAATTCCATCAGAATTGTGAAAAGAAAGCCCAAGAAAGTAGTACAAACAGAAGGAAAAATTGACCCAGCTTTCTGGGAAATTATATTATCTGCTCCCAAGAAAGACCATGAACGCATTTGTCATGAGTATGGAGTGACAGACTTCCGTTGGCTGCTGAAGAAATTGAAGACCATGAAAGCCGAAAGAGAGAAGGAACAGGCAAAGGTAAACCCGTAACACCTTTTGATTCTGAAGTTCTGCAAACCTTATGGCTACTACTTCCTATCTTGACATAATCTACTGTAGAGAAGGTATCTACAGTAAAAGGTCATTTTGAAGTATTACAATCAGTTTTACTGAAGTCCTGTAGGTGCATTGGAAATTGAATATGACTATGTAATCATGTTGCTGTGCTTGTCTCTTGCTACTTAGTATGTTGAGAAAGTGGAAAATGTGAAACAGATTGAAGTGAGAACTGATGGAAGGGCTGAATTTGAGGTTGACATGCAGCTGAAGGACCCTAATAGTCAAGTGTTCCTCTTTAAGGTGAGATACTTTGAGGTTTCACACAAAGGCATTGATCAGATATTGTTACAGAGGGATGGAAAAATATGAACAGTCTAGACATATTAGACAGGTGGTCAATCGTTGTCCACTGTGTTTGCTGTTGTTTTGGTTGTTGTTGTTGTTGTGTTGTGGTTTTTGCATTAAATGGTGGCGAAATTCATTTGTTGTAGTTGCAGTTAAGAGTGTATATAATAATATAAAAATATAAAAAATTGTTATTTTTTGTCGATCTCTAAAATGCAGGATGGTATCATGCTTGATTATGGAACTGGCAATGATAAGAAACATAATCTTGAGCAAAAAAGGCAATAAGTATCTATTCAGCATCAAAGATCTTGGACCAGATGATGCTGGGCTTTATCAAGTTGATGTAGAAGATGCCAATGTGCTCTCAACTAATTTCAAAGGTATATTCACAAAACTACACTCAATTTACAAACATAATTCAGGCTGTCTAGATAACTAAGTCCAAGTCAGTCCAGTGGTGTCTTACACAGTTTCTTATTTCAGTTCCTGAAGTTGAATTTGCCTCCGCAATTCAAGACTGCAAAGCCAAGGAAGGCGAAACAGCTACATTTGAGTGTGTCCTTTTTACTCCAGTTGATAAGATCATGTGGTATAGAAATGATATTGCAATGGAAGACGAAGCAAAATATGACATCACTGTTTCAGAAGACAATCTAACTCACAAACTTGTGATAAAAGACCTTGACCTGGCAGATCAAGGAACCATTACTGCCATAGCCGGTATTGTCCCATGCAGAGCTTCACTGATTGTTATAGGTGAGATGATTTTTTTTAATTGTCGATTGAATTGAAAATAGTGTGGGAAAATTCTTCATTCATTGCAAAGTTTTAGCCCATATTCAAACAGACTACCCACTGTAGTACAATAAAAATTGGTTAATGTTAACTTTTACAAGTTTAACAGTTTCACAATTGTATCCTTCCGATGATAAGTTTCTCTATGATGAATAAAGCCATCAAATGAGTGGGTTGAGAAAAGGTGTATGTAAAGAAGTGTTTAAAAAGTGTTAGAAGGCTTTCTGCCCACTTCTATATCTTAATTAATAAATCAGTACAGAGATATCCTGCATTTGTATATTTATGTGTCAGTGTTATTTCCAAACTTTTTCCGAAAGTCTTTTTTTATTCTTTAAATCAGAGGATCCAAACCGACGCAGAGGCAAAGGAAGTGGTGATGATGATGAGGCAGCGAGACTCGCAGCAGAGAGGGCCAGACTCCAGAAGGAGAAGGATGATCTGGAGGCCAAGAGAAGGGCTCAGGCAGAGAGAGACGCAGCTGCAGCAGCAGCAGCAGGAGCTGGGTCCGGGTCCGGAGCAGATGGATCAGGAGATGGATCAGGAGATGGATCAGGAGATGGATCTGGAGATGGATCTGGAGATGGGTCTGGAGATGGGTCTGGAGATGGGTCTGGCTCTGGTGTGGACGGTGACGGTTCAGGAGATGGCAAAAATAAGAGTGACGGGACAGGCGGTGAGCTTGTTCAGACGGTTACGTCAACAATTAGCATGTAGCCTAAAGCTGCATTCTGTCATTTCATTACCAAATTAACATCGACACAGGGGAAGTGAACTAATATCCCCATTATCATAGGATGCTATGCTATCTGACTCCATATAAGTGGTCTGTGTGTTTTTAATTGTTAACTCTACATGACAGTAACAACTTATTCTTACTTTGCATATGTTTTTATTAAAGCGTGACTGCCAAACTTCCCCAAGTGAGGGTCTTTAAACATATTTAATAATTAAATTAGTGCAGGGTTATGGTTATGGACCCTTTCAAGAGAGTTCCATTATCAGCATCATAGTTGGCCCCACAAGACTTCCTTTTTAACATTCCATATGTTATCTTAATGCAGAGGAAGTAGATTGGGGCCCAAATAGAACGTTCAAGCATTGTTTTTGTTTTTATTGTTGAAAGGGCCCATATTTCAGTTACATCTTATTCCATATTATGGTAACGTATCCACAGTTGATGACCATTGGCGTGACTTGGAGATGTATTGTATTTATATGAATAGGACTAAACATTATCGCTTACATTTACAATTATTGAGGTGAGAGTGAAATGTATCCACTGCTGAAGAAAAAACAGTGTAACCTATTTACTAATGTGTTATCCAGATGGCAAATTATGCTTCACTCAGATGTTGTCGGACACATACGCAATTCGTGGGAAACCAGCGGAAATGGCTTGTACTCTTAGCAGTGAAGTTGACGGAGCCTGGAGCAAAGGTGGGGAGAAGGTGAGCTAAATTCACACTCAACAATTGCATAAGATCGCATTAAACCAGAGATGCGCGCTCAACCATATCTGTCACAAATGTTTTATACCTTAAAGAGATCTTGCATATTGTGTTTAGTTGATCAGTACAGATGGAATGACCATTATTAATGCCGCTGCCAGTCATAAACTAATAATTAAAAGTGCCGAAGATGGTCACGCTGGGCAATATGCTTTTGAAGTTGAAGAAATTAAAACTGAGGCATCTTTGTTTGTTGGAGGTAAGGGTGAATATTTTATCAACACAGCCATATTTTATCAGCTATTTTGTAATTTGTTTTGTGAAACATTGTACTGTAATAAACCATGATTTCTGGTCTTTGGATAGGCTAATTTAAAAAATGTACTTCTCATTTTTATCTCACAGATTTGCCTGAATTTGATGCTGACAGCCTACAGAAGTTCTCAAAGCCAGTCATTGTAAAGGCGGGCCAGACTGCATCATTCAAAATGCAGTTTACCCCACAAGACAACCTTGAAGTCAGATGGTTCAAAGGTGGTGCTGCACTAAATGACGGAGGGGGGGTCAAGATCCAGAAAGAGCCCAATCACAGTCGTCTTGTAATGAAAGACTGTATTCGCAGTGACACAGCAAAAATCAAGATTCAACTCAAAACCCCTTTTGGTGTCGTTGAGGCCAATTCCCAACTCATTGTTTTAGGTGAAAAGTGTAATAAGTGGATTTCACAGAAATTTCACATATTCCATTTACTTTTTTTCCCATGGTGTTTTCCATCATGTAAGTATCACATCGGAATTGTATTTGTTTTCTTTATCCAAAAGACAAGCCAGGGCCACCAGAAGGTCCAGCAGAAAATATTGACAGCAAATCTTCCATTATTGAGCTGCAGTGGAAACCTCCAAAAGACGACGGCGGCTCAGCAGTGACAAACTACATCATAGAGCGACAGCAAGTGGGTCAGCCCATGTGGAAGAAAGTGGCAGATGTCTCAGCAGACCGACTGACATTCAGAGACCGTGGCGTCACACATGGAAGGAAATATGTTTATCGCATATATGCTGAGAATCCCGAGGGAATCGGGGAACCGCTAGTGTCAGAGAACATCATAGCTGGAACCCTGGGTATGTATGGTCCAATCATTCAGAATTAAGTTTTTTAAAGTTTATTAATTCAATGTGAATTATTAGTTCCAATTTTTACAACAAATGGTGATCATTGTAAACTATGCACAAATCCAAAATCTGGTTGTTACTCTTGCTTGCTTGTTTGAGTTTAGTAATGCTTCATTTAACAGTTTAGTTTCCTTCATAGTAACTTTACCACAGCACACATTTATAATGCTCGAAACACACCATGTGCAATGTCTGGTTAAGGATTATGGTCTTAATCACCATCCTCTTTACTTTTTCATAGTGTTTCCAGGTCCACCATCTGCACCAAAGGTGGAAAGTGCTTTCAAAAACTGCATCAATTTAACATGGGACCCTCCAGCCAATGATGGAGGAACGAAAATCATTGGATATCAAGTGGAAAAACGCAAGAAAGACACAAATCAGTGGATTGCTCTGAACCCAGCAAATGAGCCAATTGAAGGTATCCATGAACAAGAGCCTTGGCAGACTTCATACTGTAGATGTACTGTACTCTAATTTGTATGACACACAATGTGCCATGTAATACCGTTCTGCACAAACTAATGCCAATTTTATTACTGGTCAAAATTGTGAGGTAGATGCCTCAAAATGATCTATGGAGGAAAAAGCCTGCCTATGCTGAGCAAGAGACATTCAAGTTTAGCTAAATCTAGAAAGCTAAAAATCAGCGAAGAGTCAGTCTAATAACACATGCCTACTGTATGGGCACATTAGTTTCTCCTATTTGAAATGTAACTATAATAGGCCTATAACATTACTCAAGACAAACACAGCTCCATTTTGTTTCTTCTGTAGAAGCCCATCAGGTTCACATAATACAGCAATTTATCTATTCATCACCTTGATGATATATGAGAACCTAGACTATAAAACAAAATCAGTGTGACAATACCCAGTAATTAATAGGCTACATCATCAAACAACATCAAGTTGGCTACATATTTTAAAATGGTGATTTCAATTGAGTGGTTAGAGTCAGAATCTGATGAAATCTTATACCAGACCATTAGATCTTTATTTATCATTTGTAATCTGAAATTTCAGCGCACTGACAGATCTAAATTAATCTTTGTTTCATTGGTGATTTGTCATTGCTTTCTCGAAAAGATTTCTGATTATACATGAAAAAACGATCCCCAGTCTGAAAGCTGCTCATCACTTTTCAAGCAATGTTGCAAATACTGTCATCAAAGCTCATTCTTATATTTCTCCATTGTGTTACTCAAACTCTTATATCACTCTAAGACAGCTACAATCAGTTAGATGGCGATTAGCAAACTAATCTTGATGTTACATTTATTCATTTAGCAAACATTCAAATACACAATTTCATGAAATATCACCCTGCATCTTATCATAAATAACCAGTCAAAGTTATTATTTTACAGCCCTGAAATATGCTGCTAAAGATATATCTGCGGGATCAGAATATGAGTTCAGAGTGTCAGCCATCAATGAGTCAGGGGTTGGAGAACCAAGTCCACCCTGCGAAATGGTGTGTGCAAGAAACCCCAAGAGTAAGTAATGCTCCACTTATTTGATACTTTGCAGTTGTGCGTGGTGACTGATTGACCAAAAGTTCCTACCGTTTTTACTACCGTAATTTACTGCTTAAGGTTTAAACATTGGTTTTGCAAAAATTCTTGCTAACACTTTACCTGACGGGTGAGTTCATAACACATTCATAGAAGCTGTCATAAACTGCACATAAAGCATTCATGAATGTTTCATGAGACATGACTCAACATTCATACCAAACCTTTTATGAATGTGGAAGACAGAATGACGGCAACTTGTCAGAATAAAAGTCCAACAATCGCAAAGCAGCATTGCCGTTTTTCTCTCCAGCCTTTGTAAATATTTCATGAATATCTTATGAAGTCTACATTGAATGTCACTTTACTATACAAGTTGTGAAGTATTCATAATCACTGAATTTAACACTGGGAGGTAAACTAGCCTACATTCAGCTGACCCGTATTTGTGTTACCTGGAACGGTTGGACATTCCCAGTAGCAAAAGATGAGAAATCATCTGCAAAGGTATCATAAAACAAAAAAAATTTTATGAAACAAAAATTATTTGCTTGACCATGTTCTGTCTTTTTGGCACTGGAGTAGCCCATTGACTCAGATGTGACGTGATCAGGTAAGAGGTTTGGAACAAAAACGGCAATGCTGCTTTGCAATTGTTTTATGAATGAATGCTTTATGTGCAGTTTATGAGAGCTGCTATGAATGTGTTATGAACTCACCCGTCAAGTAAAGTGTTACCAAATTCTTTAGCTCTGAGGTTACAACACCAGGGTGGCCTATACATTTTCTTCATTCTTCTTTCTGATTACAATGTTTCTGATTCATGATCTTATTTGAATTCATTGAGTTATTGGGTAATACATGGGTGTGGTTAATACAGGTGTGGGCAAAGGGCTCAGGGGCATAGATAGATAGATAGATAGATAGATAGATAGATACTTTATTGATCCCCAGGGGAAATTCAAGGTCTCAGCAGCATACAGACAACACAAACACATTCTTTAACAGCAGAAAGAGTAATTAAAGTATATAATATAAAAACACAACTAAGCAATAAGGACAGTAGAAGATAAAGAATATGCTAAATATACTAAAATACAAATTATACTAACACTTAATCTAAATCAATTCTAAAAACAGTATCCACATAGTGGTGATTAATCAATCAGAGGCGCTTGCAATGACTTCTGAATTCTCTGTCCATAGTAAGGTAAGGTAAGGTGCTCTGTGTGAATGAGTGTCATGGTGATAGTGCAATGGTGATAGTGGTCATGGTGATAGTGCAAATGAGTAAGTCCAACAGTGCACCAATGCAGAAATAAAGTAAAGTAAAGTCTATATATCTATATATTTAACTATTTTAAGAAAAGGTGTGGCCACAGTTCGGCTGTGGCATGGAAGGAGGGGTTATGCATACTGTATGTGCTAATGTGCTAATATAGCACGCAAACAGTGAGGCAGAAAGACAGTGGTAAAAGTGGCTGTATAAATAGTTACTTTAAAGGGACACCAGGCAAGCCTGATACTTTTTCTCTACGAAACTCCCCCTCGCTCGGTCTGAAGTTCTTTTCCTTTTCTTTGCGTCTTCAGTCAAGGGTTTTCGCTGCTTCTTCGCCGGCTCTGCCATTCTACACACGTTTGCAACAATCTCTAGGGTTTCGTTAGCCTGCCTCTGTGCTGTAAACTGATCCTGCAGGCAGGCAAGTCATTTAACCATATACCGACTTACGAAGATGATTAATTAACACGAAAACGTTGCCTGGTGTCCCTTTAAGCATTGTGCCCACATGTTTAGTTCTCATAATGATCTTTTGCCAACTCCACTAAAATATAGCCTATGGCCTATGGATATAGTGCTGTGTCTACAGCTGTGCCCTCTCACAGTTTATAAATGGTCAGTAGTGGGAACTACTGTTGCCTTCATGATTTCCTTTTAAGTTTCTTATAAAAAGGAGATATCAATTCAATATCAATATTAACAATGACAAGCCAGCTGCAACCTGCTTGTGCGCGCTCAGACGTGCTCCCAATTACCGTATTTTCCGGACTTTAAGTCACACTTTTTTTCATAGTTTGGCTGGTCCTGCGGCTTATGAAAATAATTGAATGTGTTGTTAAATGTTAATTCCTGCTGACTGACATGAATCTCTGCATGAACCAAGGTAACATTACCGTCTACAGCCGCGAGACGGCACTCTAGGCTTGTGACTTGCTGGCTTGTAATGTTAATTTAGCCTTTTCAGCTTCCCAGGCACTTCCCATGTTCAACACAGCCAACCGCTAGCATTTCGCTAATCGCTAGCATCTAGCTAAAAAAAAATACACAGCAAAGGACAACGGCAGTTCAAACAAGGGTGAGCAAACAAACATCTAATATTCCACATCTGGCAGAAAGGAGACATCATCACAACAAACTGTGCAACCAGGAACTGACATTTTAATTTCTTCTTCATGACGCATTTTTTGACTGATGCGACTTATACTCCGGAGCAACTTATAGTCCGGAAAATACGGTAAATGGAGTAGCATAATGTTCAAGTTAGATCTGCTGCAAAGGAGATTACAGTACAAAGAGAATGATCTCTATGTAACATGCTGTTTTGACATTGACATTGTAAACGTTCTCTAAGAAGAGTGAAAAGCAGTTTGCAGTAAAGCTAACCACAATGTCATCTATAGCAGGAAAAAAAATGTGAGCAGCCTATGATAACCAAATTAAATGCTCGGCGGGCCGGATCAAAGTGCGTGGTGGGCCAGATCCAGCTCGTGGGCCGTAGTTTGCCCACCTCAGGGTTAATACATGGTTTTGTTTTGTTTTTAATTGGCATAAAACACCAAACGCCATGCGGTTTATACACAATGCGGCTAATTCACAGGAAATTACTGTAAAAAATAATAATTCCTGTAAAGTCACATGATTCTTCCTTTCTCATGATTTTTTTCAGTGAAACCACAGTTCAAACATACAGAGGATTTTATGGTCATAAGAGCAGGAAATTCCCTGAGAATCAAGATCAATTATGAGGTGAGGATGTCAGCTACAGGACTACATTCAGCATAAGATATAGCCTACTGGTCAGACAGTTTACCTACCTTACCCATTACAAAATGAAATACATGTAACACGTGGTTTTGGAATGTCTTTTGGATAGTGGATATAGTTACCGTCACAAGCCACAGCTCGTGGATATCAAACACAATGTGTGCAGTGCAGTTCAGTGTGCCACGTACCAAAATACAGTACATGAAGGCTGTTTACAACTTCCTGATAATTTGTCCAACAAAAATACCTTCCAATTTTTAAATATTCTTTGTACCAGTAGTATGCACACAGTGCCTCTTTCCTTCTGTTACAGGCTGAGCCGCAGCCTGATATCACCTGGTTAAAAAACGATGAACCCATATCTCCATGGATTAACATCATAAATGTTGAGGGGTCATCAACACTGGTGATTCCTTCATCGAAACGCTCAGATTCTGGATTCTACACTATTGTGGCCAAGAACTCCAGTGGCTCTACCACATTTGATATTGAGGTTCGAGTTACAGGTAAGAATGTAAAAAAACAGATACATACTAAGAATAGAACCAGCCAACACTCTTAACAATTTAACAATAACGATAATGCCTACTTCCCCTGCAACCTAGATGAACCTAAACAACCAGGTCCAGTGGCATTAGAACAACTTGTCCATGGGAAAGTAATCATCACCTGGGAACCCTCTCCTGACCAGGAGTTGGATGACCGCCTGCACTACATGGTGGCTGAACACGAGTCCAACACCCGTATTTGGCACACCATTGCTGATCGCCTCTTCTGCAACACTTTCACTGCAAACGTACATTCTGGGAGAGAGTACCATTTCCGCGTTTATGCCAAGAATGACATGGGTCTGTCAGATCCATCCCCATCACCCACCTGGGGTGTCAATAGCAACAAAGGTGACTACATATCACATCTTTTTTGTTTGTGTTATATGTTTTTAAGCAATGCTATAAACCTGACTACTTCTTCTTGCTATTATTATTATTATTATTATTATTATAATATCGGAAAGGGCAATGTAATTTGTTTTCACACATATCGTGAGTCAGAGAATGATCACCATATGCAATGAAAAATTGATGACGTGAAACATTTCACACGTTTTGCTATAGAGACGCTAAAAACACAATTTCAGTATAAATAAATAAATGTAAAAAATTAGGCAATAACTAAGCTTTCCCTCATCGCTTTCCATTATTCAGTTGCAGCAACAACAAATTTCCCAGTGTCAGTGTCCTTAGAGAGGCCTCCATCCATCATGGTTCCTCTGAAAGTCCATACTCCACCAAAAGGCTACCAGTGCTTCATGACATGCGCTGTCCGTGGCTGCCCAAAGCCATACATCTTCTGGTACTTGAATGGCATCTGTATCAACCGCAACAAAAACTACTACATCACCAACGCCCATGGTATCTGCTCCATGTACATCCTCAGAGTCAGCTCCAGTGACAGCGGAGAGTATAAGGTGGTGGCAATCAACTCATATGGCACTGCGGAGTGTTCCACTATCGTCAACGTTACAGGTAGGCCTTTACCGTACAATAACAACATTACTATACATAAAACTGACTACAGTGGGCATTACTTTCAAATGGCCACTTTAGTCGTGCATTACGCGGCGTGAAGCTGCGTGAAACTTTAGTACCACTTTCAGCCACTGTGCGTCGCTCTGCCACTGTACATTGCTCTGTCAGTAGCCTGCCTGCCGCCCCTTCTGAAAAAGCAGGAAGCTACCTTTAAACATAATTGTTGCCGAGAGGAATCCCAGCCTACGAATTCTATAACAAAATAAATCATGCATAATTAAACATTACCTCGATTTAGGCTACTTGGGTATGGCTTAAGTCTTGGCTACACAGTGGTAACGAAAATCGAAATCTTCTTTTGATAGCCTACCGGTGCCTCTCCACAAAACAAACAAATATCTTAATTTGCTGTCTACGTTATTGTCAGTGTTGGGGGTAACGCAACTACGCAAATCAAAACAGTGTCTTGTGCAAGAACTGTTCATGCAGACTACAACTGGCGCGGTGTAGCCTACACAACTTTGTTCAAAATTGATGCATTCAAGTTAACTTTGCAAAGTTAGTGTTATAGCCTACTTATCACAACGTTGTCAATCGCAAACGCTAATTTATTCTAACGTCTCTATACGGAACTACCTGCTACTAATTGTAGCCAAGGGTAGGCACCTTTTGCAGAAAAGAAATGTTGTTGGCCTTGGGTATTCTAAAAACTATCTTGTTGGCGTTTTTAACAGGCTACGGCGTTTTTTAACAGAGGCTTAGACAACTATGACCCACGTTTTGGTTTCGTAAATTAATTTGCCTTACTTCTTGACTGCAATGTAGTCAATTGACTGCTTGACATGTCATTTTTATTTTTCTGTACAATAAACAAATACATCTGCTTAATGCCGCAGAATTACATTCATATTTGGCTGACTTCTGATTCCACTGATCACACATCAGACATCAGAGGTGCGTTTCCCAAAAGCTACCTACGCTTAACCCAGATTCGAACTCTTGGACAGGGGACTGATAACTGCTGCGCAACGGCGGCTGTCATCAGCCGGCCTTAACGCACTGCGCCACAGAATTGACGGCGTGTATGGGTGAATAGGGGATAAATAACAATAGAGTACACAACTGTTTCACCAGCACATTTAAATGACACGTGTTAAACGTTAATTCAAAGCAGTGGTTAATTTACAAGGTCAGTCTATATGAACCAATGAATTAACTTGATGACCCTAAGAAAAACAGATTTCACGGATTAAACTAAGGTAGTCCATCATTAAGTCTCTGTTATGTGCAGGTGTGCCCGTTCACGTGCTACTAAACGTCATTAACCACCTTAGTCCAGACTACTGAAGTTTGGAAACTATCATGGTCCAAACTTACAAAGTACTATGTAAGTACGACAGTTTTGGGAAACAGTCATAACTTACATGTTGGTTAGTTGAACGATGCATCGTACCACGTTAGTAAAAAGCTAACCTCCGTAGTTGTACGGGAAACACACCCCAGATCAGCTTGTAGGCCATTAGCAATCTGTTTATTTTATTTTATGAAGCCTATACAGTAGATCACCTGCCACATTCTCACTTGCAATAGACAGATGCAATAGCCATTGGTCAAGTATTGAGTATAAAGCAATTAAGATAGTAGCCTATACAAAAAGTACTTCATACTATCATAAAAATTAGTTAAAACGAATAGCAATTTGCAACTTGACAAAACACTGGATTAAATATCGTAGGCACAGGAGAAAACTTGTACATCCATTGGCTTGTGGGGAGATCACATGCCAGTTGCCTGTCCCTTCAGTGCTATAACTCTGTTGATGACTTTGTCCAGGCCTCAGGCCCCTCCTCCTCCTGGACAATAGGCCAGAGGTGGAGAGGTGGAAAGGTGAGTTGTTGGGGGCAGGGCCGGATTAACAATTCATAGAAACACACACACACACACACACACACACACACACACCATGACACAGAGCATTTCCAATTCAAAAGGGAAAGCACTGCTCATTGCAAAATGTAGAATGCAGAACCTTTAAAAGGTAAATAGGCCTATAACTTGACTAAAACCGGCCTATAACTTGACTAAAACCGTGCAAAACTGGAGGTACACCTGTTATTATCTGAGCAGTCTCATGTATGTCCTCATTTTGCGAATGCAAGGACGATGTGAGCCTGTTGCATTTCGTTAGATGTCCGAGTCACGCATAATGTTTGAAAACCACTGGCTCGTAATCACAATTATTTAACACATGACAGTTGGATACTTCATCATGTTCCCATGCCTACATTTTGGTGAGTAGCATAGAGATCGTTAAAAACAATAAAGTATGGCTCTCCGTTTGGGACATCGAAAACTTTTTTAATATTTTTAATAGGGTAGACTACCGTCGGAGATGCTGACTTGCAAAGGCCTCGGGATAACACGTTAAAGTTTGAGAACCACTGGCTTAACAAGTTACCTGCAGTCCAGAACACACAGAATATTGCAGCAGAAAGTTGCCTTTATGATCAACTACTATTTGTTCCAACAGCATTCAAACAAAGCCTTTATAAAAGTGAAAAAAATATATTCCATAAGAAGTAAAATAAAATACTGTTACTGTAGTAACTGTACCACATTATCCCAAGCTTCAAAGAGCTCCCCACGTCTGTGACAGGCAGACGTGACACTGCTAAATTCTCAGCTTGTTTATACCCCACACTGAACGCGTAAGACCGCTAGGCCCATCACTGTGGGGTGTGGTAGCCTCTCTGGGATTTAAGTCAAGCAATATAACCATACAAATGCGCGGCCTGCTCACTCATTGTTTCAAAAGGAGTAATTTCGGCTTTGTCTGAACTGGCCATTGTAGGCTACGTAAAAATAAACAAGTATCCCCCATCCAATGATATCGGCAAATGTTTGTTTTCCAAAGTAAGAATTTCACTTCACCATGCACCTTCGACAATGAATAGCTTATTACACTTATGTTACTGTTCATCATCACGTATCATTATCACGTATCATTACAAACATTATTCTGTGTCCTAAAAACTGGCATATTTTATGGCATTGTTTTATGTAAGGTCGTTGCAAAATCTAGAGAAATGTGTGAGGTGGTCAGCTGAAATAGCATAATTGAGTACCTATAACGAAACATCCTACAGCTTAAATTATGTAAACTTCCCACGACTTCAATATTTGACAACATATCATGAATGGTACTTCAAGTATGTGTTATTTTAGATAGATTGCTGCTGGGCTTTAAATAAAAAACACTCAATAATCAAAAAAATAAACCGCTAATGAAGTAAACTTGTGACCATCAAAAATCGTTTATCGCCTGTAACTCCGTGATAACAGGACGTAACAGGAAGGCATTTGGCTGAGCAACGGAGGTTAATATGCTCTATATTTTGCCCAAATGATGTCTATCATCGTTGCACTCGGAGAAAACCGGCATGTTTCATTCGTCCTGCGTTTCTTCTACAGCTGCAAACGGGATTCACTCGCAGTTAACCAAATATTTCTTTATTAGGGCAAGGCAGGCATTTTTCTGGCTATTAAATTATTTCTAAACCAGTCTGCTTAAGTCTGTAGTGAAGTCTGTGTAGGGTTTTCCAGGCTCCATTTCTTTTTACAAGACACCCTGCTCACAAGAGACATCTGCCGGTTGTTTGGGTTGTTGCAGCGGCGTTGCAGCGTCAATGAAAAAATACAAATTAAAGTCGCGTGATGCCGCGTGATCCCGTGCGCGGACCGTGAGGGAAGCTGGCCAATTTGAAGTAATGCCCACTGTACAAGGAGTTATAAAAAGGGCAGGGATAGGTAGATAGTGAGGAATTATGCAAAAAGTCATGATAACACATAATAGCAGTAATATAGTGTATGAAGTAGACACAAGGAAGGTAAAAAAAAACATTCAATGAGAAAACTAAACATATCAAGTACAATAACTATATCTCAAGATGTTATTCACATGAACTTGTAAGTGAAATTGTTGTCTTTTTTCTTTCATTTTTAGATTGAACCACACCACTAGTGCAGCAATAGCAGGAATGTGTCCAGACCTTCATTATAGAAATCCACACTAGAGTAAATATGCATGACAAATAAAACATTGTGTGTTTGCAATAGGCATGCAACAAATCACAAAAGTCACAGTTTGGATTGTATCATGGTGTATGAGTCACAAATCAGACGTTTTTGGATCATAAAAAAACAGGGAGTAAAATATCCAACTTTGCTTTCCACTTATTACTTATAAATAATGGAATAGGCCTTTTTTTCTCAAAGTGTTTTTTTCATGAAGTAAAACGTATGAATATGTTACTTTGAGGAACAGAAGTGAGTCATGTTTGTCAAGAAATTGGTGTGGGACATAATGGTATGCTAGGAGTAAAACCTGCAAAACTGTCACAAGGTATCACAAGGCTATACCACAGTACACATACTACTGGACACTAATTATAAACTGTAGAATATGTCATATATCATACTTTTATGCAGCCTACATTTTATACAAGACTCTGAATTTCTTGGGTTTATTCCAAATTCTCCGCACTCTCCTGGCATAGAATATGTTTCATATTGGCCTGCTAATATGAATTCAGATGTCACTTTTTTATATTGCTCTTCTGTTCAGCATGGGCAGTCTATTCAATGGCTCCAGTAACGTCACACATCTCAAGTCTGCCTCAGCTCAACAGTTTGCAGACAAATGTCAAGTGTACATTTTCATTGCATTGCCCAAAATATCACTGTAAGCCAATAATAAATCATGGCTGAGGGTACCAGAATTAATACATAAAACAAATATAGCATATAGGCAATCCTGAAACACAACTGCAGCAGACATCCATAGAACTGTACTTTTAGAGATGGTGCCTGGAAAATGTTACTGAATTTCTTGCTCTTCAATAAATACATATTTATCAAATGCTCACTGATTTGTATCTTTCTATCTAAGAAATTATACACAGTAAGGTGCTCAGGAAAGGACAAAAAGCCCATTAGAATGTTCTTGAATGTCTAGACACAGATATTTACAGGAAAGATTACATAAACTGGATCTCCATACAAATGCTACATAGAAAGGACTGACACTGAGAAGAAAAAAACAGTATCTGAATTGTATTAAATTTAATGTCCACAAGTATATATGACGAAGGGTTCAGATGCAAAAGCCTCTAAATGCCACCTACGTCAAAAAGTAGATAAAGATGGTGAGTGAATGCTCTCCATACATAGTATACATTAATCAAATAACTTCAAAACCCACTAAATACCACTCTCTTCCTGGTCTGAAATATCGATTTATAGGCAAAAACCTATAGGAGCCTCATTTTAAATGCTCATTTAAAAGAAAAGTGGTCAGACAGATTTAGAGGGTTTTGCATCTGAACTCTTCCTATATTTTTAGTATAACATCTGACCACAAGGGGATGCTAGTGATTGGAAAGTGTATATTGCACTACAGTATGTAGTAACAAGCAGCAAAACCATTGTAGGGTGTTTCAGCAAAAACATATCTACACCTACATTCCTATTTAGACAGCAGACCATTAAGCAGTGCACATTAGCTGTCAACATCATAAAGTCATGTAATAAATTCATTCCAGTCATGAAATAAATTATCTAAGCGTAAAGGTACCTGACTATAGCATTTAGCCAAGACAAAAGTGGTCTACAATAGTGTACATATTATAAAATATAGACTAATACACTTTCATTATTCAAAGTCAAAGTCAAAGTCAAAGTCAGCTTTATTGTCAATTTCTTCACATGTTCCAGACATACAAAGAGATCGAAATTACGTTTCTCACTATCCCACGGTGAAGACAAGACATATTTTACCAATTTAAGTCCACAGACAAACATAACATTCAAGTAAACAAAAAAGTAAGTAAATAAGAGGGCACATATAATAATGAAAAAATAAGAGCAGCAAAATTTGGTTGAAATTGTGCATAGACAGTCAATAAAATACTAGTGCAAAGTCAGGCCAATAAAAGGCTTGGGTAGTTCTGTTTGACCTAAGTAATAAAGAAAGTGGCATAGTGGTGCAAGTTATGTAAGAGCAGCAGAAGTGTTGTGTTTTCAGGACAACAACACCAAGTTGTAAAGTGTGCAAGTGTGCAAGTGTTCAGTGTGCAAGTGGAGTAGTGCAGGCGGCCATTGTGGGTCCCATGTCCAGGATGTTATGTAGCTGAGGGTGGAGGGGGGAGAGGAGGGAGAGAGTTCAGCATCCTTACAGCTTGGTGTATGAAGCTGTTGGTGAGTCTAGTAGTCTTGGAGCGCAGGCTTCTGTACCTCTTCCCAGAGGGCAGTAGATCAAACAGATTGTGAGCGGGGTGACTTGCATCACTCACAATTTTGGTCGCCTTGCGGGTGAGGTGGGTGGTGTAAATGTCCTTCAGGGAGGGGAGTGAAGCACCAATGATCCTTCCAGCTGTGTTCACTATGCGCTGCAGGGCTTTCCTGTTGTATTCAGTGCAGCTTCAGGAAAGACAAAAGTGGTCTACAATAGTGTACATATTATAAAATATAGACTAATACACTTTCAATATTCAAAGTCAAAGTCAAAGTCAAAGTCAAAGTCAGCTTTATTGTCATTTTCTTCACATGTTCCAGACATACAAAGAGATCGAAATTACGTTTCTCACTATCCCACGGTGAAGACAAGACATATTTTACCAATTTAAGTCCACAGACAAACATACAAGCAGTTTAACAACACACGTTCACTCTCTCACTTGTATTTCAGTGTTCAGTTTAGTTGCCATTTTATGGAGGTCCCTGACATTCACGAGTGACAAATGCAGATTTACTGTCCAACAGGGATGCAAAGTCCCCATCTAGAGCCCTGCCTTTAGGTCAGAGGTTATATTCTTGTTTGCCCAGTTCTCATGCCACTCTCCTTAGCAATGGATCTCAAGAGCCAAATTGACAGTCCCCAAAAATGGGTGAGCTGGCACTGGCCTCTCAACCACATACTGCCCGGTTGGTATGTTGAGCTCACGTAGGTACATCCTGCCTCATGTTAAAACTAGATGTACCGCAGAGCGGTACAAAATATGACCGTCGCCCAGTCCAGCACATTTTTTCCACAAAAAGAAATCACGCTGAAAGGCCTATATGATTCTAACTGTCTCACTAAATTGCATTATCCACACTCAATTCTCACTGGTATCTGCTAGACAACAAGTAACAAAACATGATTAGTTCATAGATTTCACATGTAAAATTCCTTTTATACAACCCCACCTCCATCTTGCCTGTTCATAATTCTGAGAAATTCTTGATTGTTTGTGTTATGTTTATGTTATGTGTGTGGGTGTGTGTGTGTGAGTGTGAGTGTGAGTGTGAGTGTGAGTGTGTGTGTGTGTGTGTGTGTGTGTGTGTGTGTGTGTGTGTGTGTGTGTGTGTCTTGTCTGCCTGCGTATGTGCCTGTGCATACAAGCGTACATATGTCTACTGTGTGAGTATGTGTCATACGTATGATTACTGTGAATGTATGTGTGTGTGTGTGTGTATCTGTTTGTGCACATACATGTGTGCACATGAAATGGGTTAACATGACCCCTGGCGGCAAACATACGGAAAAAAATGGTCATCCTAGGCCCTACAGTTCTCAAGATATTCACAGAGAACTGTGTCTGCCCTACCCTCCTTTCGGGGGGTCCAGTCCAGCGGGGGGGCTACAGATCAAAACGAAAAACGACGGTTCCATGCTATCCATGTGGGGGTACATGCCCACCAAGTTTCGTGTACCCCGGTCTGTCAGTGTCCCGGGAATCCTTGTTGGTGTACGTCACTAAATGTACACATAAATTATTTTATTGTAAGGCCCCCATGAACGAAAGTACACAAAACTTGGCATGCATTCGGAGGGTGTCATAATGATCCTACACTTTTAATTTCGTGCAGTTTTGACCTTGTCAGCCAGAGATATTGTGATGAAAACACCTAATTTTTTGCTTTTTAATTTTTAACTAGGTGGCGCTATACATGAAATAAGTGGTAATGGGATGGGTTGACATGCCCCCTTAAGACCAACATACATAAAAAAGGTGGACCTCCTAGGCCCTACGGTTCTCGAGATATTCACAGAAAACTGTCTCCGGCCACCTACAGGCCAGTTAGTGTATAGTAACATAAATTAATTTATTGTGTGGCCCCCCAAGAACGGAATTCCACAAAACTTGGCGTGCATACAGAGGGTGTCATAATGATCCTACACTTCCAATTTCGTGCAGTTTTGACTATGTTAGGTCACAGATACCTTCAATTACAACACCTCATTTTTACTTTTTTGTGTTTAACTAGGTGGCGCTATACATGAAATGAGTGGTTATGGAATGGGTTGACATGGCCCCTTGAGATCCACATACAAAAAAAATGGTCCTCCTAAACCCTACGGTTTTCGAGATATTCACAGAAAACTGTGTCTGCCCTACCCTCCTTTCGGGGGGTCCAGTCCAGCGGGGGGGCTACAGATCAAAACGAAAAACGATGGTTCCATGCTATCCATGTGGGGTTACATGCCCACCAAGTTTCGTGTACCCTGGTCTTTCAGTGTCCCGGGAATCATTGACGGAAATTTGGGCATGCAAAAAAAAAAAAAAAAAAATCTGACTAAACCTTCACTGCGCGGCGGTCATAATTAATCCAGTGTGGATTTGAGGGGTACACATCAGCATACCAGGACATAAGCATCTTTTTAAAAAGACCAAGAAAGAAATAGACACAAACCATTGATTTCCATCAGGCAAAACAGAGGAACAAGAAAAAACATAGCTGGGTATTATCTGGCTAAGAAGAACCTGCCAGTGAAAGGCATCATAGTTAACCAATGCCTATGTCGCCCTGCAGTTGCAATACATGCCACATTGAAGACCTTCTTCAGATTAACTGTCCAATAAACATTATGTTAGAGTGATCATGTTACCAGTTCCTCAACTTAAGTGGAACAGCCTTACTCATAGCCAACACAGTAGCAACCTCTGCTCCCCATATTTACTGTAAGAAGACATGAAAAATACATAGCTTCTCATGACAACCATAATCAAACCAAAAATAATGTATTTATCCTCTCATGATAATTATCTTTGATGCTCACAAGTTTAATGCTGAAGTGAAACAAAAAATACAAAAATGCTGATACCAAAAAAAAAGGAACCACGTAAGATGTAGGCATCAAACAACTGGGCGACAACATGTGACATTGATTTTTTACACATCGCAACATGACGAATTGATTTTCAACAGATCGCAACGATACAACGCATTGATTTTCTCAGTTCAGTCATCTGAAAGCCCGAGACTGTGGGCAGAGTGCCCTCCGCCCCTCTGCCAATGTGTGCCACACTTAAATAAAAGTCACGATGTGACAGCTGATGGATCCCAACTGCACGAAGGTAGGGTTTCCTTTCGTTGCAAAAATGTTTTATTGCCTAACAAAAGGGGGCAGGCTATATCACAATCCTTAAGATAGCAACCCCAACATCGAAGAAGAAAGAACTGAAGAAGCAAGATCCCAGCGACCCACAGGTGAGTGCCTTGTACTGGCTTTGTTTCTCTGCATGAACAGAAAGGCACTGCCTACTGCACATCTGGATGTGGAGTGTGAGTCATATCTAACGTGATGTATTTTTTAATTAAGGGGTATATAACAAACTGCCATCAGACCTACTAAAATGTACTACTGCCGGTATTTTCACTGGCCTTTGGTAAGGTAAATTAGAAAATATACTATATATATATATATATATATATATGTTGTATTGACCACATTACAATGACTGACACTTTCAAAACCACTCCTCCGGTGTATCAGATGTATGAACTGTCACCCATCTATATCAGAAAATATTACATACATGATTCCATTTTGGTTAATTTACTTCACTACTTTCTACATAATATATATAATGTCAGTTTTTTATTCTGTATACATGTTAGCATTATCATTTTTCATGAGTACACATCTCAACTAAATGTATCATAACATTATTTGTAAGGATGTGATTTCACATTCAATATGCACATGCTATATCTTATGCACACTCTGCTTCTGTAATTGCACTTTTGGGAATCTTTGTGGTAGTGTGTTCTTTAAAAACAAAATTATTAAATAAAGGAATCACAAGATATCACAGGAGCATCATGCTAAAACTATTAGCTTACACTGTTAGTAAGTCTTCCAGGGTTCCAGTGTTTGTTCATTAACATTTCTATGGTAAACTAGATATATGCCACACCCCCAAACAATATATTTTGCAGCCCACCTCAGAAGATAGTCCTTACTTCTGCTGTTGATAGAGAGCGGTCACATTTTGCAGTTGTCAGAAACTGCAAATGGATATTGTATGTGTTGTATACTGTATTGTATGTGAAAATCAGTGCTGATTCAGTGCTGATTCAATACAATATGGTTTCATTCCTGTACATATTTCTTTACATCAACAGTTGCTTAGACACTACTCACTAATTTTGAAGTTGATGGTCTTGCATATCCAAACACTGATTGTAGACGTGAAGATCTGTCAAAAAAAATATAATTCAAATCATTTCTGAATTAAAACTTTATTGCCATATTGCTATGGCTAGTCGCTAAGTCCATAATTACCCTCCCACACTATTCCACACATGAATTTCACAGTTACAGTGCTTTTTTTTATATATGGAATTACACAGAGACAATCATGACCATACTTGTCCCAACAACACCTCTGCCAAATGAGTGAGAGACAGATCAGTGGAAGTCACACGTTAAACATTAGCCTTCCACAGGCTGTCATAGCTGTGCATAGCATTCTTTCAGCCGGCTGTCATTCCAACAATAGCAGCTAGGTTAATTTATGACACTTAGCACTTCTTCATCTCTGCTCATTAGAATCTGTAGTCACTATGCTCACAAGTCTATAAATAAGAGCATTTGCTGAATGAACCAATTCCATCAGTATTTTATTGAGGTAACATCCAAAAGTGAACCCTGATTGACAGGATGATATGTGGTCGATAGGAGGTCTATAGTTTCATGAGGTATGTGACCTATCAAACACTGCATGAGGGAGATGGCCTCCCACAGCTTGGAAAAGCATTGCTAAGGATCTTGTGAAGCCTCAAACACTGTAAATGTGTTTACTATCGGTTTTGCATTACCCCAGATGCTATGGGGATCAGATTAACCTCTTAATATATCTTTTATTGGTTAAAGAATGAGGTTTTGAAGGTCAAGCACATACTGTACAAAGCCCTAGGGAAAAAAAATGTTGTCTTTTGGTGGAATGAGCATAGTGTTTAGAGCACAGAAGAAATGCACTGTGCTATTATTATCATTGTCTGATTCCTTTGGTCTGACATCCAAGATCATTATTTTAACATTATTATTCTCTTTAGAACTTATTTGTTTTCGTAAGACCATTTAAACTCATTATCAAATACATAAGACAAATAATATTAGACAAAATATCAAAATTCCTAAAAAAACCTTTTGCTTTTCTTTTTAAAAGATTTCTTCTCCAAGACCTTTCAAGGAAAGGGATAGAAACAGCAGCATGTGATTTACTTAAAGCATGTCAACATCAGATTCTTTTGGAAGATGTACTGCCTCAGTCTTACGACCGGAATGGGAGCCAGACTGTGTGTTACTGGCACACCCAGTTGACTCCAGAGAGTAGTTGGGAAAATATGACAACAAGATTGAGTTTCACATTCCTTGTTTGCACTCGCAAGGCCCAAATAGATGGATGATGCACTTGCGTCTCACCAAATAATAACTGAATATTATCCATGTTTTGTGAATGTGAATGTGTGGCTAACAATCCCACAAGGGTTCTCTACTAGCACATACAGAAATTAAACCTACATGAATTTGGAAGTTAATATGCTAATATTTCTTAAATAATGATATGTAATAATAATCATAACAGTAATAATCAATGTGCTTCAGCATTTTTAGGTGGTGTAAACACAAGATCTGTACAACATATTTAGAATACACTGCGTGACAAGTACAAGCCAAAGACACCAAAGAGACTCTCCAATGTAGAAGTGAAAGCCATTTTGCAGCCTGTCAACAGACTGGTCTAGAAATGGTGACAAATCCTTGAGATCTGATATAGCAGCCGCTAACACACACAGAAACATGTCCTGCATGGAAGATAACTACTTCTTCAACCTTTACATCTCCCTTGCTGTCAGTGATCTGTGACAGTCATGTCTAGGCCACGGAGACTCCAGTATAAATAACAACATCACCCCTAGCCATGTCACGTACTGTGGGCTATGATCACAGCAGATGATGGCAATCTTGCTCAAACCACAGTCAAGCTGACTGGTGTTGTCTTGCAGAGCCTACACCGAGGGCAATTTGTGAAATGCTGTAAATGTGATTAATTTAAAGCTGCTGAGTGATGTTACAATGTTCTGATACCCTCTAGACATTGTAGCCTAGGCCTAGACACTGGAATCCAATCCCTTAAATGGGTGTGTACAAGCATAAGTATTAGTGGGAAGAGACAGCTGTCTGCATATTTCATAATGATTTAAAACAGCAAGCAGAGTCTTGGTGGAAACTAGGCATTTTTAAAGGGAAAATGCAGTCTAGCAACAACCTAGGGTCTATTTTTGGTAGCCTGATGAGCCAGACCCACATTAAGATTTCTTAGATTTCTAGGCTTTATTTTTGGTTTTTGGATAACCAGTATAAAACTGTCGTTGGGGATGTTAATCTTAATCGAGGTAGCAGGACCGGAATATGCATTTGCAACAATATAGCAATATAGTGATAGCCTTAGCCTTGGGAGCAAATTAGCTATGTCAAAGTAAACCACTATTTTAAGCCTCAACAAGGCTCAACATATCTTTACACTTCTGTGATACTGTGGAGAGAGTCCCTACAGACAAACTGAAGTGTTTTAAACTTTGTTAGTGTACAGAATTGAATTTCCGAATTGAATTTCCCCATGGGGATCAATAAAGTATCTATCTATCTATCTATCGAAAGGACTGTTTGTGCAGTGCATTACAATACTTTGTGCAGTCAATGCATTACTTGCTACTACTAGTATTCCGATCGATGGCATCTTGTGAGAAGAAAGTTGAATGCCAAATTCTCTTCCTTTTGTGTCCTCTGACTTTTGTGCTGCATTTGGTTATCAGTATGTACATACGTGGCAAGATGGTGGCAACTGGAAGAAGAATTCAGGTAATGCACTGACTGTGCAAACAGTCCTTTGTGCATGCATATTCCGGCCTTACTCAAAACTACTCCGATTAAAATTTTTGACATTCCCAACGACTCGTTATCATCTACAGTAGATATTTACCCTAGTTGTTATATTTACCCTTGTTGTTAGACAAACTCAAAGGCATGCAAAATACTAGCAAACAACTGATGTTGTTGCCACTGATAAGCCCCGAGTTGGTCCTGATAAAGGCTTGCTTGCATGCTACATACTACTGGCATTGTAGTTGGTGTGCTGTGAAAAGTTTTTTACATTTCCCCATAGCAGCCTAAAGAAGACCACAGAACTTCATATTGCAAAGCCTAGGGAGCTACTTAGTAGACAGTACATGCAAGCTAATGTGGCTGGCATAATGTTAAGTGATCAATAAGATGTCAACAAGCAGCGACATACAGAGTAGGCTTAGTAGTTCTTCTACTCCACTTAAAAAAAAAAAATACTCGAACCTCGAACTATACATAGACGGGCTATAACTTAATTCCCTAGTCTAGCAGATTGGGAAGTAAGTAAGTAGGTAGGTAGGTAGGTACATAGATACTTTATTCATTCTGAGGGGAATTTTAGGCATCCAGTAGCTTATAAGTGACCGAAGGGTGGCCGGCTCAATCCCTGACTGGTAGGAAAAATGTGGGTGGAGGGAGTGATTAAAAAAACAGCTCCCCTACATCCACATCCATGAATGAGGTGCCCTTGAGCAAGACGCCTAACCCCCAACTGCTCCCTGGGTGCCGGATTAAGGCCTGCCCACTGCTCCGGATGTGTGTGTGGGCTACCAGCTCACTGCTCCAAGTGTGTGTGTGTATGAGTACTACTTAGGGTGGCCAGTGGCTAGGGTGTCCTGCTTTAGGAAGGACAGTCCTGATTGTTAGTGCCCTGTCCTGCGTCCTGCGCAACATCAAGCAGGACGCATTTGTCCTGCTTTTTGAGACAGGCTTGAAGAACGGAGTTCTAGAATCTTTACTGGGACGCAGCACAACGTCCAATGCAGTAACATATCTAGTCTAACAAATGATTGACTAAGAGCAATGTCAGATAAATATCTGAGCAGATATCATTGGTTAAAAACGTAAACAAGGCTCTATGTGCTGCTACGTCATATGTATTCCGGCTTCATTGACAGAAAGTTAGCCTACTGGTTAGCGCTTCGGACTTCTAACCGGAGAGTTGCCGGTTCGAACCCCGACCAGTAGGAACGGCTGAAGTGCCCTTGAGCAAGGCACCTAACCCCTCACTGCTCCCTTAGCGCCACTGTAGCAGGCAGCTCACTGCGTCGGGATTAGTTTGTGCTTCACCTCTCTGTGTGTTCACTGTGTTTCACTCATGGGATCAAAACAGTGTATACTTTATACTTTATACACACACACACACCACAAGGTATTGAATAAATACAAATACCGTGAACAAACACTTTTCATGAATATTTTTTCCTATTCAGCTACACAAACATCATCGTTAAACTTTAACGGACACCCCCTCCCCAATCCCCACCTCCCCCCAACATTCAAAATTGTATGCACCATATTGCTATGTGGCATAGTAATATTATACACCATGTGAAAGCTTGGACTCTTGAGAATCCAAAAATGACCATTTTTTTTATGTACAGTCTGTATAGTGCTTTACATTGTCAGATTGATAATATGTCTCAATTAAATTTAATCCCTGCTGCCCTCCCCCTCCTCCGCTTTTGGTGCTACAGTGACTTCTGGTTGCAGTGTAGCTGCAGCACAATAAGTAGATCCAACATATTGGGTACTGAAATATTCACAAGAATCCATAGAAATTGAATCTTCATGTTGTTTTATCGAATATTAGTTGTGCAGATGTATAGTTTATCTTATACACAACCATTGAACCAACAAAGTAAATGCAAAAATAGAGACTTTTGTGTAATTATTCCGTATTTTGTGTAGTCATTCTATATCAGAACACCTGACATACAATCCAGATTATGCTTCTAGAGAGGTTGCTACACAGTAAGGCTTTTGTTGTCAGCATGCATTTTGGGTAACCAAAAGTCCTATGGGGAGTTTCCATAGGGCATTTTACAAAACGCATGAGCATACCTTGGTAAATAATGGTCTAAAGTACATATTTTTTATTCTATATTGATCTACTTTTGCACAAAGCTTAACAAGACCTTGTGCTAGAGCTCAGTTGTGTTTCTAAGTCCATTCAAGTGACCTAGAGGGCTGAATTGTGGTCAGTTCAGAGAAGCTTGCAATCCGGCAGGAAGAAAAAACTATATTATAACCTCTGTAGCCCTGTGTCAGTACATCACACAGTTATACTGATGGTCTCTACTGAAACTAGTGTATCAGCTTTCCAAAGAGGTCAAGCATTTGATGGTGGGCCAAATTGGGTGAGAACAGTGGCTTCTAAAGTATAAGAATAGTGAGATTCCGGGGTAAAAGCCTAGAGATGGCCCGTCCGTAGTAGTTAAACCACACAAAATTGTATTGTAAATGAGAGTATACCAGAGTCCTATGTACACTCCATAGTAATTATGACAGCTGCACAGCGAAGTGGTGGTCATATAGGTTTAGTCAGATTTTTTCTTTTTCGCATGTCCAAATTTCCGTCAAGGATTCCCGGGACACTGTAAGACCGGGGTACACGAAACTTGGTGGGCATGTAACCCCACATGGATAGCATGGAACCTCCTTTTTTCATTTTGATCTGTAGCCCCCCCGCTGGACTGAACCCCCCGAAAGGAGGGTAGGGCAGACACAGTTTTCTGTGAATATCTCGAGAACCGTAGGGTTTAGGAGGACCATTATTTTTTGTATGTTGATCTCAAAGGGCCATGTCAACCCATAACCACTCATTTCATGTATAGCGGCACCTAGTTAAACACAAAAAAGTAAAAATGAGGTGTTGTAATTGCAGGTATCTGTGACCTAACATAGTCAAAATCATTATGACACCCTCTGAATGCACGCCAAGTTTCGTGGAATTCCGTTCATAGGGGGGCCACACAATAAATTAATTTATGTTACTATACACCAACTGGCCTGTAGGTGCCCGGAGACAGTTTTCTGTGAATATCTCGAGAACCGTAGGGCCTAGGAGGTCCACCTTTTTTTTCTATGTTGGTCTTAAGGGGGCATGTCAACCTATCCCATTACCACTTATATCATGTATAGCGCCACCTAGTTAAAAATTAAAAAGCAAAACATTAGGTGTTTTCATCACAATATCTCTGGCTGACATGGTCAAAACTGCATGAAATTGAAAGTGTAGGATCATTATCCATGCCAAGTTTCGTGGACTTTCGTTCATGGGGGGCCTTACAATAAAATAATGTATGTGTACATTTAGTGACCGTACACCAACAAGGATTCCCGGGACACTGAAAGACCGGGGTACACGAAACTTGGTGGGCATGTAACGCCACATGGATAGTATGGAACCATCGCTTTTCGTTTTGATCTGTAGCCCCCCCACTGGACTGGACCCCCCAAAAGGAGGGTAGGGCAGACACAGAGTTTTCTGTGAATATGTTGAGAACCGTAGGGCCTAGGATGACCAATTTTTTGCGTATGTTTGCCTCCAGGGGTCATGTAAACCCATTCCATATGCACACATGTGCATAAACAGATACACACGCACACACATACATTCACAGTAATCCTATGTATGACACATACTCACACAGTAGACATATATAAGCATGCATGCACATGCACACACACAGGCACATAAACAGGCAAACACACAAGCACATGCACATGCACGCACACACACCCACCCATAAACATGTACACACACACATGCACACAATTCAAGAATTTCTCAGAATTATGAACAGGCAAGATGGGGGTGGGGTTGTATAAAATGTATATTACATGTGAAATCTATGAACTAATCATGTTTTGGTACTTGTTGTCTAGCAGATACCAGTGAAAATTGAGTGTGCATAATGCAATTCAGTGAGACAGTTAGAATCATATATGCCTTTCAGCATAACTTATTTTTGTGGAAAACATGTGCTGGACTGGGCGGCGGTCATATTTTGTACCGCTCTGCGGTACATCTAGTTTATTGATACGGCGCATAATGTCCTGCTTTTTGGTGTTATGGAAATGGTCGCCCTAGTACTACTACACTCGGATGTTGTGTGCACACTGACTACTAACACCCGGATGGGTAAAATGCAGAGAATAAATTTCCTCACAGGACAGCACCCTTCCCTTAAAAAGTGAACAGTGCAGGGAGTGAACAGTGAAATAATGATGCACTGTTGTGTGCAATAACGATGGATGTCGTGAAAGTGAACATAAGACATTAGAAAGGTAAACAAAAGTTAAAGTTGCTTTTGACATAGCAGCCTACAATGAAGAAAAGTGATGCTCTGAATAGTTTACTTCTATACTCTTTGCCTCGGGCAAGGTCAACAGGAATTCCTATGCTAACGGCTGTACAGTTATTACCTAGCCTGACTCCAACAGATGGAAGGGGAATCATTGGAGAATTTTTGCAACAGTAACCTTATAGCTGCATTTTACCCAAACGTATCATATACCTGTTAGTCAACCGCAGGAATAATGACTGCAATGTAGACAGATGACAAAGATATCTCAACAATATTAATAAGTTATAGGAATGCAAACCGAAGTCCCTCGTCTAGCATTATGCTATTAATTTAACGTTAACACATGAAGGGTGATTAGCATACGTAATCACGTTCTCTTACCTCATTGTCTGGGGGGGGTCCCAGAGATACAGCAAACAGAAGATGTATGTTTTGTTCCACGACTGGAAGCTAAGAGACATACAAAAATATGTCATAGAAACACTACATTACATTAACTTAGGCTACTCCAAAACATTAGGCTACTTGAAAATGTGTCCAGTTATTTTGTTCTCTATGCTGTTCGTTATTGTAAGCAGATAAAATGTGCCCTGAAAATGTGTACAAAATTAAATAGCCTGGTTCATTTTCAACAGAAAGTATCTGCCAAGATATGACAGGCCTTCACCTTCACTTGACTTGACTTGAAAGGATTGATCTAGCCTGCTTCCAATCTTGTGTTGGACTTGGTACACGCAAGCGGACGTCACGTTCTGGGCGGTAACCCAGCTGCATGTGGAGGCAGTCGGCGTAAAGAATTATCGTAACACCCCCCATTATCACCACTTTTGTTCGGAAATTCTAAAACAACGATGTTTATTTAACACTTCAAAATAACATTTGCTAAATGAACTTACATTTTTCAGTAGCCATAGGTGTGTAGGTTTGAACAAAATCTGGTTTGGTTCTTAACTCATTGAATGCCAAGCTGTTTTCGGGAGCTTTGTCCTAGAGTGCCAGCAATCTAGACCATTGTTGGTGATTTTTGTACAGCCACAGCATATTCTGTGTTATAGCTATGAACACATACAATGGCTCGATTAAAAGGTGAAACTTTAAGCTTTCGCTGGGTGCAAACCGTGTATTTCTACACGCCTCTGTTCCTGAGAAATCCCAAGCTAAACAGTGGCTAGTTTTCATCGCTGTTTTTTTTTTCTTCTAGAAATGGAGATATAGGCCTAACGTCTTTGATGAAATATGAAGTGTTGCCTGCTGTTCCTTACTTGTGTAAACTTTCCGGGAAGTGATCAGCGAGACCTGGCGAGACTGCCACCTAGTGATAGACCCACGAAAATGGCCTGGTTTTGACATGACGTGAATGCGTCACTGATTCGATCCAAAGCGGCAACAGAGTTATGATAAAATGTCCAGATAAAATGTCCAGATTGTGCGTTTTCATGAGTTTTCGATCGTCATATATTTCATTTCCATTCATCACAGAGTTCCCAAAATCACATATAAGGTGTGTTAGAGTGTCTAGTTTCGTAATTTAAAAAAAAAGCTAAAAACGTAATATTACGTTTTTGGCACTCAACGCATGGGAAGGAATGAGTTAACAATGAATGAGCAATGAGTTAACGGGAGCATTTACTGCCTGAAATGTCAAAGTCCTTTTAGGCAAGTCCCTCCACTCGGCGGCCATATTGCAACGCTTTTTGGGCACTCATCGGGCATCCTATTCTGCAGAAATGTGCGTGCGCAAGGCTTCACGACACCAACCTTGCTCCAGCGGGAGTTCACAACCAGGGGGTCAACAGCGTGCAGATTAGCTTCGGCATGTTAGCATACGCCATTTTCAAGTATGGCGCTGCATGGAGCATTGGAACCAGCTCCATGCAGACCGCTTTTAGTTAGAGCCACTGTCATCCAATGAAATTAAAGGGACACCAGGCAAGCCTGATGCTTTTTCTCTACGAAACTCCCCCTCACTCGGTCTGAAGCTCTTTTCCTTTTCTTTGCATCTTCCGTCAAGGGTTTTCGCTGCTTCTTCGCCGGCTCTGCCATTATACACACGTTTGCAACAATCTCTAGCGTTTCGTTAGCCTGCCTCTGTGCTGTAAACTGATCCTGCATACATTTCCAGGGACAGGAAATGGCCTCTCAGGAAGTATCTTCGTAATCAACCATCTTTGCCTCAGTGTTCAATATGGCGTTGACTATGAATTGGCCGGATTTACTAGCCTAGCCTCCGCCATTCATTTGTATGGAGGGCGGGACTTAATCACTCTCTCCAGTTATACATAATACCTCCAT
Organism: Alosa alosa; assembly: GCF_017589495.1. Classification (NCBI taxonomy): domain Eukaryota; kingdom Metazoa; phylum Chordata; class Actinopteri; order Clupeiformes; family Clupeidae; genus Alosa; species Alosa alosa. The sequence continues at coordinate 16,884,115 of NC_063198.1, read as the reverse complement.
GTTCACAACATTGTCTTCACAACACACCATATGATTGGCTCAATGTATTCACATCACACCACATGATTGGCTCAATGTATTCACATGTCGACGTTTTGCCGAGGAAGGGGTGGGATATGTGTAGACAACGGCCATATTGGTGTTACAAACTAACCCCATGCATTTCTATGGAGGATCTTTTGAGTGCTGTGTCTCCACATTAGAAAGTCTCTGATTTTGTTTACCACGCTCGGAGTTCTAGTGCTGGCCTTATGGGTCGCCTATTTACGCCGTTTCAATGGCACATGAACGGTTAGACCAAGAATTCTCGTCATGAAATTAAAATTCAACTGGAGCTCCAAGCGGATGTGTACACGCAGCCTTACAACACTGTTTACAGCTCTTCGAGTCACAGTAAAATGTCATTTTTGGTACATAGCTAATTTAGATACACCTATGGTGTGGGTGCTTGAGTTTCTATAGGAATCCGCCGTCTTGGTTTGTTTAGAAATGGATATTAAGTGACACATACACGCAAGACGGCGGAAATACGGGACCGACGGTAATAGGGGGAGTTCCGATAAATGAAGTAGCCTACAATGGAGTATTATGCACTTTGGATACCTTAAGTGTTAACAACAGTAAAGCTCATCAAAACGCGTCCAAGATGCAAATGCATATAGGGCAGGACTTGGACCACAAGAAAAGGTGCGATATTTTGAGAAATTACAGTTTATAGGCAGCGCAGATCCATATGAGTTGGGTGAGGGAGACGCAGTACCAAGTCCAACCACAAGCGCCCCCATTCCTCTAATAACTTCTGGCATTATTCTCCTTTCTCCCTGGTTTTTTAATGACTTTTGGAAGTCGATACCTACTCCAGATGTTTTTCTCGGTCTGACCTATTGATATAACCTAAAACACGGCAATAATTAACCATTTTCCTTGATGATGTGAGGGATTTACTTCAGTGCCTAATGCTTTCTAATGAGGTGAGTATCTCTAATATGGCGACGTCCAGATCTGATGACACGCCGTGCAAACCCCTAATACAACGAGAGGTTTGATATGTAGGCTACCCTTAGGCTACAGAAATTTCCGGTTTCTGGCGAACAGTTGCTGCAAATTTGGCAAGCATTAGAGACTTGAATTTGATGCGGGCAGCCATACTGTAGGTAGCCAGTGTATCTGGATGAGCAGCGAGGTAACGTGCCCTTTTGGGTTGGTTGTAGACCAGGCGCGCCACCGCGTTATGGATCATCTGAAGGGGTTTCACTGTGCAGGCTGGGAGACTTGTCAGGAGGGCGTTGCAGTAGTCAAGTCGTGAGATGACTATTGCCTTTACCAGGAGTTGGGTAGCATCTTGAGTCAAGTAAGACCTGATTTTCCATATGTTCCAAGTGTGAAACGGCACAACCGGGCGACCAAGGCAACATGATCAGAGAAGGTTAGTTGGTTGTCGAGAACAACTCCTAAATTTCTTGCAGCCCTGGTGGGTGAAACAGACAGAGTCAAATTTGATGTTGATGTCATGGTGTATGGTAGGTTTTGCTGGGAGGACCAGCAGTTCAGTTTTTGAGAGGTTTAGCTGGAGGTGATGTGCCTTCATCCATGTAGATATGTCTGAGAGGCAATCCGAGATCTGTGCCGAGTACAAGGGGTCATCAGGTGGAAAGGACAGATAAAGCTGTGTGTCACCCCTGTGCTGGGATAGTGAGGTGCAGATAGCTGTCCAAGCCATGATACGTTAAACGAGCATCCCGTGAGGTAGGATTCAAATCAGGAGAGAGCAGAGCTGGAGATTCCCATGTTAGAGTGTAGAGAGAAGGATGTGGTGATTAACCGTGTCAAAGGCAGCCGATAAGTCAAGCAGAATGCGTACTGATGACTGAGCGGTCGCCCTGGCTTCCTTTAAGGTTTCTGTTACAGACAGCAGAGCCGTTTCAGTAGAGTGGCCGCTTTTGAACCCAGACTGATTTGGTTCCAGAAGGTTGTTCTGTGAAAGGAAATCAGAGACCTGTTTGGAGACTGCTCGTTCAATACCTTTGGATAGGAAAGGCAGGAGTGAGACACGGCGGTAGTTCTCGACTTGAGCAGGGTTGAGAGAAGTTTTCTTAAGTAACGGAGTTACCCGGGCCGTTTTGAATGCTGTTGGAAATGTGCCAGAGGTTAGCAAAGAATTGATCACATGTGTGATAGCTGGCTCGTAGGTATAGGGTCCAATGAGCATGTGATAGGACAGCGAGAGAGAGAGGCGCGAATGCTGAAAAGGATGTTCCAGCAGCCCCCAGAGGTTGTGGGAGTGCAGTATCTGAGTCTGTCGCGTCTTGTGGGCATGTAGAGAATTGACTGCTAATTGCCGCCACTTTGTTTGTAAAAAATTAGGATAAAAAAGGTATCCGCAGTAAGGCTGGATGGAGGAGGAGGCAGCTGAGGGTTGAGTAGCGTTTTGAAGGTTGAGAAAAGTTTCCAAGTGTCTGTAGCGCTGTTGATTTTGTCATTGTAGAAAGCCATCTTAGCAGCAGTGATGCTGACTAAGGGCTTCTACATACTGACGCGACCAACCGGGTAGCGCACAATCGCGACATCAAAATGACGTGAGATCTTGCTGGTGCGCCAGGATTTTAGCCAGGTAGCGAGGTAGCGCACCACCATTTTTTTTTTTCAGACGAGCGACAAAAGCGAAACAGGAAGATGGGACTAGTTCGAGGGCAAGCGAGAGTTGCAGTGTTTTGTTACAGTCGAATTTTTAATAGTTTGCTGGATAAGTTAACAAAGTTACCAGCGAGAGTTGCAACACATGGAATTAAGAGGAAAGAACAGAAACAATTTATTTTCAAACAAAGGATGTCTATTAAGGTCTGAACAAAATCTCTTTCCACTTCAGGAAATTACACAAACTCAGCCAGCTGCTAGCTAGCTAGCCAGCTAACTAAACTGTTTAAATTATTAAAATTTCCTCGATGACTAAAAGTATCTATCTATATATCCATCCATCTATCTACCCAGCGCACACCTTGGAAACTAGATGATAATGATGGTGGTAGTTGTGAATAGTAGCAACCAAAGTCTGAAGTACCATCACAGAGGCTAGCTAATAGCAGAGCCCGCTTACATTCTCTGCTACTAGTGTTTCTTAATGCAGCTTCTTCTGCTGTGTAACATAGTTAGCGCTAATCTTTTCACAACAGCGACACCTCTGTTCAGAGAATATTGCAACTAGTGTCGGACCACGACGCCGCATAAATGGTTACGCCGCTTCTGTGACGCCACATTGTCGCTACCCGGTCGGTGCGCGGCCGAGTATGTGGAACGTTTAAGAAGGAGGATAGGAGTGTCTGGTAGCTTTTGAGGTCATCAGTTAGTTTATATTTGTGCCATTTCCTCTCCGCGGCTCTTGGTTTGGTGCGCTGGGATCAGAGGGTATCATTTAGCCATGGATGAGAGTGTTTGGCTCGAGCTGGCCTTGTAGTAAGAGTGTTTTTGAGGTAGCAAGTAAGTAACAGGTATATAAACTAATTTATTTGGGTTTCTAGGACAACGGGTAAGTAACAACAGGTATGTAAACTCATTTTCTCTCTCCCTCTTTTATATTTCTTTTTTTAAGTTATGGCAACAGGCAAGTGATTAGAGACAACAGGTGAATTACAAGTGAGTGTTTTTTTTTTTTTTTTTACAATGTTTACAAGTCAAGGACTTGTCTGGGCCTGGTGGTGCGGCCGAATCTAGCTGTGTAGCAGGGCTGTAGCTGTTCTGTCATGTGTGGTCCACCGGTTTGGGGTGTAGGGGCTGTGTGTTCTTGGTGTGTGTGTGCGTGTCTGCTGGACGTCCCTGGTGCTGGGATTTTCCGTGCTTTCACGTTTGGATGTTGTAACTCCTTTTTATGTCTGCAGTCTGTGTTACAGGTCTTGTTGCTGGTCTCCAGGATCGATCCTCCTGCCAGAAACGGACAGGTTTGCCAACAGGTAGGGGAGGCAAGAGCCTTGTAAACCTGTTGTAGGATGTCTGCTGGCGGTGTTGGCAAGCTTTCCTACTCTCGTGAACGGCGGTCTGGGATGCTACCCGTGGCTGCAGTTGTTTTGCAGTCATGGGGAGGACTGAGCGTAGTTGTCGGCTCATCAGGAGTTGTGCAGGTGACTGCAGGTTGTCCACTGGAGTGTTCCTGTACTCCAGCAGACCACGGTAGGGGTCTTTGTTGTCGGCTTTTGCCTTGTCCAGGATGCGCTTTGCAGTCTGGACAGTTTTTTCGGCGAGGTCTTTGCTCTGTGGGTAGCGCGGGCTTGTGGGGGTTTGGTTGAAGTCCCATGCCTCTGCGAAACTGCGGAACTCTGCTGAGCTGTAGCATGGTCCGTTGTCGCTGATGATGCGATGCCGTGACGGGCAAAATCAGACTTGAGTTTGGTGATTACTGCTGATGACATGCAGCCTGGGTGCTTCTCCATTTTGAAGAATCTGCTGTAGTAGTCTACTATGACTAAAAAATCTTGTCTACTACCTGCCATGGTCTCTCCGGTATGTCGTATGACAGCAGGGGCTCCTTTGGGTTGGCACTGCATCTTTCCTGACATATGCTGTGCTGATCTACTGCTGCTTCAATCTGTTTCCCAAGGCCAGAAGAGATCCCGTGCTCTGTGTTTACTTTTCTCCATGCCCATATGTGTCCAGTGTCTATGCGCTGTATCATGTTGGCTCTGAGACTCTGAGGGATTATGATTTTCTCACCCTTGAACATGACACAGTCCATCAGGCTGCGGTCCTTGTCCTCGATGGACTTGCGAGACAGCGTGTCGGCCACCGGTATTTCCTTACAGTAGCAGTGGATGATGTGGATGTTGTACTTCTGGAGCTGTAGTATCATCCTCTGTAAGCGTAGTGGTAGCAGCAGCTAGTGATTTGGTGATTACCTCTTCAATAGGCTTGTCGTCAGATTCTACACTATCCTTGCACTCGAAGAGGACTGCTTACAGCTCCTTCTCTTTTTGAGTGTAGTTTTCTTCTGTGCTATTGAGTGACTTGCATAAGCGATGGGTCTTTCATCCTGGAGCATGACTGCACTGAGGCCACATTTTGAAGCATCTACTTGGAGCCCGTTCTTTCTGGGGGTTGAAATAGGAGAGCACTGGGTGATGTGTTATCAGTTCTTTCATTCGCATGAATGCTTTGGCGTGATTCGTATCCCATACGCAGCAGCTGGCGCAGTGGTGCGTTCATGGCTAAGTTGTTGATCATCCCCAGTATGGTTTCTAACTCACATCTGTACTTAGGTGGCTGCATCTCTTGGACTGCCTTGATTGTCTGTGGGTCTGGTTTGACACCATCACATGAGAACCTGTGCCAAAGTAGCTGACCTCATATATCTGGCATTTCTCAAGATTCAGTCTTACCCCTCGCTCTCTCATGCGTTTCAGCATTGCTCTGAGGTTGTTGTTGTGCTCCTGTTTGGACTTTCCGAAGACCAGGATGTCATTGATGATGGCAGCTACCCCGTTGAGGCCTTCATACGTCTCATCAACCTGCCTCTGGAACTCATTTTGAGCGGAGTTGATGGCAAAGGCTATCTGCCAAACAGTGTGTTAAACATTGTTAAAAGAGATGACTGTGCTTAAGTTAATAGTCCAATAGCCAGACCTGGCATCCAGGACACTGAGGTAGCGAGCTCCGGCGAGTTTTGTGGTGACATCTTCCAGTGTAGGTAGAGGATAGTGAGGCCTTTGGATTACCTTATTGAGGTATCTGGGGTCCAGACAGACTCTCAATTTACCTGTGTGGGGCTTTTCTACAACAACTAATGCATTCACCCATTCTGTGGGTTCAGACACCTTTCAAATTATGCTATTCTCCTCCATTTTCTCCAGCTCTTGCTTCAGCCTATCTCGCAGCACGATGGGAACTCTGCGGGTATACCACAGGCATTGTGTTTGGATTGACGTGGAGGGTACACTCACCCGGGAACTCTATGCCTTGGAAAACATCTGCATACTGCTCCAGTAAACTCTAAGTGTCCGTACCTGTCTTAGCTTCCTCAGTCACTGCCAGTATTAGCTTGATCAAGTTCAGGTCCAGACTGGCTCTCATTCCCAGGATGGGCAGTGCTTTAATGTTGATAATGTGGAAGTCCAGCATCATGGAGGTCTCTTTATGTCTGCACTTCAGTCGACAAGTACAGTACCCTTCACCTTCAGAAACTCCCCTCCAAAGGTGGTAAGCCTCTGGGTTGCTGGTTTTATCTCTGAGTATTTACACAGACTGCGGAACACATACCCTGGAATGGCGTTGGCCTGTGCGCCAGTATTCATTTCATTTCTATCTCTGCATAAGCTTGTTCATTACTTTGTCCAGTGTTTTCAGTTGAAAGGCCATCAATGTACAATTCTACCTGTTCCTCCTCTGTATCTTCGCTCACTGTGTGCATTGCTCTCCGCTAGGGCTTTGATGGTTCTGCTGGGTGCTTTGATGTGCATACTTTGGTGAAGCGGTTGAGCTTTTTACATTTCATGCATTGTTTACCTTTGGCTGGCAGCGCCTTCCTTGGTGCTGTGTAGACCTCCGCAACGGTAGCACTCTTTGGTCGCTATAGCAAACTCTTTAGCTTTAGTTTTAGCTTTAACGCTGGTCGGCCGACTGCTCTCCGATCTCCTGTTTATGGTGTGCACAGCGTTGTTACGGTGGCTAAGCAGTTTCTCATACACCACCTGAATTGGTGAATTAGTGGCAAAGACAATGCAGTCTCTTACTATCTCGTCGCTGTTAGGATATCCACAGTCTTTGGCTAACAGTTTCAGTTCCATCACAAAGTGTTCGAACGTCTCGCTAGCTCCTTGCATTTTCTCATGGAAACGATATTTAGCATAAATCAGGTTGGACTTGGAAGTGAGGTAAGTTGAGTACTTATCGTAGTAAGTCTTTAGCTCCTTAGCGTCATCCTCTGAGAGCGTCCATGTGTTGTTAACGTCTCGTCCTTTCTCCCTAACCCATAAAAGAAGGTAGCTGCATTTATCCTGTTTACGCTTCTCCGGTAGAGGGCCTGAGAACATTAGCTCCGAGTGTTGCTTGAAACGCCGCCATGCCTCACAGTAAATTCGGTGAATTCGGGTGTTGGAATGCCGTACGTCTCCATTTTTCATAGATTTGAGGGTATATGAACCTCTACTCTGACACCATGTTAAGTTTGCCCTCTGGCTATATGTTTATTACTATTAAATGGTTTCACTCGGACTGACACAACGCTGGCTTATTTAAATTCCACCATCTTGGATCACACAACATATTCAAACATCGCAGGAGTTCATGACCTGGTGACACTACGGTGTCCCATAGTGTACATACTTGTTAGTATGTTACATCACCCACAAGTTTGCTGCAAATCAGGGCAGGATCTAGGGGTGGGCCAGACATTGTATCTTGCCCACCCAAACAGCCTCAAACCCAGGTTGGATGTAGATGAGTTGGTGTTGAGTGTAATGGTAGCTAGGGGGTACATAACTGTGCAGTACGTACGTTAGGTAAACATCCCTCCTGATGCCTTAAGAGACAGAGACACACACACACACACACACACACACACACACACCAACACACTAAAAACAGAAAAAAAAACACCAAAAACACACACACACACACACACAAAACAAAAACCTGCATGTCAAACAATTTGTGAAAGCTATCACTCAAACCCCATACGAAATCTGCAAAACCATACACTAATTCTCAGCCTTTCACTCAGTTATAAATTTCACAAAACACCACGCACAACTCTCTACCTAACACAAAAAAATCTAACAGGAGGTTACTTGATTTCTTTTTTTTAAACACAACCTATCAAAATCCTACACTTATTCGCCATTGCCTCACTCACTCTTCACATGTGTCCACTTGTGTGAAAGCAGTTGTAAAAGAGTTTTATTTGGAATATAGATTGATGCATAATTTCTGTGTAGGCTTGGTTGAATGCAATGTAAAATAACAAGTAGGCCTAGAATCCAATAAAAATACTTACCAGATGATATCCAAAGATGTGTAGAGATGCATGCCTAACTTTAGATTGCTGATAAGACCAAACCGCTACTACAGGCTTTAAGCTTTGAAACTTTCTGTAAATTCAACATCATTGTTGTCAAGCTCTGAAACACATAGGCCTGAATACCCATCTCAACATGCTGTTTGTGTGTATGTCAATTTTCATCCAATTTGAGCGCTTTGCTATGTTGCCCACCCAAAATGTCTTCCAGCCCACCCAAGTGTAGTAGGCTAGAACGGACAAACATTTAATTTTTGTAAGGGTCATTTTTTGTCAATCAAAAAGTAGTTAAATGCAATTGGTTACTGATGAAGTAATTGACATATTTAGCCTACATTATTTCTTTTTAGAAGGGTAACTTATAAATGTAATCTGTAACCTAATGTCACACTGTTAGGCTACATTTGGTTTAACCTTTGGAAATGTAGGCCCCTATCTCAAGTCTACTTTTTAGTTTTTGTGTTTCAGGTGTAACATATTTGCATTAATTTTTAGAGGTAAACAAGATGGTAGACAAACCAGACCCAACTCCAGCAGGGCCAAGTAAGTACAATATTGCATTTACATGATCAGTAATACAATAGAAAATTGACACATGCTTCAAAGAATAGTCTATGTTATGTGAGGAATAATACCAGTATTGAGCTGTTCACAAAACAAATTTGGCATTTTTTGTTTGTTTCTAGTGTGAATAGTGTCTTGTGTCTGATTGAAATATGCTTGAGAATAATAGCCTGTATTTTATTTTTTGCTATAAAAAATAGTCTTTGCACTGAGAGAGTTTATGATGTAACTTAGGAGCATGGGAGTAGCATTTTCCATTCCTCTTTGTACAGTGTTGAGTCAACACATTTAACACATTTTTGTAATCATTTTTTTTAGATTACAGTTCCTCAAAGTCCTGTTCAGCTGTTAGGATTCAGGTTGTAAATAGTAGATTAAAAACTGTGGATCTTTTAAAATGTTGAATTGAACCAATGACCTGTTGCCCTACAAACAGGGTCCTTTTGTACAGCACCTGCTGCGATTTAAATCAATCATTTACAGTTTATCCAGAATAACTTGCATTTTTAAATGCTACACTTTTTATGGACAAAATCAAAATTCTTACTTTTGTCAGTTGTTGCAGAGATTATTTTCATTGAAATATATTACAATTTAAAGAGCAGAAATGTGTGGTCCTGGAGTGAAGATTTACAGTAAATGGGGATTCAAAAGACTGGAAGATGGAAGATGGAAGAAGCTGTGCAGCGACAATTATCCTTGGACCAGGACGATGCTGCATAGCTGTTTGTTTCTAATCTACAACCAATCTATATATTTATGCTCACCAGTGGACAAAATGGAAGGCAATCAATATTGTTTTACAATCCAAGTCTATCAACAGTACAAACTACAGTAAAATGGACAAGAGTCAGTGGCAATAAACTGAACAATTCATTGCAGCGAACACCTAAAGTGAACAACTTTACTTTACTGATACCATACCATTTGTGCCACCACATCAGTTTGAAGATTATAATCATGGCTGGACCATTTCCTCAAGTACATGTTCTTAAAGAGGACATTTCCTGGAAGAAACAGAAGGTGGATTTAATTTCTATGAGTGTCCACTATCTTCTGAAATCACAGGGAGATGATGGGTCCTTCACTGTGTTGCTACTGTGGTGTTTGCTTTGATCTAGGCTATTGTTTTAGTAGAAACCCTTTGCTGATGTCTGTTTAGCTCCCTCTAGGCTAGTGCATTGTCAGCCCTTCTGTCCATGTTCTTTTTCCCGATATAATTCCCTTGTGCAGTCAGAGCTATGTCTCAGCTTGATGTCATAACGTTGCTGTCTCGCCTCCCTTTATGTGCCTCCATGTGCATTATCAGATGAGGAAGACCTGCCTCCCGGTGCAGGTAGGTTGTGGAACGTAACCATTTATGTGATCTCACAAAATGTGTGTCTATCTTATAACAGTGCATGTTTTCACCACCACATTTCAACTCAACAACATAAATAACTCAAAAGAAGATTTTTTTGTTTTTCTGTGTAACACCTCTGGTTTCAGTGAATCGGTAATAATAGCTGTCCTTGTGGTTTCAGAGGTGGACACTCTTGTTTATAAAGTAGATTGAGTATAACAACTAGTGTAGCTGTTATGCTGAACAGCTGATTTCACTTCCTCAGTTCTACATACCTGTGTACTGTGGGGGAAAGGAGTAAACCAATTATTATGACTGCCTCTGCACTGCACTACAGCATTTTTGTGGCATGGGCCTAGTTCTGGTCAAACCTATTTTTTACAGTCTATGGGTCAAACCTGAAGCATTATGACTTGTTTGTAGAGCACCACCTAGTGAATAATATTTAAATCTGGTGTTCTACAAAACCATAATATTGCGCAGTAATGGTTAAATCCTTACTTAAATATGCACATTTATGGTCTTTCAGCTGCTGAAGCAGTCAGATATTTAAAAATGTGGCTATCAGGGCCAGCGCACACATAATGTAACTGGACTTCGCACCCTCAGATCTGATGGCATCATACACAAGCTACACTTCCTAATGTCATATACAGCAAACTATGTAACTCAAACCATTGCAAGAAGTGTAAAAAAAAAATAGTTGCATTCATATTACAAATGCTTGCAATGTGGTATGTGTAGTTGCTTCCTTGAACAAGTTTGTCCACCTCTTTCCCGTTCTCTGTATCCTGAGGTGATATACAGTCTAGGATGTCTTCTCTGTGAGTTCAACCACTGACCTCCTGTCCTGGTGGAATGCTACGTGCGCCAATCTTGCACAGTCATTGTGGTTACATGCAAACAAATGATCCGATTTCAGTCTAATTATACTCTTCAGTCTGATTTAAAGAAGTCATGTAAATTGTGTTATTAGATTGTATTATTGAGTATTCTATTTCACTATTTTTATACTCATGAGCATGTAAACTGGAATGTTCCATACTCTGATCCGATTGGTGCTTTAATGAGATTGTTCTACACGTGTAACCACACTGAGTGAATGATGATCAATGATAACATGTTTTACCTGATAATACGTTTCCCTTTTGTGCACTATCTATGTTGTCATTGATGGGACAAACAGCAATTACAGGAAAGTGGCAACAATTATTTCAGATCAATAACTGGAGATGTGTGTGTGCATTCTATTTCATCAACATTTCATTCTTTTCTTGCTGACTTAGTGATATGGTGCCCTCTTGTGGTTCACTTAAATCTATTGTATAGGCACCATTTTCATTAACAGTAAGGAAATTATGACTTTCTCCCTGATAACATGGCAAAATGCAAAAAGCATGGAAATAATAATATTTTTTTAAAAGGAACATCAAAAATCTTTTGAATGTTTTTGCCTCATATTGGTTTTAAAGCCAATAGGTCACAACAGGCAAAGAAGGTAATAAGTGGTATCCCCCAATCTAAGAAAACCTGTTATCTTTATACTTAAGAGTCAATAATATCAGCAACAACTGTTGTGTTTAATATATAGTTGACTTATTCTTACTCTTTTCTCTTAATTTGTCCAGTGCAAATCAAAAGGCGCTCCAGGGTCCCCGGTGTTATGATCACACAGTTTGTGGAGGAGATTCCATCAGGTTGCACCACTCCAGACTTCACCCGCAAGCCGTTTGCAGTGACCATTCCAGAGGGTTAGAGATACTCTTCCATTTTTACAGTCGATGTCTAGAAAAAATGTCATCATATTGAATGTTGTTTGCCAAACATTTCAACAAAACAGAATACAGTAATTTCCTGTATATTAACCGCATTGTGTATAAACCGCAGGACAGTGTTTTATGCAAGTTAAAAAAACAAAACCATATAAATACCATATTAACTGCCCCCGTATATTAACCTCATATCTGGAGACATTGCAAAATCAATGTACCGGTATAAACCACGGATAATAGTTGGGAGATTACGGTAATTTATAGTGGAATTGTATAGTATATTTAATATCTAATAATCTAGCTATGCTATTGAATCACACTAAGTCATGTGCACAAGAAAGCATTACAATGTTGAATGTATATATATATATATATATGTATATATATATATATATATATAATATTATTATTAGTTTATTTCATCAGTTTGTGTAAAAGGTTATGATAAAACATGCATATTGCTGTGTACAAATATTGTCTTTCAGGAAAACTAGCCCTGTTTAAAGCAATTGTGTCAGGAGAACCAGCTCCAAATGTGACTTGGTCTCGGAGTAAAGGAGATACTGCTGATACGGAAAAATTCAAGGCCCGATATGATGACAAGATGGGAGAGTACATTTTTGAGGTAAAACAGCTTACAAATGAAGCATCGAAGCTCTGATCTAAGAGCTGTGGGGAAACTAATTAGCACTACCCATTCATAAGTTCTGCATATAGACAGACCTTCCTCCATGGTAGTCATGTTTAGATCACCAGCTGTACATACTGTAGGCCTACTCTTGTTAAGATTTAAATCACCGGGGAACTAGACAGGGGTGCCCACTCTCCCCCTCACTATTTACAATCTTCATTGAACCCCTAGCAGCTGCCATCCGTCAGAACCCCCTCATCAAAGGTGTCCAGACTCCATATATGCATCACAAAATCAGCCTTTATGCTGACGACATTCTTCTCTTTCTTCAAGACCCCACAACATCAGTAGAAGAAACCATCAAACTCATTGACACATTCTCTAACATTTCTGAATACTCAATCAATTGGAATAAATCTGCAGTTCTCCCATTACATCCCAACAGCTGGGATGTGACAGCCAACTCTTTATCTATCCCACTCTGCTCTTACTATATCACTTACTTAGGGATAAAAGTCTCCCCCAGGCTGTCAAACTTATTTAGCCTAAATTATTCCCCTCTACTCACTTCAATAGATGATGACCTTCAACGCTGGAAGAACCTCCCATTATCCATCATGGGCAGAATCTCAGTAATCAAAATGACAATACTGCCCAAAATAAACTATCTATTCTCTATGATTCCAACCCAGCCCACCCCACTCTGGTTTAAGTCTCTCGATTCATTAATCACTAAATTCTACTGGAAAGATAAGACCCCAAGGATCAAACTCACCACTCTCCAAAAACCAAAAGCAATGAGAGGACTAGAGGCCCCACACTTCCAGCACTATGCCCTGGCCAACCAGCTCCACTTCATCCACAAATGGCTACACCCCACCCCCTCAGACAACACCTGGTTAGACCTAGAACAAACAATCTGTAAAGAAATTAAAATCTCAGATCTCCCTTTCTGCAGTCAGTCGGTCAAAAAACATCCATCCTTCAAAGCCCCAACAATTTCAGCTACTCTGACAGCCTGGTGGAGATTCTACCACATCACTGATTCACCTATAGCACCATCAATTCGCACCCCGATTTGGGATAACTCAGATTTCACCATCAATAAAAAAACACTTAACTTTCACACATGGATGGGAAAGGGCATCACTCACCTTCAACACATTCTTCAAGACAATAATCTGGCCTCATTTTCCTGTTTGGTCCAGAAGCACGGCATCGAGAGTAAACACTTCCTACAATACCTGCAAATTAAATCATCTATCCTAGGAAAAATTAACATCCAGACAGCTAACCTTGACATTCCCCCACCAATCTCAGAGCTGCTTAATATTCCCTCTCCCAAAAAAATACTCTCCCAAATTTACAAAATTATATCTCGCTCAGAAAAACAATTGGCCTGCCATATCACAAATGGGAATCAGACTTATCAATTACTCCCGTGCCGACTTCTGGACCAAAATGTGCAAAAACATCTACCTCATGACAAAGAATAGTAATCTACAACTAATACAATACAAGGTTCTTCACAGATTCCACTTCACTGCACATAAATTGGCTAAAATGGGGTTTGGCTCGGATCTTTGCACTCACTGCACACAAAATAACCCAGATACATACATTCATGCGGTTTGGCATTGCACTCCAATCAACCACTTCTGGGTGAGTGTCACAAAATCTCTCTCTTCCATTTTTGGCTGTCACATCCCAGCATCCCTTCCTTATGCATACTTGGTGATACATCCACAGTCAATTTAAGCAACTCCTGCAATAAAACACTGCTGGTAAGCTTGACTATCGCCAAGAAAACAATCCTCATGAACTGGAAATCTAAGAACAAAGCTCACATCACTCATTGGAAAAACTTGTTAACAGACTATATATCATTAGAAAACCTATCAACTACAAACTTAATCAATACTCAGGATACAACCTCTCCTTGGTACCCCTTTATCACCTACTTACAGTCCTGACCCTCTTTGCCTGAGTTCCATCTCCACACCATCATAACAAACTTCATCAACAGATACACATATCATCGAACACTGGGCAGGGGAGGGTAGCTGGAACTATTTTTGTTATTATTATTAGTAGTAGTAGTAATATAAATAGCATCCCCTTCTTTCCCTCCCCCTTTTATTTACATTCTCTGATAAACTTTTCTAATTTCACTCTTTCTCTCTGCCTCTCCCATCGTTATTCTGACGGGGCCCCATTGGATGGCTTGGGAGACTTCGGTCCCATGGTCGCTGTGTGGTTTTGGCATTGGTTGGGTCCTGTGGGTTATCTATTGGCCCTGGGCCCCCGGTGTGCACCCTCCTCATACGCTCATGCACAGGCCTTGTCCTGGAAGCACACAGCACGCTTTACTCTCTTTTAATTGCACTACATGTTAGGTGACATACACCAAACATAAACAAAAACTACAAAACAGGCTAGGGTAAGAGTGGAGTGCAGGTAGATGCCTCATCAGGTGTCTATCTGCATGCCTCACTTATTTTAATGCACACACATCTTACACAGGGTAAGTGTGATGTGCATGGGGAAATCCTGACAGATATTCACCATGCATGCCCACTTCTTTTAATGCTACACTCTAGATAGATCCCTCAACCTAGCCATTCACATACTGTACATATTTAGGTCAAGAGTGGCGTGTTGGGTGAAGGTCTGGGGGCGAGGTGTGGTTGGCCGTGGTAGTGGGGGATGTGTGCATATGCTGGGGGCCTGGGGGGGTGGGTGGCACGCAGGTCCTCCCCTCTGTCAGCTCGTCGCAGTATAACAGCGGGGGCTGGGTGGAACTGTGGCCATTAATGGGTGCCCAGGTTGGCAATCAGTCAGGCAATCAACCAGGCAATCAGTTATTCCTATTATTATACTTATCTTTAATAGAATAATTACAACTCCTCTCCTCTGAAACCCTCCCTCTCTATGTTCCAGCTTCTCTCCTCCTGGCCCAACAGCAAGCCAGCCTTATACATATGCACACACACACACACACACACACACACACACACACACACACACATACATCCTCACATACTCACTACCCCTCACCCCCCATCCCCACCTCCATCCCAACACCACCTCATTCCCACTCTCAGAGCTACCATCCGCACCCCCCCATCCCCCCTTCTTTTCATTCCGGTCATCAATTTCATCCCTGATAATCATATCTGTAATCATCCTGGACGCAAATCATCCTTAGCCTTTCTGTTATTAATGTTATGTTGTGTTATGTTTGTGGAAGCCAAGTCAATGTGATGTCTTGTTAAGTTACAGTATGTGTTTATGTAATGTACATCTGTTTGTCGTATGTAGTATTCTTGTGCATGTCGTAGTGTTGCATTTTCTGTAATGTCAATGATGTTTGCAAATAAAAAAAAATAAAAAATTTTTTTTAAAAGTTTAAAAATTTAAATCAGATGATGGATTTAATGAATAGGGAAATTATGTGATGCGGATATGCGGTTATCTTAAGGTCATGGTAACATTGTTCAACAATCATATAGATTTTACTACCTATGCTTTATGCATTTGCAGTGATATCATCATCATGTAGAAATTCCCCTTAAATACAGTATGCAATACATCTCCTATCACCTAAATCACCTATATTTTCCAATAAGAGTTGGAGAGGCCTTTTGTTCAGGGATCTGATATAACGTTGTTTTTTTTGTATTTGTTTTTTTTTTTACCATGACAGATCATCAGTGTTGATACAAACCAAGCAGACACCTATAGATTTTTTGCTACAAATCCTTATGGAAGAGCTGTGTGTACGGCCACTTTGAATGTTATTGAAGGTGAGCAAGTATACAAATTAAACATTAATCTACATTAATCACTTTTCCCAAATTAATTTTCTAACTGACTGACATACTTTATGTTACACTGATAATTAATTGGTGTTGATTTTTTGTCCTGTTTCAGTTGGATTTAAGAAGAAGCAGCCAGTTGGTATGTGTGCACAAATGCTAAATTGCAGACTACTTGTTGAGTTAACTTTCATTTTCATGTTATGATGTCCCATTGAAAAATGTCTCATGCAACATAGGATTCTGACATTTCTGTTCATTTTTGTTTTTAATTTCCAATCCCAGTTGTCAAAAATGATCCAGAGGATTTCAGGAAACTTCTAAAAAAAACAGTGTAAGTATGTTACATATATAAATATTTTCTATTGAAAATGAGTTATTGCAAGGAAAATAAAATGTGAAATATTGCTATTTCTACTTAATCAGAATTGTGAAAAGAAAGCCTAAAAAGGTCCAAAAGGAAGGAGAAATTGATCCAGCTTTCTGGGAAGTTCTGTTGTCCGCTCCCAAGAAAGATTATGAACGCGTTTGTTTTGAGTATGGAGTGACAGACTTCCGTTGGATGCTAAAGAAATTGAATTTAATGAAGAAAGAGAGAGAGAAGGAACAGGCAAAGGTAGACACCTAACTGTGCTTTGGTTTTGACTTGTGGTTTGAAACTCTGAACTCTGAAAGTCTTAGGCTTTTGGATATTGTTTCTCATTTTAACATAATCTATACAGGTGTCCTTTCAAGTACTACTACCTTAAGCTCTGATTTATTAAGCCTTGTAGGTACACTTTAAAGTCACACTGATTTGCTGTTTGCTGTTGTCTCTTGTTACATAGTATGTCGAGAAAGTGGAAAGTGTGAAACAGATTGAAGTGAAAACCGACGGAAAGGCTGAGTTTGAGGTTGCCATGCAGCTGTTGGACCCTAACAGTCAAGTGCTCCTCTTTAAGGTGAGATACTCTGGGGTTTTACACTAATGATCAGAATTGATCTGGGGTGTGTTTCTACAAAAGTTAGAGTGCAGTAAACCACCATGGTACGACACAACGTTCTCTCAAACAAAGACCTTGTAATACCTGTGTCTAGAAAGTGATTGTAGTGGTGTTAATGATGTCAGGTTATAAGTTGATGGTAAAAAAATAGTCCTGTATTATTAGTAGAGCATTTATATGGCTAAAAATAATTCCGTGGAAATGCATGGATTCCAGTTGCTTCCAGTAGCAGCCAGTATCAGCAACTGGAATCCATGCATTTCCACGGAATTATTTTTGGAATCTGATCCCTTATCATACCTGTTCATTCGTACTCGTCGCTCGACTTATCGTGACTAAATTCAAGATGGTGGCGAACGGTAATCTTCCTGAAGGTACTGTCTGTATAAATCGTCTTTGAAATAAACTACCAGTGCTTTTTCAAAGTTCTCAATGTCTCATTTTAAATGTCAGGGCCCTCGGAAGTCTACCAATGAAGTGCTACTTTGAGCATCGTAAATGGTGTAAAACAGTGATTTATTTGCATGGCTAGGCCGATGCCAGAGGCACCCCCTTTGCTATTTATTATTTTTTCTAACTCAAACTCATTGGCCTTTGCTCATTTTCTGTGAAGAACATAAAAATATATATATTTTCAATGACTGCACACGGTACACCCCCCCTACACATAACTATTACATATGAGGTGTTCAGGTCTACTGGACCCGAGTGTAATAATTGTAGGTGCAATGTACCTTAACTGGACCTGCTGTGTGTGTGTGAGCGTGTGTCTGTGTCTGTGTGTGTGTCTGTGTTTCTGTGCATCTCTGTGTGTGTCTGTATGTGTGCATGTCTGAGTGTAGGTGTCTAATTGGCGAATATGAACCATAAATTATGTCTGTATCATTGGTTATTGAGCTAAAATAAACATCTGTTAAGTATGTTTACATAAATTCTTATGGCTGTATTGATTTAAAAGCTTAATAATGTGGTGGGTCCACCAGACCCGGGAACATTGGCTGTGTAACAAAAATATGAACACCTTACAAGGGTTAATGAATTTGATATATTTTGAGTAATGTAACCTTGTCCTCTTTCTTTCTCTATAATAAAGGATGGTGTTATGGTTGATTATGGAACTAACAATGATAAGAAACATAATCTTGAGCAAAAAGGGAGTAAGTATATATTCAGCATCAATGATCTTGGACCAGATGATGCTGGCCTTTATCAAGTGGATGTAGAAGATGCCAATGTGCTCTCAACTAATTTCAAAGGTATTGTCATGCTCACAATACTCCATACTCAGTTTACAATAATAATTTTCAGAGGTCAGTCCAGCAGTTTCTTATGCATGTATATTTCCACTGTTTTCTAATTTCAGTTCCTGATGTTGAATTTACCTCCGCACTTAAAAACTGCGAAGCCAAGGAAGGCGAGGCAGCTTCATTTGAGTGTGTCCTGTCTACTCCAGTTGATAAGATCATGTGGTATGGAAATGATGTTGCAATGGAAAACGAAGCAAAGTATGACATCACTGTTTCAGCAGCAGCAGCAGCAGCAGCAGCAGCAGCAGCAGCAGCAGCAGCAGCAGCAGCAGCAGCAGCAGCAGCAGCAGCAGCAGCAGCAGCAGCAGCAGCAGCAGCAGCAGCAGCAGCAGCAGCAGCAGCAGCAGCAGCAGCAGCAGCAGCAGCAGCAGCAGCAGCAGCAGCAGCAGCAGCAGCAGCAGCAGCAGCAGCAGCAGCAGCAGCAGCAGCAGCAGCAGCAGCAGCAGCAGCAGCAGCAGCAGCAGCAGCAGCAGCAGCAGCAGCAGCAGCAGCAGCAGCAGCAGCAGCAGCAGCAGCAGCAGCAGCAGCAGCAGCAGCAGCAGCAGCAGCAGCAGCAGCAGCAGCAGCAGCAGCAGCAGCAGCAGCAGCAGCAGCAGCAGCAGCAGCAGCAGCAGCAGCAGCAGCAGCAGCAGCAGCAGCAGCAGCAGCAGCAGCAGCAGCAGCAGCAGCAGCAGCAGCAGCAGCAGCAGCAGCAGCAGCAGCAGCAGCAGCAGCAGCATGCAGCAGCAGCAGCAGCAGCAGCTGCTGGAGCAGGACATGGCTCAGGAGGAGATGGCTCAGGAGGAGATGGATCTGGAGGAGATGGATCAGGAGGAGATGGATCTGGAGGAGATGGATCTGGACTCGGCGACGGTTCAGGTTTGGGGGATGGATCTGGAGATGGGTCAGGTGGTGATGGTTCTGGAAAAGATGGATCAGGCGGTGATGGCTCTGGAAAAGATGGATCAGGCGGTGATGGCTCTGGAAAAGATGGATCAGGCGGTGATGGCTCTCGGGACGGGGATGGCAAAAATAAGCGCAACAGGACAGGCCCTCTGGTGCCTGAAACCAAAATAGGTGAGCATGCTCAAGAGCCTGCAGTAATAATTAGCATGCAAAGCTCTAGGCCTATTCTGTCATTCTCAGTGCCAAATTAACATCAGCAGCGAGGAAGTGAACTAACATCCCCAATATCTGTTTTCCTGTGTGCACGATGCTCATATTTGCCTCTCTATATGGTCCTTGTCTGTCAGCATGTGCGTAGGAGCTCTAGCCAAGCTGAATTAAAATCTAAAAGTGAGGTTTGGAACAAGTCCGTTTTTATCAATGCAAATATAAGTGGCAAACTTACTTGAGTGTGACAATCTTTGGGCATATTCAATATTTTAATTAGGGTTTCAGTTCCATTTTATTCCATACTATGTATGTAGCTACAGTCATGCACATACCTGTATGAGGAACTCTATGTTGTGTACATGTCGAGCCACAAAAGGTTTTGCACTGAATTTAGCAACAATTCTTTAACCAAACTTATTTTGCACAGAATATCAGTGGGTAAAATCAGTATTTGACTGATCTGACGGGTGAACATTGTATCAAGCATGTTGTCTAGCTATTGTTTTGCTTTTCTTTTTCTATTTCTACATCCAGAATACATTTTCAAAATCTGTTACCATGAGTTAACACACTGACATAAGTCACCAAACCCACCTTCTGGAATATACCTCAAGCCATCATGTAAAGATATGTTATAATGAACATTAGAAAGATGCACCAGACAAAAAGACAAAGGTTTTTTACCAGCATGTAACATGAGTTTTTCCTTAAACTATAACAAGAAGTATATACAGCCTTAATATGTGAAAACATACAGTATGTTGTGAATGGAAACATTTTAATGAAAGAAAAAGCATTGTTATTTAAGAAATGTTATTTCAACATAAGGGATGATATGGGGTTAAAATATTAACAAAGTATTTGTGTATTGCTTAATGTAATCACCTTGTAAATACTGACATTATTTTTGTTACCCTATCTTTACACAGCAGCTTATCATATCATATGTGAATCAGTATCAAGAATCTGTACTGGTGTGAATTGTTGTCTAAATGGACGTTATACAGTACATGACACTTCAGTACCAACATATTATTGTAGTCATATAGATATTGACACTCATGTCCAACATAAGTGATATGAGTGTAATTGTGTCATACCAGCAAATAACACCTGAGTGTAGGATCTAGGCTACATTTTAATAGCTTTATAATTAAAAAAATGATATTGTTTCATTTTTTATTTGTGCATCACTTCAAACTATGCAGGGAGTCTGTGGCACTTCCTGGCTCTCATTTAACCTGCTTTGGTAAGTGATCTGAAAGGCTGTCTATCGCATGTTCCCCTTAAGATTGTCCAAATGATGCAAAACCACATTGTCAGGGCTGTCCCATTCAAGTCACTGGCTGATTAAACAGTCATAGCATTCAGTCAGTTTCAACAGATCATCCACAGCCATTTTTCTGTTTGTTTAATCATGATGAAGTTACCAAAGTAGCTACTGTAGCTTATTCAATTCTCTGTCTAAGTAAAAGAATGTGATTGCAACACAAGAGAAAAAAAGTCTGCTGTGTGAGCTCAATTCATTCATATGATTCTCGGAACAAAGAATGTGTAACTTATCCATTGTTTTATGAGGTTATCAGCAAAATGATCAATAAAGCTATGTTATTATATATAATAATAGTATTGGAATGGTAAAAATATGTAAGGTTATAAATATTTATAATCTTGCTTGATTAGCTTTTATATTTATGCTGTCTAAGAATTTTGTTTGGTAGATGTAACATGTTTGATTAAGTTTGCTCATCAAGTCAAACATCAACAACGGATATTTTCAGTTGGGGACAGCCCTAGACATTGTATTGCATCTCATATAAAACAACTAATGGTCTCCTCTTTGTGTGTGAGGGAAAATCTTGGAATGTCAAGGCCAAGAGTGGTCTAAAAATTAAACACCCTTTAAATGGACTTGATTTAAAAAAAAAAAAAAGAAACTTTTAACAAGCACCATGTGATTCACTCATTAATTTAACACTTATCAGTATCACTAGAGAGAAGAAGCTACACACAAACACATATAGTAAAACAGAAGCCGTATTATGGTATAAGACAATTTCATAACAGAAGAGCAAAAGAATACTGATTTCAGACGGAAATGTCCTCAAAGTTTAAAGGCTCTGTCAGCGATTCTAAGCTATTTCCTGTAACACTTTTTGTCACATTCAGCGAATATCTCATCATAATCCACTACCTATCCATTTTGTGAGACCACTATAAAAAAAACAGTCTTCGTTCACAGCCCTGGCTCCGTGAACTGGAAACTAACTAAGTGTAGCAAGCCTGTTCCACAAACACAAACATAACAAAAAAAGGGGGATTGTAGGGAAATGGAAGGAGAGTTTTAGGAGGATATTGGTGAGTTCGCTATTTGGTGTTTTGTTAGTGTTTGGTTCAAATATCAATGGACAGGACATCCAGAATCGTTGACATTACCTTTAATTTACAGTAATACAGTTCTAAGGTGACAGGTTTACTTTAGGTGCTCATAGTTTATCGTGTGCATCTTTTGCTTTTGTGATATTTACATCATGGCTTGCTTTGGATGTTGTTTGCCAGTGGATTATGTAAATACTCTTTTTTTCTTTTGTGTTTGGTGTTGTTCAATTTTATTTCTAGACACATTGCTAATAAACAGGTAACACACATGTGTGAGCACATACAATTCTTCCACCGTGAAATGACAGCACAAAGTTACCGAATTTAGTCAGAAATTAGTTTACATCAAAATAGAAATGTGAAAAATGTGAACGCTTATTACAATTATCCTCAAAGACTTTGGGGGTGTAATCTCAAGGAAATCAAAACCAGCTCATGTTGATGATAACATCTCAGTGTAGAGGAATCCAAGCTGACCTGTAAACACATCTAGCTCATTTCCACCATAGGTCCTTCATAGCCTGTTGTATTGTTTAGAGATGCTAAAGAATCAGGTTCAATTTGTATTACAATATACACATACAGAGGTCATTTAAATCTTAGTTGGCCAGTATTTAATTGACTGTTGTCCATAGATATTCATAATTGTATTCTCACTTACTTCAGATTCTGGAGTCCATTTTGCCAGTGGATTAACAAACACCACCGCTAACAAGGGAGAATCAGCTGAGCTTTCCTGTGTTCTCAGCAGCGAGAGCTGTGAGGGCATTTGGTACAAGGATGGAAGGAAGGTGAACTTTGATAATATATCTGTTCACTTGTTCAGTAATGGTAATATAATGTTTTGATTCATTGTAGGCCTTGTGATGTCAAAGTGATGAAATGAAGTGGAAATCCAGGGATCCTATGTATTATATATTGTGTTTTCATAATATGGCATAAACCTATTTTTGCAGCCACATTATTTATTTGCATTTTTACTTGTATGTCCCACTTAAGTTGGACTCAACAGAGGGTACTACTATTAGAAAAGACGGGGCCACCCACAAACTGATCATCCACAGCTGCGATGACGATTCTGCAGGGATATACCGTTTTGAGGCAGATGGGCGCAAATCGGAGGCAACGCTCAGCATCGAAGGTCAAATTGAAACATTGTATCCTTGTGACAGCTGGGAAATACAGTGTTTCAAATTAGAATGTCACCAGCATTCTTTTCTTCCTTACCCTCCTTTATTTATAAATGTACATGCTGAAATTACAGTATGTACATATATAAATAGCCATATTTTACTGCTCCTCATATTATTCATCCTGCACATACACTTATTCTTAATAATAAATAATAATAATAATAATAATAATAATATATTTTATTTATAATGCACTTTTCATCACAGATCTCAAAGTGCAATTCGTGCTACTCTTATAATGTTACTGTTTTTGCACTGCAGTGGTACTGTTACCACACTACACATAGCTGTACATACTGTACATATCTATCTTTACGGTTCCTACTGAATATCCATATTTATTCTGTTTTTCTTATAATATATTCTGTTAATACACTGCATATATCTATATTATTCTTATACTGTACAGAATTGTTATTCTGTACATGTTGTTCATACTTATATGAACATAAATAATGAGCCATATTTATTCTGTACTCTGCACAATGACAATAAAGTTAAATCTAATCTAATCTACAGATCCACCAAAGATTGACTTGGATTCTTTGAAAGCATTCCAACAGCCTGTCATCATCAAAGCAGGTGAAAATGCATTGTTCAAGCTGCAGTTCAATGGGAAGGAGCCAATGAAGGTATGTAATTGGTACTTCACTACAATGCTGATTAAATATTGGACTAGTAAAATGGAAGTGGAATGCCAATAAAAGATAAAAGAGAGGTATTTAAAAGAGATATGAGTATTTATCTTTTCAATTAGGAGAATCAACAGTTGAAACAAAATAATCTGCTCAGTGTCGCCCATGTTTCAGACTTTCCATTTTTATCTAATATAATAATTCTTAATAATTGCTCAAACAAAATCTATTTCTCTGGGTTACAGGTGCAGTGGTTCAAGCAAGACGAGGAGATGCTGCCAGGCCTGAACGTTAAGACTGACTCCTCTGACACGTATACTTCCCTGGGCTTGAGTAAATGTCAGCGGAAGGACACTGGAGAAGTCAGAGTCAAAATCAAAAATGAGCATGGCACTATTGATGCCACTACACAGCTCATAGTGCTGGGTAAGTCCGTTATTACCTCTGTGGAAGATGTTGGTCAACAGATATTGTAATGTGCTGATCAAACCACTCTCGCCAGACGACGACGATAGCCTACTAAGCTCACTTTATCAATGTTTAGAAAGATAAACAATTGGATCAGCCAAAGCTTTTTCCATAATTGAAATAAGGACAAAACAAAGCAGCAAAAGGTTATTAAATGGGGTTCTTAAATCCCTTGATTCCTGTTCCTATGACTGAACTCTTGCACTCTGTTCTCATAGCAACTTCATTTTTTTTACATTTGTAAAAAACAGTGTACCCCTCTGGAAACGGATCGCTTTAATAGATGTGTAATAGATGATAAAATGGATAAAATCTTCTCTCTCCCAGACAAACCCACCCCACCACAGCCACCAATAGAAGTTGTTGAGAGTTCACTGAGTACTATTGAATTCAAATGGCGCACCCCAAAGGACGATGGTGGATGCCCTGTCACCAACTATGTTTTGGAGCGCCAGCAACTGGGACGCAACACCTGGACCAAACTAGGGGATATCCCTGGTAAACCGTCTTACAGGGACACTGATGTAGACCCGGGGAGGAAGTATACCTACCGCATCAAGGCAAAGAATACTGAAGGCATCAGTGACGTGATGGAGACAGATGACATTGCTGCTGGCTTATTATGTAGGTCTCACATATCAATACTCATCTGGTATTTTCATATTGTGTTAAAAGTATTTTTTATGTGGAGCATTAAAGACATACCCTGACTATCCTAAAAGGTTCTGGATGCCTAAGATTAAATCATGTATCCAACAACACATAAGATAACTAATGCACAGATCCCCCTAGCCCCCGTGTGTCCGCATAACTTCTTGCATTGAACTTTTGGGCAGCCGTGGCCTACTGGTTAGCGCTTCAGACTTGTTACCGAAGGGGATCACGGGATCAAAAGAGTATATATACTTATATATACTTATACTTAAACAAATCAAATTTTGTTCTTATTTTTATTCAGCCTTCCCTGGTCTCCCGGCTCCTCCAAAGATAGTCAGTGCTTATAAGGAGTGTATTAACTTGACCTGGCTTCCTCCAGCCAATACTGGTGGATCTAACATTATTGGCTACAACCTGGAGAAACGCAAGAGAGGAAGCAACTTGTGGAGTATGGTGAATCGCCCTAATGAGCCAATTAAAGGTGAAAGTTACCATATCTCTAGTTCCTGTCCTGTGTACAACAGCTTTTGCATTGTTTTGGTGTATCTCTGGGAGAAACATGCTTATGATACTGCTAGTCATAGTAATATTGCAATGCCTCTTTTGTCCACAGAGAAAAAGTGTGCAGTGAAGGATGTGATTGAGGGGGCAGAGTACGAGTTTCGAGTGGCTGCCATCAACATTTCAGGGGCAGGAGACCCCAGTGGTCCCTCTGAGTTGGTGTTTGCCAGAGACCCCAAGAGTAAGTCTGGGTCCAGCTCCAGTATTCTAACGCCCTATAATTGTTTCTGTTCCAAACAGGCTTAAAGAGTATGTTGCAGACGCACATGTAGTTAATTTATTATTGCGCTTTTCAACTGTAGTGGGACCCCGAGAGCAAATCTTCTTTAGTGCTGGTTTAATATGATCTTTATGGTGAAACTGCAAGTGTAGTGCCAGTAATGCAAACTGCATCAATAGCATATGTAGTATAATAAAGCATCATTGGTTAATGAAAAAGGAGGGTGTTTTCATACATATCCATTTAAATTAAAATCAGATAATCACAAAACTGTACCATTGTATTCTTTCTGTCACATTATTTGTTGTATGTATTTGTTGCTTGTTCTAAAAATAATGAAATCCCACAATGTTTATGTCCATCTAGAACCCCCAGGGAAAGTCATTGACCTGAAATTGACTGGCTCTAACTACAATAGCCTGAGTCTCTCATGGACCAAGCCAAAGACAGTGGTAGGAGTGGAGGATGAAGCCAAGGGCTACTTTGTGGAGGTCCGACCAATCGACAACATTGAATGGAGTAGATGCAATGCCACTGCCTCCATACTGACATCCTTCACTGTGATTGGCCTAAAGTCTATGGCTATGTACTGGGTCAGAGTGATTGGCACAAATGATGGGGGAGAGGGAGACCCACAGGGCTTTGACAATTACATCATCGCCATGCCTCCTCCTGGTCAGTACTGCTCAGATCTTGCACAGCATGTGATTTGAATTATAGGTAATTCGGAAAGTTGAACCTCTTATTTCTTAGAGAAACATTTTGTTTCACAAAGGATTAGGACTAGGTTGGTAGTTGCTAAGTGATAATAAGCCATCTCATGACAACATTTATTCCAGTCAAGTACATATTTTTAGTAAATTTTTGCTATTTTAGTAAATGTGTGTTCCATTCCCAAAAGGATGCTTTTCATCAGAAAAGTGTGTTTTGTGCAATCATTGCTAAGAAGCATCTGTGATTGGATTTGCTGCTTTGAATGTATCAGCTGCTTTCACCTGCACAATCATCTCTCATCTCTGTCCCCTCAGTGAAACCGAAGTTCACAGATAAAAACATGAAAACCTTCATAGTTATAAGGGCAGGAAACACAGTGCGGGTTCATATCAACTTTGAGGTAGTACTTTTTTATTTTAAATAATGCATAATTACCCTTGAAACATAATAATGTGTGTGCTTTGAGGTGAATATTATATTTCAAAACAAATGCAACTAATATTTCTAAATGTTTTGTCCTGTATATGTAAATGTTTGCCAAAACATCTGCTTCTCTTATCAGTCACAGTGCCTAATCCCAACTCAGTGATTGAACTGCTAGTAATAGCTCAATGACTGTCATATACAGAATATTGCCATGTCACTTACTGCCTTGTGACTTGAGTTGTGACTATTGTATCAATAGAAATGTAATCTCTATATTTAATGGAAATCCAGTGCTTCTGTAATTATTAGGCCATTGTTCCTTGGCAGTAATCCAGTGGATTTAATGCTGTGTTAACTAGTGTGTATGCTCCGTGGGATAAGTAATAATCCAGACATTAATGGTCCTCATTTGTGGTAGTAGTAATGCAGTTGCTCTGTTCTGTGATGGCCATAGGCCTCTCCCATGCCAGATATCACCTGGTTGAAGGACGGAGCTCCAGTGGCCAACCATGTCACCATCACCAACTCACACAAGGGCTCCCAGTTGCTAATCCCTACCTCGGAGCGCACAGACACAGGCATCTACACCATCATCGTCAAGAACCTCGTTGGCCAGGAAACTTTCAACATTGAGATCAGAGTGACAGGTAGTTGTCTCTCTTGAGGTGAAATTACAATGAATTTTTTTGCAAATGCTTGAAATGTAAACGCTTAGGTACTGCACCCCAGTTCATCCTCTGTCAGCCATTTCACGGAAAGGGGAAGGACCCTTACAACACTGTGACCGGAAAAAAGATTTTGTGAAAATATGTGAACCCTATGAACAGTTTGGAGTTTTCTGTTGTTATATCATTATTTTCTTATTTTACCATCACCAGTTTTTAAATATGAACTGTCAGGTCTGTATATGTACCAAATGCATGGCATTATTTAAAGGGAATTGTGTGAACGCAGCTGCATTGGTAAAGTCAAGAAGGTAATTGATTAAACATATTTGGGGGCTGAATTCATCACTTTAGCAGACCAATCAAACAGACTTCCTTTGGAAATGGTTTGAGCAGCCATGATTTAAAAAAGAGAGAGAACCAACAAAACCACTGTAGTGCCAAGGCATACCCACAGAGATCAACAATGCCAAGAGGAAAGGAGATATCCAAGGACAAAAAGAAGAAAGTAGTGACAGCCCATCAGTCTGGGGAAAGCTACAAGACCCTCTCTAAAAGATTTCAGCTCTCTCCATCCACTGTAAAACAAATTATTTGCAAATGGAGGGCATTCAACGTCAATGCAACATTGCCTGGAAGTGGATGCCCATCAAAACTATGACCAAGAAGCACCAGAAAGATAATAAATCAGGTAAAAGACAATCCTCACATCACCTCTAAAGAGTTACAGACCTCACTGGCAGCATCCGAGAGAGATGTAGATGCGTCTACAATCAGACAAAATTGAACATGACATGATATTCATCGGAGGATTGCTAGAAGGAAGCCTCTGCTCTCAAGAAAGAACAAAACTACCCAATTCAACTTTCAGAGGCCTTCTGGAAGTCCATTCTCTGGACAGGTGAGTCCAAAATAGAGTTATCTGGTCACAATCCAAATCGTCAGGTTTGGAGGAAAGCCAACTGTGCAAACCAAGAAAAGAACCCCCTCCCAACAGTGGAGCATGGTGGTGGAAATGTGAAGGGGTGGGGCTGTTTTTCTGCCACTGCCCTGGATGACTCCATATCATCCAGGGAATCATGAATTCCCAGGCCTACTGTATCAACACTTGATCTGAGCCTCATGTAATCAGTCAGAGAGTTAAAGTTAGGGAGGAACTTGATTTTACAACAGGACAATGAGCTTAAACATTCAAGCAAAACTACGAAGGAATAGCTTAAGATAAAAAGAATTTGTACTCTGGATTGACCTAGTCAAGTCCAGACCTCAATCCAATAGAAATGTTTTGGCTAGATCTGAAGTGGGCCAGGGGTTCCTCCGACCTCTCGACTGGCAGACTTCTGCAAGGAGGAGTAGGCAAAAATCCCCAGCACCAGATGTGAGACACTGGTTAATGGGTACAGAAGACGTTTGGTTGAAGTAATGGCTGCAAAAGGAGGTGCAACAAGAAATTAACTACATGGGTTCACATACTTTTGCATGTCATATTTTGTTTTTGTGAGCTAAACCACTTTTGTTGAATATATAATGAAAATATATAACTTTCTTTTGTTTTTATCTATTATTTGTAAGGTCAGCTTTACAAATTGGAGTTTGGATGTTCATTTAATAAGGTTATTTTATTTGTTTGTAAAACAACTGAGCATGTGTGGAGGGTTCACAAACTTTCAAGCAGCACTGTATATGCTTATAATCCTATTCTTTTTCGTATTGATTTCCATTTACTTCATGTTGTGTATGCAGATGACCCCAAGCCTCCAGGCCCTGTGGAACTGGAGCAGAACGTCCAAGGGACGGTGACAATCTCTTGGGTCCCGTCTCCAGATGAGAAGCGTGACGATCATCTCCACTATCTGGTGATGAAGCGTGACTCCATCAAGCGCACCTGGCGCATTGTGGGTGACCGCCTCTTCAACCACCAGTTCACTGCGGCCAGCATCTTGCCGGGCCGAGAGTACAACTTCCGGGTGTTTGCAAAAAACGACATGGGCATGTCAGAGCCAGCGATGGCACCGACATGGGGCACGGTGGTAAAGAAAGGTTTGTGGACAGAGGATGGCTTTTGTTGTAGCTTGAGTTTACTTTATATTTAGGATATTTATAATCTTATTCAACTCTGAAGTAGACAAGAAAAAAGCTCATTTCCCAAAACGTTTTTGTGTTCTTTTAAGGACCTCCTTGAAAACTTTCATTTCATTTCATCTCAAGACGTCTTAATCAGTTCATCTCAAGACGTTTATCCTATTATGACAGATCTATGTATGACAGATACTTAAAGGAACTTAAAGGAACTTAAAGGAACACGCCAACATTACTGAGTTGCTGCACGCAGAGACAAGAAAGATATGTATCATGTAACTCTGGGGGAGGCGGCGAATCAGCTTATTTTCCAAAATGTTGCCATGTTCTTTTAAGATGCTGTTTTAAACTTCCTCAGTGCTGATTTCAACATATTTGCCCTGCCAGAGAAATTTACCCTCAACATGCCGGAGTCCAAGCCCCTGGACTTACAGTGTCCTCCCAAGTTCCTGGTTCCTCTGAAGCTGCACGCTGCACCCCAGGGCTACGAGTGCTACATGAGCTGTGCCGTGAAAGGGAACCCCACACCCCACGTCACATGGTTCCACAACAACGTCAGCCTCAACACCAATATCAACTACTACATCTCCAACACCTGTGGCGTCTGCTCCATGCTCATCCTAAGGGTTGGTCCCAAGGACACTGGAGAGTACAAGGTCATTGCAGACAACCCTCTGGGAGTGGCAGAGTGCTCCACTCAGCTCACTGTCCGAGGTACTGTAACTACACTCATGACTGAACTAGATGGATACACATGTTTGCTGTTTGACTTGATGCTTGAAAGTATTTTCATATTTCATTGCTTGCCAAAATGTCGTATTTTCTTATTTCATAGCTGGCCAAAAGCAGCCATTTCATTGTTTTGGCAGATTTCAAAATCTTAGTGTGAGACTAGTGCTGTTGTTAAATGTTATTCTTTTTATGACTTGTTTTACAGAGTAGAAGATGCTTTGCGCTGATGATCTGCAGAAGTAGCAGCTATTTCAAGATCGCTGCATAATAACTTATACCCTGTCTGGCTCATGTTGTGGAGGTTCCAGTATGTATAGATCAAGATTTGTTTTTCTCCATGGCTTTATTGATGCTTGCAAAGCACAACATGAAAATATTCACAGGAGAATAAAACTTGCATATGATATTAGCATCTGGTTTTGTATGTTTGATTGTAGGAAGGGTTTTGTGTCAGAAATAAATACATTTTCTGAAGGAATTCTATATGTTCACTGCATTCTTTCTCCTTTTATTGTGTATCCGCACTGCTGCAAGTAGCTTAACAAATGCAAAATGTTAGAACAGCCCTCATTCCTTTTCTTTTAAAGAACTTGCCAGGCATCCACAGGCACCTATGTTTATAGAAAAAAACCTCCCCAATGCATTCAAAAGCAAGTCTTCCTTTTCCAAATGGGCAACTACAGTCTGCAGTAGAACATTGAATTATTACTCTCATACCCCCCTGACTTTAGTCTAAACCTGCATCCAAAAACATTCATCATTCAGCATCAGCTATGTGTTTTGTTTTAATGTGAGGTAAGTTTATGGATGAACTGGATCCAAATATTATAGCTCTTAATTCTGTCTTTTTTGTGAAATGGAGCCTTTACAAGGTTATTTTTATTTAGGAAACGCAAAATATCGCAGAGGGGGCCTCTGTTCTGTCTGTGCTTTAGTGTTTTATAATGCACACACTCACCTTAGCCCCTTTTGGTGCATCTTTCAGCATGTGAGGCAATCCCAACCAACGAGCTTTTATAAGTTGACTGACAAATCAACACAAGGTGGAATATGATGAAGTATCTATGCCAGTGGATGTTTCTTGATATATTTATGACCACATAATGAGAATGTGTGTGAGCAGTTATGCATGTGCGTGTATGTGCATGTGTTTCTGAGTGTGTGTGTGTGGGTGTCGATGGTATTTTGTGATATTATGTTTGTGTTGCTGTGATTTATAAGAACATCATATGTGGATATGTGTGTGTGTGTGTGTGTGTGTGTGTGTGTGTGTGTGTATGTACAACTATGTGCTTGTGTGATCTGTGTGTGCGTGGACATGTGTACTGTATGTGTGTGCGTAAGTCATGTCCAGCCTACATTTATACATATTTAGCTAAGTTGAATTTATGTGTTATATAGGTTTATCTGTGTATCTCTGTATGTGCGTATGAATGCTATCTACCCACATTTCTCAACAACTGCCCACAGATCACTCATTATCTCTCAGCGTTTGTCCACTCATGTTGACCGCTGATGCATTACCCACAGGTGCGCTGGTCCTACGTGGGTGGGATGGCGGAGGTTGAAACTGAAATAGGCCGTGGAGTGGCCCCTGAGGTTATTTGTCTACTACAGCTTATAAGTGTCAAAACAGTAGTTTTTTTAGTGTGAAAACTACAGTTTTTCAGAAACTTTTTCCCGTTTAAATGCAGGAATGTAATATTTTGGACATTAAAAAATTGCTTTGCAACTACATTGCACTGTAGTTTTTAGAAATGCTGTATCATGGATATGAAACTGCATTCTTCTGCATTGTACACCAGAAATGCCACCATTATTTGTCCCATTGCTGCATTTATTTGATGTGATGGGGTAGGTTGTTTAACTGAAACCTATATGAACCATTGTGCATTTACCAGTTCATCATAAATGTGAATGTATTCCTTGATATTCAACTTCTTTAGAATAGATAGCTTAAAGAGTACTCAGACAATAAGAAAGCTCATTAGTCTGGAAGCCACTAATGTAATGTCTAATTAAAATTTACTCTGACCAACTCAGACTATATCTGTTTTAAAATGCTCTCAAATAAATATCACAGGCTATAAATGATGTTGCATACACCTGGTTATACTAATCCCTCTGTATTTAAACACTGAACATGCAAAAGGTGAACTGTATGTTGTGTTCTTGGGGCCCATTTCAATCCAAACATTAGTATTGTGTAATGAAAATTGTTAAGGCCTAAAATAAGTTCTCTGAGCACAACATTTATGCAATTTAAATGTGCTGTGATTTGTGTGCTGATAGCAGTCCTTGCAACGATCGTTTAAACCAGTAGATGGAGACGGTGTGACAGACTATATGTTATGTTCATGTTTAGGTCAACAGATAAATGTCTTGTAGGCCTACTATAGGCCTGTGATATTTACATTATCTACAGGGAATAATCATCTACCAAGTCAACATTTAACATATTCACTGGCGACAATTTGTAGGCTATCATGAGTCCCAAAAATGAGGAAAACATCAGAATTCCTTTATTATTCAAAGTTTGTTCCACCGTGCTTTTCTGACTAAATCAAAATGAAATAATGCATTTTGACGCACATCATTGTTATTTGCTTACACGTCAAATTTAAAGTAGCCTAGGTTTAATTACCTGTTTACGCAATCAATAGGCTACGTGCTGGCATTGCAATCGTAAGGATCACGCACTGAAAAGCGCAACTGCAACATCAAAAAAAACAGTTGTTCACTTCAAATACGTTCATGGACAGTTAGGTCCAACAAGTGCTCCCGAGCCACGCCTCCTAAAGCGCCGGGTTACAGATGATTGTTGAAAACCAATGAATGACCAGGGCTTCACAAAAGGCTAATAACGGGAGAGGGGTCTCCGAACATTACGCACTGCACCCAGATATCTGTGACTCGAGCGTTCCCTGCCGGACAACAACATGGGCAAGCGCAAAACCAAGAACAGCGTCAAGCAAGAAGACCAACTGCCTCTTATTCTGGATTCACCGGTGGTCAAGAGCAAACCGCGCAACCATTATGTTCTTATGTGCTTTTTATTATTTGTTGTGGTCGTTGGTGGACCACTTCTCAGCTGGCTTTGTATTCAACAACAGCAATCCATTAACGAGTTGTCAGAAACCTTTACGTCCATGCAGATGAAACTTGTGAAGTTCCAACAGCACGAAGGGACACAGAACCCACAAGTAAGTTTATTCTACAGCCTATTCTATGTGATTACTTACAGGTACGAAGTTTCAGGTGTACAAAAATACATATTCTGTAATGTAGTAATATGTATTCTTTTGAATTTCGGAAAATTGTTCAAGACTGGTTGCTATATGTTACATTTTAAACCATTGAAGGTGGTACTGGTGGGCCATGCCTTGTACTTTCTTGTGGTTGACTACATGTGTGATGTGTAGAATGGTGTGGGATTTCTTGCTATTAATAGTTGTCTTGTCCTAACCAAGGATCCTCTTACTTCTTAGCTACTCATCACACTAAAAGAACTTGAAATGTCACTCCAACAGGAGTATACAATGTGCTGGTATTATTTCAGCAATCAGTAGGCTACTATCTCACTACCTCATGTTCTGCATGATGTAACCTACAGCACAGTTGAAGAATTACACTTATTTGCGATTCCCTCATATGGCTATGTCCTGCATTGTATTTTAAAGAAATATCATATTTTAGGTGTTTGTTGTAAATGTAAACTATGTCATCCTCTTGCAGTTGGATGGCATTGGCCATTTTGAAGAGAGGCTGCTAGCTCTGGAGCAGGCGCAATCCAAGGCCCAAAAGCAGGCAGAAATGGCGCTGACAGCTGCCGAGCAGCTGAAGGTTTCGGACCTCCACACTCAGGTGTGGGCCTTACAGGCAGAGATGACCACAGAGCTGAACTCCAAGATAGCCGAGCTGCAACAGGTCGGCGTGTCCGTAGCCTCCCTGAATGCGCTGATCACGAACCAGAGCAAGGAGCTGGAGGCCGTGAAGCAGAGTGTCAGTGACATCCTGAACTCCAACTCTCAGCTTGCCCTCAGTATCTCCGGCCTCGCCAGCAGTGTGACTAGTGCAGCGTCCCAGCTCGACCAGCAAGGCATTGTGATGGACGACCTGAGCGTCCAGCTGCAGGAGCAGGCAGATGAGATCCACAGCCTGAGGGAATCTCTCTCAAGTCAACAGGAATCGCTCGAGTCCAACAGTCAGGAGGTGCTGGAAATGAAGTATGTAGAGAAGGAAAGCACAGCAAGTCAATTGGTCTTAGGAAAACCTTTCACAGACACCATACTGCACAGACACTCCACATGTTCTTTAGCCCACATTTTATTCCAGTGAAGCATGGCATAATGACTATGGATTCGTATATTAAGATGGATAAACATAATTTAATGCTTTGTCACTAAAATTGTATTGGACTATTTGGTCAGAAGATGATTACAAATCTTGCCAATGACCTGCATGTGTGTGACCCCTGCCCACTAGGAGCCTGTTGGTGATGGCACGGATGAAGAGGCAGAAGTCCCTAAATAAGCAACTGAAAGCTGTGCAGCAGAGCTTATCAGAGCAACTCAACCAAGCCCACAGCCTCCATGCCGACCTGGAGGCCCCGTTGCTTGTTGTGCATAGCCAGGTGATCAAGGACACACACACACATACACATACACATACACACAACAGTTTTTGTGAATGGAAATTAAATTAACTATTAGTAGCTTTTACTAATATCAGTTAATATATTGTATATAGTCCTGTTTTGTGTGCTAAATGTAATTACAAAATGTGCTATGTTCTGCTTTAGTTACTCCCTGGTAGTGAGGCAGCCTCTGAGGAACCAGCAGCTGAAGAGGAAACAGACACAGCTCCAGAGGAGACACAGGAACCAAAAGGGGAAACATCTGATGAAGAAACCGCTGCAGAAGAGGAGACGGCAGCAGGAGAGTCCACTGATGAGACTGCTGTACTTGATGAGGAAGCACCAGATGAGGCTTCTGATGAAACCTCGGAGACAGAAGAATCCCTGGATTTTGAAGAGGAAGCAACTGGAGAGGCTCTGCAAGAGACAGAAGATGCTTCTGAAGAACCACAGGAGGAGGAGGAGGAGGAGGAAGAAGAGGATATGATGGAGGAACCTGCAGATGAAATAGCAGAGGAAGACACTGCAGAAGAAGCTGACAAAGAATATGCTGAGGAAGAAATCGAAGAATTAGAAGAAGAGGAAGAAGAGGAAACAGAAGAAGCAGAAGAAGAACAGGAAGAAAAAGAAGAAGAGGAGGAGGAAGAGGAAGAGGATGGAACTACAGAGGAGCTATCAGAAGAGGACACAGACAGTCAGTTATATTTAGATGAACCGTCAGAAGTTGACGAAGAATCTATTGAGGAGAAATCTGTTGATGAGGAGGCTGACGCTGAAGAGGAATTAGTTGAAGATGATCTTGAAGAGGAACTTGAAGATGAGCCATCAGAAAATGTGGAAGAATTCGGAGAAGATTTCATGGAGGAAACCACTGAAGAAGAAATGGAGAAGGACGCAGAATATGATGATGATGATTTTGCAGAGTTTGAATAGCATACAAAATAAAGTGCTTTTTCAAAAGAGCAAGACAACGAAGCGTTAAACAAACATGGCTGAATCAGCCATTTCTTTTGATACTTTTGATGTTTGTTTTCAAGAGAAACTTTTCTTATAGTCAAGATGATGGCACTGCCTTGATTGCCATGTTCATTTGGGTAAATGTGACTGAAATAATATGAAACGAAATTGTTGCCTCAAAAAAGACTGAAAAAATAATAAAACAAAACAACCTATTTATATGAGTAGCCTGAACATTGAAATAAAATAATGTAGACACTGGAAATGTTGGCCGAAAAACCTTAGATACTAAGACTGGAATAATTTAATATAATTTAATCTCATCGACTTTCAGAAATAAAACTTATTTGTGTGTTTTGTACCATTTGAGTTTCCTAGCCTGTTTGCCCATCTCACAGCCCCCTAGCTACCATCCTTGTCTTGCCCCCCACACACACACACACCCCTGTTACTAATATGGTACAGCTATTTCTGGCAGCACCTATGAATACCGCTGTATGGCAGCCAATGTACCTAATTCAGACCTCTAAGAAATGTATTTATAGAGTTTGGGGTTTTTTTGGTTATCAAGATGACTGTGAAATAAGGCACTTAAATTCACATGTTACTTCCTCCTTTTTGGACAAACTCCATGAGTCCTACTCCAGCATACTAACAGAAGCAGGCACGGGCAGCGAGGTGGCTACGGCTGGTAAAGCGTCCTCTCTATGTGTCCCCCGTGCTTCATGTGCAGTTGCAGTTCTCCCCTCTGAGTGAAACTCAAGCCAGTCTTCCAACAGTGTTATTTATGGCTGCACTGTCTCTCAGTCTGCTGCCACTCACAGCTGTTCACATGTCACTGCCATACGAACCACACTGGTAGCTCAGCAGGGAGATTACTGTCTGGA
The DNA here is from genome assembly GCF_017589495.1 of Alosa alosa. Taxonomy (NCBI): domain Eukaryota; kingdom Metazoa; phylum Chordata; class Actinopteri; order Clupeiformes; family Clupeidae; genus Alosa; species Alosa alosa. The sequence goes on along the minus strand of NC_063198.1, from coordinate 16,847,398 downwards.
TATAAATGAGGAGCCACCAGGGAAATTGTCTCATTGATTCTGAATTGTTGTTCACTGTGCATGAGATCGAAGTAATCTTTCTTTTAAAGAATCTTTAAAGATTATTTTTTTGTGTACAAACAGAGATAACAAGCAGCAGTAACTACCTATTCATGAGCATTCAACTGTGAAAATAATTGCTTTTCTTTTACTTTAAAAGGGCAAATACAATTTGTCTTTCTTTCACTCCATTTGTTTCATGGCGAGGAGGCACTCTGCAGAGTTACCATATTACTGTATTAATCAAACTGCTGCTAGTTCATTGCGTGACCTTTTGAGAAGACCTTTACTTAATGAAGTCTGAGGAGGATGTATAGTTCCTGGATGTCCTGTGTGTTATGTTACTTGTGTTTGTAGTGCATGCTGTACTCTTCCCATAGGGAAGTATCTGAGAGGTACACACTCTGGTAATACTCTGTATCTCCACAGGGTGACAGCACTATCACATACCATATGCTGTGTGGGCCCAGAGTGAAAAGATTTATTTATTGTGCTCACAGCATAATGGCTGTGGTCAGGTCTCAAGAGAGATAGTGTGGTCTTTGCTGTCACAGTCATTCACTGTCATCTAGTAAACCCTCTCCGCCAGATATGTTCACATCAGGTAGACCCTGGCTTTAACTAAACTCTCACATACATTAAGTTATAGACCAATGGACATTGTAATGTGTGTTGAAAGATATGTTGCAATCCCTCAGTGAATAGACTGAACATGCCTAAAGAGTGGGGTTGTTCATGGGATGAATATACTTAGAATACCCTGCTACCATTTCAAAATGTACATTGATGTACAATATAGAGTGAACTCTATGGATTTTATTATTTGGGAAAGCAACTGGCCTTCAACTGAATTGATATCAACAGTTGTTTGGGGAGTCACAGGAACAGTACAGATAAATTAACTTGGAAAAAACACAGACAATTACATCCGCCTCTAACGCGACATTTGTAGTTTCATAACCCCAGTCCTGCTTCATGGTCAGGAGATAGAGCAAGTGAAAATTGCTAACAAGGAGGATGTTTTATGTAATCATGTGTGGATGAGACTGAGTGAGTGGATGAGTGGGAGTGTGTGTGTAACTTACTCACTGAGTGGGGATTGGGGGGGATGGTAGTATGGTTATACACTTGTACAGCAGAGAGGGTGAGAGAGAGCCAGAGAGAGAGGGGCGGACATACAGTAGACTACGAAGGGGAAGGAGGAAGAGAAAAGGGGGCAGGAAGATATGAGGCTGAAAGGTGGGAGGCAGGGCAGGGCTCTGAGATGTGGAACCAGTAGTCCCCTCTGGAGCCAAGCAGCAGGACCTCTGGCTCATCTCTACTCCTAACTGACTCCCACCACTGCTGCTGCTGCTGCTGCTGCATCGTCCCAGCAGAGCTGCGCTCAGGACATTGCCTCTGACTCACGCCCTTTGGCTGATCTCCCACCAAGCGTTTCCTAGGCCATGCAAGAGACGCACGCCTCCCTTGCCTGACCCACACAGCCATGTCCACTCTGTCCTCCAGCAGCAGGGAGCAGGCTCGCGCACGGAGGACCCCATCCGACCTGCCTCCCTCCTCAAGCAGCAGAGCAAGCAGGGTAAGAGATGTGCTTTTACAATTCAATAATTCAACATCAATGATGCATGCATAGCACTGACTCTATACAGTAGACTTACAGGCAATATGTTTAGCCATGCATCAGTGCAAAGGATTTTATTTATATTTACTCAAAGCAAGTCAAATCAAAAGTGAAATCAAAGAGTTTATTCATTCATTCAAGATTCATTCATAGGCCTCAATGAAGCGTAGACTTCACTACGATGGAACTACGATGGAAGATATTAAAATTAAGAAAAATAGAGGATGCGACTTTAAGTGTCCACAATGTCTGTTAACATTCTAGATGTTGATCTTACGCTCATGCCAGTAAGATGTGCTGCACACCATAAATCTAGCTCGTATGAAATTGACATAGTTCAACTAAACTTCAGGTTTTGCCTTTGCCTCATGTGATCGGTCATCAAAATGACTGAGAAAAGTTATTTTCTGATCATGACATTGTTATCTTTCACAGTTCCTTATTTTGCATACAATGAATTCCCATAAGGGATGTAGATATGACAGTGATCAGACATGAGCTTGTAAAACTGAAAAAACCGTTTGATTTGAGTTGTGTGACCTGACATTTATCAGTAAAACTAATTACAGTGTAAATCATACCCGGTTTCAACAACCCCCCCCCCCCCCACACACACACACACACACATGCTCAGTGTGTGTGTGTGTGTGTGTGTGTGAGAGAGAGTGAGTGAGTGAGAGAGAGTGAAAGATAAGAGAGGAGGGAAATGAGATTAGCACAATCGATAATCCACAAGTACATTGTATTTCAGTGAAATAAGAGGAAGCATCCCCTCAGGGCAATGTTCAAAAGGAACTTCACAGCAGCTCACATCACCAAAACACTTATCAGTCTTTGCTTTAAGTCTCTCAACACAAGACACACAAAAACCTCTCCTCAAAGTACTTCCAAATAAAAACAAACCGCTTTCCACTGACCAGCTGATTCAGATGATCAACAGGACATTTAAAACCCCATCTCAAGCTAGTCTTACTTATATGGTTATGCCATATACATATTATTTTCATATATTCTGAAGCAGTGTGCCTCCAAAGAGACATTCCCAGTGTTTATGCGAGCTGTGACAGGGGAACAGGAGACTGTGAGGAGAGGACGAGCAGGCCAGGAGAGGCTGCATGGGAACGCTGTCCGAGTGTTTACAGTGCTGTATTCCTGCCCCGCTCCGCTGGGACACACTCATTTTTTCCACTGGGAAGCACAAGCCAGGCCAACATGACAGCCCTGAACACTTCCCATATGCTGTTCAGAGGGGGACAGAGGTTTTTTTGCGAGGAAAGGCCCAGGCTGAAGATGACCAAACACAAAGAGAGCCGAACGAACAGATTTATTCTGCAGGCAGAGAAAACCACAAGAGTGGTATTGTTAGGCAAACTTGCTATGACAGCTTACTAAAACTAGAAAATGTAATTTCGAGGAAATTACCAGTGCATGAAAATATAAACATACTGTATATTAACATAAAATGCCAAACAAACTTTTATTTGGAAACAGTTGGCAGGAGTCATAGTTGATAACTGACAGTTGAAATGGCTGAACAGTTAAATAGTTGAGTAGTTTAAATAGTTAAATTATTTAATAGTGAATTATTGTAGTGAGGACATTTATTTTGAAACAGTTGTGGGCAGAGGAAATAGTAGTCTTAAGAGAGCCAGATTGTATGCTTAAAGCCTGAGACAGAGTATATAGTTTAAAAGTTGAATGTAGATAGTGTAATGGATGTTGATAGACAGAAAATTGAATGGATGTTGATAGGCAGATTGTTTAATGGATGTTGATGGATAGTTTAATGGGTGGATGAGTGAATGGTTTGAAGAGGATGAATGGATAGAAAGTTGGATGGAATGTGCCTTATGTCCTTGTAGAATGGAGAGACACAGAGAGAGTTGGCCTAGTTAAGCAGAAAGCAGTTGATACAGGTGCAATCAGTTTAACTGGCCCTTTGATGGGTCATAATAGTGAGCAGCTGGAAGTTGATACAGGTGCAAATCAAGTTAATTAGTCCATTGTGATGTCATAGTGCTAATGCAAAGTCTATGGGGAAAAATAAGCTTGTTTTTTATTAATATCTCAAAAAGTATAAAGTTTACAAAAGTGAAAAATACATTCCCCACGTGTCCTTTTCAAGACCTACGTTACAAAGTTTGAACGAAGTTTCTACGTTAAACGGTTAAAGCTGAATTAGACGCAGAAATTTGGTGGGAAGAAGAAGAAGAAGAAGAAGACGAAGACGACTTCGGATAACAGAACAGTGCATTTTCATGAGCTGTAATTACAGGAGGCTTAGTGTTAAGGCTGTCAACATGATGATGGGTCGGCATCCAGTGAACCTCACACTCGGGGGAATTTTTGTTACAGTCTTGCTTTGGAGCGTGTGTGTGTGTGTGTGTGTGTGTGAGTGAGTGGTGGTCACTCCACATACACATATTCTTTTTTCCAGCCAAAGATAAGCTGTTATTCTCTCCCTGAGGATGTGTGCCAAGCCATATGACTGCCATACTTGGTTGTGGAGAGCATAATTAGAAAATCGGGTCTGCTGGCCCAATCCAGAGAGAAAAGCCAGCAGGTGGTCTTGCATAAAACAAAATCTGCTCTCCATTTTCCATCTTTTTAACTGTCCCCTTTCCCCTAAAATTATTACTGCTAGTACCAGATGTTCTAATGAGACTGTCACAAGCCCTGTGTAAACTCACGACCTAGAACATGTATGCAGCACATGCGTCCTGTGATATATTTCTCAAGGTTTTCTGCCCACATAGCCAGGCCCAAGGTTTTCAGAACACTTCCCGACCCACCAATTTGTCCTGCATCCTTGAGATCCACATGCTAGTCTACAGGCATTAGGCCATGAGGTAGCCAGTTTTAACTCTAGCCCGATTTGTCAGGAAGGACGCGGTCCAGTGTCCAAACCAATATCTGAGGATAACCAGTGAGCCAGAGCCTTGCTGTTAGAAAAGAATTGAGTTTTATTGTTGTGTCTTGACCTCACGCTTCAATTTGGATGGACAAACCATTGCATGGACAAACCATTCTTCCAGACTGGCTAAGGGTTGTTCAGGGGTCTTTAAATCCCTTTCTTTCCCTTTTTGCTGGACAACTACACAAGCTTGTGTGGCGCTTCTGGTGTCTAGGTGGCTTTGGGACATCAGGGGCCCCAACAAGATTTATTTAAATGGAAACATGGCATATTGAACAAAACTTTTTATTCTTAGCTTGCATTTGTGAAGGATTTTAGCTGGATCCATCATGCACACACCATTTTACAACCACCTCCTACACCTTCTCCCTGCCCACTTCCACTCCATTAGCAAGGTAATGTGGACAGTCCAAGTGCCATCGTAAAACCTTCCAACAGTGACTCTACATGGATAGAGACGTTGAAAGCATGTGCAACAGTTTATTTTTGCCCATGCAGCACTTTAAAAATCCTGTAAACCAAAATCAGAAATTTGTTTGAAAACACACTGTATAGGTTAAAAAAAAGCATGAAAAGATTGTGTGTGGAACTGATGTGTGGAGTTTGACCATGATCTTTTTTGTGCTTTGTTTGTTTGGGTGGCTCGGAAAAAGGCTATTGATTGATGAGATGAGTTCCCCATTTAGCATTACTTGAGTTGAGTTGAGTTAGCAGGTGGACAAACTCCAAAAAGTAGTGCCATGGATTCTTCTGCCTGTGCACTTAACACAGGTGATATCGATAATTAGCTGTTTTACTGGCTGAAGAGCCAATTAGGATCAGCTGGTTTAGTGAACAGTTGGATCAAATATGTGGTTGGAGTTTTTCACCTCTATGACTGAGTCAGGCTACAACAGAGAACTTTCATGTTCACTGTTCAACTTCGCAAGCTGCTTGCCATGCACATCCTCTAGATGTATCTTCCCTACAGGCCAGCATTTTAAGATCCTTAAACCACCAAAGTCTGATTTTGAAATGTAATTCAATATGCTTGGCAATGTTTTTATTCATTCAGATTTGTCTGGGTGGTATCTGACAAACTGAAAGCAAACCCATGTACAGTATCTGACAAACTGAAAGCAAACCTACCATGTGTAAATATTACAGCATATGGATGTATTCCACTGTACCCCATCATTACAGTGCATTCATGGCATCTGGGAATGACAAGGACCGCCCTTGTGATTACGTTTTTTTTCCCCACCGCAAGTGTTCATGTGCTTTGCCGTCGGAATATGTGAAAAACATGGATGCCACAACAAAGGTTAAAACATACGCTCACTAATCTTAAATAAACAACTGTATTTGCTTAAAAAATATAGTGTAAGACGCTTGTGGAAGAAAGATATACAGCTTTCAAGTGACAAAAACGACAAATTCCCAAGTTCACATTAAAACTGTTGGACATGAAAGGCCACATGGACTACAAACGAACTACAACATGACAACAAAAGTGACAATGCCCCTAATTGGGAAACTCTGTTAGCAAAATCTAGCCCTAGTTTCCTACCTCCAATTCCCACATGACGTGAATGATGTGGAATTGATGACATTTGAAAAACACACGGTTAGTCCCCTCCGTAGCTATAAGCGTGCCAACCAACTAAGTACACTATATGACTGAGTGTGAGTCCGGTATGAGCAAAGTTCAATGTTAAATCTTTGACATTGGACCTTTACTCAATGTATGACATCACAGAGTTACTGACTAAACATACAGCCACGGAGGCACGCTGACTGGGGCCAGCCCATTACCCAGAGAGAGAGCAGTGGCCTATGGTCCATCAACTTAACCCCACATTAGGATTGATCACCACAGGGAAGGGGAACCATTCTTTTGACCCTCTTCACTGACAAACACCATGTTCCCTAATGCTACAGAACGGGTATAAACTATACAGCAAGAAATACAGAAGGAAATTGGTCTGTAACAAAAGTGGATATACTATTGGAAAGGAAAAGACCCAATCTAATTATGTGCCAAACAGTGCAGTAACTATAATTCAAGTTCAGTAGTCATAGTTGGTAACCTCAAGGAAGCATTTCCTTCAATCCGGTACAGACTTTTTGAACATTCACCAGCTGTTTATTGATTGCCTAATTAATTAGCCTTCATGAGGTAACTCTTGGTGCCTTAGCCTGGATATTTCTTGACTCTACTCTTTCCCATGCAAGAAACAGCATTCATGAAAGTAAGCCTCCTTTTGTACAGCACCTTACATTGTTTTGCTGAAATATTACTAAATATATTACAGTGAAGTGTACTACCGGTACTTACCTGGTTATTGAGAAATTTAGTATGCCATGCCTGCAATGTCAAACAAGCATCAATCTCAGATATGAAAACTTCATGCTATATTTATTGAAGTTACACAGACAATAATTAAATGGAGCAGCATGACGACTTAACAAAGACAAAGACTTTCCTACTCCCATCAATTACACCTGGCTTTAGCATTCATTTCACTTCCCCAGATGATTAGTGTAATCAGGTGGATCAAATCAGGGTTGCAGCTGAACTGGAACATGGTTATACGCCTTGTTTGTGCATGGATGTGTGGAGCAGAAGCTGTACAATAACTTTTGGTTTTGTCAAACTGCCTGACATGGTTAATATAAATTCACAATCAGCAGCTTTGTGGAACCACTGTTTTAAGGCCTGGTTTGACTGTCCAGGAAGAGAGTATACCACTCATAGGGCATTTTATTTTTATCATTTCAATATCAACATGTACAAATATAGTAGAAGCTTGTATAAACGTCATCAAGCCATGACTGTGCTGTTTTTAGACATTCTAACATTGTGTGGATGCATATCTGACTACACGTTCACCTTAAATAGTTATTGAATATTCTGTGGTTTTAGTTGGCTCATTGGAAGGGAAGGGACCTTTCTCTCTCTCAAGTCCTTTTGCTCTCCCCCCTGAGAGTCTATGGAGCAGAGCCCTGTAAACACCTTTAATCTGAGCAGGCAACAGCACTCTGACCATTCACCAGCTACAGAAGTTGTTACCTTTTTTGGATGTGTTTGGTTATCTCCTGGGGCTCTATTACTTACACAAAGAAAAAAGAGAGAGGGAGAGAGAGAGAGAGAAAGAAAGAGTGGGACAAGGAAAGAGAAAGAAAGAGAGAAGGGGGGAGGCTAAGAAAACTATGAGGTATAAGACTGAAAAAGTGTCTGAAGTTAAGCAAAGCCAGGGTGCATCCCAATGGACTGATTCCATGTCCTCACAACAAACAAAACCTACAGTATAGGAATGCACACAAGAACATTACTACAGCATTTCAAGCCAGAATAACTCCTCACTCAACTCTCGTGTGTAACCGTGTGTAAGTAGTCACTCATGCTGAAGTTAGAAGAAGCGTAGTAGTAGAAGCGCCATGTACATAAGCAAAACTTCATAATCTTAAATTGCACATGATGTCACCACTGAAGTCTTTGTATGCTTATTAATACAGTCAACCAACCTGCTATCCTTTGTTAATTTCCATACTTCAGTGTTATGGAATAGACGGTATACATTTCTATTGGAAGACTATTACAGGCAAACATTTACTGCTTATTAATCACTCCTTTCCTTCTTTTTTAGCATGAAAGAGAATCAAAGTAAGTTCAATTTTATTCTTCTTTACCTGCAACATGTTAAATCTTTTTTCACCATGTGTTCCAAAAATTCAAGAAACCTGTTAGTAAGACATGCTAGAGCGATCACTTGATTTGATGAGTTCAAACAGGCTGCTAAGTCTGAACTAAACTCCCCACCAATGACACAATGCAGTTGCACTGCTTTCAGATAGCCACAAGACTAATCTGAGGGCCGTTGGATTGTGCAACAGGTTGGACTCTTCAGCAGGTGGAGCTGGACGGCCCACTCCTCTCTCTTCTCGAAGGGACAACTCCTCAAGGGGAGCAGGCCAGGCTGCAGATGACGGCAGCCCCAAAGACTACAAGAAGGTAACATTACCACAACATGTAGCATGTTCTTCAGTCAGTTTGTCCAACAGTTATTTCACTCATTCTGTGAGGGCCAAAATGACAACTGTATCACAAAACCATCCGCTAATCCACATTTAGCCGTGCTGACTGTTCCCCTGGAGAAAACGATTGTCATCTGGCTTCATAAATTCAGGATAATGGGACATTGCTTTGGAAACCTGGGACCTTTCCCAGTGACTCACCCCTTGATTTTCCATAGTTAATGCTTTATGGTTTCTGTTTTGTTGAATACATGGAAGGAATCGCAGTATTCGTACAGTAGACTGTCGGCACCCGTTGGCATTCCTCTTCACTCCGCTCCACTTCCATTTGAACTATCTGGTCTTTGCTTAAAAACTGCCAACACACTCAAGGATAAACAAAATGGCATTAAAACATGCAGAAAAAAATACATCAATTCACTTCCAAGTTTCATCAAACTGGCCAAGTAATTAGTGTAATATTTGACCAGGAACAACATCAAATTTTGCATTTCACCTGTAGCCTACATCCGCATTAAGTAGAAACAATATTTAAACAACACCTCTGCAAATTCTCTGCACTACGACACTTGATATCTGCTCCAGATTATCCCAATTTCCTGTCATCTCAACATTTTTTCACCATCATCTCCAGTTGCAATGTCTTAAATCTTCATATAAAATCCACAATAAAACATGCTGCTGTCTATTGAAATGTGAAACATTTGTTTTTCTTTTGCAGATGTATGAGCAGGCTTTACAGACCAATGAGAAACTGAAGTCCAGGCTGGAAGACAGCAAAAAGGAGCTGGCTAGGATCCAAGCACGACTAGAGAGAGTCAACCAGGTAGCTCCATTTTCCCTGAAATTACAGTGTCCATTTTAAGGATTTACATTGTAAGCAATGCACATTTTAAGGTTGTTTTTTCCTTCCATAATGCATTGTGAGACTGTATTCTTTAATTGAGTTTCATTGAATCAATTAATCATGTATACAAAACAAATGAATTTACAGACATGTTCTGACTGTACAATCACTGCTGATGTTGTTTCTCAGAAACAGGGTAAAGTGTCTGAGCGGTCCAACGTGATGGACAAGGACAAAGGGGTATGCATTTTTCCTATAGGTCTTAAATCTTTGCCTTAGCTTATAGGGCCATTCATGTGCACCAGTGACTCACCCCCTCATCCATTAGATACACTGAAGCCCAGTGCTCCCTTCAACTCCTTCCACTGGTCTGACTCACCACTCCCCCTCACATCACATCAGTAGAGCTGTGCATGCATGCTATATACCTGATAATTATCTTCAGTTCTGCACTGAAGATAATTGATACTGATCCATCCATCTCTTTAGGAGAAGCACATTCTGGAGAAAAAGATATCAGAGATGGAGGATGAGCTGAAGGTATGGTTTCCTGTTATGCAGATGTAGCAGTTCAAAGTGCAAGTCTCACAGTTGATAAGCTACCCGCATGACACTCATGTTGCTCAAAAGGTATCAGAGCTCATTGTCTACTACAGAGCAGCTAAGTATAGTGATTAAATAATTTAAAAGGTTATATTCATCATTGCATCATGAGGTAAATGCAATACAGTGGGTTACATTTTCATGAAATGTTGGGAGTAAATGGAAGATGAATGATTAATCATGAAGATGATTCACCAGTATCAGTATCAGCTTAAGCTACCAACTGTATCTTTTAAGAAGAGGACTGACTGAAAGTGTGGTAGACAATGACACTTGCACTGTGTCACAGTAAATCCTGGTGAAGATGCAACAAATGTCCTAAGGACACAAAGCTCTATCCCCACATGAAGTGCCAGAATCTGAAAGCACAAAGGCACAACTGTCTGTCTATCCATGAAAAAACAGACTCCATTGCGTAGACTGAGCCACGAAAAAAGAAAAGTCCAGTGGAAACTGCTGGCACACAAAGGCCTAAACAGCAGACACTGCAGTGCATTGAATGACACTACACTGGCAAGTGTAGCTGCACTTGTAAAGCCACCATACTAGCCATCTACAGTAGGCCTACAGCAGACAGGTTTTTCAGGGATTTCAGCATTGTCCCTTATGAAAAAGACCAATAGTAACACTATAAGACTAAATTAGTAGTTATGTAGTGTATAATACTTCAAGGATATTCCGTAATACCTCTATAATATCCTTACCCTCTACAGTATTCCAAATTACTATAACATTTTGTCCCGAAATACTATACGATTCCTATAGTTATTTTCCGTAAATGTATTCTGGGTGCATTACACTAATGACCAGACATCTTCAAGCAAAAACAATTGAATATAGCTTTAGATGATATCATTGTCTGAATCATATTTCAGTTCCCTCTTCTGAGTTTCAATTCCTCAATTCCATTAAAGTGTTGTTCCTCTGTTCCCTGTGACCTCAGCCATGCTCCTCTCTTTTCTCTCTCTCTACAGGTGAGGACAGAGCTGAAGAATGAGAACCAGCGGCTGAAGGATGAGAATGGAGCACTGATCCGCGTCATTAGCAAGTTATCCAAATAAAAACAAAGAGGATGAAACTATAAAACCTCAAGACTCAAACCAGTTCTCCGCCTGAGGAGTTCCTACTGTCTAAATAATGTGTGTGTACACGGACACTCTCACACACACACACACACACACAAACACCACTGTCCAGACCCTGTTTGAACATGTGTCTATCTTGGGGTTACGGTTGTCTCACTCTACTGCCATCTACTGTTAGAACGTTAGTTTTGTTTCACAGTATGTGGAATGTAATTAGCAGTCATTTGAATTTGATGTACTCAAATTAACTTCAGATATACACCTGCTATAACTTGGATTAACAGAGTTGTGTCTACATTGGTAGTCTGATTTGAGACACTGTTTTACTGTCACATCACACTTGTCTGGTAGGTTACAGTGTCCATAGTCTGCGGTACTGTATTGCATTTTTAGCCATCATACTCACATTCTCACATTATGTTCATTTGAAGATTATTTAAGAGTTATTGAATCAACAGCTGTACCTGAGGAAGATTTGTGTGTTGTCTTGATGCTGATCACATTCCTCCTGGTTTGAGTATGCTGTCTTAATATGTAAGGCTAAGGATTTCCTTTTGTTTCTCTTCAATCAAAGAAATCTTATTTATTACACAAGTGAAAACTCATTAAATTGTATGCCACAATACATATGAGTACCAAGTAAAATGTTGACAAAATTTGTACATGTTGAAGTAGTTGCATTATAGCGGTAATGAATCTAGAATTATAATTAGCAGAACATTATGCTGAGGATAAACAGAGGGTAAAACCCAATGCCATGGGACACACCAAAGATTCTAGAGCAGAGCATAGCGCTCTAAAATCTTTGGTACACACAGCAGTGCCAGCTAATGGTTATTAGTGGAACTAGCGGCAACAACTTTAGCTGTCTCACTGAGATGGATATTAAAGGCACAGTCAGCGATTGCACAGGAAGTTGCGTTTGTTTATGCTCATGCTTATATTTAAATTAATTAGCAGACGCTTATGTCCAAAACAACATACTACATTATTTAAACCGAGGGTTTTTCATAGTTTTTTCAATCTTTTACATTAATCCATAATGTTATTCAACCTCAACTTGGATATCAAAACACTTCTCTCTTTATTGTAAATTGCCACATATCTCTCATAAAGTGACTAGAGACTAATTGTGACAAGACCATTTGTGATAGTCATGTCAACCTGATTGTGTTCTAATGTGCATTTTCTGTCGATATTCTCTGGCACTGACAATCCAAAAATAAAATCCTATTGTTTTTAGGATACTGCAGACATCTAGACTTGTGAAATGCAGATGAGCATAAATTAATCAATAAATTAATACAATTAATCTGGGCTCTTTGCTCTAGCCTACAGGTGCTTCTAAAACAATCAGAATAGTGAAAAAGTCCATTGCCCTGCCCAGACTCAGAGATCAAATACTCAGGAAACCATTACCGGTATTTTGACTTGCTGGTTAGAGCCCTTCACAGGTTACCATTTCTGAATTATAAATTCTTTATTCTAATATTTTGAGATAGGCCTGTTTTTTTTTTTATTATTTAAATGAGCTGTAAACTCCATCAAGATTAGAAAATATATATTTTTTACTTTTTGAAATAGCCTACATTACTAACTGTTCCACGATATTCTGTTTTTATATGCACCTGCAGGGAACAGGCAACTTCCTGGCCTAGGCTAGGCCAAGCCTATCCTATATTTTAGAATCTTAATGTCTGAATAGAAGTCATAAAAATGTTTGAAAATGTTTTGAAAGTATTACTTGAAAAGGCCACCAGGGTGTCTCATTGCTACTCGTAATCAATGAATCCAATATCACTAACAACGTACTCCAAAGCATATTCCCGACTCCACCTAGTTACGCAAAGAATCGCCTCCTCCCCTATCACCACTGGCCGTTTTTATTTCGGTGGTAGCCTAGCCTATTGACGGTGTGTTGATTTTCCTTTTGCTAGCCATGTTTAATGGCCTGTTCACATAGGCCTGTAATACGATTTATCATTTTAAGATAATATGCAGACCAGTTCAAACAGCACATTTGCTATTTCTCATACATTATAGTAAATGAGTAAACCGGATGGATGCCCTCCTCCACTATTCCGTCTGTGTTTTTGAACCGGATCACCGCAGTCTGAGTGGTGCCCTCCGCGCTCCACGGTATTCTCAGTCATGACCTCCCAACGCCTCTTGAATTCGGTGAATGGGATTTATCGATAGTTGACTCATTTGCGTTGATCTACGACGCATTGTTAGGCTCATCATCTTTCTTCATGACTACGCGTGAGAAGGTTTAATTTTGTTCCTGGCTCCATATATGAAATAAGGTTAAGCCAAGTCATTGACTATCCCTAAGGTGAGTGCTGTGATTTTTATCAAGAGACTCGTCGATGTAGCCTATTTGAAGGCTTAAGCTAAATTACCTTTGTTGGTTTGGACTGTTACTTCCATCTTACGTTGAAACATTGTATTTGCATGTGATGTTGATAAACATTGTTGCACTTACAGGCTTAAGATAGGCTACATGTTGTGTGGAAACAGAGCTAACCGCATGAACGTAATGTAACCTATGTTGTTACGTTAAACCAAAGCTACTTGATTTCTGTCCTATTCTGCGGAACCGGATCGATGAAAACATAGGCCGTTGCAATTTACCGCAGTCGCCTTTAAGGATAGGCCGTTAAACGACGCTTTTTCCCAACGTGGTGAATGTGTTCAGAGTCAGACAGCATTGGGCTAAAACAAAAAGAATCAATCCCCAAGCTAGATCGTATGCAAAAGCTATTGAGCGGTCAGGCGGCCCATAGCTGTAAGCTAACCAATAATCAGTGTCGTGGATGAACCGATTGTTTCCCATATGCTGTAGCCTGGTAAGTTAGCCTAGTCTATAATGTTACTGTATGGATGGGCTAAAAATGACGCGAGCTAAATATGGCGTGACCCCTTTCCGTCTCGAACAGGGTTACCACCACGAGACAATCACGGAACGAGACAGTCCATAGCTTACCTGCCGTGGGAAAGGTAACACCTTTCCTGTTGTAGCCTAATCTTAGCCCAGACATATAGGCCTTCTGTTTTAGCTCTATCTGTTGAATCCCACCAATTATCTTCCATTCATTCGTTTTGTAAAAACAGTTAATGAGTTTAGGTCATCTATGTTAGGTTTTATGCCAATGTTCTCAATGGTTTAAAATATACAATGACTGTTTTTACATTTTTCCTTCTTTTGTAGCCTAATTAAACCAACAGTGATCAGGCAGATTTGGATGACAGGGAAACCGTCGAAGTTTATCACTCTTGACTATTCTGTTCCTTCACATCCTTGACAAGCCAATATGCTTGTGAAGATTAGTTGAGGCCTACTTGTTTTCCTTTTTAGTCAGAATAGTTTGTTCGTCGAGGACGTCAGATGAAGAATGCCTTGCTTCGTCCACATGTGTTCACTAGCACCCTGTTGTCAATTTTGGAGCTCATCGTGATATGTTTCTATGACATAGAATGCAGAATAATCGGTAGTCGGTTTTGTGTTTGGTAATAATCTTTAAGACCTATGACAATTTCATTCCAGCTGTTAGGATACTGTCTGACTGCCTAATTTAATTTGTATTAGTTTGTATTGGCTGTTTGTTAGACAAGTGGTCCTCTTTACTTGACAGTTAAGCCCTTAGAAAAGACTGACATTTTGGCTTACTAAAATGTTCAAGGTGATGCGTTTCTCCTGTCCCTAAGCCTTAATATTGAGTGCGTGCATGCATACATATATAGGAGATGCCGCAACTTGTATAAGTGTCTACACTCCAGTTCTCTCTCTTACAGAGGTATCCCTTCTGTGCATCCATCCTCTATAGTTTGCCAACATCATTCTTTTGGCCGTGTTTTCACTGTAATTGGAGCCACCTGCAGAAAGTCGTCTGTGTGGAGTCACAGTCTAGTCATTCACACAAAGCTATTTGATTTTGATAGAAAACTGAGGTAATGCTGTCCACAGAGGACTGCTGTCTCTTCAAGCTCTTGCTGTCCAGTTGCTTACCCTTCAAATGACTGAAGATGGCTAGAACACTGACTGGAGCCTCAGAGGATTTTAACTGTCAATCTCTTAATGTTTTTTTTCTCCCTCCCTGTTCAATGCCCCCCCCCCCATTGTTGCCTTCTAAGTAAGACATGTGACTGTAAATCCCAGTCCTTTAGCACCTAAACACCATATTAGGCTGTGTTGCTGTATGACTACACAGGGTGTTTGTATTTGATTATCAGCTGTCCAGTGCTGACACCTAACAACAGAGTCGTCACAGTTGCTGTTGCTGTATGTTTGTTGCCATTCCTGCAATATGAATCGATACTTTGTCATAAAAAAGTTTTTGTCGTACATGGGTGGGGCTATGTGCAAAGAGCATGTTCCTGTGCTAAGCCTTCTTGATATTTAAGAACAGTTCATACCAAGGTAGACCAATGGGCATAGCAGCAGTATTTCTTTCAATCAGTGCATTACTTTATAATGTAATGAATTCACTATATTACTTTAGCTGTCAATTTATTCAAACACCACTGTGTGACTTACCCCTGATACAACGTAAAATGTAAATTTAGATGAGCTCTGCAAGCTCTTGGCTTAAGTCTTACAGTGCAGAGAGAGCCCTGGTCAATGAGAGAGCCCCTCCTATCAAGTTTTGGTTCTTTGTTGGATGGAACCACGAGGAGGAGGCCCTGCAGGCTCTGGATCCACCATGAGTTTGAGAAGGAGACCCTGCAAAACTCCTAAACCACAGGCACCACTAAGAAGCCAGTTCACTGGAACACTCTCTCCATGAGTACACACATATGGGACCAAATCTGTAAGCTGACTGTCTAAGAGTTTTGCAGATGTGAAGAGAGCCTGCACCAGACTCTGAAGGCTGTGGGTATTTCTATAAACATTAGTTTGAAAGGGAATTTGTGTGATTTGTCTGATCATATTGCAGAGGCTCAATATGTGTTAAAGGATAGGTCAACAGCTGCACATGCTCATATAACTGCACTGCATAGTATGCATTATCCATCCCATGGAATTAGATCTCTATGTGTGTGCAGGATGAAACGACAGCATGTTTCCTCTATGTACACAATAATTTACATCAGGTAGAACCTGTTTGCCGAGGTTCTGAAAGGTGGACATGGATGAGAAAGTACAGTATCCTGCTTAATTCAACAATGCTTGTCCTTTTGCATTTTTTAACATTTGTAAATGGAACTGGAGATGAGCCAGGGACCTTAAGGCATGATGTCAGTCTTGAGGGATCCAAGCAGCTGTTTTGTTTTGGACTGTCTGAAAACTTTGTTGGTCTTAGACGATAAATAGATGGAGGGATAGTTAGAAATGAGTGGGAGAGAGAGATTGGGTGGGATTAGGAAATGGCCTTGGGTCAGATTCGAACCCGGGTCCCTGCGGGCACTTTGACCCGAATGTGGTAAGGACGATGCAGCTGCTTGAACCACGGCAGCACCCAATCTACGCTTTGTTGTAAACAAAGTATACCTGAGATCCAGATTAGGCATTGCAAACACAAGCAACCCTTTTTCAATAGTTCCATCTTTGTACATGTATAATTTGATTACTGTGTGAAACTAGAAATGTTTTCATTGCAGAATTTGTGTGGAAAAAGTATACTGCATGTGTTGGGACATTTTAGATGAATTATTATTATTGTCTTAGTTGAACCATTTTACATCACTACTAAACACATACTTGTTTCCCACCCTCTGCTCTTCAGGCTCTCTGATGGGCGGAACAAAGAGCAAGCCCAAAGACCCGGGTCAGAGGTCGCTGAGCCTGGATGGCACCATTGGCATGGGCAGCGGGAGCGGGCACGGGCACCACCTGATGCCTGGCCCACAGACCCAGACGCCGAACCGCAGTCCAGCCGTGGGAACCAACAGACGGGGCACCCAACCCCAGGCCAACTGTGCGGAGCTGGCCCTGTTTGGAGGGGTGGACCACTCCAACACCATTACATCCCCCCACAGGGGACCCTTGGCAGGTACAGTAGGACATTGTTGCATTCATTCTGTTTGCTCAGTTTAGTTGGGTGCTATGGGGTTGGTTGAGACTAGACTAACCATCTCAGGCTAGTTCAAGCATTTTAGTCATGCATAATTACTTCAGCCAAACACGATTATCTTTGGTGAACTTGATCTTTAATGCTATGCAGTTTCAGAAACATCTGGTGTTTCATTAAGAGCCAGTTCTGTCACAGCCTAGTTCAGATCTGTTTAGCTGATAATACACAAGGCAACATTTTGAGCAATGTCCCCGAGTATTGTTGTTACAGCACATTCCCAGTGATACTGGGAAACCTTTTTGTCTATGAGAACTTTAATCATCAGCAGGCAAATTTTCATGACCATCCAATCAGAACACATGGAACTGATTTTATGGCTTTATGTTTCAAAAGTTGCCCCATGTATGCCTTTAAGCTTAATTGGTCCAGTAGGTTCTTTCCATTTCTATAATTAATTTCACAAGGGAGAGGAATCTACCACGAATGGCACATCGTCTGTTGACCTTTTAAAAGCCTTTATCATGCTATTTCCATTTGGGACATGGAACATGCCTTGGTATACTCTGCATCAGTGACAAGTTTTAGCAATAAATAATGATGACGTAGGTCATTTTGTGTGTGTGTGGCCATGGGTTTTCAAAGATTATTATTATATGACCATTTTACTTACCGAGATGAGTCATTTCATTGTTCTGGGATAATGCAATCAAGGTCGGACAAATTAAAGAGGAAAAAACAGTTACGTCATGTGGCCAGTGCCCCCACACAGGGTTATGCTTGCATCACTGATTCAGTCCATGCCTCTTCCCTGGACAGGGCAGCTATTATTGCTATAACAGCCATAGCCACAGGCCCTTCAGTATGGAAGTCAATTCAGCTGGCTTAGCAGCTGATGTGCAAGGGGCACAGAGGCTCGAGCAACCTCAGCTGTCTTATCGCTCCCCAGCTGTCTGATCTTTCCCAGCTGCCTTCACCGGCAGGGCCAGACTACCAGGGACTGCATGGCTCATCTCCATTGAATTTGAATGCTTGGGCTTTGGCATTTTTCCAGGTGCACTCAGGACTGTCTCTCTCTGTCTGCCTCTCTCTCTCTCTCTCTCTCTCTCTCTCTCTCTCTCTCTCTCTCTCTGTCTGTTTGTTGTGTCTTGCAGGTGGTGTCACGACGTTTGTGGCGCTGTATGACTATGAATCGCGCACCGCCTCTGACCTAAGTTTTCAGAAGGGCGAGAGACTTCAAATTGTCAATAACACGTAAGGAATACGATGCTATTTCACTTTAATTTGTATCATGTGCTGCACATGTAAGGATGAATATTTAGCAGGGAATACTACTCTGATCCAACACACATCCTAGTACTGTCTACTACATATCATTTAAAAGCAGAGGTGCGTTCAAATTCGCAAACATAGGAGAACGTTTGCGAATGTTTGTAAACAGTTTTCTGTTTGCCTGGAGTTTTCGGCGAACGTTTGCGCAATTGCAAACAGTCTGCGGAGGTAGTTCTCCGTGAACATACAGTGGAACTGGACGTGAGCTTGATGAAGGTAACAATGCAATTACCGTTACAATGGAATGTTAACATCAAATCATTCAAATTTAACTGTTCAAAGAAAACATGTTTACCACAAACGTTTGTCACTGTTAGCCAAATTTGAACGCACCTTAGGTGCAATATAGACATATGGATGGATTGGTAGATGAAAAGATATGGCTGATAAATAAGTCCCAGCTGATTGATTGTCACAATCCTCTGTTATAAATAACATAACATCAAGCTTCAGTCATTTAGATTCAGCCTCTCAGTGAACAGCCACCAGCTATTACTTCAATCATACTGCTGTGTGCACAGAGACACAAAGGCCACATTAAGTGCTTTGGGTGCCTTAAAAAGCGCTATAAATGCAATGTGTTCTTGTTCTGTGCTTCAAGGCTTTTATCTTGTTGTTGGAGAATAAGCTTGGCTTTTCCTTTCGACTCTATGAATGGTGTGTTCATTGGAGCACCTTCAGACCTTAGATCTTTGAAGTACAGATGGTCAGCATTAAATGTATAGATGAACTGCGATTTGAATGGTTCACAGAGGTTTCTGCTTAGCGCCTGGTGCTCTAAAGCATCTCCAGACAATCTGTGCATGCCTTCCTCTGCCCCCTTCCTTCTCCAAAGATGCTCCTGCTGTGCTGAAAAAAAAAAAACTGTGGCCGCTTACTTCTGCTCGATGAGTACCTGACCCCATCTGTGTTCTCTTTGTCGTTTCTTTCTTTTCATGCTTCTTGCTTTAAATTAGGAGAAAGTACAACTTCAGGTCAGTAACACTTCTCCTTTCCTCTCACACTTCTCTCCCTCTCAGGCCTGCCCTGTCTGTCACAGTGAAGTAAGGGATGTCAGGGGAGACCGCGAGTGGCACCGCTGTTATGCACCACCCTGGTCTATACATGCTGAGATTGCTCAGCGTCTCAGTTCTTCTATTTCTCATGCCTAAATAGTAAAACAAAACAGACTTTTTTCAGCTTTTCCACTCACTGGATCATATGTTGCACTTTCAACTCCTTGTTGCACTCTTGTGGAGCATTAGGAATGCAGCTAGTCATCGTCTTGGGGTGGGGGGGATTATATTGTGTTTATGTAGCAATAATTACTAGTCAGTAGTCTACTTGTTAGCCGCTGTGGGTTTCAACTGTTCTCTGCACTGGGGTAGTGTGGTTTCTGAAGCTTCCCTAGTCCATTCTCTCATGCATAAGGTGAGACAGACAGTAAAATCTGTTGGACGACATTGCTGTAGTGACTATGCGTTTAGTCTTTAGTTTACCCTCTAGTGCAGTCTGTAGAAAATATTTTATTAAACTAAAATTTGAACCAGTCATCTGCAAGTTGTTTGGTATTAGCCAGGGCTACTGGAGATTGTTGTCAGGGTACTGGCATTTTGGTTTTGGAGATATTTTTTTATCAGATGGTATCATAGACATGGTCTATTGACTGTGTGTGTGTGTATGTGTTTTGAGTGTTGAGTGTTATAAATGGAAGGACTTGAAAAAGTATGTGAGCTATGTAGACCTGTCAAGGACTCTTCCCAAAGTATTTGGATCTTGTTTTCCTTGCTAGCCTTTTGGATCCAAATACAGGCATTTATATATATATATATATATGTGTGTGTGTGTGTGTGTTTACAGGGAAGGGGACTGGTGGCTGGCTCGGTCACTGACTACAGGAAAGAGCGGTTACATCCCCAGTAACTATGTGGCGCCCTCTGACTCCATCCAAGCAGAAGAGTAAGTCTCACCGTCCTGTCATGTGTCTGCCTCAGCCACAGGCTCCCAGCAAGCATGCGTGATCACAGCGACATAAGCCAGTGGGGCGTGGGGTTTCCACAGTACTCAGTCAGTGTTCTCTTTCCCTCTCTCCCTGGGCAGGTGGTTCTTCGGGAAGATCACGCGCCGGGACTCAGAACGGCTGCTGCTCAGCGTGCAGAACCGACAAGGGACATTCCTGGTCAGGGAGAGCGAAACCACCAAGGGTAGGCTGTCTGGGATGATGGGCTTTGCTCAAAACGAGTGTGGGAATAAAGGTAGCCACTGAAGTCATTTCAGGGAAACATTGGGGGCTGTTTTGAAGAAATTGTGAGGGATCTGAAGGCCTACTGGGATCATCCCAGTCGGAATCATCAGAAGGTCATCTGAAAATATTTTTCACTGGGTATTTCATAAGAAGAAAGGCTAATAGATTAGCATTTTGGGGTTATAGTGTTGAATGTGCCTGACATGTAATGATGCATTTAGGGGGTTGGAAACAAAACAACTCAGACTGAGTGAAAGGAAGCACCATTTGGAGACCCATAAAACACTATACAACATGACAGAATGTCTGTGTCGAAGTAAATACACAGTGACTTGCAAAAATATTCAATTGGGTATCACCTAGCACTAATTAAAGTAGAGTTCTCATTCTGGATCTAAAAATCATTCGATTTTAACTGTCATCAGCTAAGTTGGAAGGTAACAGAGCAGTAAATTAGGTTTTTAAAATGCCGATGTGAGGAAAACACTCAATTGGATCCGTAAAAACATAGTATTCAAGACACATAATAAGATATTTAATTGGAGGCCATCACAGTCCAGTCCATCACCATAGGAGTCACGATCTTAAGAAGTATCCATGGAACTCTCTACTGCAGGGTGGAAAAAAGAGGCCATTGTAGCCTGGCCAAGTCCTGAAAATCAGTTTGTTTGGATTTTTTTTTTTTTTAAGAATGGTGTTGGTCTGTGTCTCCTCTTGATCAATTGGTCCCTTTTGCTGCTCTCTCAGTTTACCACCAGGAGGCCTTGATTAGTGATGACGTATTCACAAATTTTGACTACAGGAATTGCTGTATGTGCTGGACTAAGGTAGGCAGGTGTGTTGTGGAAAGATAGCAAATGTTATAAGTTTGGAGTGAAATGCAAATATGCTTGAAATGGTGTTAGTAATAGTCCGGCAGCCAAAGACCAGAATCTTGGTAAACCTTGTCAGTTTTTTTCTTTGCTGTTTCCTGTTGGCTTGGGGTTACTCAATAAGAGTGGGGGGGGGGTAGCAAGTAAGTGCTACCAATACAGATAAAATACTAAGGAAGAACATTAGGACATATATGACCCTATATGACCATGACCTTGAGTACCTAATAGCTGATGTTCATTCTCACTATAGGACAGTATTAAAACCACTTTTGCTTTCTTACAGTTGATTCCACTGTTGCAAAGTGAAAGTAATTGTGGTGAATGATTACTTAATATTAATCTTAGACTGGCAAACTTCAGGAAAAACTCAGGAATCAAATTTATTCTGTTACAAGCAGAGAGGGTACAAAAAATGGTCTATGATGTAGCCTAGGCCTGGAAGGTCTGACAAACATTGCAGTTTAGTTACTTTTGAATGCTTTAAACAAAGGAAGAATTTGGCGCCAAAACAAGCCCACTTGGTTGGTTCTCCACCTTGGCATCAGACACACCTACTCACACCCACTTCACACCTATCTGAATAGCATGAGGAGAGATATCTTATATATCAGAAATATCACTTATAGAATGTTCCAAACATTCTCACAATCAAATCATTACAATCCTTGTACTGAGACTATCACAATGATACCAAACATTAATATATTTACATTTCATGACACATGGATACATTATATCAAGGTAACATCCTTTGTCCTGTGTACCTGATAGCCCTTGAACCACTACATTAGCATTTCATTGGGGGAGGGGAGGGTGTCTTTGTTTTATACCAAGAAGGGCCACATGGATAACGGAAACTAGTCTAGAAATTAAATTATTATTAATTTTAACCGTAAAATTATTGCTATCAAAAGCATGTTTGTTGCTAGTTCAGTTGTCGTTTACATATATAGGGAGGGTGATTGCATTTTTTTTACCAGATCGACTTCATAGGGGCCCCAATGTACAGAATTAATAGCCCTCTGCCAGCCAATCAGAAAATAGTATTTCTTCTCTCTTGGGGATAAGTTTTCAATTATATGTCTTGTATTTCTTTTTTAGTAGTCTTTTAAGTTGGTCTACCATGCTGTCATCATGATTAAGATCACCTTATATAAAGCACATACAATCATCCTTCATCTAACTATCTTATTTTGTGTAGCTGGATGCAAGGTCTAATGTGATTTGTTCAAGTTTTTAATTTTATACAAGAAATGTGCAAGTGATCAAACTTTTCCACTTTATCACCCCCTTAGAATATGTCCGAACAATAAAATATCGCACTAAAAGCAACTCGATGTAATTATTATGACCGCTGCGCAGCGAAGCGGCGGTCATATAGGTTTAGTCAGATTTTTTTTTTTTTTTTTTTTTTTTTTTTTTTTTTTTTTTTTTTTTTTTTTTGTTTTTCGCATGCCCAAATTTCCGTCAATGAGTCCCGGGACACTGAAAGACTGGGGTACACGAAACTTGGTGGGCATGTAACCCCACATGGATAGCATGGAACCATCGTTTTTCGTTTTGATCTGTAACCCCCCCGCTTGACTGGACCCCCCGAATGGAGGGTAGGGCAGACACAGTTTTCTGTGAATATCTCGAAAACCGTAGGGTTTAGGAGGACCATTTTTGTTTTGTATGTTGATCTCAAGGGGCCATGTCAACCCATTCCATAACCACTCATTTCATGTATAGCGCCACCTAGTTAAACACAAAAAGTAAAAATGAGGTGTTGTAATTGAAGGTATCTGTGACCTAACATAGTCAAAACTGCACGAAATTGGAAGTGTATGATCATTATGACACCCTCTGTATGCACGCCAAGTTTTGTGGAATTCTGTTCATGGGGGGCCACACAATAAATTAATTTGTTACTATACACCAACTGGCCTGTAGGTGGCCGGAGACAGTTTTCTGTGAATATCTCGAGAACCGTAGGGCCTAGGAGGTCCATCTTTTTTATGTATGTTGGTCTTAAGGGGGCATGTCAACCCATCCCATTACCACTTATTTCATGTATAGCGCCACCTAGTTAAAAATTAAAAAGCAAACAAATTGGTGTTTTCAGCACAATATCTCTGGCTCAAAGGTCAAAACTGCACGAAATTGAAAGTGTAGGATCATTATGACACCCTCCAAATGCATGCCAAGTTTTGAGTACTTTCGTTCATGGGGGGCCTTACAATAAAATAATTTATGTGTATATTTAGTGACGTACACCAACAAGGATTCCCGGGACACTGAAAGACCGGGGTACACGAAACTTGGTGGGCATGTACCCCCACATCGTTTTGATCTGTAGCCCCCCTGCTGGACTGGACCCCCCGAAAGGAGGGTAGGGCAGACACAGTTCTCTGTGAATATCTTGAGAACTGTAGGGCCTAGGATGACCATTTTTTTCCGTATGTTTGCCTCCAGGGGTCATGTTAACCCATTTCATGTGCACACATGTGCACAAACAGATACACACACACACACACATACATTCACAGTAATCATACGTATGACACATACTCACACAGTAGACATATGTACGCTTGCATGCACAGGCACATACGCAGGCACAAACACAAGCACGCACGCACACACACGCACACACACACACACACACACACACACACACACACACACACACACACATAACATAAACATAACACAAACAATCAAGAATTTCTCAGAATTATAAACAGGCAAGATGGAGGTGGGGTTGTATAAAATGAATTTTACATGTGAAATCTATGAACTAATCATGTTTTGGTACTTGTTGTCCAGTGAGAATTGAGTGTGGATAATGCAATTTAGTGAGACAGTTAGAATCATATAGGCCTTTCAGCGTGATTTCTTTTTGTGGAAAAAATGTGCTGGACTGGGCGGCGGTCATATTTTGTACCGCTCTGCGGTACATCTAGTTTTACTTATAATAACAGCCGAAATAACAGCTTCAACCTCATTTTGCCATTCTGAGTTAGAGTGAGGAGAAAAGCGTCTTGGACATTGCCGCACCCAGAATGCCTTAGCATGACCCTTTTTGTTGGTTTTAGACATATCGGGTACCCCCTTAGCGCTAAATGTTAGCTTGAATGCTAACATTCAAGCTTCCTATTCAAGATTCCTACTCCTACACTGCGTTACTTTAAGGATTATGCTGGAGTAAGAATGAACATCAGCTATTAGGTACTCAAGGTCATGGTCATATGGGTTAATATATCATAATGCTCTCCATTAGCGTTTTATCTATAGCATTATGACATTTCCAGTCCTGTAGCACCTGACCTACTTGACCGTTTAGGCTCTTGCATTAGTTACTTTTTTTTCAGCTTTCGGACATGAAGGAAAAAGAGAAAAGTTGGATCTGACTTTTAAATTGGCTACCTACAATGTAGCATACTATTGCAACAAAAAGTAAAATGGGTTTGCATTTTATGCTGTCCTTCCAAGACAGCCATACAATTGGTGTTTTTACAGAAAAATCACTATTCAGGTCAACTTTAAGAGCTTAAAGCTTTTAAATAAGAGCGGTTTTGAGATTGTAAGTGCTTCACATTTAAAATCACTTCAGAACAAAAATATGCTTTTTCCAGTTGCTGTAAAAAATGTATCTGGGTTTGTTTCAATCAGTAGGACATCACTGGTGGGTAGGACACTAATTCCAATGTTAAATTCAGAGCCGGACAGTAACGGAGTACATTTACTTAAGTACAGTACTTGAGTACAGTTTTGAGGGATCTGTACTTTACTCGAGTATCATTTTTGGGGAGTACTCATGACTTTACTCAAGTACATTTGAGAGGCAAATATTGTACTCTTTACTCCACTACATTTCTATTCATAACCGTGAGTACCCGTTACTTCTAAAAAAAAAAAAGGAAAAAAGAAAAATCTCGGAAACCCTCAATTTGTTGTTTCCCTCTTAAACGTGATTGGACTGTGCAGGCGCCACTGATTGGGACAGCCTATCAGCAATCACCTTCAGCTTTCCGCCAAAGTCAACTCCATGGTCAGATTTAGATAAGAGACGAAACCATGGACGAAACAATGGATGAAGACGCAGCAGGTCCATCCCGGGAATGTGCCAATCTGTGGCCCCATCTCACCAGACTATTTCAATTTTCTGAACAAGTTAATGATAGTTTTCGCTTCAAGTGTTTCAATTACAAAGTAGTATTTTGTATTTGAAATATGTATTTTAAATACATGTATTAGAAATACTGCCCATCCCTGGCAACATGGTAAAAAGATCAAAATGACTTGATTTTACTTTCAATTCCTTTTACATTCTCCAAGGTATTAACATGAACATTTTTCATAATTCCATGTAGGACGTTTCTGTACATAAATGTAAGCACTCTGGCAGTAGTAATGCAATATTTAGAAAATGTAGGCTACTCTTGTACTCTTGATACTCAAGTACTTTTAAAAACAAGTACTTCAGTACTTTTACTTAAGTAGACATCTGACTGTTGTACTTTTACTTGTACTTGAGTAAAATTTAGCAAAGGGTATCTGTACTTTTACTCAAGTAATGAAGCTGTTTACTCTGTCCGCCTCTGGTTAAATTAGAAATCTACAAGCAGAGAGTAAAGTATTGGCAAAAAATATGATTTCGTTGAGAGGAATATTTAAAAAAGTGGTACACATAAAATACTGGCATTTGGTGCAGTTTTCTATATGCCATGTCAATCTGTAGTTGAAAATGCATATCTCCGTAGCGAAATAAGATGCCAGGCTGAGAGGTTTCTGAATAGCTATCACACAGGAAACTCTAATTTAGTACATTTTATTGGAATTGATTTGCATTTGATATGAGTACTCATCTTGAAATTAGAGGTATTACCTTTTTTTTTTCATGATTTTGGCACATAGGGCTTTAAGGGTTAATATATGAAATTGCTGAAGGGATATCACAGGCACCCTCCTAAATCTGAAAGAGCAGCTACCCCTAGTCTACAAGATTGAGCAAAAAAAAAAAAAAACATTAACCATCAAAACCAGGTCTGACCCCATGACCAGACTATAAGTCCTTAGATTTAATGTTCCCAAAAGTCTCGGTCGGATCCCCTTACATATCCATTTAATATCTTGTATTTAAACCTTCCTTTGCCTTTAAATCTGCCTTTGACTTGTAGCAACATACCGTCTACTGTTGCAGCTGCATGCTTTGGTCAGTTATGACATGGGAGGCATTTTTCAATCATTCCACAGGAAGTAATTAAACCGCATCCAGCGAGAGATTACAGGCGGACAGAAGCTTAGGGGGGGCCTCCAGTTTTGGCACCCCATGTATGCTCACAGAAGGTGTGAAGTTCAGCAGAGGGCAGGGAAAAGGGGAGTGCGGGTTTATCTGGGAGAGTTAGTCTGAACGGTCGTGAGACCCCCAGTGAATATGAGTGTGGCTGAATCATCCACCAGAAGTAGGTCACAGCACGAGGGTGCTGGATTACCCCTCGGCTATAAATCCCTCTCTCACTCTCTCTGTCTCTCTTGCGCTTTATCTCACTTCTCTCTCTCTCTCCCCCTCCTTTTTCTCTCTCGACTTCTTTTTCTTCCTTTTTCTTTCATTCTTCCTCTTCTCGTCAGTATCGGTATGTAGGGGGAGGGCTTTCTCAGACGTTGCCAGCTGTAATGACGCAAAGAGAAGACTGATTCTCGCTGGAGGGAGTTTATTTTTGAGGTTGTACTGTAAAGACAGTGACTAGCTTCTGATTGAGAGTTGAGCTGTGATGAAGTTTTGTGGCCGGGGTTTTGGACTACTGCTTGGGATTCCTGCTGTTATTAAGCTGATTGAAATGTGTGCCTCTTAGGAAGATTTCCTCCAAAAGACTCTCTTAGTGATGTCTACATAGCGCAACAAAATCCTCACCAACTTGTCAAAACTGTCTGTTTTGTAAAGCCTGCAAGCACATGAAGCGGCTGAACTGTCCAAACACATTATCAAGTGTGTGTGCTTTTTGGCCTCGCAAGATGAGGAAAAAAAATGCCTCAATGGTGGAAAGCTGCAGGGGGCGTTCACTCCTGTGGTTAGATTTACAGGAGGCCCATTCACAAGAGGTCAATTGATTCCACTGTCAAAGGACCTCGCAACAGTGGTCATCTCTCTTTGAGATGCTTGGGCTTTGGCATTTTTCCAGGTGCACTCAGGACTGTCTCTCTCTGTCTGCCTCACTCTCTCTCTCTCTCTCTCTCTCTCTCTCTCTCTCTCTCTCTCTCTCTGTCTCTCTCTCTCTCTCTCTCTCTCTCTCTCTCTCCCTCTCTCCCTCTCTCTCGGGCACAGGGATGTCCCAGCTATTATAAACAGGCACACAGCAACTGGCAAATGCCATGGCCCATGGATAGAGCAAGAGAAACTTTGTCTGTCATTTGTTCAATCTGTCATTTGCTTCCCGACAGCTGGAATGTTGGCCTACGTAATCCTTAAGTCAAATACTAAACATTCCTTAAACTATGTGTGCACTTAAGGCCTCCATTGAATCAGTGAAAGAATAATGTATTGATTGTTTTGTAGCCATGTGTTTGATAAATCACTTTAATAGGTCCTGTTTCTCTTCCAACTGGTGCTTCCAATTGCTGCATTTGTTGTTGGGTTTGTATGGAGCTGCCAATGCAGCCTGTAGATGAGCGGCTGAGTGTGTGTGTGTGTGTGTGTGTGTGTGTGTGTGTACACCTCCAATACTGCCAGTGGAGTAAATTTGCCCCTTCCCTCCCTCCTTTTTTCCAGGGGCCTACTGCCTGTCTGTGATGGACTACGACAACACCAAAGGCCTGAATGTAAAACACTACAAGATCAGGAAGCTGGACAGTGGCGGCTTCTACATCACCTCGCGCACTCAGTTCACCAGCCTGCAACAGCTGGTGATGCACTATCGCAGTGAGTCTCTGCCCACTTCACTTAATCTCAAAGTGCAATGCTTCTGTTGGTCTCACATTATATTCAGAGCAAGAATACAGAAGTTTGTACATAATCTCCCAAGGGAACTATGTCATATTCATATAATTTTAAAGGATGCTTCATTTGCACCACCTCAGCATACCACAGTCTTCATATTTTAGTCACCTAGTTTTAAATAACTGCAGGCCATCTTCATTTCAAAGTCAAAGTCAAAGTCAGCTTTATTGTCAATTTCTTCACATGTTCCAGACATACAAAGAGATCGAAATTACGTTTCTCACTATCCCACGGTGAAGACAAGACATATTTTACCAATTTAGGTCCACAGACAAACATAACATTCAAGTAAACAAAAAAGTAAGTAAATAAGTAAATAAGAGGACACATATAATAATGAAAAAATAAGAGCAGCAAAATGTGGTTGAAATTGTGCATAGACAGTCAATAAAAATACTAGTGCAAAGTCAGGCCAATAAAAGGCTTGGGTAGTTCTGTTTGACCTAAGTAAGAAGAAAGTGGCATAGTGGTGCAAGTGGTGCATAGTGGTGCATAGTGGTGCATAGTGGTGCATAGTGGTGCATAGTGGTGCATAGTGGTGCATAGTGGTGCATAGTGGTGCATAGTGGTGCATAGTGGTGCAAGTGGTGCATAGTGGTGCATAGTGGTGCATAGTGGTGCATAGTGGTGCATAGTGGTGCATAGTGGTGTTTTTATTTGTAGTCCCCAACAACAAACAATGGGGTCTTCAAACATTATGTGCATGCTCTTAGTTAAGTATACAGATCTTAAAAACTTAAAAACCACCAAGCCAGTGAGGCAACTCAAGAAGGCCCACTCTTGTAGCCATACACTGGGCTGTAAAATATGAATTTAGCAGCATCTTTAGGTTTGATTGCTGTCTTTGCTAAATTAAGGTGATTAATGTTAACTGTGCAATGCAGACTAAGGCTCTTAGTCCATTTTGAACATGGTATATGCATAAAGCAACTGTGTATTTATTTGGTGAAAATCTCACACACAAATGTATCTCACAACACATTGTGTGTGAGATATTCACCAAATAAATACACAGTTGCTTTGCATTTGTATCTCACACACAAATGTATCTCACAATCCATGATGTATTTCAAATAATCCAAGCATAAACCACGGCTCTGAGTGGTGGTGCCAGCTCCTCTCACAAACCCAAATGCTTCCCCCACAGAGCACGCCGATGGTCTGTGCCACATCCTCACCGATGTGTGTCCGACGCTGAAGCCCCAGACACAGAGCCTGGCACGGGACGCCTGGGAGATCCCACGGCAGTCTCTTCGCCTCGACGTCAAACTCGGACAGGGCTGCTTTGGGGAAGTATGGATGGGTAAGTGCATATCTATGTGAAGTACATGCTGCACATTTTTACTTTCATTGCAAGTTAATAATGTGGTGTACAGATTCAGTAGTGCATAGTATAGTATTTTGGGCATTTTATGTGTGAGATGCAGATGAATGCTGACCTCATCAGACTATTTTAACCAACAGCAATCAATAACAACATTCTTGTTGACATGAATCAGTGATATAATTAGTACTTGTGCAAATTGGTCCTAATAAATCTATCAAATAATGCTTTTTTAACCCACATGGCTATTTATTTGTGCTGAGGTAGGTTCATTGGGATGTTATCCTTAGAATGATTAGAATAACTTGTTTTAAGGAACATCACAGTGGCAGACTAATTACATTTGCAAAACCATTTCATTAAAATGTGATTAGCATCCTGGGAAAATGGTAAAACTGAATGGCCTAAAACTGTTTGACTTCTATGAGTTCATGGTGTTTTGGACATGGTGTTTTGCAGACTATCACACCCACCCTTTACCCTATTAAATATGTCTTTCTGTTTACTGAGGTTTTCATGGTTTTATGTGTAAACAAATGGCCTTGCATATATTCATGATTAACGGTTGCAGCCTTTACTGAGTATTGCGGTTGCAGCCTTTACATGAGGATTCAAATGTCAGTTAATGGATTTAATGCCTCTAACTGTGACCCCTGGATTTAACCTTTGACCCCAGGCACATGGAATGGCACGACACGGGTAGCCATAAAGACGCTGAAGCCGGGGACCATGTCGCCTGAGGCGTTCCTAGAGGAGGCGCAAGTCATGAAGAAGCTGCGCCACGAGAAGCTGGTGATGCTCTATGCTGTGGTGTCTGAAGAGCCCATCTACATTGTCACCGAGTACATGAGCCAAGGTCTGGGAAATACAAATATGTTAATTTTTATGGTTCTTAGCAGATGCTTTTGTCCAGTTACTTACAAAGACATCATTAAACACTACAGCACATTAATGTTAAAAAGTTTATAGTAAAGTAAAGTGTAAATAATAATAATAATAATAATTTAAAAAAAAAACAATCATTAATAGGCTAAATAGAATTAACTGAATCATTCTATCAAATATCATTCACTAAACATGTTTTAGTGAAGCAATATTTCATTTTATTCATAAACTAGTTTCCCTCTTTATTTGGCTTTTCTTTTTCTATCTGCTGTCCTTGTCTATTGTGGTCCAATTCTCTGTCCTCTTCCCCTCCTCAGGGAGCCTCTTAGACTTCCTCAAAGGTGATGCAGGGAAGCTCTTGCGTTTGCCACAACTGGTGGACATGGCTGCACAGGTATGTGCGATTTTGCGCAGTAATGTTGCTTATTGTCATTAGAAGCTAGAAAGGCTGACCTGTCACCTGGCAGACTCATTTTTGTTCACCCCACACCTTTGTCTACTTTGGGTAGATTGCTGCTGGAATGGCCTATGTGGAGAGAATGAACTATGTGCACAGAGACCTCAGAGCTGCCAATATCCTGGTTGGTGACAGCCTGGTGTGTAAGGTAGCGGACTTTGGCCTTGCCCGTCTGATTGAAGACAATGAGTACACAGCCAGACAAGGTGAGGAATCCCAGTGTGTTAATTGTGCGAATATAAACAAACCTGCCATTCTTAGGTTAATGCTAAGCTAACACAACATACTTGTAACTATACACAAGGCCTGGACTGTGATTTTTAAGAATTGTTTTGAATATTAGGTGCCAAGTTTCCCATTAAGTGGACAGCACCAGAGGCAGCACTTTATGGACGCTTTACCATCAAGTCAGATGTGTGGTCGTTTGGCATACTTCTCACTGAACTAGCCACCAAAGGCAGAGTTCCATATCCAGGTACCACTGTCTATGTCTAACTTAAATCTGCTGCATCATGTAATATCCGTCTTTGTATCTAAACATACAAAGACCTAGAATGTTTTACGTGGTGTGAAGCAGTGTGGTTACTGAACAGGAACTGTCCGGTCTGTGCTCTCTCTTCAGGCATGGTGAACCGGGAGGTTCTGGACCAAGTGGAGCGGGGCTACAGGATGCCCTGTCCCCTCGACTGCCCGAGCTCCCTGCACGAGCTGATGCTTAACTGCTGGCGACGGGAGCCAGAGGAGAGGCCCACTTTCGAGTACTTGCAAGGCTTCTTGGAGGACTACTTCACCTCCACTGAACCTCAGTATCAACCAGGGGACAACCTTTAGGGTTTCCCGCAGGCTTGAGTGTGTGTGTGTGTGTGTTTGTACATGTGCGTGCACACACAGGACGCAGGCGGGAGGCACTTCCAGTTAGGGAAAGCGTGTGTGTTTGTGTGTGTGTGAGAGAGAGAGAGAGAGAGAGAGAGAGAGAGAGAGAGAGAGAGAGAGAGAGAGAGAATGAGTGGATTTGGCAGATAAACCTGAAGAAAAAAAATCACGCCTGTAGTCTTGATGGATTGGGAATCAGAGTTGGTTTAGGAGGAGAGGGAATTGGCTTACATATCCCCCTCTATCATCCACAGTTGTGGTGGTAGAACTGTAATCCACCTCAGACAGAGCACCTGGATGTGCCAAAAGACTGATGATTACTGATCTGGCCCCTCTCCCCTTGCCAGTATCTACAGGGCCCTTTGCATAAGCAGCCAGCAATCTGACTCAAACTGAGAGTGATGTTATTTGTTTATTTATCTTTTTTTTTCTCCTGACATTGGAAATGGAATGGACCTAAAGTGTGGGGCTTCTTTCTTATTGACTTTGATGTAGCCGCTGCTACTTCTTGTCTCTCTTTTCATTTCTCTCTCTCTCCTTCGCCAATGCCCGCCCGCTGTGCTGTGAGCTACTTGCTTTCATGGCAAACATGCAGGGCAGATGGTCCTCTGATGAGAAGTGTCACTACAGGTTCTGTGCCATACCCAAATAGTAGCTGGCTGTAGGCCAGATTCGGCTCATAATCCAGGAACAGGTTCAGGGCCAGTCCGTCTGCCTGTTCTCTGGGTACTGATCTCCCACTTCTCACATCCCATCTACAGGGTGTGGCCTGTCCTCTTTTCAAAATTTTTGTAGGATGTATTTTGTACTTTTCCGAAACTTGAAGCACCGACTTAGGGGTGTTTAGTGCTGCCATGCATTGTCGTTGTATTGTGTTTCTGATGCCTGAACCCTAAATAGGAACAGAGAGAGACATGCAATTTAGTGTTCAGAAGGAAAAGTTGATGGATTCATTTGAAGTGGTCTATGGGGAAAGTAAAAATATTGTTGATATTGTAAATGGGATGGACAGAATATGTAAAAGTATGTGTCAAATGGATCATGTGCCCCAAACAAGCATTTATGTTTTGTTTTTTGTCTTGTTTTATTTCATTTTGTTTGTTTTGGAATTTCCCTATGTTTGTTTTCAACTCCCCTCTCCTAGCAGTGGGACACTCAGCAGTTACCTCACGGTCACTGGGAGAAAAATGGCCACACTGCCAAAGGTTGTTCACTGCCTTGCTCTTCGCCTTCACTGCCCACTCACCTGTCCAGAGTCTTACATAAAACAAAACACAAGCCAGTCTTCTCTGAGAGTAGTGTTATTTGAAGACTCATATTTTTTAGACGACAGTATCATTAATTAGTGCCCTTGGCAACAAGTACATAAGAACAAAAAACAGGCATGAAGAGTCAAATAAACAAGATGTTAATAATGATTTGTTTCTTTTCTAAAGCCTGTGAGGTGTTCTCTACATTACTCCTTGTTCAGTGTGGTGCCTCTTCTTTTTTCATTTGTCTATTGTATGTTTTGCATCTGCCTTTCTACAGCCTGTATCAGCTGGTGTTAAAATCTGATTGGACAAATTGACACTTTGTGCATTACATCTGTAATGGCAGCTCTGCATGGGACACAAGATAGCAGCCTGGTAGAGCAGAGTCCTTTATGGTCAAGTAATGGATCTCCACCTCCAAAATTCAGACATAAATTGAAATAAAACTACTGTCAATAACTACTTCATTCTAGTGTGTCAGTGAAAGCCATTTGTATTTTATACTCCTGTCTGCATATATAATCTTGTGCTTACATGTACCTTCAGAATTTGTCTGCCCGTATCATAGAAAACATTACAACCATATCTGAACCTGACCAGTGTCCATAGACCTGTCTCACCATGAACCCAAACTGGCCCTTGTTTGACTCTGCACTCTATCTGCTGCTGGGTTCTGTACAGGAAACAGTACTGGTGCAGTCCAGTATTTCATGATGTAAGAAGTGCATTCTGGGATGTTCTAGCGTGTGTTGTGATTTTTACTGTATTGTGCCTGATGTTGTCAGGTTCTGTCCACTTCCAACCTGACATAATGGACAGCATGAGCTGATGTTCTTGAGACAATATCCTTTTGCTTTCCCTGACAAAAATGTAGGTTTAAACCGTGTGTGAGAGTGAGAGAGAGAGAGTGCGTGAGATGTTGGATGAATTTTTCTGATTTGATTTTTACTGTTCTGCATGTTTTGTTTTTTCACACCTTATGATTTTGTTTTTGTTGTTTTTTTTATCATGTGAAATATACATTTGTTATGCTGTATCTAGTGAAGACCAGTTTGTACTTCCCTGCTTTGGTATCTTTGGACAGGAAGCAAAATTAGGACATGCGACTGCTTCTGCTGGCTTTGTGTCCTTTTGACAAAATATGGCACTAGTCTACTGTGAGTTCTGAAAGCCAAACGAGTGATCTTTAACATCTGTTCATGGTACCAAATCTATTGCCTTCTTTATGAAATAACTTGTGCCTGCTATTCCATTAAAGGTACAGGGTTGAAGGATAGAAATACCCTTGGGCCCATTTATCTGTGAACGTTCACTTCTCAATCCATCTTGTAGATGGTTGCCATGCTCACCAGCTCAACAGTGTAAAGAGATCTGGCCTTGTACATTCTTGAGAAACAGAGTACAATGATTTAGATCATATCATTGATGCAGACATGCTAATATAAAAAATAATTAAATTTCACACTAAAAATAGCCAGATAAGAAATAGTGCCAAATGCGTATCATATCATAACTGACCCTTGAATGGTCAACAATATTTTTTCAACATGGTGCGTCTTGTGGCAAAGGATATACCAAAATTATTTTCCCCCTCCTTTTAACAATTCTGCAGTAGCTGTCTCCATAGAAAAGCTGATTCCAGTCGCACACAGATATCTCGTTTGTGCCTTTTTCAGATGACTTGACTCAAAAGAATATCTGGATTTAATACATTGTATTTTGTGTTGCATGAAAATTGACAGCAGGAAAATTACTGATTGGTTTGGTGATTAAAGGGATTTTCTGCATGGATAAAGTAATGCTTTTATACAATCAGGAAGATTAAAATGCCTTCAAATTATATGTATGAACTGTGTATGTCTGCCTCAATGTGTATATATTAGACAGGAGTGTGTATGTACTGTATTATTTTTATATGTCTGTGTCTAACTTGTGTTACATATAAGCTGCTATCATTTATTCTCTGGAGACAGCTTCTTAAATCACAAATTGGTTGTGAAGGACATTCAAAATCGGAAAAAAAAAGATGAATTAGTGGCTAACATAAGATGCTAAATGAGACATCCTCCATTTTAGCCTGATGTTTGGAGCGTGTGGCTACTTTTTTTTATGTAGTTTGAGGTTTAATTGAATTTTAGTAGCCTACATTTCTGTGTTTTCACATACATTACTATAGAAAATGCATTGATGATACAATACCACATTTGTTGTTGAACAACAGAAATTGAGAATCTGTCCATTTCCTGTTGGCTATACACTTCAACAATTGGTTAATTCTCTTGCAGTGTTGCAATGGCAACGATAGCAATAAAATAACATGCCTGTAAGTGCAAAAATAAGATTCTTCCATAGCTGTTCCAAAAAGCTTGCAGGAGATATGGAAGCCTGCTGAAATGAGATGTTGGTCTTCAAACACATTTTGGCATTCTTTTTCCTCTGTACATAAATGTAGTCACTTTTGATCCTCTATAACTTTTTTTCTGTAAAAAAAAAAAAAAAAACCCTTGTAGATTTTCTTACCAACAATTATAGCGGTGTGGAATTAGTCTTTCTTCTCCTAAGAACCTGATGAAATTGTAATTGTTGATGCTTAAAACTGACCAGGAGGGAAGGACTTCCCACATAGTTGAAACCAAGACAATTTGTTTTTGTTTCAGCTGAGAAAACATGTTTATTAAATTGGTCTTGTCAGTTCAGAAAATTAACTGACCAAGAAGAGATTAAATCTGTTTTTTTTTTTTTTGTCCATGTAGTGCTGCAGTAACAGCTTAGTTACAGGACCTGTATTATGTTTTAGATTTTTGTTTATTTGTTGTTTTGTACAGTTCAACAATCCAACTTCAATATTTTTTTCTAAACCTATGCAGTTTCTGGTCTGCTGTTTCTGTTTTCTGTAGCCCTTCTGAGGGGACAAACAAATCAGAGAAGAATGACGATTTTGTAACAATCTTTTTGTGCACCCAGGTTGGTTTGAATCATTGTGGAGCTCTGTTATCTGTAAATGTGCAATAAATTATATTTCAAGAGTGTTCTCTTTAATACAACATTTTGTGCTCGTGTTTTGGTGGCATCAGCATCCTGCTCTGTTTCCCAGTTTGGTAGGCCCACTGACAGCTTTGGCAGACAGTATTGGCAGACTTTAAAATATATATATTTTGGAAAGGCATTTTTGCATTTATTATTATTATTTGTATTTTTTTTACCAAGAAAACATGTATATAAAACATAACGTATAAATCAATGGACACTTGCAGGACCAGCTCTAATAACAGATGCAGCTTGAGTTACCTTATTCTTCTGTGTTGTAACATTGAAGGGACATTGATGCAGAGGACTCTGGGCCAGTGGATGTGCATATTGTTGATCAGCTGTTCGCTTTGTCAGTTTAGTGCTGGCTTTGTTGTATTTGTTTGCCCCTGACAGATCAGACACACGCAAATGATAGGCTATACTTAACCATCTGCCACCACATGAGGGCAGTAACAGGGCACTTTTTTGCTATTTCATTTGCACATTGTTTTTAATATGATTCATGTAGGTCCTGATCCTGACCATAATATGTAGCCTAGGCTAAACTTGACACCAAATAGGATACAAGATACTGTGTCGTAAAAGCATTGTCATACTGAATGTGTTGTTGTTTAGGCCATCATACCCTCCTCAAAGAGCTCACCTCACAGGAATGGTGTAGGAGCAGAGGCTTGGGCAAAAACATGATAGGCTATGTCCTGTCAGATGAGCCAAACCTTAGGCCTAGGGGCGGCTACCTACCACAGTTAAAGCTCTACACCCTAATCAGAATCAGACTTTGTCCTCTCACTTTCAATTAGCCTACCTTTGTAGGGTACAGGGCAGGCCTAGGCTACTGCAGCTCATTCCTGTCCTTTAACTCTTTTTTATATGTATTTCCATGACATTTTACAATCGCTAATCCGGCAAGGACGTGTAGGCCTAGGCTACTTCTTTGAAAATGAGTGAACAACTGCATAAAACTATTTACAATATTGCTACACTGAAATGATTTGGTAAGAACGCACCAATTAAAGTTTAATTTCACTGCTAGGCCTAGTTGCGCGCCTCTGCTGGAAGTCAATGAACCTTTTCCACTAAATTCAGAAGGGTCTGGTGTCATCGAGGCTACAGTTACCCATGACTGCTTACGAAAAGTTCGTTTGCAGAAGCTGCATTTCAGTAGGCTACGCCTACTACTTGTTCAATTGAGCCTTGCAATCACTGGATGTACGTGCGCGCCCCCGCTCTACAGCGACAAGATGGCGGGTGCCGCCGGATCAGGTTAACGAATATCAATTTTTCTTTAAATATTGTTGTGTCCGTAGAATCATATTGCATTCGAACTGATTGGACATCATTTCGTCTAGTTGTTGGTGCATTGATATAAGAAGCACATGTATTTGTCCAGAAAAGCCCGGAATATATCCCAGTCGTTTCACAATGTGGGTGGGTTGCTTGCCTCCGAACTTGCCTTGCTGCTGCCGGGTGTCTTGCGGCACCAACAAGCTGTTGGCGGTGTGCAAGTGAAACGCTCGCAGCTGGGCGTTAACATGTGTTGCTATTTGCAGGTGGTTTGTTTGATATAACGTTGACGTGATATTGTGTTATTTATGGTTAAAATACTGTTGTTCAGATTGTGGTCATCCTTATATGTACTGGAAAGCTAGCTAGCAGCTAAATAGTTAGCTTATTCAACTGCAGCGTCATGACAGACCGACACAACCTGCAGAGCGAGTTGCTTAGAAATGCATTAATTCTCAAATGCGTGTCTTGCACTCAATGAAAATGACTGTTACAAAATAATCAATGCGTTCCATTAAGTTATAATAATCGGTCTGGTGTTCGAATGAGCCGCACTGTGCGGTGTCGAATGTAGTTCTGTGTACTTCATGGGAATCCAAGGTTTTGTAGTTAATTTGAATCGGTAATTTATATGAAATTATTTTAAATTGAATTGAATACGTCTTGTCAGTTCGCTTTTCGGCACTGATTAGTCTGGGATCAGCTTTTTAGTGTTGTGCATTCCTCTGGAGGGGATAATGTGAACGATTTGAGTTAAATGTTAGTTCATGGACCAGGACATGCAAATGAGAATCTTGCACGTTTGTATTGCTTTGTTTCGTTTAATTGCT
The DNA here is from genome assembly GCF_017589495.1 of Alosa alosa. Classification (NCBI taxonomy): domain Eukaryota; kingdom Metazoa; phylum Chordata; class Actinopteri; order Clupeiformes; family Clupeidae; genus Alosa; species Alosa alosa. Next base: position 16,808,915 of record NC_063198.1, on the reverse strand, counting down.
GAATAGAGACCTGCTGTTCATTGTAATGCATGGCTGTAGTCTGTGAACTGAGGAGTCACATGGACAGGCAAAACACCTCGAGTCAGGTGGCAGAAACAAGGAACTGAAGGAAGACTCAGCAGTTTTCAGTCTCTGTAATATAACCTGTAAACGAACAAAAAATGTTTCATATGTTAAATGAATTTATAATCTCTTGCTGTATCGCTAGGCCAAATCCTCTTTCATCTGAAAAGAGAGAAAAGAGGCCAAACAGTACACCCTGACTGCAGTATTCTTATCGGTATGCCCTGTGTTCCATTTTGGATATGCCTGGATTCCAAATCCTCTTTCATCTGAAAAGAGAGAAAAGAGGCCAAACAGTACACCCTGACTGCAGTATTCTTATCGGTATGCCCTGTGTTCCATTTTGGATATGCCTGGATTCTCTCCAGGAGGTTCCCCCTCCCCTCTGCAGAGATGTCCAGTTCACAGTTGAACAATTTAAGTGTCTATGTTCTCCCCAGGCATCAAAGTTCCACGAAACTTTCGGCTTCTTGAGGAGCTGGAGGAGGGCCAGAAGGGTATTGGTGATGGGACTGTCAGTTGGGGTCTGGAGGACGACGAGGACATGACGCTCACACGCTGGAATGGAACCATTATAGGCCCCCCCAGGGTAAGGCAGGCCCTCACTAAACTCACTCTCAGTCGCTCATGTTAGTCACATCTCTGGATCAGAGTGGTGAGCCATCACTTGACCCATGGCAGTGTGGTCTGCATTTACTTTAGCGTTGGTGTTCATTAAACTGTTCTTTCTCTGCCTTTCCTAGACAATTTATGAGAACAGGATTTACAGTCTGAAAGTGGAATGTGGACCGAGATACCCGGAGATACCCCCGTTTGTCCGATTCCTAACCAAGATAAATCTGAATGGCGTGCACAACTCCAATGGAGTGGTGAGTTCTCCTTATGTTGTAAATTCCAGTGATTGTGGGTTTGTTAACTAGGCCTACCCATCACATAACCTTTTTGTCATTAGTAATCTCTTACTAGACCCTCTTAATTCACCCTTTTAAGAACCCACTCGGCATACTAACTAATCTGAATTGTGCATTGGATCATCTCAGCCCTCGATGGTCTTCCTACAGTGTGCATACTTGTTTATGTTGTTTGCTATATTGGCTGCACTGTAGGAATTAGTCACTCTTCCCTCCTTGAGCAACTCTGAAAAATGGCCAGCGATAGACTGTGGCTTTCACAGAGAGTATAGAGGTCCTTTTGTCTATGGTTGGTTGTTTTGCATGTCAGTCAAAGAGGTCCTTCTTGTCAACGCAGACAGCTCCTCCTGAATAACTTAATTTACATAGTGCACCAGAACATTTACTGAAGTGTGTGTATAGAGAGAGATTTTAGATAGATATACTGTATATGGCTACTCTTTAGGGTGCTTCTTTTGATAAGAACAAATTGGGATTGCTGTCTTTCTTAAGAGCATCCTTGGTTTGTGTTGAAATTCAGCTTTTAGATTCTTTTTTTGTCCTGACTCGGGTAGGTTGACATACGTGCGGTGTCCTCGCTGTCCAAGTGGCAGAACTCGTACAGCATCCGCGTGGTTCTGCAGGAGCTGCGGAGACTGATGATGTGCAAGGAAAACATGAAGCTGCCGCAGCCCCCCGAGGGACAACTCTACAGCAACTGACCCCTCGTCCCCTGCCCCCTGCTCTTCGTCCAGACCCCCTAATCTACAGGCACCTTCCTTCCATACTGTTCAGCTCACTTCTACAACACATACACACATACGCACACACACTCGCACACAAAAACATATTGCATGACCCCACTCATGCACACAGACACATGACGTCCCACCGGCATATGTATGCACAGACTCTTCCAATTTTTTGCAAGACTCTTGAAAAATTAAAACAGATCCATCCTCAATACCCTTGCCCTGCTTCCATGCTATGCCCACTTCCTTTTTGCTGCAGCAGCCACTGAGCGCTACCCCCAGCAGGAGACTTCACTGGACAGAAGAGATGGATGCACAGGCGGGCAACACCCCCCCCATGCAGACCAGACATTATAATACGGAAAAAAAAGAAAAGCAAATACTGTACATCTTACTATTTTCTTTTTTCTTTTTTTTAATCTTTATTTGTTATACATGCAGATTGTGAAAATAACATAAATGGTCTTATTAAGTGTGCTTGTGTGTGCTGTGTTCTTTGTAGTGGTGAAGGTGGTTTCAGATGAGCAGGCAGCCTCAGCAGAAAGTTAATGACATTTTTATTCACTGTCAAAGATCCAGCTGACCCATTTAGGTCTCTTGAAAAGTCATCAGAATTTGGTCAGAGCCCTGCAGTTCATGTGCCTCGATCACTTCTGAATGCGGACATTTTACTTAGAGACCTGTGCTTTTCAGACTATTCTTAGCCTAATCTGGCTCCTCATATAGAACCTGAGATCAGGATCAGAGGTCAGCTGTTCCACAGCTGAAGTTACACACAGTTTAGTGTACCGAGATCACTGTTGGTCACTACTAATACCGTCTGACATAATAATCCTATGTCCTACAGAAAAGACATTACATTCATACATTTTGCTTTTGGTGATTTTTTTAGATGGACATTTTGGACGTTTTTATAAGTTGTCTATACCTGAACAAGACAGACCATAGTGTTGTAGAGGAAAATCCATATACGTAAATACAGTGATGAATTATTTATGTGTATGATTTATGAGATCTTTATCGCATAGGAAACATCCAAGGTTTAGGTTATGGCCACCTTACACCAAACAACTTTGACAAGATTTGGGAAAGACTCTTGAAGGATTGTAGTCTTTTAACTAATGCCCCCCATTCAAGCTTTACTGAAAAGACTCCAATCTTTCAATAATCTTTCCCAAATCTTGTCAAAGTTGTTTGGTGTAAGGTGGCCATTAGTTAAAATTCAAATAAAAGGGCATTCTCCTTTGTATAATATAGAACTATTCTACAGGAGACACAATTGAAATGCTTCATTTATTACAGTGCATGTATGTGTATCTGCTTTTCAATATGACCTAGAGATAGCATGTTTCAATGCTGGGAGACTTGAATTTGAATTCGGCTACAGGGATGAGATGGTACACGGACCAGTTTTCCCATGTGAGACCTCTGTCACTGTCTTGACTGTCCATGCAGTGGCTGGCATGCACATTTTAAATAAATCCAGTCCAGTGATTGCACTGTCTCCTTGATTATATGTGAACAAAATTATGAGAAACTTTGATGCAGCAATATGGATGATTAAACCTTTAGGCATGGATTGGAAGTACAGACTGGCTGTCCCCCCTGTGGAGAAAAATAGAATGGCAGCTTCTGCTGATACAGGCCAGTAATTGCATATACAGTCATGGGCTCAAATGGACCTCCAACCCTTTGCCTGTGCAAGAATGTCTGGAAGGACCTATTGGTGAAGTTGACATTTGACCTCCTCAAGGAGGTAAAACACATTTAGCACATTTGTTTGTAAACATATGGAGTGTAATTTGTGTGACAATTAATGCAGCCAATAATATAAAAGAGTCTGCTAAATGAATAAATGTAAATCTAGTGTAGCAATATGAACACCGTTCACACAATAGGGGGAGTCCCTGTAGTATTGGATTTGGATGCGTAGATCATGCAGTAATTGAGTATATCAGCTTATGAACGTCATAACGTTCATGTGTGGGCAGCCGTGGCCTACTAGTTAGCACTTCGGACCTGTAACTGGAGGGTTGCCGGTTCGAACCCCGACCAGTAGGCAAGGCTGAAGAGCAAGGCACCTAACCCCTCACTGCTCCCCAAGCGCCGCTGTTGATGCAGGCAGCTCACTGCGCCGGGATTAGTGTGTGCTTCACCTCACTGTGTGTACACTGTGTGCTGTGTGTGTTTCACTAATTCACGGATTGGGATAAATGCAGAGACCAAATTTCCCTCACGGGATCAAAAGAGTATATACTTATACTTATATAACCCAATAACTTGTGGATAACAGGTAGATGCCTGTCTGCTGACTGAAATGTTATACACACCATACTCTCAGAAATAAACTGTGTCCTTTTCAATCATAATGAGTTGAATCATGTTGACGATCATTGTAGCTGAACATTTTTGAAAGAGGTTACACTTAGTACCTTTGGCCTCCATTTATCTATGTGGCAACATTGCTCCCTACTTCATCACTGAGTAAAGCACATTGACAGATTGAATAGTAAGATTGCCAAATATATCAAATGTTTTTTGATCGCTTTGATGCATTTCTCAAATCAACATGGGCACAACAGTGAGTGTATTTCCTGAAACAGTTTGAACAAACTACACTAAATTACCTAAGACTTAGCTTAGTTTATGTCTCAAAAGCAAGGATTTGAGCCAATCTCAAAAGCCATTATAAGGACAAGTTCTTGCACCTTCCTTATACGAACAGGATCATCAAAATGCTTAGCCATGCTATCAATATAACTGTTTACTCAGCAACCATTTTCTTATGTAATGTTCGTACTGTAGTTTGTTGCCAGATCTGGCATGTCATTCATTGTCGAGCAGTAAAAAATACCTTTTTTGCAGAACAGCAATCCTTTCCGAAAAAGTGAAACAGTCGAAAATATACTTGACAGATTACAACTTTTGCATGTAATGACTCAAGCAATGAACTAATGCCTAATTTTTTTGGAGGTAGGACTAGAGAACCTGTATACATTCTGACTGTCATGACTGATATGACATATGATAGCAATTGATGATGTAAAAAACAGGCGACAATTGTGCACAAAATTGCATATGTGACAGAATTTGCTGTTCGATGTACTGAGAAATTCCTTTTATGATATGCACAAGTGACTGTGACTAGTTTAGAAAATTTTAATTCTAATTCACCAAAGTGACTGAGAAAAACTGTAGAACATACCTGGAGGGACTGGAGGGACAAAAGGGACACGGTGGGAATCTTATTGAGTTGGGAATGTTGCCTTCCCGATGCAGTGTTTCAAGTCAAAAGTAAGAGCACAAAATTTAGTGTGAGAGAATACAAAAGTATTGCAAGAGGACGCAAGATGCAAAAGGAGCTCTAACATTTCCTTCTCTAAAACATAATTCCTACCATGGCCCTTTGGGGGCTCCGTAGTACAATACTTGAGGCACAATGGGATTTAATTTGGGAGACAGAAAATGATACATCAATGAATATCCCAGAAATCAGGCATAAGGACTACAAGCATGTCGTTTGTAAACAGTCCCACAAACAATGAATTCTGCCGCATTTTTAATTACATATTTGTCTATAACAAAAATGGCCAAAAAATATCAGCAACCTTTTCACAGAGATAGATAAAGATAATTATTAATATTGCTGCCACCAACACTCAAAGATTTTTATTGCACAGGGTTGGAATGTTCACCAGAATACCCTGTGCAGTGGTGGTGTATTATTTGGTCTGATCTAGAATTTGGGTGAAGTGTTTCAAGGTAGATAATGGAGCTATTTTGACAACAGACACTGCGCCAAATTTTCCCACATGCCTGGAGGAGGGCGTAATTACACTGTACTTCCGGAGACATTTCAGAACCTTTCCCCCAACAACAGGAAGACTTCTGACACGCAACCATTCTTCTTCTACACCCCTCTATCGGTGCTCTCACCCAGCCAGGTGATTGGTTCCTGTGGCCCAGATTAGCACGTCTTCCTCCCTTAACCCCCAGGAGAGCCCCTTACTCCTGATCCAGACCTTCAGGACCTCACTACTGCAGTACAATACACCTCCGACCGGTCTTAGACAAATACACCCCCACAATCAGGGCTTGTTGTTGGCATGGCTTGTTGCTCACTGGAAATGAGTTGCTCATACTCTTCATTTGTGAAGTTTTCTGAATGAAAATGAGTGACTTCATAAAATCCTGTATGCAGTGACGGTATTTTCTCATTTAAGATTGAGATGTTGTAACCCTGTAAGTCAGGCCTAATGTGTTATTGTGTGCTCTCTCCCTGATGCAACGTTATTACAGACGCCTCAGAAATAAACCAAGCAACAAAAAATATTATTTTATATTTTAACAAAAAATATTATACCCCAAAACAGAAAAAGTTGGGACATTGTGTAAAATGTAAAATATAAACAGAATGTAATAATCTGCAAATCTCTTAAACTCATATTTAGTTGCAAAAAGGACACAGACAACATGTCAAATGTTGAAAATGACAAATTTGACTATTTCATGGAAAGTATATGTTAATTTTGAATTTGATACCAGCAACATGTTTTAAAAAAGGTTGGGACAGGCATAAAAAAGTTGTGTAATGATAAAGAAAACAAAAGGAGAAATGTTCGATAACTAATTAGGGTAACATGATTGGGTATTGGGAAGATGTAGGGGTATTAGTCACTCTGTGTAAACCTGTGTGCACAAATGATGAAACAGTGTAATGCTTCTTAACATGAAATTGTGAAGTATTTGGGGAGCTTCTCATCTACAGGACATAATATTATTGAAACATTCAGAGAATCCAGAGAAATCTTTGTAAACAAGGAAAAGAGCTGAAAAACAAATTGGCCATGGTATTTTGGACCTCAGATGGCACTGCATCAAAACCAGACCTGTTTCCAGACCTGTCATTGTATGGACTCAGGAAAACCTCTGATAACCATTGTCTATGTGCACAGTTTGATACTCAATTCAAAACTGCAGCCAAAATTGTAACAGACAAAATTGTATTGAGACTTGATACAGAAATATCTGGGCCTGAGCTTGTTTAAAATGGACTGAGGTAACATGGAAAAAGGTCCTGTGGTTAGACCAATCAAAATTCGCCATGCTTTTTGGAATCATGGACTCATCTGGGCTAAAGAGGAGAGGACCTGAAGTATCCAACCTTTACAACTTGTTTCAGTGCTCAGTTCCAAACCCAACATGATGGTGTTGGAGGTGCATTAGTGCCTACAACATGGGCATATTGCTCATTTGGCAAAGTACAATCAATTCTGAATAATGTACATATTTTGAGCAACATATACTACCATCCAGCCAATGTCTATTCCAGGGCAGACCTTGAATATTTTAGGAACCAATGCCAAAATGAATTCTGCACATATTTAAATAGTATTCCTCCATAGGAAGAGTCCAGGTGCTAAAATGGCCTGTCTGCAGTCCAGATTTGGTTAGAATTAGGTGCATAATGGAATGAAAAACATGACTAAGAATACCCCATACTGTTGAGCAACTGAAATCCTGTATCGAGGAGTAATGGGACAACATTTCATTCTCAAAACTCTAGCAAATGGTCTCCTCAGTTCCTAAATTTACAGATTTTTGTTAAATGAAGAGGTGAAGCAGCACAGTGCTAAATATGCACCCAACTGTTTTTGAAACATGTTGCTGGCATCAAATTCAAAATTAACATATATTTTCCAATAGTCCAATTTCAACATTTGAAATGTTGCCTATGTCTTTTTGTGGCTAAATATTTAAGGGACTTGTATATCACATTCTTTTTTTATTTGCATTTTACACAATGTCCCAACTTTTCCTGTTTTGGGGTTGTATTATATTTTTTGTAGCTGCTGGACTGAAACCTCCAAATGAGCTCAGGACCTAGTGAAACCAATATAAAAAGTGTGTGTGTGTGTGTGTGTGTGTGTGTGTGTGTGTGTGTGTGTGTGTGTGCGCGCGGGCATGCTTGTGCATGCTTGGTTTGTTTTTGTTGGAGTTTTATTGGAGGCTGCAGGTCAGGTCAGCATTGTTGGTGCAGCTGAGCCCTTACAGAGAGTTTAGATGTGGCAGGGGGGTGTTTGTGAAAGTGTCTGCTTTGATGGCACCAGCTCTGGGAAGCCTCCGCAAACATGCAGACCATTTGGTTTCCCCACAGAAAGTGTCACTCAATCACACTCAGCATCTGCAAACTGTTTGTTTAAAGATAAACCCATTACCCCACTAACTTACTTTTAGAACACCACTGGGTCAGCCCTGCTACTGAGAAAAATCAACCACAAATATTTAGGTCACTTTCATGAGAGAATAAACATTTGTTTTTATATAGTAGCCCACAGGGGACCAGGATATAATGGCTTCAATAGTCATTAACTGAGTAATAGGCGTATAATGGATCTCTTGGCCAAAGTGAAAGTGTGAAAAGTGAATGCCTCTTTTTGTGACCCTTACAGTACAACAAACTCCAGTAGTCTTTATCTTAAATGGGATCTGATGCAAACCTTATGATGAACAGAAATTAAAGTGAATGGTAACTCTGGACACACCAAACAGACAGACAGACAAAAAGATAAATAGATAGATAGATAGATAGATAGATAGATAGATAGATAGATACAGAAGATAGATAGATAGATAGATAGAAACCACAAACGCTGTGAGTGACCATATCTAATGATAAGCTGCAGGCTATCTGAGGGAAGAGACCTCATGTAGAGAGACCTAGCAGCTCCTCCCCTCAGAAGGGTCAAATAAAAAAGCCACCTCCTCAGACTCTGTTGTCATACTTTGTGCCAAGACACGTGGAATAACTTGAGTAACATTTTATGGTAAATTATTTGAAACTTTGGGACATTTTTTATGTCGAATATAGTTGAACAGACACGTTATAGCTAAGACATTCTTTGCGTTTTGCTTTTTTTTGCAAGAATCGCAGTCATAATGGCTTTCACGATGCTGAGGACAATCGCGTCCCACTACTCTTATGCGGACTTAAGTTTAATGTCAGATGATGATGAGAACCACAGTGGAAGCGACAGCAGTTCAGACCAAATGTATGGATGCTACGCTGTTGCTGAGAAGAAGCGGGGAGCTGCGCTGATGCCAGGCACTGGGGGGATAGTAGTGGTCAGGCAACGCAACTCGGCCAACGCACGGGAACGCGAACGGACACAAAGCGTCAACACAGCCTTCACCGCCCTCCGAACCCTAATTCCAACGGAACCTGTGGACCGAAAGCTCTCCAAAATCGAGACGCTTCGCTTAGCGTCAAGCTACATCTCTCACCTCGCCAATTGTCTGGTTACTGAAAGTGGGCATCTGGAGGGCCAGCCATGTCTCAGTGCGCCCGTGATTGAGGGAAAGCAGCCTCGGACCATCTGCACCTTTTGCCTGAGAAACCAACGCAAAGGGGTAAGAAGCCCACCAATTTTTCTTTACAGCACAAATACAATGTAGGCTACTTACAGTGCGCACACCCAAGCGTACCCAAGGTGTGCGGCAAGTTTGGAAAGGGCATTGACTCAAGGCCAGGCCTAATTCAAATGTGTCTTAGCGCTCATATTTGCTATATGTTAACACAAATGACATGGACAAGCCCAGAAAAAAAATTATTGGTGTTGTGTTTCAACCAATTATTTCCTCTTCTAGGGGAAGGATGGAAAAAACTGTCAGAAGCTACACTGCAAGACGCGTATCAGTCAACGGTAGACTAAAGAGAAGTTCAAGTCTACAACCTACTTTATGTCTTAAGCGTGGCATCAGCTCTTCAGGTGGACATCATGGAGGATCTCATCGGATACAGTCCACCAGCTCTTCCACAGAACTGAATAAAGCTGCATCTCACTGGATTTAGTCAGCCCATGAGCTGTCTGGACCTCTAAATGAAGGGACTATCTGTGACTATTTGAATGCAATCCTATTTGTTGTGATTTCAAGGATTAATCATTATGTTTTTATTAAATATATATATATATTTTTACATGAGGATCATTGTCATTTAATGTTGCTTTCCAATGTTGCTATGGTCAAAAACATTAACATGAGATCATCTTTTTAAAATGAATGAGTTTTAAAGAAATCGAACTGAAGCTCAAAGACTCATTTACAAAGTGTAAACACCTTGTGCTTCTGTGGTTAAAAAAAAAAGGTTGGCCATATTGTTGTTTCCATGTGTTCATCATGTGATGTTTAGGGAAATGGCGGATTGAATTCTATTTTCTGAGCATTTAAGACGGTTTAAGAAGACATGAAAGTTGTATGAACCATTTTCTGCTTTTCATGTGTCACAGGCAAGAAAACATGAGCAACCGTTTTAATGAGTTACAATGAAGTCACAAGACAGATTTATGCCGGTCTGCTTTTGATTAGTCACAGCCAATAATACCTGTACTTTTCAGCCTGAACCCACAGCTGCTGTTGTGTCAAAGGTGTGAGTCACTGATCACTCTGAGAGAAAACATGTGGAGGGAAAGGAGTGAGAATCAAGAGACCATGGAGTATGTGTGAGTGCATGTGTGCCTGGTTTGATTTGAGAACCCCCATGGACATATTGTCTCCTGTGTATGAGGTAAACTGATGAAATCGTCCAATCGAATAGCAGATCACTGCATGAATCAAGACTCAGTCAAAAGTTATTCACCGTGTCCAGACCTTTGCAAATGCATTTGTTTGTGTGCATTTTAGCAGTGTGTATAAACAGAAAACGTATGAACGCAGTTTGTCTCCAGCTCAATTACTTGAGGTGTCAAAGTGTCCTAAAAGTCATGTCACCTTTCCATGGACCATTTGACCCCGCAGCTGCCATGGATGGTTAGGGTCTCAACCTATCGCCTTGGCCCTTCGCCCACAGCAAATTGCTCCCAGGGGTCCCCGCCACCGGAGGATGTTGTAGAGCTGCAGGAAGGAAAGCATTTGTGTGGACGAGCCCTGAGGGACAACTCCTGAGGTGTCTGGGTCCTGGCCAGTTCTGACATCATGTTGAGCCCTGTTCACTAGTGCATGCCTGCCCCATTTAAATCTGGAGTGGGAATTCTGTTTTCCAAAGGGGACCAAAACACAACAGAGCAGATAAGTTAACTGAAATTACTGGGGTTAAAGGATATACACACGGCTATGGTTTGTATGGTGTATGTTTACAACCCCACTCTCACTCCTTTCATATTTCTTAAACATAGATGTGACAGTATGGAACAAGTCTATCAAGTTTATTCTAAAGTGTTCTTGTCACATTATTCCCTGACTTTATTCTTCCTAAAGGGTCAGCAACATGAGGCACACTCTTCCTCCATCGAACATGGTAATTATCATAATACGTGATTGTAAGCTTATCTTGCTGCAAGCAATGCACCATAATGACCATAGTGCACCATGTAGCTTCTGAGTGTAACAATTATTCCAATCACCAAATCAGATGCATATAGGCTATGCATAATAAATCTGCTTCTGGACCACACAATGGCTTGACAAATCTTGGAAAATATTGGATGGAACAAACACCACTGTTCTGAATATTGGGATGTATCCACCCATCCCATGAATAATGGCTATGCTTATAGACAAACCTCTGCCATTCATTCTTCAGAGGAACTAACACTAACATTTACTCAACATAGAAATGAGCATGTAAAGCACATAAAATGAACAACATCCAGTGGCTATAGCCTATTGTTACTGTTAGGCATTGTTTCCCTGTGGTTGTAGGTGCAACAGAATTTTTAATGACAGCATGAGCCAGTGTCAGTGAGGTTTATCTGATTGCAGGGCATTTCTGGACTTCCCTCTTTTTTCGTCCGTGAAAATGAGAGGTTGTCAGGGATCCATTGGGCTAAGATGGGGGGGCAGAGGTGAAAATTCCCAGATCCGGTGATCCCTCCCATTCTGTTCAAATAATAAAACAATACCCCGGGGCAAGTTCATGTCTCATGGGAGGATCAGCAGCAGCTACCTTCCTAAAAAACGGAAACAGGAGCATTGTCACTGTTCTCAGTTTGAGCATAGGGGTCATGAAGTTGAGGGGAAATTGCCAAGTAACACAAATTAGTGAGAAGATCCTTCAGAGTGAGTTATTTCTTATAGCTGCAAAGTTATACTCCATCCAAAGACAACTGACCTAATGAAAAACTGTTAATGAAAAAAAAGAAAGCGAGAAAAAATAAAAGAATGATTTATGCAGATATATGAATAGAAGAGGTAAACTGTTTCAAGTAGGTATATGCTGGATATATTTTAGTTGGAACACATGTGAAATCCTCAAATCTAATAAATTGTGAGACCATTTGAAACATTAAACACCGTTGAATGTCTACAGCTCAGGTTTTGCTCCTTGTCTGCCACTTTACTGCCACTACAGACATTGGCACTGCTGAAGAAATTCTATATTTCTACTGTAACAGCAGTGGGAGATAGCCTATCCTTAATCAAAGGCCCAGAAAGCCAGTCAGCTATCAGTGCAGAGCAGACACACAACTTGAAATATGAAAGACATAAGCCTAGTTGTTTTATTTAGTTTGATTCATTTTGCTAATTTAGGCCTATCTCAATGTCCTGTATCTGTTTATAGTACAGCTTATTAAGCCATGTTTAATATCCTAGTGTATTTGCACGTTCTTGGATACCATCTTCCTAGGTAAACACTATTCATCTGTATCCTAGGCCTACATAACGTAGGTCTATAGGCTACTTATAGGTTGTTCAGAATTCACTATTTGCAAATCCATGTCAAATTCAAACTGAAGCTTTCCCGTGGTGACTGACTATGGTTATCTTGTAAAATAATAACACATTTGTGTGTGTGTGTTGCTGGTTTCTTAATGTAACATAGGTTACATTAATGTAACATAGGTTACATTAATTGTGACAGTAGCGAATGGGACTGAGAACGCATTTTCGCGGATCTTGATGGCGGAATTTAGATGATTGCGTTAAACCAATCATATCACAAATAACAAATCCCCAAGGCGGGAAGTCCCGTAAGGTGTCATTTCATTGGACATTAGATTCGGGGGAGTGTTTCGATACGTCGGCCATATTGTGTCTGAGACAGCAGAATAATCTTACTACACTACCGAAAAGGAGGAAGATTTCAACGACTCTTTTAATTAAGAGTGGTTTGCCTCGCAGGTTTCATCAAAGGTATATGCAACTAAAGCGCTGTGTCGCTTTTAAATATTTACCTTGAGCAGCTCGCGACTTTTAATACAGCATCAGTAACGAGCCAGCCAACTGCTACCGAGAGTGGAACCGGCTTCAGGCAGCTTGCTAGCGATAGCATGTTGCAGCCATTCGCATATTGGTTTAACGCTAGTTAGCTAGCTAGCATGTTGGGTGCCCTCAGGCAATGGGCGAGGTGGGAAACACACTCCAGTCATCATAGCGGGAGCTTTAACGTTACCTGCCAGATCTTCACAGAAATCTGTGCTGTGTTCCTAGTCAGAGTAACGTGACTTGACAAATGTGTCATATCCCTGTTTCACATTTGTCTTATGTACTAGACGTAAATAGCTTGAAGTCGGGATGTAATAACGGCTAACGTATGAGCAGTGGGAATGATGACTTGGCTTGGTTTTTGTAACGCTAACGTTAGCTTTGTGTGGCTACTGCTGGTTTGGTGGCCAGATAGCTAACACACCGTAAGCTCAAATCCTTCATTTGAAACTGGCCAACTGCTTACTAGTGCTTTCTGGTGGGACTGGCCCACGTTACTAGCAATATAATAGCCGATTAAACTAACCAAATATTATGGGGTTTCAGCTTTGATGCATTACTAACGTCAGCTATAGAGTATTTCCTCGCTCGTTCGCCAAGACCGAGAGCATCACGCGTGCTCCTGTGACCCTAGCATCAAGCCTTCATCGCCTTTCTTTCGAGGCCGGTTGGAATCAGTGGTTTTACATGACCGTTCCTTTATTCTGGACCAATTATTGCTGGTCTCATTACTACTGAACCTGTCGATGCGTTTTGTGAATCACCATGCTCAAGTTAGGAGGATACAATTGATGATGCAAACGCTTGCAAGCCATGGTGAACTTTGTCCATGCCCATTGCCGATTTTGTCGTCATAAGGTTGAGGAATTGCAGGTGTTACAGGACGGACAGATCCACAGTGTCATTAGTTCGAGCTAGAATTGTGTTGATTTGCTGGAATTATACCCCTTTCAACGCATGTTAGTGAGAGTGGGATGGGATTTTTTTTCAATGCAAACCTGTGTCCGAGATGTCAACGCTGCTCAGTGATATAATTGTGCTGCTGGGTGTTGATTACTGCATTCATATCGGAGATCTCAAGACTTTTGGGATCATAGATGAATGTGTCCTTATGTGCATTCTCCATCCATGGTTTTGGTACAGCCACTGGTATCAAAGCTTTGCTGTGTCGGAACTTGTAATGTAGAAGGCTACGAGGTTGGAGGTGGATGTGTTTTCCCTGAGATTAACCTCAACAGTTGATGTGTGGATCCCACAGAATCGGCTTGTACCATGTCAGAATGACCCAGGCAAAATGGTATAGCGATTAGAAACCATATGAATGGCTGTTGTGAATGATGAATTGTATTTCTAAGCAGGAGCATTTGTGTTTAAGATGCCCTGGCAAGCAGGATGACTAAATCAATTACATTTGTGTTTCAAGCATATATGTGTCCATTTTATGCTTATGGGCCTGTTGGGTGAATGGATATGTAAAACATTTGCTGGATTAAATGCACATGAAACGTCAATGTTCTCTTCCTGTCTCTTTGTGATTCAGTAACGGTACAGAGGTGCCACAACTCCCTCGCCGGTGGCCCCCTGCCCTCCACAACCCTACCCCTGCACTCCAGTCCTACCCAGCTGCAGTAAAGTCCCACTCCTTACCTTGCCAAGCTGTCGGACATGTCTGGTCCGGTTCCGAGTCGGGCGCGGGTCTACACAGAGGTCAACACACACCGGCCCCGCGAGTACTGGGACTACGAGTCCCACGTGGTGGAGTGGGGGTACGCAAAATGCTTTCCATTTTAAAATAAACTTTTTGAAATTGCATTTTGAAGGGTTCTAGTATGTAGTTTGAGTATATGTTTAGAGTCAGTCAGAATAGGGGAATCTCAAAATATGTGAGGCCAAGAAAAGCATGACCATTCAAACAGTAAAACTTATGCACTAGTGATAGTGATGTGGGAATTTGCCTTGGATGTAATTTAGACCAGTTGCACATTGCCGTTATTAGTGGGCCAAAGTATATTGGGTGGCAGAGCCGGACAGTAACGGAGTACATTTACTTGAGTATAGTACTTGAGTATAATTTTGAGGGATCTGTACTTTACTCGAGTATCATTTTTGGGGAGTACTCATGACTTTACTCAAGTACATTTGAGAGGCAAATATTGTACTCTTTACTCCACTACATTTCTATCCATAACCGTGAGTACCCGTTACTACTTCTTCTAAAAAAAGAAAAATCTCGGAAACCCTCAATTTGTTGTTTCCCTCTCAAACGTGATTGCATTGTGCAGGCACCACTGATTGGGACAGCCTATCAGCAATCACCTTCAGCTTTCCGCTAAAGTCAACTCCATGGTCAGATTTAGATAAGAGACGAAACCATGGACGAAACAATGGATGAGGCGCAGCAGGTCCATCCCGGGAATGTGCCAACCTGTGGCCTCACCTCGCCAGACTATTTCAATTTTCTGAACAAGTTAATGATAGTTTTCGCTTCAAGTGTTTCAATTACAAAGTAGTATTTTGTATTTGAAATACGTATTTTAAATACATGTATTAGAAATACTGCCCATCCCTGGCAACATGGTAAAAAGATGAATGACTTGATTTTACTTTCAATTCCTTTTATATTCTCCAAGGTATTAACATTAACATTTTTCATAACTCCATCTAGGACGTTTCTGTACATGAATGTAAGCACTGTGGCAGTAGTAATGCAATATTTAGAAAATGTAGGCTACTCTTGTACTCTTGATACTCAAGTACTTTTAAAAACAAGTACTTCAGTACTTTTACTTAAGTAGACATCTGACTGTTGTACTTTTACTTGTACTTGAGTAAAATTTAGCAAAGGGTATCTGTACTTTTACTCAAGTAATGAAGCTGTGTACTCTGTCCGTCTCTGTTGGGTGGAAAAAGCAGATGAAAGTTTTGTATAAAACCAGGAAAGAGCTTAGAGTGCTCAACATTCTTTGCTGTTTAACATTCCAAACGGGTGCTATTGCTACTTTGTGTCATGGTAGAAGGGCTATGGCCAAGAACACATCAAGACATTGTCAATATTGTTAGACCATTAACTGCGGAAGAAAGCACTTTTTTGTTTTATGATAAGTTGAGATGAGCAGTTATATTGAGACTATTACCCTGTTTGACAGCAGTGTTTGGCAAATTTGGCGCATTATGAAATTCAATAACTCAATAACTAAAACATTCAATAATTCAGCAACTCAACAAAAAGGCAAAGCATTGTGCACTGCTTGGGATTTGATACCATTCTGTTTTCACCTCATAAAAATACTTGTTTTTGTTATTTCTGTGACTACTGACACCAGGTGGCATTTGTAGCCAGCTGAAGTAGGAATTCACAAGTTCTTTTGCATTTGGCAGGTATCTTAGTTCCATTTGTGACGACCTTCACAAGACGTTGTCTGTTGAACTCTGAAAGGCTTTGTGTCTGAATTCATTAGCTTGTTTGGATACCTTTTGATGAATGACCGTTCTTGGAACAGGATGCCAAATGTTACATACTGTAATTGTGTACCAGTTTTGTAATGCAAATTCAAAATCCACATGAACAAGCACTTTTTAGTTGAGTGCCTTGCTTTGGCTATAACTGGTCACTTTTATTCTTTATTCTCTGGTATGCATGTACTATAACAGAGAATACAACCCATGCTGATTCGTTAGTGGTGTGTAATGTATTCTTCCCTCCGACAGAACAGTCCTGCTTAAGGCAAATGTTTATCATATTACGCTGGACTAACCTGGTGTGGTGTGGGGGGGCATGGGGGAGAAAATCCAACAGATAAATCTGCAAATTGTCACAGAAAGAGAATAAGACCCCAGTGATGACCTTATCATCTGTCCCACAGGTGATTGTGTGCTGTGATTTGAAAGTGGTGTTGTATCCACAGAAACCAAGATGACTTTCAGCTGGTGCGGAAACTGGGGAGGGGAAAATATAGCGAAGTGTTTGAGGCCATCAACATCACCAACAACGAGAAGGTTGTTGTCAAAATCCTTAAGGTAAGACGGCTCTGACTCCATGACTCCATGCGTCTGTTACTTTATGCTCAATAGCATACTTTTTTGTCAATAACTGATGTTTCAGGAGGATATGGTGGTTATACTGTGGTTTTAAAGTTCATTACATTGAGTTGTTCCTAATTTAAACACCACTCCTAATTCCAACACCACTTGGCAGCTTGTTTTCATATGGTACCTACCTGCCTAAAAAAAAAAGATGTGCCTCTTACTACCTTACTACTTGCATTCCTACGACAGAGTATTAGGGCCACACATGAAGAGAAAAAATATTTTTGCCATGGCGAGATTAAACTTGACATGTTGACTTTAAAGTCGACATATCGACATTAAACTTGACATTTCGAGAATAAAGTTGAAATATCATATCTACTTTAATCTCGACATGCCGACATTAAACTCGAAATACAGTTTAAACATAGCCTACAGTTTAAGCTATGTAGCCTACACTAACACACAATATGTGACATGAATAATATCCCTACTTCAAATAGGTGTTATTTCAGATAGATTGCAGATAGATTCAGATAGATTACCACTTGTCTGTTAACTACTCATTGGCGTCATCGTGAAGCGCTGTATCTCGCGGTTATGGAAATACCATGCACTAAGCCATTTATATAGCTAGAATAATACATGTTTTCAATGATATAATGTTTCTATAGTACAAAATGTTATTTCACTCTGTTTTACGTGGGTAAGGCCACCGCACATCCAAATAACTGCCCTTCATGACCCACAGGCTGTCACTCTCCATAGGTTAACATGGCAAAACTAATTTTTCTAAAACTGCTTTTCCATGTCTCACCTGCAATAAATATAATAGGCTATAAACACAGATATGTGTGCATTTACTTACGGCTCCTACACACAGCTGCGCGCGTTGCATTGCTGGAGACGCATCCCATTCACTTTACATGGGCTCACGTCATCCGTTGCTGAACTGAATTGTGGGTCCGTCGCGTTGCGTTTCTCCCCTCGCTCGCGTTGAGAAGTTCAGCTGTTGCTGCACCTCACATTACGGTTTTACTTCAAGTCATTTGCATAGCTACCGTCGGGAACACCCACTGGCATGCGTTGACGGAACGCAACTGTGTGTAGGAGCCGTTAGAATACATCTGGTTGCCTGGTCGGGAAGACCGCTTCATTCGTCCCTCCATTGACATTCAACAATAGCCTAGGCTGTTTTGCATCCATTACAAACAAACATGCAATGTGAAAGTCTGGGATTGGGGAGAACACTTAGTATGCCTAGTCTAGTAAATAAGCATGAAGTTGAACCTTTAGATGAAAAACACTCTTTAATAATAGGCCTACAATAAATAAATAAACCGCTAATGACGTTTACTTTTGACCATCGCATTTATCGCCTGTAACTCCGTGATAAAAGGACCTAACAAGAAAGTATTTGGCTGAGCAACGGAGGTTAATATGGTTATGTTTTGTCCACATGATGCAGGCCTATGTCTATCGTTGTTGCACTCGAAGAAAACTGGAATGTTTCATTCGTCCTCCTTTTCAATCGCCCACCTTTTCAATGTTTTGTTTTTTTCTTGTAGCCAGTGAAGAAGAAGAAGATCAAGCGAGAGATTAAGATCCTGGAGAACTTGCGCGGAGGCCCAAATATCATCTCTCTTATAGACATTGTAAAAGACCCTGTGGTGAGTGTAGATGAAGAGACCGATCGATTTTTTTGTATTCCTGTATCTCTTTGGGGACACAAATCAAATTGAGGTTTGATTTGCACTAGTGTTTCGGGTCATATTTGGCAGTATATTATTCCACTTATTACTTATTGTTTTTGTATACTTTTTTGTATAACTTATTGTATAATTTTTCTTCAAGTGTGCGATAATGAGCAAATGCTAAAAGTGAAATTTTACTTGCAGTCTCGGACCCCAGCTTTGGTGTTCGAGCATGTTAACAACACCGACTTCAAAGTAAGTGATGCCATACTAGTCAAGGCTTTTACGTTGGACGCTGCAGTGATTAATCTCTAGTTTGAAACAGTTGTAGTGAAATGCTGCTCTTTTATTTTTCCCATAGCAACTCTACCAGACGCTGACTGATTACGACATTCGCTTCTACATGTATGAAATCCTCAAGGTGAGTCTGCTTGTATCTGCTACCTAATGACATATAGAACATATTGTGTTACACCGACATCGAACTGGCTTTTTGCCTAATAATGTCACTATCATTAACTACATATTTTATCAGCACATCCAGTGTTTTTAAATTTACTTTCAGTTTTGCGACCCTATCAGTTTGCATGAACATGAGTATGTTAATGCTATGCTGGCTTTGTCTGGAACAAAGGGAGATGCCATTTTGGTTCTTTAAAATGTCCCCCTCCTGGACCCACAGGCTCTGGATTATTGCCACAACATGGGCATCATGCACCGGGATGTGAAGCCGCACAATGTGATGATTGACCACGAGCACAGGAAGGTAAGGACCGAGGAACGGACTTATCCTTCAGGTGAAAAGTGTGATCCCCAAATATTTGTTTTAACTGACCAAGTATTGACCGTTTTTGTACCATAAGGTAATTACATTCATATACATTAAACCACACCACATTAAAAAGAAAATGTGGGCGGCATGGAAAACTTTAACCTCCAGTCATCCAATAGTAAACAGGAACAGCCTACATAAGTGTTTGAAGATAAGTGCTAGCAGCCCACATACATGCAAATTATCTCATAGACTGTCATTCAGCTAGTCTCACAAACCCTTACCTCCCTTTTCAAAATGGGAAACTGTGTATGTCATTTTCTTATTTCAGCAAAGTTTTCTTTCTACCCAGTTAATTTATACAGCAAATATTCAAATGGCCTCTTTTGCTACAGTTACGTTTGATTGATTGGGGCCTGGCTGAATTTTACCACCCTGGACAAGAGTACAACGTCCGAGTCGCTTCACGCTATTTTAAAGGGCCAGAGCTTCTAGTGGATTACCAGGTGTGTTTTATTTTGTGTGTCTGTGTGTAATTTTTTAACAGAATAGATCTGGTTTATCAGTCTTATGCACCCTGTGGGTAAGACCGTTGGGTTAAGGTGCAAATGCTATAAGGCAAGTGTGATCTGGCAACATCTGCTGCCAGTCAGTTACTATTGTGTCAGTGTTTCAGAACTGCTCTCTCTGCAGATGTACGATTACAGCCTGGACATGTGGAGTCTGGGGTGCATGCTGGCCAGTATGATCTTCAGGAAGGAACCCTTCTTCCATGGCCATGACAACTATGATCAGGTTTGGAAGATCACTGTTACCCAACATTTGACCTCTTTTCGTGGTTAAGTGGCCTATATTTGCTACAGATGACCAACTTCTTTTGCATTATTTAGTATTATGGTCCTCTGATCAAACGTTGAGTTTTATTCCTTCTTTCCTGTATAACAGTTGGTTAGAATAGCCAAGGTTCTGGGCACTGAGGACCTCTATGATTACATTGACAAGTACAACATTGAACTGGAGCCACGTTTCAATGACATTTTGGGAAGGTGAGTGGTGAGCACTTCCAGAACCGTCGTTTTTGATTGGGTTTTTCCACAGCTGTCCACTTACAGGACCTGTTACTCTGCTCCCATAGGCATTCCCGGAAGCGGTGGGAGCGCTTTGTGCACAGTGAGAACCAGCATCTGGTCAGTCCTGAAGCGCTGGACTTCCTGGACAAGCTGCTGCGCTATGATCACCAGGCACGGCTGACTGCACGTGAAGCCATGGAGCACCCGTACTTCTGTGAGTTGACCACCAGTCTCACTCCCTTAGGGCAGGGTAGCGGGTGTTCTCCAATCTTTCTCAAGAATGTTCTGTGTAACTATGCTGTTGTAGCGTGTGATTCATAATATTGTATGATTTATTTAATTCTTTGTGTTCTTTTCTCACTTTCTTTAGAAAAAAAACAAGAAGTAATGGACCCATATATTCACTGCATTTTTTACTCAAGGCTCCATGTTTAGCTTTCCTGTAACTTCCAACCAATCTGTTTCCATTTGAGCTTTTTACAGATAAAGAAAGCATGATAATAAAAAAAAACCCTGCTGTGTCATTACAGACCCCATTGTGAAGGACCAGTCTCGTATGGCCGGATCCACTAATGTCCCTGCTGCCAACACAGCTGTGAGCACCGCCAGTATGATCACTGGTGAGTATCCCCTTCATCACTCCTGTAGAGAAACACTGCCCTCTGTGGATTGAGTGGGAAACTGTTGTTTGGACCAAATGTTACCTATGGAGTATTATGCAGCTGTATATACTTGCTGATTGGGGACTACATGTGCTGGTCATAAAATTAGAATATTAGGGCTGTAACGATATGCGATTCGAAACCGAAATCGCGACACTTATATCCACGATACTGTGTCGCGGTGTGAAAAGCCAGAACCGCGACACACCCTTTCTAGTGTTTCATGCAGTGCTTTGCAGCTTACACGGCTGCATAAGCAACACACATCTCCCGCTTTACTTACCGGTAGCCTACGTTGTTCAAATATAATTAAATAAATAATTTCATACCTCTCGTTGCTTTCATTGTAGACTATGTGTTCAACTTTACCAAACAGTATAGAAGTAAAAACCCCTCTCCTTGCCCCACTCTCTCGCTCATGCTCCCTCCCTCTTCTGCTCAGGCATAAAAAAAAAAAATTCTTGGGTTCCAGTTTCCGACCGACCCTGTCAATTTTTGTGCGACCCAAATTTATTTTATGAGCTTGGGGAAGAAAAAACACTAAATAGTCTAAGCTACATTAAATAAATCCACAAATAAAAGGCTAACTATAATTACATAGGGGTATAATTACCCCTTGCGTTATGTATAGGGATGAGCGTATTCTCTCTTTTACAAAGTAGCCTATGCACAGCTGTTCACCTAAGACGATTGTTTTCGGCCACTTACCAAGGCACTCCTCGCACTTTGTCCAAACACCGCAACTTTTTCACAAATTTGACCAATCATCGTAGTTTCACCGTGAAATTTCACCTACCACAACAGTCCCTCGCACAGAATATTGAGCCAGATGGCACACTTACTTCTGCACCTTCTGCATATGACACCAAAGACTGCCCTAACGTGTTCGCTTCCTCTGCAGTTTTATGACAATAAATAGAAGGCTATCTGCTTACTTGCATCTCTTAACCTGGTGTTGCTAACCTACCTAGGCTATGAAAGTAAGTTAATTAAGGCCTACTTGGTTTACTGACATTTGAGTAGGCTATGCAACCCATTGGCAAACGTTTACCTGGATATGTCCTTTTAGCTTATGTCATGTTTGCTAGCTTGTGGGCTTAGTTTGAGTAGTGCTACCAAAATCATAGAAATTAATAAAATTGCAAGACATTTACCTCTTCTATGAGTTGTTTTTTTAACATTTATTTTAACTAATGACAGAAGACATTCCCAATTGCATCCACATATCGTAATGCACTATGCAAAAAGTGATTTACACTCGTAGCCGAACACAGTGAGATGCAAGCTATCCAATCTACTCAGAAATGTGATTAGGCTACTCTCACGTCCTTAAAGGGGCAGGCAGTCAATTAGACGTACACCACCAATGTAATGACATTAAACAGAAGTGTAGTCAAATAGTTTACATCAATATGAAATTACTAGATACTTACTTGGCTATTAGTCTGTGGCCTGCATAATTACTATGAATTATTAAAAAGATATGAACTTAATATGAATTACAAAATATATGAATGTATTGAAACATATGACATGATGCCATCTCTTTAGGTGACTGTCTTTTTTGGACAGTTCTACGAAAGGTTATACTGCTTTGTGAATTACCTCAGTCAAAGCATTTTCACAAATAAAGCAGGCCTACTTTGATTTTCTGTAATCCTTACTGTTTACCTTTGATTATCCTTTTTTAATAAGCATCAAGATTATCAGTGTGATTTTGGTCTTACTAACCTTAATTGCCCTAAATGTAAAAAAAAATCAACTATTTTTGCAATTTTCACTTCCTCCCGCTAAAAACACCGCAACTTCCATCCAGGCATTTTAGGTCGAAACAGTCTCAAAAAACCTCGTGAAATCCTGGAGGGACTGATTTTCTACCTATCCCTTACTGCCACTGGGGAAAAAAAAAAAAAAAAAAAAAAAAGGTTTGGTTCCTGTTGGTTGTCAGTTGAGGCCATGGGTCGGTAGGGATTTTTTTTTTTTTTATATATATATATATATATAAATGCCTCAGTGAACACGCGCAACTCGGCCAACACAATCCAAATAAAACAGTCACAATCGTAAAAGCAAGGACGCATAGAAGACGGCTAGCTAAATTACTATTAAATCCGCTTAGCATCATTAGCATGCTGCACATATTTGTTTAAAACTCTTGCAATCAAGTTGACTGTATTAAGTATATATACTCTTTTGATCCCGTGAGGGGAAATTTGGTCTCTGCATTTATCCCAATCATGATCTGATCATCTCAATACCAACGTCCCAAAAGGGCCTGTCCCAAGGAGAACAAGTATTAGGCTACCTTGAAACTTAAACACACATGGGGAAACTGAACAGTACAATCAGTAGACTATGATAAGCTAGCCAACTATGATACTTTGTTTACAATATTTCCAGGCTTCAACCAGACAGCTGAATTAAAGAGGTAGAGTTGTAATAAAAATAGTAGACCTAGGCTATAGGCTAATCTGCATAAAGTGTGCTGTCATAAATATCAGACATTCAGTAAAATGTTTTTATATCAGGATATAAAATAATACAGATATATTATAGCCTACTATATATTATATTATACAGTGTTGGGGAGTAAAGGAATGCATGCACCGGCGTTACGTATTCAAAATACAAATTATGAGTAACCGTATTACGTTACAGTTACAATTTAAATAGTTGGTATTTAGAATACAGTTACATTGTTGAAATCAATGGATTACATGACGATACTTCTGTTTCATAAGATTATTCACTCTCTAAATAAATTAAGGCAACTCCATTTCCCAGAAGCTCCTGAAAGCAATCATATGATTAAATTGTTTCCATGTTTAAATCCAAGCCCCGCCTCACATTGCACCCATCAAAACGCAGCCAGCACGCATTATGGACGCGTCATCGGAGACCCTGAAATGACTGTTTGCACAGCAAATTAGGAGTAAAGTAAGTGGAGGTAACTCCTGTTCCTCACTGATCGTGGTTCCTGATGTCTGTTCAAAGTATATTTTTCCAAGTATTCATAGCTCAGGCTACTTCGGCCAATCGGTTACAGTTTGCTAATCAATAAACAAAGCCTAGTTCACGTGTTGATTTGGACCTACAATAAAACCCATCTCTAAAATAGGCACTGAATTCTACGTTTTTTTATTCTAACTTAAAATAGCTGTATGGCTTATTTTTTATTTTTTTTTGTAATTAGATCTACTTTTACGTTTTAAAATGAATTATGGTGCAGCCTCTGAAGAATTATTCTTGCGAGTAGCATATTTTAACGTGCGGTTTTTGATTGTCATTACGCGATCACGTTAATTTTGAGAACATTGATATACAGTAGCCTATAGTGTTTACATTTGCAGGTCATT
Source organism: Alosa alosa (assembly GCF_017589495.1). Taxonomy (NCBI): domain Eukaryota; kingdom Metazoa; phylum Chordata; class Actinopteri; order Clupeiformes; family Clupeidae; genus Alosa; species Alosa alosa. The sequence goes on along the minus strand of NC_063198.1, from coordinate 16,784,428 downwards.
TGCGTTCCACCTGTCATATGTGCCCCTCACTTGTACTGGGTTGATGCCACCTAAAATCTCACAGGCACACCTTAATCAGGCTATAATTTCTGGCTACGAATTTCTGTTTGTTTTAATTAGCCTAGTCGCTTGCTGTAGTTTTAGTGGTCACCTTGCTATTTTATAGTTGTATCAGGTAGCTTAGTTGACTTTACATTCTCCTATGTGGCCCTAACACTTCAGCCATTTGGAACAGAAGATCACACCAGAATAAGCCGGTTTAGTAAGCAGGATTTAATTGAGTAACGTAACGGAATACGTTTCAATGAAAACTTTTCAATGCCTCGTTTTATGAGTAAAGAACATAGTTGTACTACTACTGGGTGTTTGGCTCGGGGTCATGGTGCAAAGGACCCTAGGGTGAAATTACTCCGAACCATCGCTTGAAAGGCCTTTGCAGGTGTTTTGAGTTAATTAGCTGATTAGAGTGTGGCACCAGGTGTCTTCAATATTGAACCTTTTCAATATTTCACTGCGAGAATTTGGGGTTTTCATTAGTTGTCAGTTATCAAAATTAAAAGAAATAACTTGAAATATATCAGTCTGTGTGGAATGAATGTATACATTATACAAGTTTCACTTTTTGAATGGAATTACTGAAATAAATAAACTTTCATGATATTCTAATTATATTACCAGCACCTGTATGTACTGTTCCAACCAGGCCAGAGAGAATTTGGCTTGTCACACACTTTCAGCTTTCTTTCTTTTCACCCCAACTGAACTTGTTGTTTACCACCAGTTACAAACATCTAAGGGGAAACGGACCGGAAAAAGGCAGGATAAGATCTAGCATGTACATGGCATCATCAGTGGGTGCTGAAACAGCTATGGAATTCCTCCAGTGCTTGGAAAGTTCTAGCAGACTTTCCTGTGTTCACTGAGGTGGAATGCGTGTTCTAATGTATTTTTCACGGCTAACTGTGACTTGTCTCCCTGCTCTCAGGCATCGCTGCACTGCCTGCCTCCACCGCCTTGGGTCCACTGGCCGGCTCCCCCGTCCTGGCCGCTGCCAACAGCCTGAACGCCCCGGTGCCAGCGGCGGCCGGTGCCCCCCAGTGAGCGCTGCCGCGCTGTGCCGTGCCCTACCCTGCCCGCCCACACACCCATCCCCTTACAAACCAACCCTCTGAGCCTTGGCACAGAGTGGGGCAATGCCAACCTTTGCAGTGGTGACAATTTTCTTTTCCTGGGTCGTATTGGGAGGAGGGTGTGAGGTGGTGTCTGGAATCAGAAGACATGAGTGTGTGTGTGTGTGTGTGTGTGTGTGTGTGTGTGTGTCTGTGTGTTTGAAAATCACAACTTAGTTGCTTGACAAAAAACAATGCGTCTGATGGATGCATGTGTGTGTGTTGTATGTTTATGCTCCTGTTCTATGAGACATTATACACCCCCACAGATGAGCTGGTCAGAAGATTTTCCTTTTTTCCTAATGGAAAAAACATCAACACTCACAGGTGTCAAAATCACAGTTTAGTTTAGTGTTTAGACAAGGCGAAAGGAGAAGTCGTTCGGACCAAAAGTAGCATGTTTGCAAAGACACAAGGAGGAGGTCTAGTTGTTGCTGACTACCAGGGACTTTTGGCCGTGACAGCAGCTCTTTCTAGCTCAGTATTAGCGTGATGGCTCCCTGGTTCAGTGGATGCCACAGTGTTGGGCTTTGGTAATGGTGCTTTTGTGCTGAATCGGAGGGCTGGACTGCAGCCCTACTCACATATACTTGACCTTAAAAAACACTTCTGCCTGTGCCGTATGTCAAGCCTGTATACCAAACATCATGCTCATTTGTTTTTCTTATGACAACTTGAGACCTGTACTCCTAATTTCACGAGTCGGGGTTTGGGACTTGAGTGCACTTTTGCCTGGAGTTACGACTGCGCAGTCTTGTTGGTCAGTCAGTTAGGTTGCTGGCGTAGCCTTCTGCTAAGTGTTCCGTTACAAAGAGATGTTTTCAACCTGCTGCTTTTCCACTTCCTTGAATTCATTCAAGTAGTTTATGAAAACCAAAGTTTACGCAAATGCTAGGAAAAAGAAAAAAGTACAAAATATCCTGTTTTTGTTTCTTCTAGCTGAAGGTGAATGTTTTGAAATCTTCACGGGTTGAATATTAGGTTATTTTTAAGAGGGAGAAAAAAAGCAATTCTTTCATTATGGTAATAAGGTAACAAGAACAAACGTAATACTTGTTATGGTGGATATAGCGTGAAATGCTGTATCTGTTGCATCTGCTGTCAAATACCTGGAAAGTGTTTTTCATTTTAATATTTAGTCAGGACTTTGTTCTGTGCACCTGTTGGCTCACACTTGAATACTTAAGGATGTACTGAACTTGAAGGGATGAAATATTTTTCCTTGCATTTATAGTGACCAAGAGGTTACTGTAACTTAAGACTCAATGTACATATAAATATGCATTCTTTTTCATTTGAAACTTTAGTCCAACAGAATACATGCATACATCTACTCAAATAATGAAGTTGTATGAGTCATTCACTGTATATATTTTTATGTTCCAATGTAGAGGAGTAGTCTTTGAGAATAATTGTGTAAATAAACAAGTGTTTTGTTTATTAAAACATTTGGTTGTATTTTTCTGTTGTAGGTAGTTTCACAGCAGTTATTAAAGATATGCCACTCATCATTTTCACAAAGTTATTAATTATTAAATACATAATTGTTAAGTGTGTGTATATATAATAATAATAATAATAATAATAATAATAAAAAATATAGCCGCAAGCGGCAATGGCGGGCCCGAGCACCTGCGGACCGCAACCCGTGACATGTCGGAATCCAACAAAGCACCGACGTGGTGCGTTTGTGAAATGTACATAATTGATGCGTGTGCTATTTGTTTTTGTATTTTATTTTCTGCCACATGTACTTGCTTGGCCAGGTGGGGGTGCAATGCAAGGCAGGCCCATTGGGTGTCATCATCATTATAATATATATTAACCTGAGAAATTTCAGACCATTCATTTTAAGCAAAGAACATTTCTGATACACTTTTTGGCCAGATGGTGGCGCTATATTAGGCATTTGAATTAGACATGTGAATATCATCACAATAATGATATCCAATATTTTTCAGATAAAGTTTCAGATCAACCAATATAGGCATTACCAATTTCTGGCACATTTTCCTGCTTGGTCAGGTGGTGGCGCTATGACATCCAGAGACCCTATGGCCTTGCCTGTCATTATAATATCTATTAGATCTGAAACTTCACAGGTTGTCATTCAAAGCATAGAGCATTTCTGTCATATTGCCTGTTTGGCCAGATGGTGGCGCTATGCTTGGCATATGAATTATATGTGTGAATATCATCACAATAATGATATCCAATATTTTATAAAGTTTCAGATCAGTCACTTAAAGCATTGTCCATTTCTGGCACATTACCTACTTGGCCAGGTGGTTGCGCTATGCCAGGCAGGCCCATTGGGTGTCTGAATATCATCATAATCATAATATCTAGTAACCTGAGAAGTTTCAGACCATTCAATGCACTGTGACTTTATGACACATTTCCTGTTTATGTGGTGAGATATTAAATCATGACATATTACAACATATCAAAAATCCCTTCGCAATTTAACATCAGCAACATCTTGGCATCATATTTGCCAAATTTCAAATGAATCTGACAAACCGTCTAGGAGGAGTATGTAAAAATTGATCATGTGACATCAGTGTAATTGCCATTCTTTCTGTTGCCAGGTGGTGGCGCTATGCCAAATATGCATTATGGGCATGTCAATATCATCACTCCCATGGTATTCAAAGACCTGTGAAATTTAAAAATATCAAGCCATGCATGGTGAATTAAGACACATTTATTGTTTATGTGGAAGGGTATAAAAATTCAGAGTTTTGCCATTTCGTCAAATTACAACATATCAAAAAAAGCTTCACAATTTAGAATCAGAAGCATACTGGCATCATGTATACCAACTTTCACATGAATCGGATCAACCGTCTAGGAGGAGTACGTTAAAATTGATCGTGTCCACAATGCACAAAATCCTAATTACCTCACTTCCTGTGGGCGTGGCTAATGGGTTGTTAATACAAAAGTGGAGTGTTTTTGGGAGTTACACACACCCACCAAATTTGGTGTGTGTATCTAAAACTATATGCCAACCACAAGTCACAGTGACATAAGGGGGCGCTATGGAGTTCCTGGGCCAAGCCCAGTGCCAAGGCTTTTCCCCTGTGTATTCATGGTACCTCATGACATGTGTGCCAAATTTCATGCGTTTTCACCGATGGGAAGATCCTCTTTTGGCATCACAATTCATCACATTTTAGTCCGCACAAAATCCCAAATACCTCACTTCCTGTTGGGTGTGGCTAATGCATTGTACATACGAAAGTTGTTCATCTTGAGGAGATACACACACCTACCAAATTTGATGCGTCTAGCTGAAAGTATGTGCCAACCACTGCCTCAATCACCTAAGGGGGCGCTACTGAGTCCCTGGGCCACGCCCGGGGCCAAGCTCTTGTACCTAACTGCTTTGCGTGACACCTGATGTGTGTGCCAAATTTCAAGACTTGTCACCCATCTTAACCACCTCAAAAAAGGAAAACGCTCTGAGACAAAGTTAATATAATAATAATAATAATCCTTACAAAAACAATAGGGCCTTGCGCCCTTCGGTGCTCGGGCCCTAATAATACAAAATATGTATACAGTAATACACAAGCTCCATTTGGGTTCAATTGATTCAAGTATGAAGTATTCATGTGAGAAGGAGCATTTCCTGATTTAGTACAATTCATGATCACATTATGCAAAGAGGCTTTCAACAGTGGCTGCATCCTAACATCACTATGGTAACCTTGCTTCACAGGTCTCTGTGGGCCACTAGGGTTTGCTGTGGACTGCTACACACTAGAGTTTGAGATGCTACACACCCTCTGATACCCTGGCGAGGATACCCTGGTTATCCTCCGGAAGCAGTCAGATCGGTCATGGAATCTGGAAAAAAGAGCAATGGATAATTGGGCGACCATCTTGCACTGTGGCATCATCAGATGGGTGATTTGTAAAATAATTAGAGAAAGAAATTGCATTACATCAATAGCAGCTCATACAAGTTGCATTAACTATGGTGCTACAAACTGATAAGAACTGGTACTTTGATTTGAAATATACACAGTCTGATTAGATGTAAAAAGAATCCAAATGCTTTACCTTTTCTCTGAGAGCTCCCGGTCAATCTGTTGAAGTGACTTTCCTTTTGTCTCTGGAAGCATGAAAAAGATGAAAACAGTGGATGCCACTGCAATTGCTCCATACATTAGGAATATCCCAGACATACCCATTACATCTGGAAAAAGGATGTAGAAACCACAAATCAGCATCCACTAAAAACCACTTCACAGTTCTGTTCCAGGCACAAGGTTATCTTAATGTAGTCTCACAATATAGTGCATTTCAGTTTAGTGTGAAAGTGTGAAAATGGGCACAGGATCCCAAAGCAAACTTACCTAAGACATTGAGGAAGGAAAAGGTCACTATGAGATGGGCTGCCCAGTTGAAACAGTTGATGAAGGCAAAGGCCCTTCCTCGCACTCCAGCTGGAAATATCTCGCTCAGTACAAGCCAAGTCACTAAACACAACACGCAACACTATTTTATGGACACCCAAAGCCTGATTTTAACCATCATCCGTTTCACTAATTGATACAAATTGTACAAATATCCCATTTGCAGCATGAACAAATTTAGAATATTCCGAGGTATCAACATGCATATTACAATTCTATTAATATATACCCAGTGGACTTACTTGGTCCGAAGCCAACTGAAAAGGCACTCACTACAGCCATCATGCTGATTAAAATGACCCAGTTCACTGCTTCTTGGTCAGTTCCCCCTGGAGCCTCTGTAGGAACTGGGATAGCATGGAGTTGGGTGAGGGGCCTGGGGTCTGCTGATAGCTGAGGAGTCCCTGATGCGGGTAGAGATCTGATCAGGCTAGCATTGCCATAAGTATTGAGTGTGGCATTGGCAGGTGAACTGCAGGGCCTTCTGGCATCCAGCACTGAACTGCCACTCAAAAACCCGATGACCAACAGGCCCACTGCCATCATTGCACTCCCACCAATCAGCAACGGCCGGCGACCCGCGCGGTCAGCACAAACCGTGGATGCCAGGGTGGTGAGGACTTTGACGATGCCGAGCCCAAGCGAGGCCAGCACCGCCGAGTCCGTGCTCTGAAAGCCCAGCGTGTGGAAGATGGTGGAGGCGTATAGAAGCACGTTGGGCTGCCCTGTAAACTGCTGGAAAAGGACCAGCCCCAGCCCGATGCATGTGCGTGTCCGCATGTTGTCCTTGCTCTGGAACAAACACCACGTGCTGTACGCCTGCCTCTCTTCCTGGTGAACCTCCCCTGGAACCTCAGTGCCCGCTTCCTCCACTAGCCCTCTGTGGCTTTCCCGTGACAGGCGGCCTGCTGAGGCCACTTTGGAGCGCAGGAACCAGATTGAGATCAGCTGGAGCATCGTGGGCACCATGGCGAAACCAAACATATACCTCCACCCCTCAGGAACATCGGTCAGGATGTAGTTGAAGGAAAACGCTTTCAGGATGCCCACAGTGATACCCACCTCATAGAGAGTCACCATCAGGCCCCGGCGCTTTGGGGGCACCATCTCAGACACGAAGATGCAGCAGGACATGGAGGAGATACAAATGGCAAAACCTGTTATCGCCCGGCCTGTTACCAGGATGGCAAAAAATCCGCCAGTGGACATCAAGCTGGTCCCGGCTATCACCAAAACACAGCTCAGCAGAATAGAGTTCCGTCGCCCTCGCCGATCAATCAGCCAGCCACCGATCAATGAGGCGCAGAATGCTCCCATCAACAGAGCACTGACTATGGTTTCTTGTTGCACACAGCCCAGATGGAACTGTGTTTTGAGCTGGAGGAGTGCTCCAGAGATAATGCCCAGCTCATAGCCAAACACCAGCCCTCCCAATGTGGACACAGATGCCGCCAGCATTGGAGTAGGGCAACCTGAGAGGGAGGGAAAAACATCATGAGCATGGTCCTGCACCACCTAAAGCTAGCCTATGGAGCCATTTTTGTCATGAAATATATGGCAAACCCAGGTGTTACTAATGACATTAATTAAGGTTCTGATTCTGCTGCACTTAAATTGAAGAGACTTCTTTCACATAATTAGTAACACCTATGCTTGCCCTACTATTTCATGTCAAAATGGCTGCTGTGAAAAAGATCTATTGCCTTGCCACCGACCACACCGGCCTACACACACACACACAGGTCACAGATAACATATCTCACCCATTTTTGAAAACGTGGTTACTCAGCTGTGCTTTTGGATCAGATCATCCTATCTTCATCGAAGATCCCACTGTCAATCAGGTGCTGGCAATAGGACAACTTAGGCCAACATTTGAGTCAATAATTCCATTTCAGTGTCCAGGTGTCATTGATAATGATACTTTAATTGGCAGGGTAAAACGTTTCAGTCTTTCCTTTGTGGACTGTGCTGTTCCAGAGGAAGTCGGGTTACACAGTAGCGACATATTGTAATTGGCTAATTAAAGTATGAAAGGTCTAAATGGAAACATTTCAGGCGGGCATCTCTCTGCTGCTCTTTGATGTCAACCTCCATGTCTTCTGCGTCCTGCAGCAGGGAAAAGAAAGCAATTGAATCTAGGTCTGTATCCATGACTACACGAGCTTGTTGATGCCCATGATTTCATTAGACAAGTGAAGTCCACTTGAGATCACTTGATGACCAACGCGCGCAATAGAGAGCTTAAACGCGCGGAATAGAGAGCTTAGATTTGTTTTTGCTATGAGCAAATTTCAGCCCATGATTTACCGTGCATCATGTATTTACAAACAATTAGAACTAGCCTATCTGACTTTTTATCCCTTGTTTCACCGATAGCCTAAGTCCGTAGCCTATAACGATGAAACCATGCATAGCCGTTTTTCCATGTAGATAGGCTATGCAGTCTCTCAAAAATGTTAGTAGCCTAGGCACTCGGCTTCTCATCCATTTAGCCTACTATCTCAGTGTTATAATTGTATGCGCTTAATTTGGCACCAAATAAGCTACGAGGTGCCCGTTAGATTCTACTTCACAAAGGGAGCGAGTGGGCTATATCGTGGTATCGTAGCAGGCATTTTATTTACCGAGATAAATAAGAACCCAAACTTTTTCACGAATTCTGGCTTGTAAGTCAGTCGCAAAACATTCCGTTCTCTGAATAGGATAGAATATGCAGACTTCATAATTGGCGTTTTCCAGGTCTTCGAAGGTGGAAATATATCCAAATATCAAGAAGCGACAATCCGAACAGCATAGTGCCTTACCTAGTTTAATCGGTGTAAACAAGTATGTTTCCCCTGCGATGTAGCGGTCATTGTTGTAGGCTACAGACGGCATCTGGGCACCAGGAAGTGGGACCTACGTGGCAGAGTCTTCTCAAATTGCATCAAGTTTCTCACCAACTTGACAGGACTGGGGGATACTTGCACTCTCTTGCTCTCCTTGTTCCATCCAATGAAATGTCGAACGTTTGTTTCGAAGCACAGCCCTCTTCACTGTGTTTTGGTCACACAGCCAGGCTACTGCATGCCTTTGCGAGGAAAGAACGCTCGTCTGAAAGTTATAGGCCTAGCCTACGTTCAAAATGCAACCGTTTTACATGTCCTTAATTAGACCTGCGCAGAAACCTCTGAAAGAAATTATTTTCCGACCTGAGTGTATTGTATACCTCGTGTGCACAAGTTCTTATCTTGTGGAAACTATCTTGTGTGCACACATTATTCATGTGAATTTTAAAAATGGACTAGAAAGGCTTTAAATACTTTTTTGTTTTGGAAATTAATGCATTAGTCGACAAACTGCCTGAAAATATATGAAACGACTGGATGATGTAAAGAAATGTGGAGCTGGACCTTTAAATTAGGCCTATTTCTGCTTTCATTTTTTTTTTTTAGAGCGATTCAACACTCATAAAATGTCCAGTAAGGAAAATGTCCAGTAAGTAGCCTAACCACTGTCTATGAGCACAGTTAGATGCTACATGCTGCCACACATGCTGCTTAAAATTATATCATGCAAAAGAAACCATAGACATGAGCCAGAAATGGGTAAACCAATCAAAATGTGTAATTCTTTTTGGAAATCATGGACATAGACAAATTCCCCTTGGGGCAAGATTCATTCATTCATTCATTCATTCACTCACTCACTCGCTCACTCACGCTAGAGGAGCGGGACCATCCAACTTGCTATTATAGTGCACAGTTCAAAAGCCAGCATCTATAGCATGGAGGTGCAATGCCTATGGTAGCTTTATCCTGAAAGGATGAATAATGCTAACATATGCAGACGTCCAGAAAACTTCTTTGTCAGGGATGACGTTGAATATTTCAGGGAACAATGCCAAACTGCACTCTGCACATTACTCTTCTATGATGCCATAGGCTACTAGAAGAGTCCAATTGCTAAAATGGCCTGCCTGCACCTAATTCAAGTTGCTGTAGCTACAATGCTACACTCTGGGGGCATGATTTTACAGCTACAGTGATACACTGTGGGGGTATGATTTGCAGGCAGCTACAACAGTGCTACACTCTGGGGGCATGATTTTAAAGATGCCTCAGATATCTCAGAAGTAATGACGTGAATATGTGAATATGTAGTGAAGTACTACTTACATTGGTAACACTTTACTTGACAGTCTCGACATAAGAGTGACATGACACTGTCATGAACACATGACACTGTCATGACACATGAAAGCTAACCCTAATCCTAACCCTAACTCTAATCCTAACCTTAACTTGTTATGACAAAAAACAAATGTCACTTAATAACAGAAGCGTTATGTCATAAACGTTTATGACACGTTCATGACAGTGTCATGTCACTCTTATGTCGACACTGTCAAGTAAAGTGTAACCCAAAAGTATCGTCACCCCGTTAGAAATGTTGTTTTTTTTAAGCAAAATAAAGTATGGCATGTCACACAGCCTACCAGTGGGGTGTACTACGAGTCTTGATTAGTGGGTTAGCGAGGTATGTTGCGCTCAAAGCCAGGCTATGCTGTGACACGAAAGTGGATCTGTTTTAGTGTCGCTATATCACCATGGTATCTTATGCTGTCAACCAAACCTGGTCGGGAGGAGGTTATGTGCTAAGTTATAGCTCAAATCGTGTAATCTACCGCACACTGACCAATCAATTGTCTTAAAAACGAAGTTCTCACGTGTAGGATTCTGTCATATATCTTACAGGTGGAGCTCCGCCTCTACTAACATTTTGGATCTCGAATGCGCTTTAATAGTGCTGTGCGTGCAAATATCCCACTATGGACGTCCATACCATACAACAACTGATGACAATTGATTTATTTGATGTTAAAGGTTAGACACAAAAAATGACCGCAGTGTAGATTAAGCTCATGAATGCGGAAGTAATTGTTTTTAAATAGAGGCGGTTTAGTGCGTCTCCACGTTACACGATTGGCCATAAGTCATCCCAACACCGAGAACGCGCACAGATCTGAGCTATGCTAGCCTACTTGCAATATTGTATTTTTGAAGGTTCTACATTGGTGTTACTTTTGCACTATTGTCACTAAAGGCACCCGCCGCAATTTCGTGTAGGCAACTTCGATTACCTTTTGATGCGTTCACAGAATCCTGGCTCTGAGCCAAAATGCGAGGGGTGGGGCCTGACGTGAGCTGTTATTGGATCAGTCGAGTGTCAATATGGAAATGTAACCAATGGGCCGCTGATTGTCCTTCCTTTGGGCCGAACGTTGGCAAAAATGATTAAATTATATATATATATATATATATATATATATATATATATATATATATATATATATATATATATATATATATATAGCATATTCTATCGGCCCAAAAGGTGCGTCGGCCCACCGGGAAAATGCCTGGTATGCCAGATGGCCAGTCCGCCCATGACTACGACCAATGTTTATTGACTGACTCCAGACTTCGATGTTGTCGTCATCTGTTTAGCTCTCCTCTGGCCCACCTATATCAGATACACCAATGTGATTGGTACTCCACGATACAAGGGACATAAGCTATGAGCATCATTACTCATTGCCAGAGTGACTCGCTGAGAAAATTCAATCATGCTCCCGCTAGAACTCTGGATTTCCAGGGTATGGGTTCAGAGGGGGGAGCTTGGATGGCAGAGGAGGGAGTATTGATGGCAGAGGAAGGAACTTAGATGGCAGAGCCAATGTCACAGCACATTTTATTGTTGATAGAAAAATAGCATCTTGTAAATGACAATGCTACAAGGATGATAGCCTAGTATTCTGACACTAATGCACCAACCTCAGATGAAAGGACAGGAGCTGGGGCGTTATTTTCCTCCTCTAGACACTTCATAGCATCTGCAACAGGAGATTGGACTACCGCATGCTCCTTTGACGTAGAAGGGGAACTCTGACATGAGAAAATGGTCTTCTCCAGGGGAGCCTCTCTCACAGATATCTGAACAATGTTACTCTGAATACAGACAGACGGCTTTGGACAGCTCCAAAGTGGGTAATCAAGGGTATGTATCACACTGGGTAATTCATCAATTGCCTCATTGAGCAGTGAAACAGCACACTCTCCTTCTTCCTGAGTGTGTTTTGATGGGAGATGTTTCTTTTCCTCCTTCCATTTATCCATTTTTGTGACCCTCATCGGTCTACCCTCCAGCAGGACTGCTAACTTCCTTTCTCTTTCCCCGTCTGCAACTCAACATTTGCTTCAGCTCTCGCCTCATGCTCTCTATGGCCACCTTCAAAGCCAGTTCTTGACCTGTTGCAGCGTCCTGCACAACCTTCAGAGTCTCAGTCCTGAGGTCCAAATTAAGTCTTGGTAAGCTAACAGTGAGAAAGGGCCTGTGAGGTTCTGAATAATGATGCATGCTTTCCAGAGCCTTAGCAGAAATGAATTTGGAAGTGAAATCAGTCAGGTCCTGCAAGTAAAATGTGAGGTGATTACTGATGATCAGTAGTGTGATTCACATAACCAACTCTATTCTCAGTTTGAAGAAAAGTCATGGTCATTGATGTCTCTCTCAATTTCATCACTGATATCTGCACTGGTGCATGCTGAAGTACAGGACGGTACTGAAGAGCTTCTCAAAGTTTCAGTGGGGATACACTGTGAGCTCGTCTCATTACGGGGGTCCTAGAACACACAGAAAACACATAAGGCCCACAAGGCAGGGGACATTCTCTGCTATAACACCTTCTTCCTAGCCTGACGTAGCCATTCTCAATCATTCTCCAACCCGTGACTCCGAACTGCCCTGGTTTGGGCATAGTTGCTCCACAATGGAACATGTCCAGACCGAACTTCCCGACCTCAAATTTTGTGTTCGCTGGCTTGGCTGGCTTCCAGGCTACCTTCTTCCAGTCTTCAGCAGTCCATTGGCGGTGTTTCATGGCCTAGGCAAGCCTCTTTTTCTTATTCTGACGTCTTTGCAATGGCTTTCTTGCTGCAACTCAACCTGTCAAACCTGCAACTCAAAGGGTCCGTCCCATTTCTCCCCCCTTAAAGGAATTATCCGGAGTAAAATGCACTTTAGATCAATTTACGGATGATTGGGAGTACATACGTTGAGTTGACATCAAAATCATGTCATTCGGATGTGTTTTGAGAGTTTGATTTTACCGTTTTTAGTCAACTCGTTAGCCTGGAAGTGACCCGGGCATGTCATTTTGCCGCTACAAAACGCTATTTTTATACCTCTTTCTACAGTTCCAAACAACATTACACTTACATGGTAGTGAGTAGAGGGTCCCTAAAGCCAAACCGGAGTATCCCGAGGTCTTTATGTGGTCGGATAGAGAGTCCAGAATGAATTTCATCAAGCCAGTACCTTTCCGGAAATGTTGCTGCTGCAGCTGCCATCTTTAAGGGAAAAGTCCGTAGGATTCGATTGCCGAGTGTGGAGTAACACGCTCTGGAAATTCACAATTTCGTCGCCGTTTCTTTTTTTTTAATCCAAAATATTCCTCTTCGTAGAGATCCTCTGCCATCCTGCTACGTGTTTTATTTCCTGCTCTTCTCTGCTGCTCAATCAGAGCCTCTTCCGTCAACAGGAGGCTACCTCACGCGAAACATCACGTGACATTTCAAAATTCCAACCTGTTAGTAAGCTAGGGTTTGCTGTTGCATACAACTTCATTTCAATTTCGAAAGAAATACTGGACTATGTTTTTTTTTTTTTTTTTTTTTTTTTTTTTTTTTTTTTTTTTTTTTTTTTTTAAATGTTTGTTTGGAACTGTAGAAGAGGTATAAAAAATAGCGTCAAATAGCCTGTACATCCATTCCGCGAAAACACAGCGGAATCACATTAATCAATTTGTCTCCATCTTTTACTCCATCCCCCACTCTTAAAACTTTTGTGTATGCTTGATTAGCATGTGTGTTTGCGGGCCGCACAGAAAGTAGCCTACTGGCGCTGCAAAGGTGAATAGATTTGTAGCACTTGCCAAAAAAAATGTAGCATTGTTTAGAGATTTTAAAGGTTTTATAACAATCACAAGTAGGGCAGTTCATCACAGTCCATCCATTGCAACTGGACTGATGAAAGGTACACCTGTAGGCTACATTGTATTTGAGAAAAGCAGAAGGCAGCATTATGTCTGTCTGTCTGTAACAAAACGATCCCTGTCAGTTCCATGCAGTTTTCAACAGCTTTCAAGAAGAGAAGTCATGTCATGGATTTTTGTGAATGTTTCTTCTTCTACATTATGCAAGAGTTTAGTCATCTAGTTCATATGATATTCAACTTTATTGTCAATGCACATATTAAATACCAGTAGTCGAAAACAAAATGCAGTTTTACCCAGTGGTGCAAGTAACTAAATAATAAATAAATGTCCAAAAGGGCCTTCATGAAATGCGTCGCTAGACTGTTCATACACATTTTAACGGGCCAATTTGAAGAGCTGCTGTCCGTTATTGTTTGTGCAAATATAGGCTGATTCATGTTCCCTTGCATTTTGCAACTGTGAGGTCCATGATTAGTCTGGCTTTCGCCAGACAATCCTCAATCTTTTAAGAAATCGAAAAAGAAATCGCCGGCAGATTAGGCCTTGTCCATGGTAGGCGCCCGATAGAAATATTGTTTAATTTTGCGATTGAGATATCCACACACTGGCGCCCCCTCTGCGACGTGTTTGCCCCCCAGTTTCAGAGCTATTCTAAATGCAAAAATGCATAGAGGGAGTTATGACAAAACCGTGACCGTTAACAGACTATAAGCTATATAAGGCAGGCCCTATGCTAGGTCTATTACACAACATAAATTGTCACTAGGCTATGCTGGCGACCCAAATAAAATCTCCTTTGGGAACCAATGGCAGTATCAAGCGGACTTAAGATGCCACCTCTTGGCGAAAAGTTAATAGTTTTGCATATAGTACGGTGTCTTGTGTAATCTCGCTGGATTCTTTGCATATTTTGCTAGTATAGAGTCTAAGGAACAAGATTTTTTTTTTTGTCTTCAAATTTTCACGATCCATTTTCACACTTAGATGACATCATAATTTATATAATGCATAATTAAGACTGGGACTACTATCACTTGGGGGTCAAATGTGAGAAAACACTGCTAAAGAGGGTATTTTGACTAATTTTTGGGTGCTGATTCTGAATATCATATTTACTTAGCTGATTTTTTTAGTTTTAAACCTGCTAATTAGGATTTGCGGCCTAAAACTGGCCTCCATAGAACGGGTGAATAGGGTAAAAAATGTAACTCCTTGATATTCTTATGAAACTTTACTAGTTGATTATTTATGTAGAGACACTATTTCTTTACATTACACATTTTCTGAAAATATGTTTATGGATGTAATTTAACAATATCTCATTAATTATGCACTAATTTGCATACATTTAATTTACAAAAAAAGAGACATCTGTCCAATCCAATAACTATCCAATATTGGATATAACATTGAATGTAGTCAGGTTCAGGTTATCTTCAGAACTATTTCTTGACTCCGAGCAGGCATGGACTGGCCATCTGGCGTACCGGGCCGACGTACATTTTTGGGCCGGGGCTGTCATAATTTAATAATAATTTTAAAAAATATCCACCGCGACGGTATTTGAGACACGAAACGCGGCCCATTGGTTGATTTTCTTGACTGACATTGGGCTAGTCCAATGACATCTCTCAGCCCTCCCCCTCCCCTCCCAGGGTTATCAAATGTTGCCATTTGAGCTGTCTGACCGCGGAGAGAAGTGAGTTTCCGCCTGTGAAAATGGATAGTAGGCCTAATAAACCACAAAAGCGCAAGGGGGGCGCATAGAAGCTGCAAGACAAAAGGCTAAAAAGCCTACAAGTGGACGCAGCAAAATGTGTCAATCACAGAAATGTTCACCCCAATGTCGACTGTTACAGCGGGTGCAGGGCCGTCGACATCGAGTGCACAGGCTGAAGGAGTGGAACACAGCTTTGATGTGCAGTGTAGTAACAAAGTGGAAGGCGAAGTACAGGTGGATTCGGAGGAGAGAGACGTTACGTTTGATGTACAGTGTAGTTACACAGAGGAAGGAGAAGTACAGGTGGATTCGGAGGAGGTGGACAGAGACGTTACGGAGGAGGAGGAGGAGAGAGACGTTACCCAGCAGGGACAAATTGAGGAAGAGGTCAGCTACTGTAAATGTTAGCAGAATGAAGAGGGACGTTTCATGCAGGGAGGGCTGATGTGTGCGTGTGTGTGTGTGCGTGCGTGTGTGTGTGTGTGTGTGTGGAGGGCTGGGTGACCACCTGCTCCTCCGCTTTCGATTGACATGCATTTCAGCGTTTCTCTACAACATGCATCAGTAGCAAAGAAGCCATCTGCATTTACATTGCGCTATTCGATTGTCGTCGACGCGGAGAGGAGAACAAATAAAATAAGTTATCCACAACAAATCAACGAGTGGTCGGCCTTAGAACGCAATCAACTCTTTGAGATCTGAAGTCAGTCATGATTGGTCTAAATTGTTGTCAATCTTGAAGCAGTACAACAAGCAAACCTATCACATTTCTGTGCGCGTACAGGCAGGTACACACACACGTAGGCCTAGGCTACACACGCACGCCCTCAGAAAGACACTAGAATGACACAGAATTTATGATAGCCCGTAACAATGAAAATGTTTTGGTATGTGTGTATCTTCACTTAATAGTATCTGGGGAGATTGTAGGCTAAAACTGTGTAAATGCTCAACATAGGAAATAATTACAGGACTCATTTTATTCAGTCAGACTTCAAACATGCATAATACTAGTAGCCTATAGAGTTTTGTGCACAACCTCGTCCTTGCTGGTTTGGAGGTGGTCACCCTTGTGTGTGTGTGTGTGTGTGTGTGTGTGTGTGTGTGTGTGTGTGTGTGTTTTTTAATAGCCTTTGTTTTCAAATAATGCTATGAGTAGACTCGGTGTCCAACTTAGTGTTATTTTAGCTTGCCATAAAGTTATAGTTTGCAGGTGTTACAGCTTACAGTTATTATTATCATGTAATATTAGTGAAACATTGCTTTCCCGAAATGGATGATAAATGTGCGCATATATCCTTTGGTATGTCGTGTGCCTCAGCATATCGTATAAATAATCATGGTGGGCCGCCATGGCCAAAAATGCCCGGGCCATTTTTTGGTCCAAGTCCAGCCCTGACTCAGAGCCTTAAAAGAACGGCTTGTTCAAGCGCCAGACTTCGGTTATGCAGATTTCAGTCGTCCCTTTATCTTAGAGACGGATGCAAGCCATGCAGGATTGGGGGCAGTTCTGTGACAGGAGGATGGGTTACGGCGACCAATAGCCTTTGCTAGCCGGGGCTTGCGGCCAAGTGAGAGGAACATGTCAAATTATAGTGCCATGAAACTCAAACTCCTTGCAGTCAAGTGGGCAATCACGGAAAAAAAATGCGTGAGTATCTCCTGGGCAACAAGTTCACTGTGTACACTGACAACAATCCCCTCCAATACCTGCAGTCAGCGAAACTGGGCACTCTGGAACAGTGCTGGGTTTCTCCGCATGCCCTCTGATTACAACATCAAATATCGTCCTGGGACAGCTAATTGCAATGCCGATGCCCTTTCTAGGCTTCCCACAAGCCCCACTAACACAGTGCGATCTGTGTCACATGGCCTGGATGTCCCCCTGACGATTGTCATAGCCAACATGTAAGCCTCGAGTGCACCTAAACTCTTGGATGACAGAATCGTGTATGGTGGACACCATCCCTGGTCGAACCAAAAGAGACCTGAAAGTCCTGCAAGGGACTGATCCCTTTATTTTCAGATACTGTGGTTTTGGCGACCGGGACGACCACCTACCAGTTAAGACCAGTGGAGTGAACCAATGGAAGTCCAGCAGCTGATAAACCAGTGGTCTCAGATACAGGAAGTGGATGGGACCTTGTACCGAACGATCCAGGCTCCTCCTTCCAGGGATCCAGTGCTGCAACATTTACTGCCCAAGGTGTTGCGAGTCGAAGTGCTCACTAGTCTACACAACAACCATGGCCATCTGGGGGTGGACAGGACCACAGATTTGATATGCCAGAGGTGCTACTGGCCCCAGATGTGGCATGAGGTGCAAAAGTGGTGTTCTGAGTGTGAGCACTGTGTGGTTGCTAAAGCAAGACAACCAAAGCCGGAAACTTCTTGGGAAATCTGTTGGCTACACAGCCTTTGTAGATAATCTCCATTGATATTACTCTCTTGGATTGCATAGTGGCTAGCACAGGACAAGAGAATGTTCTGGTAGTCATAAATGTTTCCTCAAAGTTGACCCAGATCTTTGCCCCCCCTGATCAGAGAGCTTCCACCGTAGCTAAGATTTTAACTGAGAGATGGTTCTATGTGTATGGCGTGCCATGGAGAATCCACTCTGATCAGGGGCGCAGCTTTGAGGGGGAGCTGTTGAAGCACCTGTGTGACATCTACAGCATAACAAAGAGTAGAACCACCACTTATCATCCAGAGGGGAATAGTCAATGTGAACATTTCAACAGGACACTTCATGACTTGCTCAGGACTTTACCCCTGAAAAGAAGCGTAAATGGCCCCAGTAGCTCCCTCAGCTCCTGTTCGCCTATAATACCACCATGTACCAGTCCACACAGCACTCCCCATACGAGCTGATGTTTGGTCAGAAGCCAAAGTTACCAGTCGACCACCTACTTGGAAAAACTGGAGGTGACCACAGGGACAGTCCACTGACTGATTGGGTGGTGCAACATCAAGAGTACCTGACTTGGCTAGACCTTCTGTCTATGCTAGTGCTAGGAGACACTTAGAAGAGGCTGCGGCATATCAAAGGCATGGTGGTCCTGACACCGTACCCATATTACCACGTCATTCTAGTCTTTTTCTAGTGGACGGTGGTAGTGTAGTGGTTAAGGAGCTGGGCTAGCGTGCAGTAGCCTGAAAGTTGTTGGTTCAATTCCCGGCTTCCACTATTATGCCCTTGAGCAAGTCACTTAACCCCAAGTTGCTCCGGGGACAATGTGATCCCTTGTAATATAGCCGACATACAGTATGTAAGTGACTTTTGTCAAGAAGTGTCTGCTAAATGTAATGTACATGTTAAAGGTCTGCGCGGGACTGATTTTTCAGATTTTTCCGCTCCCGCAATATTCTGTCCCGCTCCCGCATTAATGTGTCATTTTTAGTCCCGCTCCCGCCCGCATCTGTAACATGATGTCCAGCTCCCGCCCACTAAAGCCCGCATGCAGGAGGGATAGCCTATTCAGTTTTTCTTTCTTTCTCACGAAAGGAGCACACACACCTGAGAGACTCCAGATGTCAGTTTCTTGGTTCTGAATGTAGGCTAACAACTGAAGTAGGCCTAGTCTGGTGCCCTCTTCCTCTGTCATGCTTTTTTTTTTTTTTTTTTTTAGTTTTGACAAAAAGCAGCAGGAACAAATTGAACCCACGTAAACGACAATATAGGCTATAGGCCTGCTATCCGTCAGTTATGCTTAAACCCCGTTTTTTAATGCTGCCTAACAGAACATCCAGCTGAACTATAGTTATGAACAGTACTTTAATCATTTCCATATTTAATTTTACACACATATTTAATTTGCGGGAGTGCAGTGAATCATCGGTTTGTCCCGCATCCGCGAACGCACTCTTTTGCGTCGGGACCTGCAGGTCTACAGCGAGAGTGCAGACCTCTAGTACATGTACACTCTTTTGCAATTTAATTTTCACGGTCGCCACAAAATCCAGGATACGTGGAGTGTCTGGATGGAATTGGCACACACTATAAGATCAGGCCATATGGGGAGGAGGGCCCCCTTAAGACCATGCATCGCTCCGAGCTTAAACCTGTTCCCACCAGTCAAGATCCATCCAGCCCACCAGCACTGGCTGCTCCACAGCCTCATGGGGGTATCGGGAGGGAGCCAGGCCTCAGTAACCCTGTAGTTAGAGACTCATTGAGGGTAGCCATAGTCCACACCAGGACTAGTGCTTAGCATCACAGTGACCAAGATGGTGTTAACTTTAGCCTTGACCAACTCCCAGGCTCCCCGGCTCATTTGGAGAGCGTACCAGATTAAAGAGAGCAAATGCAGATGGTTTAGTGTCTGACCAATGTTTTCCCTTGAGTTATTTGTTTTTTGTATTAGTTCAGGCTGTGAGCGGGCCATCCGTGGTTTGTCTTTGTTTGTTTGTAACTTTTATCCATGGTTTGTCAGTTTGTTTGTACCTTATATTATTTTGTTTGTTAATTTTGCCTACTGCTATTTACAGCGGGGAAAATAAGTATTGAACATGTCAACATTTTTTTCAGTAAGTATACTGAGGCTATTTGCATGAAATTTTCCCCAGACATTAGTATTAACTCTGATAAGCCACCCATATGACAAAATCCATTAATTAATGTCCATAAGAACAGTTATGTGTAATAAAGTGGAATGACACAGGAAAAAAGTATTGAACACGTCTACTGAAATTTCTCAAATACTTTGTGGAAAAGCCTTTATTTGTAATGACTGCTTCAAGGCATTTCCTGTATGACAAAACTAATCAGTCGCAGTATTCAGGTGTGATTTTGGCCCATTCTTTTAAACAGAGTTTTTTTCATATAGAAGATTCCAGGGGTCCCTCTTGTGAATCCTGATCTTTAGTTAACTTCCAAAACTGTTCAATTGGATTCAAGGTCAGGGCCTTCATTTCCTTTCTGAAACCAATTGAGAGTTTCCTTTGCTGAAGGCTTTGGATCATTGTCCTGCTGGAAGGTCTAGCCATGTCTCATCCTCATCTTCCTCCTGGTGGATGTAAAGATTCTCCCAGAACAAAATGACTCCATTCATCATTCCTTCAACTGTATGAAGTCTGCCAGTACCATGAGTTGAAAAACAGCCCCACACCATGATGCCTCCACCTCCAAACCTCACTGTTGGTATGGTATTTTTAGGGTGATGCACAGTGCCATTTCTCCTCCAAATATGGTGTAGTATGACATCCAAAAAGTTTTGCTCTCGCCTGACCAGAATACATTCTCTCAGTATTTCATAGGCTTGTCCAAATGTTGTTTAGCAAACTTTCAATGAGCTTTGACATGTTTTTTTTTTTCAGTAATAGTCATGCAGGGTGAGCGTGCATAGAGGCCATGGCGGTGGAGTGCATCACCTATGATTTTCTCTGTAACAATTGTACCTGCTGCCTCCAAGTCTTTCTGGAGCTTTCTCCGAGTGGTCCCTGGCTCTTGGGCTACTCTTCTGACTATCCTTCAGACTTCCTGGTCAGAAATCATGTGAGGAGATCCTGTGCATGGCCGGTTGATGATGCAGTGATGTTCCTTCCGCTTGCAGATAATGGCTCCAATACAGCTTACTGGATGATTCTGAAGTTTTGAAATGCATCTGTAACCAGTTCCATTGATATGTTTTTCAACAATAAGGTTGCAAAGGTCTTGGGAGAGCTCTTTACTTTTACCCATCATGAAATGTTTCTTTTGTGACACCTTGGTAACGAAAAACCTTTTTATAGCCCATCAATATTTACTATAGTTTATATTAATTTGCACAGATAGGAGGGATAATTACTCTCTAACTACTTATAGATTCCAGCTTGTTCCTTGCCATTCCTTGCCTTTGTGTACTGCTTTTTCTTAGCGTGTTCAATACTTTTTTCTTATGCCATTCCACTATTCACTCATGTGAATAGCTCACTGGAAGTATACCTACTGAAAAAAATGTTGACGTGTTCAATACTTATTTTCCCCGCTGTAACTACCCATGCCTATGACACCTACATGTAGTGGTGTACTGTGTTGCCTGTACTATTATAGATTATTTCCAAGACAAATTTATCTTAAGGTAGACAATAGAATGACATGGCAGGTCAAGGAAAGCATCAAGAAAAGCAAAGATTAAGAAATTGTTTTTGACATAGGCAACAAAGGAGGAGGTGTTTTTACACTTTTCAGACACTCAAAGTTTGAAAACTATGGATATTATTTTAGAACCAACAACCTTTCTACATTATCTGGGGGTTTTGTGTGCAAAAAGTGGAATTAATTGTCAAAAAAGTAGAAGAAAATGTGAAAATCACTTTTCGGACTAGAATCGCTTATTTTAAAACATACAGATAAAAACACTAAAGACTGATCGTGAAAATTTGAAACCAAAATAAATCTTGTTCCTTACACTATATTAGCAAAATATGCAAAAAAAAACAATTTTTACATGAAAATCTAGCGGGAGTCTATTTTCCAAACACAGCGTACTGTACTAATATCAGTAGTAGGCCTAATACATTTCAGGCAGCTGCGTGAATCACGGAAAGCGCGAATTAAGTGGACACTTCTAAATGGGACCCACTGTACAGTAACTGAAGTTCTGTGGCTAAAGCAGCCATAATGAAAGTGTTCATTATGTTTCATTGAATCATTGTTTCATTGATACTTCACACACATGTGCTTTTTAATCGCATAGACTACAACTACCAAGTTGGAATCAAAGCACATCGACTCCCCTCTCAACACGTGCAACAAATATGTGTAGGTACAGCCGTGCCCTGGATACATCTCTTAACGTGCACTCTAAAACATTTGGTTTAAATGGAGATCATCACGGGTGCGTTAATAAATCTACATTGCGGCAAGTTGACACAAATTATCAACTTTGACGAATTTATGTAGTTTCAGTCCTAGTTACTTTACTTTGAGCCATGCTCTTCCTTACTTCACCTTTGAAAATAGAGGATTGAAGTAACCTAGTGGGTGTTTGGGAATGAACGTTAACTCAGATGCTTTTTGAGACTTTGAACAGAAATGTCCCAGCCTGATGTTTAGGATGCATCATAGACAGGTTATCTTTCAGGTATACAGTATATACAGTATTTTCCATTAGAAAACCATCACATTAGCTAACGTGTTGTGGCTAACTCGCTGATAAGTAGGCCCTATAGCTCCTGCTAGTAGCTTAGGTATGGTCAGAAGAGAATGGGATGACAGTCGAAAGATACCATTAGTGCTGTTATCAATTTGCTTTGTAGCCTATAACCGCATTTATGGTTTTCTACAAATACATCAATAATCAAATTGGCCTCCATCACTCAACCAATGCTAACGGTAACATTATTTTACCTATGTCCTAGGCTATTATAACTTTTATATAGTTAATTATAACTATAAGATTAACGTAGCCTACCTGCAGTAAAAACCAAGCATGTCCGATAAACATTCTCAGATTTATTTCGGCTTCAAGAAGAAATGGGAATTACATTTCATGTGGAAATCATCCTACCCTTATTAGACGTTCTCTGCGGTAAACTACCGTGTTGTCCTTGTAGGAAGCGTCTATTGTCTTTCCAACCCACTTTAGATTAACTTGCAACGATGCGCCATCTGGTGGACAAACAACTACGTAACGCCAATACTGGAAATGCAGCCAAATGATGATCATATTTGGTTTTCCTTTAAAGGGACACCAGGCAACGTTTTCGTGTTAATTAATCATCTTCGTAAGTCGGTATATGGTTAAATGACTCATTACGGGGCGAATGATTGCTCTCTCGCCCGCCCCTACTACCTGTAGGAAGAATATCCCACTTGCAAGTTCGGTGTATCCTACCCGCCGACCGAAGCAGGATCAGTTTACAGCACAGAGGCAGGCTAACGAAACGCTAGAGATTGTTGCAAACGTGTGTATAATGGCAGAGCCAGCGAAGAAGCAGCGAAAACCCTTGACGGAAGACGCAAAGAAAAGGAAAAGAGCTTCAGACCGAGCGAGCTGATAATTATTCTACCTTGTCTTTTATTACTGTTTTACTACTTTTGCCTTTGTTTTTGCTTACTAATTATTCTTTATTTTTAAATGATTTTACCTTGTGTTTTATGTTTTCTTTTTAATATGATCTTTACCTTTTGAACTATTCTTTGACTATATTGCCCTTCTATGCTTTTATTTGTTATTATTGTTTGGTTTTGTTTATGTAAAGCACATTGAATGACCTGTGTATGAAATGCGCTATATAAATAAACTTAACTTGACTTGACTAAAAGAACACTTACCAAGTGTCCCTCTACCAGCTCCTCTCGAAGGAAAGTCCGTATAAGGCATTACCTTTGTAACCTGACCCTAGCCAGATGAATTTCGCTCCGCCTAGCTCCACTCATCCATCTGGAACCGATCCATTGAAGTGTTGCTTCAGAAGGCTGGGCCTAATCAAAAAATGCTTGCATATGATTGAATAAGCCACTTGTCCGTCATCTATTGACGTGCTACTTCAACCACTCACATCGAAGCCAACCCGTGATGCTGATAACAGTCTCACAGTCGCTTCTACGCCATGTCACATCTATGAAACTCCCGCCCTGCGTCCTGATTGGCTGTACCATAATATCGGTTGCAGAAATCACTCTCAATGGAAGAGGTCCCAGATGGATGTGAGTTAAGCTAGGCGGAGCTAAGCGGAACGAAATTCATCTGGCTAGGGTCAGGTTAGCTATATTGTTCTTTTGAGGGCAAAAAGTATCCCAAACAGTAGGCTATAGAGTTGTTATATAGCGCGCTACCTAATGTAGCCTAAATACACAACTGGAACAAAAGCAAGTCACAAACTCTGTAACTCCACATTACGGTTTTATTTACAGTATGCTATTTACAAAGACAAATAGAAACCGACTGTATTGCTCCCAAATTATGAGAATTTGAGTTGTAACATGCCTTGTCTCTCGACGACTTCTTCTTCTTCTATTAGGTTTTACGGCAGCTGGCATCCACAATGTTGCATTGCTGCCTCCTGCTGGACTAATGCTCTACAAAATTAAATTCTCCCATACAGCCCAGTATCAGATAAAAACTTAAAGAAATAGCGCTTTCCCTTTACACTTGTGCCCACATCAAGCACACTTTTTAGGGACACTTCGTTCAGCCCACACCGCTTTAGGCACCTGAACAAGTCTTGCCTATGTGATTCATACTTCCTGCAAAATAGCAATACGTGTTCAACAGTCTCCCTCTGCTGGCAAGAACACAGTCCGTCCTGATGCTTTCCTAAAATACACAGTGTGCTATTCAGACATGTATGGCCTATTCTCAGTCTTGCAATGATAACATCCTCCTTACGCTTACCACTTGCAGGCCGTAACTGTGTCAGAAACACTACCAATAATGGAATAGAGATGTCTGGCCTTTGTGTCTTGATCCCAAAACTGTCTCTCGACTTCACCTGCCAACACTAACGTTAACGCATCCCTGCCTTGAACTTGAACCACTTCCTGTCAGATCGCGACATATGCTGTCAATCAAAAAGAGTCCAGCCTCTATGACGGTTCCTCCAATCATCATACAGAAGCTCGGTGTCCGGGCCATCCCACTGTCCCATTCACTCCCAGAGACGCCGGGCTTCCCTGGAAATGACGATTTTGTGGCGCTTGTCCAATAAACGTGTAGCTTTTCTGCACTGAGATCAGCCCACTCTGTAGTGCTATTGAAAGTCCAGTGAAGCCGAGCGTCTATGGGTTTTTTGCATGTTTTTTTTGATGGATCGTGTTGTTACAGCAATGTATTACGGGTGCGAAATCACGATAAATGACGGGCAAAACCTTATTGCTGAACAAACTAGCCATGAAGTTGAACATTTTTTCAGCATGTTCTAGTTGTAATAGTAGGCTAGAAGCTAGTAGTGTTATTTGATGCGATTTTCCGTGATATTTTAGAGGAGGCTGAGCTTCCCCTGTAGTCTTAGAGCAATCGCCTCTGGGTGTAAGATGCTTGTGAAAGATTAAGGGTCTAGCTATGAGTAATAAAAATGGCCCAATTCGAGGGGCGGCACCAAGCATGCATTTGAAAATATCACTGCACACAATTGGAACACTACTACCAATGTTTACTGACTGATTCCAGACTTCAACGCAATTGGATAACATTACGACCAATGTTTACTGACTGATTCCGGATGTTGCAGCCAGGGGGTCAAGAGCGTGCAGATTAGCTTCGGCATGTTAGCATATGCCATTTTCAAGTATGGCGCCGCATGGAGCATTTGGAACCAGCTCCGTGCACGAAAGTCCGTGTTGGGCACAACCTCTCATGCGCGTAGCCTACTGTACATGTTGGTGGACGGGTACCTATCCGGCAGCTACAACCAAACGGGCGACTCCACTCGGACTTCACACGCGTTCCCGAACAACTTTTTCTTCTTCTTGTTATGTGGCAAGCAAGGTATGTGCACAGGGACGGCTTAAACAAATATGGGCCCCTGTGCACAATATCAAAAAAGGCCCCCCTTCCCCCTGACCGCGACACGCGTGTGCAGCCAGCACTTCTTTCTCTTTGCTGTCACTGTGCAGGCTGGTGCACAATTTCACACAATGAAAATGTAGTACATTATGTCATATATAATAACTCAGGCCCACACAGAAATGAATTCCAGCAGCTGTTTTTATTATTAGGCTGCAATCTCCCTTTGCTGTCCAAACAGTCTACAGCAACATTTTTCACTAAACGGACCGGACACAGTTGTCATATCTGACGGACCGGTAGCAGGGACGTTGATAGTATTTTGTGAGGTGGTGCAAATTCTGAAATTCTGGCTGTTAAATATACCCTTTTAACGCAGTTTGGAAGGGGCATACAAACAGAGCAAGCAGGGCCCGTTTTCTGTCTGACTCAGGTGACGTGAACATTGGCTACCTGCATGATAAGGTTTTCACTTCACTGCTGCTTGACACTACCTTGCATGGGGACATATTTTACGTTAACAGTGGAGATGTTAGCAAAACTATAGCGTTTGGTAAATGAAGATGCAGATCATGTCCCTAATTAATTTCTTTGCGCAACAGCCCACATTATGCGCTCACTCCAGCGAGACGAGTGAAATAAGTGTAGGCCTATCTGTCATCGGCATCGCCATAGGCTATTTGCTACGATATAAGCTACTGTTAGGCCTACAACAAGTCGCGATTAATTAGGCTATCCAATCGCTATGCTGTTTTCATGAACATTGCAGGAATCCACTTCATTCACCTACCCATGAGTGGGTCAGTTTCACTTTCGCAAACACGCATACACATTGAATGAGCACTCATAGCCTACCACTTCCACCTAATGTTATGCCTCTATATTTTATGAATTAAGAAGTATTTATTTATCAGGAAAACATTTAGTTTATTTTTCTTTCGGTCCGCGGTTCCATAACACCATTCAGTTGTGCCGCAAATTAACAGACAGAAGCACCGGGTATAATCTAGCCTAAATTCATGGCAATTTTTTTTTAAATCCGAGGGCCCCTGTGCACGTGCACACTTGGCACAAGCCATGATCCGTCCTTGTATGTGCATTATCGCTACCCTCTGAACTGGAGGACGACTCTCTTTTTACAGTATGTCTAATAAAAATCGACGTTTGTCCATGAGTCATTTCCAGCTTTGGAACTTGGCGCATGGTCAGAGCCGACTGGCGTTGGATCCGAGCCCCAGTGTTTAATATGGCGTTGACTATGAACTGGCCTTATTTACTAGCCTTAGCCTCCGCCATTCATTTGTATTCACTCTCAAATTATATAGGCCTACCTCCATGGTTGCAGCGCTGTTGTCATCCGTTTAGCTCGCCTCTGGCCCGCCTACAGTATATCAGATACACCAATGTCCCATGTGCATGAACGCACAGTTTTACCAAAGATAAGCCTCCAAGCCAACCGTCTCTTATTACAGACCCTCTGTAGATATAAAGTGCTCATTCTAAGCATACGAAAACACAATAACTTGTATTTACAGGTAATTATATTCAATTATTAAAATATTTTGAACAACAGATATCATATATTTATGCTAATAGTTAATTATATATATAGGCTATAATAGATAATATAAGCTAATATTTATGCTTTATGCTAATAGATTGTCCAACAAATTTGATCTTTCAAGTCCTATAGGTGCACCAGCAGAGCTTGTGAAGATGTTTCCAGAGAGCATGTTTCCAGAGAGCATCAACTTATACTACTTTGTATCTTTTATCACTTTTAATTATTTTATTTTATTTAATGTTATGCACTTTATTTTTTTTTAAAGATTTTTTGTTCCTTAAACTTTTGCCCGCATGCTTTTATGCTGTTATTCAGTGTGATCATCATTCCTTCTGTTAATGCCAAAACATGAGAATCTTTAAAGGGACACCAGGCAAGCCTGATTCTTTTTCTCTACGAAACTCCCCCTCGCTCGGTCTGAAGCTCTTTTCCTTTTCTTTGCATCTTCTGTCAAGGGTTTTTGCTGCTTCTTCGCCGGCTCTGCCATTATACACATGTTTGCAACAATCGCTAGCGTTTCGTTAGTCTCCCTCTGTGCTGTGGATGCAGGATGGAAACTGAAACTGCTTCGGTCGCCGGGTACGATACACTGAACTTGCTAGCGGGATATTCTTCCTACAGGCAGTAGGGGCGGGCGAGAGAGTCTTCATTCGCCCTGTAATGAGTCATTTAACCATATACCGACTTACCAAGATGAGTAATTAACACGAAAACGTTGCCTGGTGTCCCTTTAAACTATTGCTCTTTTATACTTTTATGTACTATTACTTTTAGCTTCTGTTTATGTAAAGCACATTAAGTGACCCCGTATGAAATCTGCAATATGAATAAAGTTGTCTTGCCTCGCCTTGCCTAAATGAACATAATAGCTTTTGGATTTGAACTGATCTCACAAAATAATTCTAATGCCAGGGTGAAAATGATCCGCTGAGGCGTGTAAATCCTTTCAGCAATTATCTATAATCTAATTACAGGCTAATCCTGCTCTCTGAGAAAGAAATGACACGGGGAATGAACTCTCAGTTTCCGAAAAATTTGAGGTGTGTATGTTTGTTTAGGGTATAAAGCCCTCTGGGGTTCTTTGGATTTGTATGTGGCATTTACTTTAAATTTGCTCTTTGTTGCATACATGTTGGAAGTCACATGCAATATGCAGCCACTGACACAATGATTAAACACAATGAAAAGAACTTGACCCAACTGCCATTGAAATTGCAGAAATTATATGTGAAAGATAATTCAGAGCAGAATGGTCAGAGAATGGCCGTATTGCTTCACTTACTGTACAACCATAGATTGAATGAATAAAGTGGCCATAACACTTTGTACCACCAGGTGTCATTGTTTACCCAATTATTATTCAGTGCCTTCTCACCAAAAGGAGGCAGTATTGTTCAGCAAACATGCTGAAACATGCAAAATACAACAACATACAAATACAACAACAAGAATTGATGCAAAAAGGTTAATGTTATCAACAGAGTAGCTTAATATTTTAAACAACAAAATCCACTCCCATCAATTTACATTAATTCTGTACACATTCTTCACATTTGTCACAACTGAATAGAGAGCAGAATACACAAATGCTTTATTATAGGACAAATTTGGCGTTTTATTGCAGTTTTACTGTCTGTGGCGGAGTTGTATATAAGCCATTACAGATGCAAAGATTTCCCCCCAGAAATTATCCCAATTGAGACTAATCCTAGCCTGTGAGAAATGAGTCCTCGGACGCAGGCCTGCCCTCTCCATGCAAACATCTGCTGCTTGCTGCAGCGGGGTAAAAACGGCCATCAGACATGTTCATGCATCATCCCTAAATTCCCCAGATAAAAGCCATTTATGAGAATTCAACGAGACTGCCCCTCATCCAGGATAAGTCGTTCCACAGACTAAATATATCCAGCTGGGAGCCGTTTATACCCAAATATAGCCAGGATTGGGACAAAGCCAGAGCTGAAGCCATCATGTACCATGTGAACATCACTGAGTGAAACAAAATAAAAAAAACACCCTCCTCTTCCCACACCTCTGTCCTACTGCCAAACATCACATACCCCCACCCCCCATGCAGCCTGGGAAAGCAAAGCAACACTGAACCCTAAAAAAGCAACGGAGCCATAATCATGTGATATCTAATTGGTGGTTATGCTACACGCATGCTTAATTACTGTGGTGCAGCTGTTGAGGTTTTGACACTGATATGGGTGGGGACGCTGATGTCCGAGGTGTTAGTGGTCTGTGGGCCCAAGACCTCAGGTATGGCTCCTCACCAGAAATGAGTCAGATTTTGCCAGCATATTTCTTCTGACCTCATTGATTTAGTGTGGTCAGGTGTGCTGCGTATGCACTTAGGCGGGACAAAATATTTGGATTGAACTGAGAAACAACAGGTCTTTGCTTGGACATTTTCATGGTTGATGTTTCTGACTGTGTGGCTGTGGAATTGACCATGGAACTAAATGAAATCATCTTATATCATAACTGGTCCATGACATTTTTTAATTTCTCTCATGAGATCCAGTCAACCTCAAAAGCATATTGCCATGATGGCCAACTGAAACATTAAACAATGGTGCATAATTTCAGGTATCCCAGATAGGTGAAAACAAAGGGCCCCCTCCGTTGGCATGGTACTGTCTCTTTCCAATCACATGCAGACTTGGTCCCTGTGTGCTGATCTTTGCCCTGAAAAGCGTGCTTGTGTTCAGCTTCACCACCCTAGGCAGAGCCAGTCACTTAGATGACATTTGCTTCCTGTGCCAATGTTATCTCTGCTGTGGGGCCTTCTCCTCCCCTCTTGCGTTTCTGTGCGTGGAGTGTGTGCTGGATGGGCAAGCTGAGGCACAAAGCATTTGTGCTGCGGAGCAGAGAGGCTCAGTGCGGTCACACACATTACATAAGGTGGCAGCGGAAGCAGCTGCATGATGCATACATGTGAGAGCCGATGACGAGTCAGCCAGCCAAAATTTACTTATTGCTCATCAGCAACATCAGCCATGGGGACTGCTCTGTGTGTGTGTGTGTGTGTGTGTGTAAAAGTATGTGTGTGTGCTTGTGAATGTGTGTGTGTGTGTGTGCACGTGTGCCTGTGTATGTATGTGTGTACTTGTACGTGTATGTGTACGTGTTGGTGGCTAAAATTGCATGTCTGTATGTGCATGTGATTGTGTTTGAGAGAGAGAGAGAGAGAGAGAGAGAGAGAGATGTGGCGTGTTGGGAATATGTGTGTGGAAATATCTCGGCTGTGCTTTGGCATCATCATAAAACTATCTTTGCTTAACCTCATTTGGTCTTTATATGCCAGCCTGACTCCTACTGCGACTGCATCTTGGCAAAAATTTGGGTGGACCAGAACAGCAGATGCGTGTCTAATTGCTTTTGAACATTATTATCCATCATTGTCTGAAACGTCTATCTGTGCTCAGCAACGCTATTTCCCTTGGCCGTCAGTGAAATATAAAACACTGGAAATATGTCCCTGTGCTAAGCATCTGCTGATTTTCTAAGATGTTTCATGGATGAGAAGCCTTAGATATGTCAGAGGAAGAGATTTGTTCCTTAAGTCAGATGAACCAGACAAGTGTTGACGAGTATGAATTAGGGACATACTCAAGTCTAATTTATAATGGTCAGCTGCTCTGTGGTTGTGAAGAATGACTAATTGATCGATTGGGTGTTGGCAGAAAACGCTGTGTGTTTGTATAACAACGATAATTACACACACTACAAATTCATTAACAGGCCTGCCCATTTAACACAGAACATATTTCCTAAAAACATTATTCATGTGTAGCAATCATTCAATTACACAATAACATATTATGACCTCCACATTGCCTTGTAGGTTGCAAAGAGCTTCATCTATAGCTCTGGGTTATCAAGCATCCTGTGATGAAACAGCCAGTATGACAATCCATGGACTGACTGGCATAGAGAGAGTTCTTCAGCTGCTTCAGCTGAGGCCCAAACTCTCAACAGCTGAGTTGCTGACCAGCCAGCACCTTAACAGGGGCCGTGATAGGATGGTTGTGGCCAATGACATCAAAGCATTTTCCAGGAAAGACATGGTAAACTTCAAAGCCGCAGATAGCTGCAACTGGACAAAAATAGACCCCTAGTCTTTCTTACAGTTCTTACAGTCTCTTCCACAGCAAGTCTTATAGTTGCAAACACTTGAATTATACCTTACATGTCTTGAAAGTATAAGGATTTGTTTGTGTATTAACACAGGCTAAAAATAGTTTTTGATTTTTACAGTGATTACACAAAGACAATGTTTTTTTCTTCTATGATTACAGCATAATGCATGTCACTGTACATCTTAGTATGCATATAGAACTGAGTAAGTTCATCTTATATGATTCTCAAACTAGCTGGTTTCAAAACATCTAATTTCTTCTCTGCTGTCCTCAAATCTAACAGTCTTGTCAGCAACTTGGCCTTTTGGCATGCAGTGGCATTTTACTGACCTAGTCACACACCAAAGCAATGCAATGCAGTGCGATTATCACATTTCTATGTGACGTTTTCAGACACTGGAGATTTGCTGGGGAACATAAAAATAAATATGTCTAGATTTGATGAGAGTGAGATTAAAGGAGGGTGAGGATAGAAAAACAACTATCCGTCTCCTCACATGGGAATCATGCTTACAGGATGGTGGCTGATAACCACACTTCCTGCGTTTGCTCAGACCCAGCAGATTATGCTGTAAAAGTTTCAGGCCATGGGTCGGGATGGTGGTGGTGGTGGTGGTGGTGAAGTGGGGGGTGTTGCAGAAAAGGAGGAAGTTCAGCATTGTGAGCTATTCGCATGTGGATGAGACATGGAGTACAGGGTAGTTTCTGAAAGAAGGGAAGGAACAGGCATTATACATAATGATATTTGATAATTCAACGGTTTGTTTGTTTTACAGATTTATAATTTCAGTCTTGTAATGCTTTATTTGCTATTGTGTAATTGCATGTCTATGCTGGCTCTGAGAAGTATTGTATTGCTTCAAACTTTATAATGCATAGGCCTATGTCCATCATTTGGACTTCAGGTTTCATGTGAAACTTATTAGGCTAGGTATGTAACAAATGTTAACAATGAGAGGGTGGGGTGTGGGGCATATGCCACAGGAAGACTATGTGGCGAGGAATACTAGTGTTCATTCAAACTTCATTTATACAATACAAAATTTGCATCTCACCATACCAGTTCGACTTTACTTTTTGCTGCTTTTGCATGTATGTGATTTGATGGGGAATAAAACATCAGGATAAAAACTGTTAATGAAGATAGAGACTTAATGTTGACTTATCCTTGGTAGAGAAAATAATGTGAATCTCTAGTAATACTTCTAATACATATTAGAAAATGTTATGTTCTAGAAAATGATCAAGTCTGCATGCTGTGAATATGCTTTTCAGAAAATAATGGCATGCAATGCTTTTGAATTCTTCCAGACTTACTTGGATGAGGTTTGGTTTTGCAAGACGTTTATTTACGATGTTACATGGTGTTATGGCTTGAACAAAATCTGTTATTCGAGACGGCAATGTGGAATCACTTACCATATTGGTCTGGATCTAAATCCGAGAAATCATCCATTTTCTCATAAACATAGTATGTTATTACGCATGTCTCTATTAAACCTTTTGGCATAACTTTATGCTTAGTGTTAGTTTCTTTATAGGGAACATAAAATACATGAATAATAATATTGACTTTATTAATTTTGTCTCCACACAAAGTTTTATCCCCCATAAAAGTCCCCAGAAATCTTAATTCTGCTAATGCCATGAATAGCACTGGCATAACCAGTAAGCTTGTAATTTGTGTTATTTTCAGACCACGATGACAAATAAGGAATAACTGCTGCATAAATTTCAGTAAATGCTAAATCTACTGTAACGTCCCATTTTAACTAAAACTGTGGCGATAAAAAACAACAGCAAAGAAAGATGCCTCCTCATAATGAAATATTTCTAAGACATGGCGTCTGCATACGGGTAATGGTCATTATTTATAAATACTGCCCTGGTAACATTGTGCATGTCTCATATTTCCACTGTGTGCTGCACCAGAGCACTTGTTTTTGTTGTGTTGTCAGGATGTGCATTGCATTGTTTACTTGTAAGAGAGTGGCCTTTTGTCCATTCTGTGGTACCTCTTGTCTTCTGTTAAGCTCTGTGATCACATTACTGTGTTGTGAACAGGAATTGTCACCGTCTGCAGGTGACACAGCAGCACCATTTGAATATAATAGAGTTTTGATCTTAAAGGCTTATTTCTTTTCTTAAGAAACAACAATTGCCTAGGCTTATCAACATCAAAATTAGTTGCGGAATTTAATGTGATATTAGTGTATTTCATGTAGTGTGTCACACAACTGGCCTATGCAATGTCTTTCACGTAGAGTTTACCACCATGTGGCTGTCTCCACCAGTCATCCAACCGGTATTTATGTGTATTCCAGAAATTTCTGCTCCTCAAGATTATTTTTGCCTCCAAATTGAACTAAATTGGGGATATTTAAAATAATATTCTAAAAGAATTTACTACAGACTGTCTCGTTGAGAACAACAACACTGTCCCACAACATTATTACATGTAGGCTGACTGCCAGGCCAAAGCCAGAGACTTGTGTCTGCGCGTGCCAGTTCAGTTCATCTGATGCTGATCACTTTCCCAGACATATTGCAAATTTTTGGTTTTGGGTTAGACTACAAACTGCCAGGACACAAGTTTACTTACCACAACATTTCTGTAAACAACAATAAAATACAAATACTAGGGAGAAGCCTGCTTCAAGTCCATTTTTTCCTAATTAAAATCTAGCCACAGATATGTAATTGGTTTGTTTTCTCATTTTAATGTTTTTGTCTGTATAAACTGCAAAGACAGGCTAGGTCATCCAGGCAGGCTAAGTAAGACCTTTATAACTCACTGAAAAAGAGAACTCACTCCTGAAGTACATTTCAAGAGCTTTTTCTCTTCAAGAAAAGCATTTTAATGGCTAACAAAGAAATACATAAAGCCAATGAAGAATTTCAATATTGATTATTTAAAAATGTTCAGAGTTCCATTTAGTGGCATCAGAAGTGAAACAGAGAGCATGGTCAGAGAATGTGAGTCCAGGCACATGTGCTCCTTTCTGGATGAACGTTCCCACCCTGCACAACGACCACAACAGCTGCTCGCCTGCCTTCAAAAAAGCCGGCTGACTGACTGACTGATCATGGAGGACAAGCTGGCAGTTTGTGTTACACACAAACACACACACACACACACACACACACACACACACACACACACATACACACACACGCACACACACTCATACACACACACACACACACACACACACACACACACACACACACACACACACACACACAGACAAACAAAACACTACTGTTAACCTTGGGTAGCACTTAGTGATAGATGTGACACTCAGCCATCAAGCTCAACCATGTTGCATAACGTGAGGACACAAAAACACACACAGACACACACGCACACACACACACACACACACACACACACACACACACACGCACACACACACGTGAACTTCAATGAGTAAAAGTCCAATTTTGGCCCCTTCCAAGCAATGTCAATCATAACTGTCCCCCCAGCAAGCAGACCTCATGATTGGGGCACATGTTTACACAGCCAGTCATAAATTTGTTTGACAGAAGTTAGGCTGTGACAAACTGCTGCCTTCAACACATGCACACACACACACACACATGCACACACACACACACACACACACATGTTAAAAATAGCAGTATAATGAACAGTGTTTATCAGAACAGCCAACAGCCATTTGTGAGGAAAGCTATGCGTGTCTAGCCGGAATGAGAAACTGATTTTTGAAATTCCCAGCATATTTTCTAATGGCTTTGCTCCCATAGCAGAAATTGGAGTGGATATGTCCTTTGTATGGACCCTTTCAACAAGGTAAACACAAACAATGCTTGAACATTCTATTTGGGCCCCAATCTACTTCCTCTACATTAAGATAACATATGGAATGTTAAAAAGGAAGTCTTGTGGGGCCAACTATGATGCTGATAATGGAACTCTCTTGAAAGGGTCTATAGAGGTAATC
Organism: Alosa alosa; assembly: GCF_017589495.1. Classification (NCBI taxonomy): domain Eukaryota; kingdom Metazoa; phylum Chordata; class Actinopteri; order Clupeiformes; family Clupeidae; genus Alosa; species Alosa alosa. The sequence continues at coordinate 16,748,967 of NC_063198.1, read as the reverse complement.
TTTCGACGGGATTGTTTGTAGAACTTCAATTGTCCGTTGTGGTATGTGCCAGCCGCTGTGGGGTCCCCTCACAATGACAATGAATCAAATATCTGATTGACTTACGCTCGATAGAACCAGCCGTGCAGTCGACTGCCCATCTCTGGATGGCCTCAGGGGCCTAAATAAACAGGTATGGAAGAGAGGAAGCATTGCCCCCTGGCCAGCGTGGCTGTATCAACTTGGGCTGGTTAACTAAACAAGCTAGTTCACAATGAGAACAATAATGGAGGTTATTTTCCTCTCCCGTATTTACCTGACTCAGTGTTGACATATCAAGACTATTCATTTTTCAATCACTTTCCTGAAAAACATGTCTTGATCCAGGGAATAGCTCTCATGATTCCATCATCTCTAAGCCAGTAATGGTAGAAAGAAAAATGTCACGTAAGTAGCTTAAATTCATGCTTTTCGTGAAAATTATATATGTAATTATATAATTACTTATATAATTTTATTACTTATTAAAAGTATATAAGTAATTGTGTATAATTGTATATAACCTATTGTATATAAGTTTCCTCAATGCTATTATTGATAGATGACTATGGAGAAATAGATTGTGGATCCAGGTAGTCTATGAAAAACACTGACTGATTGTTCTGGCTCTCTGCTGTAAGTGAAGCGTTCTACAACTGTTTTTCTCCTCTTCAAGTTGTTTATACACAACATCTCCATTAACATGGTTTTAATTGGTCACGCTGTAAAATGTCACAAATGACAGCTGAGCTGAGCGGTCGTCACGAGCAACATACGAGCAATCCCCACAGATTTACGTATGTCTCTTTGACAGTTTTTCTCTTCTGCTGCAAAGAACAGGGACAGTTATATATCAGAATAATTGCTCATACAACGATTGTGCTTGTATACAAGACAATCCAGGTTTATTCATGGATCAGCAGCAAATGTGGTACAGTACCTGCAAAAATTATCTGCTCATCTGATATGACATTGGATGTCGGAAATGACAGATGCATCACACTGGTCCTTACACTGTCCTTATGTAAGTTGCCTTCTGGGAGAAGCCTTGTTTGTTGTCATTAGCCTAATTCAGCTTCTTAGTTCACACACACACACACACACACACACACACACACAGATACACTCAGAGCGACTCAGTGGGGAGGCGACATGCATGGTGAGCCTGGGTCACCCAGGAGGGCCTCTGAAGCTTTGCTGTGACGTGCACGCAGGTGGTAATCACCCAGTGTTCTCTCTCTCTCTCTCTCTCTCTCTCTCTCTCTCTCTCCCTGTCTCTATATCCAGTCCCCTCCCCCACCACCTGAGCTCAGAACTGATTGATCAATATTTTTTTCTCAAGAGGATTACCTTGAGGGGTAATGCTGGCGGGAACTGGGTCAAAACACCCCCCACCCCCCTCCAGCCATCCCACAATGGACCAAGTAGTGGCGCAGCAAGCAAAGCCGCAGCGATTATGACCGGGACCCAGACAGAGCTCAGTGCTCCAATGTTAGATAACTGGCCACAGAGCAGTGCAGCTCTCTGGACGAGATGAGGTGACTAAGTGGAGATGAGGTCCGTTTATGTAAGAGGCACAAATGCAAGCTGCGTCGGACAAATGACGTTAGACAAACAAACTGGCGTCGGGGACAAAGTAACAAACAGAAGTACATAGAACACTGACCCAAGCACAAGAGGTCAACAAACGCACAGGGGAATGGGGAACAACGCACAGAGCTTAGATTATTCATAATCAGAGGCGGACAGAGTACACAGCTTCATTACTTGAGTAAAAGTACAGATACCCTTTGCTAAATTTTACTTAAGTACAAGTAAAAGTACAACAGTCAGATGTCTACTTAAGTAAAAGTACTTTAGTACTTGTTTTTAAAAGTACTTGAGTATCAAGAGTAGCCTACATTTTCTAAATATTGCATTACTACTGCCACAGTGCTTACATTTATGTACAGAAACGTCCTACATGGAGTTATGAAAAATGTTAATGTTAACACCTTGGAGAATGTTAAATGAATTGGAAGTAAAATCAAGTCATTTTCATATTTTTACCATGTTGCCAGGGATACGCAGTATTTCTAATACATGTATTTAAAAAACGTATTTCAAATACAAAATACTATTTTGTAATTGAAACACTTGAAGCGAAAACTATCATTAACTTGTTCAGAAAATTTAAATAGTCTGGCGAGGTGGGGCCATAGGTTGGCACATTCCCGGGATGGACCTGCTGCGTCTTCATCCATTGTTTCGTCCATGGTTTCGTCTCTTATCTAAATCTGACCATGGAGTTGACTTTGGCGGAAAGCTGAAGGTGATTGCTGATTGGCTGTCCCAATCAGTGGCGCCTGCACAATCCAATCACGTTTGAGAGGGAAACAATAAATTGAGGGTTTCCGAGATTTTTCTTTTTTCCTTTTTTAGAAGTAGTAATGGGTACTCACGGTTATGGATAGAAATGTAGTGGAGTAAAGAGTACAATATTTGCCTCTCAAATGTACTTGAGTAAAGTCATGAGTACTCCCCAAAAATGATACTCGAGTAAAGTACAGATCCCTCAAAATTGTACTCAAGTACTGTACTCAAGTAAATGTACTCCGTTACTGTCCGGCTCTGTTCATAATTAGAATTTGTGTCGAGTCCAACTTAGCATGAATAGGTGAACTGGGTTGGTATGACACACACACAGAAAAACAAAGAAATATTCAGGTATTATGCAACACCTCCAATATTTATTTACTCTGCAAAACTCCTCTCTCACCCCACCCATGTCACAAACTTGAAAGAGAAATCTGATGTGTGATCGCACAAAATGGTCGACAGTCATCGTTCTCCAGCCTGCTTCCTGTGCATGAAGTGAGAGTGCAAAGTACATTTCCATGGGGAAGAGCAGGCACCTTAAGACTAATCTCATTTCCATTTCTCTGCGCTGGGTGTAGAGCACTTTCGTGGTAGAGTATTTCCGAGGCTGCAGAGGAGAGGACGTGCACCACATGATTCCACTGGCCTGGGAAGAGACAGTGCCACTGTAATTGGCTTTGCATGCGAGAGGCATTAAAGCCATTCTCTGGACAGTTTATGCTTTGCTGACCGACTCCAGTGACTGTGACTGTTTTTTCCCCACATTCCCATCCCTTTTTTTTCTCTTTCCTTCCTGCTCCTCTTCTGTCATCAACACAACTGTTTGTGTAAAGTCCCTTACAGTAATCATAAATGCAATGGCGGCCTGCCGTCATTTGAGAGTGGCCACAGGAAAAAAGGGGGTAAACATTGGTAGCGAGTGAGTGCTGGAGAATGCTGGACTGCTTTAACTGCCGCCTCTTGTTTGTGAGGGAAAACCCCCAAAAGCCGTTTAACATTGCTAATGGGTGGCTCAGAAGCGACAGATAGGTCATACGGAACTTATCTTGATTGTGTGAGACAGCGTGTTGGTGTGCATGCACGCAGCAAGTGTCATACTTGAAGAGAGAGAGAGAGAGAGAGAGAGAGAGAGAGAGAGAGAGAGAGAGAGGAAGGGTGGGGAGGGCCTTTCCCATAGCGGTGGAATGGTTTCCGGACACATGCGTGTGTGCGTGTGTGTGTGACAGACAGAGTTGCTCCCCTTAACTGCGGAGAGGTTTATGGGGAGCGTTTGCCTTTCCAGGCACGCCGCACACAGATGAATAGTTTTGCAGGCATTAACATGCCATTCTTTTGAGGCATGTTTTCAAACTGGGGCGTCTTGCGTGGATGGACAGAGGAATCGAGAGAGGCCGGGTGGAGGCCACGGCGGCTTTCGTGTCTCGCAGTGGCTCTCCACAAGAACCATCCGTCTATTCATCTTCAATTTATTTCACACAAAAGCAACAAAACCAGGGCTAAATGGTATTTTGTCCTTTCGACTCAGGGTCACTGAAGTCTATTTTGGGTCAAACCTCTTCAGTCTTCTTTCCTCAGCCAGCCCTCAGTAATCATTCAATGTGTCACATTTTCGGTAAAACTAAGCCTTTAGCAGAGGTTCAACAGCAGATTCTTGTGAAGGTTACCATTTTTGTTGTCACTGACCAATAACTCTTCTTTTTTTGAGTATGGGGACAAAAAGAGCAACTGGCTCAGGGAATAGAAATGATGGACATCAGGCTACTTTTGTTTTTCATTTTATTCCATGCTTTATTCACTCATTGGTAAAAGTGTGACTATTCACACTACCATTCTTACACTTGTGGGGTGGAATGTGAATGGCGAGCACACATGTGCCCAAATACTCACACTCACTCTTCTTGTTGTCTCATTTATTTTAAGACTCCTATTGGACTACTGGGAGGTGAGAGGACTATGAGCACTTTATGACTTACCACAGTGTAAATTCATATGAAGTTGGGCAAGCTGCAGACACCATTGTCAGAGTGTCAGAGAGGGCTGTCAGACTCTGAGACTCTGGGGATCATAGGCAAAATAGCAAACATGATTATTAATCAAGAGGATGGAGTGTGAGGATGAAACTCATCGGTGTCCTTCAAACAGGTGTTCTCGAGCACAACAACACTTGTATTCACGTTTGTGTACCGGTGTCCAGGCTAATCACGAGGTGTGCGTGCCAGTGTTTTGGCTATATTTGTATTAATGAGGCACATTGCCCATTGACCTGGTCCTAGTGGGCTGTCATGCCAGCATTTGATGGGCTACATAGCCAGATTCTGTCAGGTTTTCCAGATGGACCTCTGCCTTTTTTTCCATGAGAGGGCTTGAATGGTTCAAAGTGTTGTCTACGGTAACACTTTATTTTAATGTGTCGCTGTTACAGTGTACCTACCTAATTAGGTACAGGGATACAACCTGTGTAACAACATGTACTATCAGGTACTATCATTGTACTTGCATTATGTATTTGTGGGTACCTACATATAGTTGTTACATTGTAATACTGAGTGCTTTTACAAAACTTTGCCAATTTGGCTAAATTTTAATCAGAGGCAAAGAGCTGACCTGAGACCTGCTGGATGGGGTAAATCTGGTCATGAGAGATTTGATATACAAACCATTCTTAGCTCCAGTCAAGGCCTCATTGTCTTTAGTGTACTTATTAAAATAAAGTGTTACCGGCCTACTTCATAATGTATTTTGTTTTTAAAGTAATGTAGTATTGTAATTTTCTTAATTAATTAATTGTTTTAATCGTAATTAATTGTTGTTAGATTCTTTGTGTTAGTAATAAGGGACCTCACACACTGGCCAGATCTCTGTGTCCCATGCATTCCTATGCCTATAACCAATGCACACCTGTATATCGTAACCACTCACTCTTTGCTAAGGAATACCACAATCTGTCACAGGGTAAGGGGTGTGGAGAATAAACCCATGTTAGGGTAAGGATTGAGATGGAGTTTGAACCCTTGTGAGGGTATGTTTGAGGGAGGATTTAGTATCTTTTTGTGTGAGGTTCTCCATGCAAGATGAAACAGTGCGACTAGAGGCAGTTCATCTGGGTGTGTTTCCTCTGCAGGCTTATTTGCAAAGACCACTGTTTGCAATACTCTTGCCAGTTTAACTAGATGTGCCGCAGAGCGGTACAAAATATGACCGCCGCCCAGTCCAGCACATTTTTTCCACAAAAAGAGATCACGCTGAAAGGCCTATATGATTCTAACTGTCTCACTAAATTGCATTATCCACACTCAATTCTCACTGGTATCTGCTAGACAACAAGTACCAAAACATGATTAGTTCATAGATTTCACATGTAAAATTCATTTTATACAACCCCACCTCCATCTTGCCTGTTCATAATTCTGAGAAATTCTTGATTGTTTGTGTTATGTTTATGTTATGTGTGTGGGTGTGTGTGTGTGTGAGTGTGTGTGTGTGTGTGTGTGTGTGTGTGTGTGTGTGTGTGTGTGTGTGCGTGCTTGTGTGTGCCTGCGTATGTGCCTGTGCATGCAAGCGTACATATGTCTACTGTGTGAGTATGTGTCATACGGATGATTACTGTGAATGTATGTGTGTGTGTGTGTGTATCTGTTTGTGCACATGTGTGCACTTGAAATGGGTTAACATGACCCCTGGAGGCAAACATACGGAAACAAATGGTCATCCTATGCCCTACGGTTCTCAAGATATTCACAGAGAACTGTGTCTGCCCTACCCTCCTTTCGGGGGGTCCAGTCCAGCGGGGGGGCTACAGATCAAAATGAAAAATGACGGTTCCATGCTATCCATGTGGGGGTACATGCCCACCAAGTTTTGTGTACCCTGGTCTTTCAGTGTCGCGGGAATCCTTGTTGGTGTACGTCACTAAATGTACACATAAATTATTTTATTGTAAGGCCCCCCATGAACGAAAGTACACAATACTTGGCATGCATTCGGAGGGTGTCATAATGATCCTATACTTTTAATTTCGTGCAGTTTTGACCTTGTCAGCCAGAGATATTGTGATGAAAACACCTAATTTTTTGCTTTTTAATTTTTAACTAGGTGGCGCTATACATGAAATAAGTGGTAATGGGATGGGTTGACATGCCCCCTTAAGACCAACATACATAAAAAAGGTGGACCTCCTAGGCCCTACGGTTCTCGAGATATTCACAGAAAACTGTCTCTGGCCACCAACAGGCCAGTTGGTGTATAGTAACATCAATTAATTTATTATGTGGCCCCCCATGAACGGAATTCCACAAAACTTGGTGTGCATACAGAGGGTGTCATCATAATGATCCTACACTTCCAATTTCGTGCTGTTTTGACTATGTTAGGTCACAGATACCTTCAATTACAACACCTCATTTGTACTTTTTTGTGTTTTAACTAGGTGGCGCTATACATGAAATGAGTGGTTATGGAATGGGTTGACATGGCCCCTTGAGATCAACATACAAAAAAAATGGTCCTCCTAAACCCTACGGTTTTCGAGATATTCACAGAAAACTGTGTCTGCCCTACCCTCCTTTCCAGTCCAGCGGGGGGGCTACAGATCAAAACGAAAAACGATGGTTCCATGCTATCCATGTGGGGTTACATGCCCACCAAGTTTCGTGTACCCAGGTCTTTCAGTGTCCCGGGAATCATTGACGGAAATTTGGGCATGCGAAAAAGAAAAAAAAAAAAAAAAAATTACATGTATGCTGCTCTGTTGGATAACACTGTACAGTAGTTCACACAGAAAATGTATAATTTAGAGCCAAAGTGATAAGAGCCAATGTAATATTCCTAGAGTGCTGTACTGATTGTAATGTCCTGTTGCCAATTTGACCAGTGGTGTTTGGGTTTACTGCATATCATTTCAGTTTGACTAGTGGTATTCTGGTTTACTCCATATCATTTTAATTCACCCTTTGCCCCTTGAAAAAATCCCACAACATGGTCTGTGGCAGGATATCCGCCAAAGTGTAAAAGAGTGAGAGAAAGATTTGTTAAACCTAAATCAGGTCACTTTTTAAGGTCGTAGCTTAAAATAATGGGCTGAGGTGACAGAGAAGAGAATATTATAATTAGATGAAGTGTGATCAAATCTCACAATTTAGGTCGAATTTTAAAATCTCTTTGGTAAATGCCACCTACCTAACATCATCAAAAAGTGTAACTCATTTAGTTAAAACTCACAATATAGAGCTCAATATAGAAGTCATACTGTTTCTCACCATTTAGTGATCGGAAATGTTGACATTTATATCACTCAACCTAATGTTCAACTATTGTTTTGCATTAGAGTTGAGCCATTAATGTCATGGAACCAAGAACTTCTTGGAATCACTTTATTCAGCTTCATGTCAAGTATGTTAAGTTGGGAGTCAAGTGAAAAGATTCACTTGTCTTCCCATTGCGACTGCAAACAACAGCGCTCACTGGGTGAGCTGCCCAACAACTGGAATTTGGCCATAAGCCTACGCTAAACTAGACACACTGGCTCCACACAAGTTCTAGGAAAGTGGAGGCTTTATTTGGAACGAATTTGCTGCCGTTGTCATTAGTGCGTTTGTCATATGCCCTAAACTCCAACTTCTCTTGTTTAGAGGTGACAAGTGCTCTGTGTGCCTGGGCCTCGACCCAGACTAGAGATTAATAGCACCCGGGGGTGGCCTGCCAGGGCATTATTCTAGAGGACATTTTGCTGAAGAAACTGTTTTTCTTCCTCACTGACGATCTCCAGCTGATGGCTTTCACTGACTTGTCAGCCTTGGGTCACCACAGTAGCAGATCTTCCCTGCACTCGTGTGTGGATCATATATTAAGAGACTTGAGGAGGCGCAGGGAACAAGAGGCTTGCGGGCTGAGTCAAAGGAAATGTTTGTAGAGATCTGGGTGGTTCAGAGGCTAGGCGAACAAAAGACGGACCTCAGACTGACCCCAAGAGAGTAATAGGTGAGGTAGTCCATTCACATCGGCATGCTTTTGAGCGCCGAGACCAACACTCTTGTGGATTAGTATCCACAGAATCCTACCATTTTACAGGAATTACGTAATGGCGAGAGAGGGTCAGCTGGGGAACTAGTAGCTGAGAAGAAGTAGAATGCCTTTTGAGAATGCTTTATTGTTATGCAAACTGAGGGGCTGTAAACTTGTTTAATGAGAGTTTGAGGTGGGGTGGGGTGGGGTGGGGGTAAGTAGAAACCTACAGAGCCACGGTCCACTAGCCTACGACATATGAAAAAAACACTGTGGTTGTCAGGGCCAGACCTAACGGCCATATGTTCTCAGACTAGGGAGGGGAAAAAAACAATTTCGGCTCGTAAAGCATTCCACAAAATTGGCATGAATAGTGTCTTTCTACCCAGTTAAGTGGAGCAATCACAACATCTGAGTTGAGCCAAGCCACTAAGCTCATGCCTATGGTATAATTTGCCCGTGTGTTTTGGAAGCTTATGTCCGCTTCTTCTTGAATCGTTCTCGGGATGATCGAATCTGGCCTAAAGAAGGGAAGTGAGAAAGGTGTGTGCACTTTAAACAAGCATACCAGGCCGAACCCTATCAGTTGTCCAGAGCCGGCCCTGGTCAGGGGCCTGGGACCTTATTACATTACATTACATTTGGCTGACACATTTTTAACCAAAGCGACTTCCAACATGGTAAGCAGTTTAAAGCTTTTTTAAAAACAATTCTCCCAACAATTTAAAAGGTAGAGTACAGTAAGAACAAGTGTATCAGTGAGTGCTGTTTTAATACAATCAAGTGTCAGTTCTAGTCAGGTGATAAGTGCTAGAATTAGTGATTAGCTATGAGAGTCCTGGACCAAGTCACATTAGTTGAGACTGCTGCTAGTTTGTCCTTGGCTCAACAGTTGAAATGCTATGTGTCTGTGATTCCTGATCACTTATTATGGATCTCAACTTACAATTCTCTGCATTCTCTAACTCAGGCATGAGTTGATCTGTCTGGATCAATGGAGCATTTCCACTCAAGACTGGCTTTTGAACAATGTAGCTTTAAAAGAGGCATGGAAGAGATATAAAATGAGAAAAGAGATGTGAGGATGGATACTGTAAGAATCTGTTCCTGTCTTGTTTTCCTTGTCTAGTGTTTTTCCCAGCATGTCTGCTCCTCTTGTGTCTTCCTGTTTGCTTTGTTTACTTCCTGTGTCTTGTGACATGTGCTCCTTTGGTTGTGTTTCTGTTCCCTGTGCCTGTGTCTCTGCCCCTCACCTGATCCTCGCTAGTCTGTTAGTTTAATTATGGTTTCCACCTGTCTCTTGTTCCTTGTTGACCTGTGCCCTGTTAACCCTCTATAACCCTCTGTATTTAAACCATCTGTCTCCCCTCAGTCCCGTGTCAGTCATTGATGTTGTTTCATGGTTTGCTTGGTGTCATCGTGTCATATTAAAAATTCCTGTTTGCCTCGAACTCACCTTGCCTCAACTTGCCCTGCGCCTCAGTCCAGCTCTCCCCAGCCAACCATTACAGATACACAGAGAAAGACAATCAATTCAATTCAAGTAATTCACCTCAAACCCCATCAGGTCATTAAGTAATGATGTGTCATGAACAAGCTAGTACATAGAGTCAGCTCTTTAAGTGAACGGTACGAGCCAGCTCCTGTATGAGAGACAAAGAAAATAGAATAAAATAATTTCATGACACTCTATTTTCGCTCCGCTACTTATTAATTGAATGTTTTGTGGTTACGCATGCAATGCAACCATTGATGACTGACAAGGTTACCAGTAGCAAGTTACCAGTTTTGAGCTCTCTGTCCCGACAGAGAGAGTGTGTCCTCCTTTTTGGACATTTGTCCGGTTTTTGTCATGAGTGGCCATCTGTCCGCATTTCATGAGCACATAGGCTACACCTCATTTCAAGGCCTCTGTAAGCTCATCTCTGTTACGTGTCATCATTTCTGACCCTCCGCCACCACCATAGCACAGGACATCACAAAACTCCAGCGTTTTCCTTTTCGCGAAGCAGTCAATGCGACAACTCCCCTCGTGATTGAATGAATGTACACCGTTGCTGAGCCTTAAGTTGCATATGGCGAAACGAAAGATGTCTTTCAACTCTGCGTGGTATTCTGAACACCACTTTGCTCCCAAAAGCAGAACAGATGCATACCATGCATTTTGTAAACTGTGAAACAGATATTGATGTCAGCTCCAGGGGTAAGAGTGCCATAGAGAGGCACTCCCTCACAAGCAGGCACAGAGAAAGCCAGATCTGCCGGGAAATCCTCTGTGCCATCGTTTTTGCTCCAGCAGCAACCACAGCTGCAGAGCTCACTAAGTTATTAAGTGACTAAAAAGTTATTGGGTTAAAAAGGTGGGTTTGTTGACTAATGTGGAAAAAAACACTAAAACACAAAAAACTATGCTATTATAAAAAGTATGGGAATTTTGGAAATAGCTGACTAATGTGAAAAAAACAACAAATGTTACTATAATAAATTATGTTATAATAAATAGGTGCCTTCTATAGAAATGGTTTATATTCTAATGTTATTCCCCATATGTTACTCTGACTCTGTATGTCCTCACTTCTGGGCACAAGTGTCCTCATGACAGGGTCATGGCGGTGGTCACCCTAGTGGAGGACGCTGGCAGAAATGGAGACAAAAGCTGAAAACAAGATGAGTGAGGGTTACATGTTGCATGTTATCTTGTTTTCTTATCAGACAATGTAAAATAGTGGTCTTTTGGAAATTGTAAAGTTTTGTATAAAATACAAGCAGGTGACTGCAGATCCTTGCTCTCATCTTAAAAATACTTTCATTCTGAGTGCAAGTCAGTGGAGGTTTTCCAGTGGTGGAAGTTGTCAAGTAGTTTTGTTATTTGAGGAGAGCCACACACACATACAAACACACACACACACAAATTCACTGGCAGACTCCACCGTCTCAGAAGGCAAGGCTAATCATAAGTCAAAATCTTGCTAAATTTGACTGAATTATAAAAGCCAGAAAGGATACCAAATGAAGAGCCCTTTGGGAGCCAAAAAAAGCTGGCTCTAATCTGAGCTGACCTGACTCACTAAATTCCCATCACAAGTTAAGAAGGGCAGTGTGTGCGGGTTGTCCTTTGTTTTTACATGTGAACTCTTAATGCTAACAATAAATGAGTAGTATAGACCTTTTTCTGGGCAATGTGCAGATTGAGATAAGGTTTACTCTGGACATTCCCTACTGTTAGGTAAGCTAAGCAACACAATATGCTGACTGCAGACCTGTTAAACAAGAAATATAGATGTGCTATTTGAATTAAAGAGTATGTTTATTATATGTGCATATTTTTTAATATATCGACAATAGTTCTCGATCTCTCTCTTTTGATATTTTGCGCATATAGTTTGCATATTATTGCCACAATTATGTGCATGTGCTTGATTTCAATATGACAACAAAATTAGGATGTATTGTAGACACTCAGTAGATGCAGTAAATACCTAAATCCTCGTATTTTCTGCAATCCTAGTCGGCGACTCTGGGGGAGGTAGAGCATGAATAAAGTTGTGTAAGATTGTTTGTCAGAGCAATCAGGGCTGTTGTTTTTGAGGTAGGTTTGGCAGATGGCCTGTTGCACTAGGCCATGGTGAGCCGATGCCTGCTCCACCGGCCGACGCTGACTGCTGAGGCTTTGGCAACGGCTGCCACTGGTATCTAATATCGCCACACTCCTGGTCGCCGTCCAAGCAGCCGGATCATATAGGGCAATAGGAAAGCACCCAACTTGGCATGGCCAGTTGGTTGCTCCGCTGCAGGACAGATAGCTAGGATTCCAGCCAGAGGGAAAAACGTTGATGGAGATCTCTTGAGATTTTTTCCATTGCATCAAATATGAGAAAAAGTGCCACACGGGCTTGCGTTACATATTTATAACTTGGGGCGAGTGTGACATGCATTTGGGTCTGTCACACTCATCACAGGAAAATGTTTGTGGGTTATAAAGGTAACGATGAGAGAATATGCTTGATGCTTGAATCTGCCTGATGATTGAGTGATCAAATAGATAGTCAAATGATAATCAGAAAATTTCTGATATGATTAGGGCAGTACAATTGCACAAAACACAGTACAGTTGAGTTACAAACAGTACATTTGTATGATGAACTGCAGTAAAAGGCACTACAGTATGCTGGCTGTAAAGATATGTAGAATGCAGCTTGAAAAGGACCTGTAACTCATTGGAAATCCCTTAACTGGCATTAGATCATATGAATAACACACAATAAATCCCTCATGTGCATTATTTTCAACAAACAGGTGTTTAATAAACAATAAAGCGTGTTTAGTATTGTAGTTAGTGTTCTATTACTGGTAACCACTGCATAGTGTCAGTGAAAGGGATTTTAATGATATATTCTGGAATTTTACAGAAATAGCAGATGAGAACGCTCAAGGACTGTGGTTTCAGTGGTCAATGATACAAAAAAACTACAGACATGCAAAGGAAAATTACCAGAATGTGCTGATATCCAAGTAATCCAGATCTGTGGTGTTTCAACCCAACCATCTCTATTTATATCACAACTCAAAACACACAATGATAGTTAAACAGACAGGCAATAAAGACCAAAATAGGTAAGAAAGCAACAGATGGACATCAGGTTAAGCACCCTGGGAAAGAGGGACATCTTCCCTGGGGGGGGGGGGAGTGCTTGGCTAACCTTTACATAACTCTATTGAAGATCATTAAATAATAATTCCAGTATTTAGCACTTTGAGTCCCTTTTCAGGTTTGTTTTGGATGAACTAGAGTGGTGGACTCCGACATTTTGACAACGGGTCCTGACTTTCTGATTCGTTTTGAATCGCCTTTGACTGCTTCAGAGTGGCTGGTTATGGGCATGTACAAACATGTCTTTAAAACAACCCTTAACGTTCGTTTTCAAACATGAAGTGCAGAGCCGGACAGTAACGGAGTACATTTACTTGAGTACAGTACTTGAGTACAATTTTGAGGGATCTGTACTTTACTTGAGTATTATTTTTGGGGAGTACTCATGACTTTACACAAGTACATCTGAGAAGCAAATATTGTACTCTTTACTCCGCTACATTTCTATCCATAACCGCAGGCCCGGAGTGGGTAATGGGAGAATCGGGAGAATTCCCGGTGGGCCGCTTCACTTTTGGGCTGGTCGAGGGAAAAATATTGGCATTTGTCACGTTATCTATCTTCTCTTAAAGTTGGCTACACACGTTTGCATTCTATGCCTAACACCGCAGCCTCTGCATGGGTTGTTTTCCCTTCCCAAGAAGAGTTAATTGGTTGGGTCCATATACAGTAGCCCGTCTTTCCTAAAAAGTTTTCTCAGATACCAGCCGGGCCGGCCCTACCGTAGTGATAAGCGTCAGGGAGGATGGATGGTAGAAAGATGCCATGAGGGACTGAAAAGGCCAGGTAAAAAAGACGAAAAGTATTGGAGGGAAACACTGCCAAATGTGCCATGCTTCCAATTTTTTTTTGAAGAGGATAGACATAAGTGGCAACTGGTAAAGAGAGATAGCCATGATTATAACGGCGTAATTGGGCTAATAACCCACTGGACGTTGTAGCGTTGTCAACATATTCGCAAGTAACATATTAAATGAATTAAAATATTAGCATTTTGGTATCATCCAATATGGCTATTCATAGACTTTGCAAATATTATGAAAATATTGATAACAAAACTCAAGCTTGATCTGTGTATGCAGTAGCCTATAGGCCTAAAAACAAGTAGCCCGAGCAGCAGATCAGCCAGTCCTCCGCTGAAAATGATGAGCCTGAAATTAACTATGACTATAGGGACAAGTAGAAAGGATAATAGAGTTAACCATATAAATTAAAGTTATTTTATGGAAGAAAGAACAGTAGGCTATGACAGCAGTAGGCTACATGATCAAACTATATGGCTTGTTTGCTCAGAAGTCAAGTCAAATTTATTTATATAGCACATTTCAAAGCAATAGCATTGCACCAAAGTGCTTTACATAAAATAATAATAATAATAAAAAAAATAATAATAATAACAATAATACATATACATACATATAAACATATAAAAAAAGGGAGAGGCGAGGGAGTCAGGGAGTGTTAAAAGCTAGGGAGAAGAGGTAGGTCTTTAGGTTAGATTTAAAACTACTAATAGTGGGGCAGGATTTCACAACATCAGGAAGGCTATTCCAAAGCTGGGGAGCATAGACAGAGAAGGCTCTGTCAACTTTGGATTTAAGAGAGGCAAAGAAGACACTGGGAAGATGATCGATGAGGTCTAGGAGGACAGTAAGGAATTAAAAGATCACATAAATACTGAGGTGCTAAACCATGTAAAGCTTTGAAAACAAACAGAAGAATTTTAAAATTAATTCTTTGTTCCACAGGAAGCCAGTGCAGTTTAGCCAACACAGGTGAAATGTGGTCACGTTTCTTAGATACAGTCAGTAATCTGGCTGCAGCATTTTGGTCCAGCTGGAGTCTGTTTAGAGTAGATTTAGTTACACCTACATACAGTGAGTTGCAATAATCAAGCCTAGAGGAAATAAAGGCATGTACTGTATAAGGATTTCTAAATCACTGTAGGAGAGAGAAGACTTGAGCTTTGCTATTGTCCTAAGTTGGTAAAAACTTCCCTTGACAACGCTGTTGACTTGCTTATTAAAAGTCAGAGAAGAGTCTAGGAAAACACCTAGGTTCTTGACCACACTGTAATGGTTAACAGACAGAGGGCCAAGAGACTTGCTTACATTGTTGACAGAATTTGGTGGTCCAAAAATGATTACTTCTGTTTTGCTGTCATTTAGCTGTAAAAAGTTGTTAGCCATCCAATTCTTAATGTCATTAAGACAAAGAAAAAGGTTTTTCAGCAATTTTCAGGGGCCACCGGTATATAAAATTGGGTATCATCTGCGTAGCAGTGGTAACGAATATTGAATTGATTGAAAATGGAGCCCAGGGGAAGCATGTATAAAGAAAATAATAGAGGCCCTAAAATAGAACCCTGGGGGACACCACACTTAATGGGAGCAGATGACGATGAAGCATTGCCTAAATGCACTGAAAAAGATCTATCAGTTAAGTGAGATCTGAACCAATTTAATACAGTGCCTTGCAGACCAACTTCAACATCCAGGCATTTTAAAAGGATCTTGTGGTCAATGGTGTCAAAAGCAGCACTAAGATCTAACAGGACCAATAGGGCACAAGAGCCAGAGTCAACAGAGAGCAATAGATCATTATGGACCTTAAGTAAGGCAGACTCTGTACTATGAAGTGGTCTAAAACCAGATTAAAACTTGTCAAGGATATTAGAGGTGTTTAAATAGGAAGAGACTTGTGACAGAACAACTTTTTCTAAGATCTTAGAGAGAAAGGGCAGTTTAGAAATGGGCCTATAATTTTTCAAATCAATGGGATCAAGGGAAGGTTTTTTCAGGAGAGGTTGCACAATAGCGTGTTTAAAGCCAGAGGGTACTACTCCATTAGCCAGGGAGCTATTAATGATGCTCAAGATAAAAGGGCAAATAGCCGCAAAAGCTTCTTTGAAAAGGTGTATGGTGTAAGAAGTGGATGTAGTAAAGGAGCAAATCACCAAACAACAACATGATAGCTGACCCATGCAGAAAAAAAAATGTAAACAATACAGTAGTTCAATATGCCTCTTAGTGGAATTGTGGGATACATTTCAAATGCTTTATTTCTTCCTTCCTGTTTTTGTTAACTTATCAACCTATCCTTGTGGAATAGTGGAATATTAGCCTATAATAAAAACTACAAGATAGTAAGGCAATACAACTAACTTCACGTTGGCAATACAACTAACTTCACAAACCATGTCGATCGTTGGCATCCTGAGTTGACTTCGTTACTGTGTGTGCAGGAATTTCACGACGGCCATGGCCATCGTAGGCCCCTTGAGTTGGTTGTGATGCCCCTTTGAAAATCAGAGGTTTACAGGCCACGGTGGCCTTGGTGTCCCCTTCTTTCAATATTCTGTTTTGCGTCAGACTAATAACGATTTTTATTTAGCCTATGGCCTGTCAAAAAAAGCATTCACAGCGCAAATTAATTTAGTCTTTTTTAAGAGCTTTTTCTCAGCTTTTAAACGATGTTAGCCGTTAATTGCTGTGGTGAACGGTTCATGATAAAAGTAAATAATATAATTCAATTTAATCATAAATTCTACTGAAGGTTCTGCGCCCATCTCCCTGAAAAGGTGTATGGTGTAAGAAGTGGATGTAGTAAAGGAGCAAATCACCAAACAACAACATGATAGCTGACCCATGCAGAAAAAAACATGTAAACAATACAGTAGTTCAATATGCCTCTTAGTGGAATTGTGGGATACATTTCAAATGCTTTATTTCTTCCTTCCTGTTTTTGTTAACTTATCAACCTATCCTTGTGGAATAGTGGAATATTAGCCTATAATAAAAACTACAGGATAGTAAGAGCCGAAATGTTGCCTTCATACCTGTCAACACTCCCGTTTTTCCCAGGTTTCTCCCGTATTTCAAGGTCATCTCCCAGCACCCTCCCGTTTTGTTATTTCTCCCGGAAAACTCCCATAATTTGCATGGCCATCAAACTTCATTTTAAAATCATTGATCCATTCAGGTTGCCAGATTGTGTATGAAATGCACCCTACACATACACGATCACTTAGTTTCAATTTCAACCGTTTTGTCATAGGCTAAAACCTGGCAACCCAAAACCCAAATAAGAAAGCGGGTGCCGACTGCGCAGCCTGAGTCTCGTTGTTAGCAAGCGGGCTAGTTGAATGGCCTACTCCAGAACTAGCTGTTGTGAAATTGTTGGGAATTTAATTGATTAACACATCACATAAACTGTTATTGAGTGAATCTGACAGAAAGCAGCTTTGGAGTTTTGGAAGTAGGGAAGTAGGCAGCTGGTGGATAGGCTACATACCTGCTGGCATGCGTAAGGTAATGGTAAGGTAAAAGCAACGACCGAAATGCAGTGTTGAAACACGTGTATGAAACGTATTAAATATGCAAACACAGATCCGGTATAAACACTGACAACCCCCCCCGAAAAAAAAAATCTCCTGGAAAGCTAAATGTTGACAGGTATGGTTGCCTTATTTATCCAATTTCCACCACCACTAAAAAAGTGGGCCGGTCTTGGGCCTGAAACTCCCGGGCTGAAAAGTGGCCCCACTCCGGCCCTGCATAACCGTGAGTACCCGTTACTTCTAGTGGTGTCAACAATAATCGATTCGGTGATGCATTGCAATGCGGGGCATGCACGATTCAGCATCGATGCGGCAACGTGCCATAATCGATTATGTCACTGTTTATTTTCTGGCCTTCAGTGGACAATACAGTTGTGAAGTTTCAATTACTTCTGGGGGCATTTCCGGAGCAATGTTGTAATGACATGCGCAGCCTGTAGCTACATGCTAAGTGGCAGCAACACTAAAGAATCAAGATGACGGAGGGACGCACCCAATGCTTGAAAAGCGGACATCTGGGCACATTTCGGATTCTACGAAGGGAAACTAGACAAGACGTACACGGTGTGTAAAACCTGCCACACTAAAATCAAGCATGTTGGCAATACAACTAACTTCACGAACCATGTCGATCATTGGCATCCTGAGTTGACTTTGTTACTGTGTGTGCAGGAATTTCACGACGGCCATGGCCATCGTAGTCCCCTTGAGTTGGTCGTGATGCCCCTTTGAAAATCAGAGGTTTACAGGCCACGGTGGCCTTGGTGTCCCCTTCTTTCAATATTCTGTTTTGCGTCAGACTAATAACGATTTTTATTTAGCCTATGGCCTGTCAAAAAAAGTCATCTATACTAGGGAGCGGGTAAGCGTCCTTCCTCGTCTTTGCGTTCAAGAGCCGGTAGTCAACACAGAGTCTAAGGTCTCCCCCTTTCTTTTGCTTTTGCACGGTGACTATGGGTGACGAGTAGGGGCTAGAGCTAGGTTGCACGATTCCAGTCTCCAACAGCTGCTGGATATGGGTTTTGACTTGGTCGTACTGGGAAGGAGGCAGTCGACGTATCTCTGCCTAATGGGAACATCATTAGTGAGGTGGATCTGGTGCTCTACCAATGTTGTACACCCTATATCACCGTCCCCCTGACTGAAAACATTGCTGTGCTTCTGTAATCAATTCAATTGAGGGAGTGGATTTCTCAGCTGACTGGACCACGGCAACCTGTTCCCTGCTACACCCTTCCACAATGTTCACTGAACACCCTGAAGACATAACCTGAACAATATGGAGTGCCCCCAAAATGGTGTGCGGTTGCAGCCACACATCTTGTAAACTCACGTTAGTGACTGGTATTTCTACCACCCCATTCTTCACTGATAAAGCCTTAGAGATCAAAAGAGCTCCAATAGCGTGGAGGGAAAGATTCGCTGCGCGGCGGTCATATAGGTTTAGTCAGATTTTTTTTTTTTTTTTTTCTTTTTCGCGTATGCCCAAATTTCCGCCAATGATTCCCGGACACTGAAAGACCGGGTACACGAAACTTGGTGGGCATGTAACCCCACATGGATAGCATGGAACCATCGTTTTTCGTTTTGATCTGTAGCCCCCTGCTGACTGGACCCCCGAAAGGAGGGTAGGGCAGACACAGTTTTCTGTGAATATCTCGAAAACCGTAGGGTTTAGGAGGACCATTTTTTTTTTTGTATGTTGATCTCAAGGGGCCATGTCAACCCATTCCATAACCACTCATTTCATGTATAGCGCCACCTAGTTAAACACAAAAAAGTAAAAATGAGGTGTTGTAATTGAAGGTATCTGTAACCTAACATAGTCAAAACTGCACGAAATTGGGAGTGTAGGATCATTATGACACCCTCTGTATGCACGCCAAGTTTTGTGGAATTCCGTTCATGGGGGGCCACACAATAAATTAATTTATGTTACTATACACCAACTGGCCTGTAGGTGGCCGGAGACAGTTTTCTGTGAATATCTCGAGAACTGTAGGGCCTAGGAGGTCCACCTTTTTTATGTATGTTGGTCTTAAGGGGGCATGTCAACCCATCCCATTACCGCTTATTTCATGTATAGCGCCACCTAGTTAAAAATTAAAAAGCAAAAAATTAGGTGTTTTCATCACAATATCTCTGGCTGACAAGGTCAAAACTGCACGAAATTAAAAGTGTAGGATCATTATGACACCCTCCGAATGCATGCCAAGTTTTGTGTACTTTCGTTCATGGGGGGCCTTACAATAAAATAATTTATGTGTACATTTAGTGATGTACACCAACAAGGATTCCCGGGACACTGAAAGACCGGGGTACACAAAACTTGGTGGGCATGTACCCCCACATGGATAGCATGGAACCGTCATTTTTCATTTTGATCTGTAGCCCCCCCGCTGGACTGGACCCCCCGAAAGGAGGGTAGGGCAGACACAGTTCTCTGTGAATATCTTGAGAACTGTAGGGCCTAGGATGACAATTTTTTCCTCAGATGTTTGCCTCCAGGGGTCATGTTAACCCATTCAATGTGCACACATGTGCATAAACAGATACACACGCACACACATACATTTACAGTAATCATAAGTGTGACACATACTCACACAGTAGACATATGTACGCATGCATGCACATGCACAAACACACATACGGAGGCAAACACACAAGCACGCACATACACACACACACACACACCCACACACATAAACATAAACTTGTACACGCACACATGCACACAATTCAAGATTTTTTCCCGTCATCTACTTCCTGAATTTTTGGTCATTGATACCCGGGACACCGAACCACCGGGGTACATGAAATTTGGTGGGTATGTAGCCCCACTAGACTATTATGGAAAAATTTCATTTCGTCCCCGGGGACCAGCACCCCCAACCCCGTGCTGGGCCCCCAACCGCAAAAAACAGTTTTTCCTAAATAACTACCTGAACCGTGGCACTGAATCTTTTATGGTATGTTGGTCTCAAGGGCCCACATCAACCTGGCTCATAATCACTCATTTGTGATTTGCACCCTCACCCCCCCGGTAAAAAATGAAAATGCAATATTATTCTACTTTAATCGCCCCTATCTTCAGTTAAGATGTTCAGAACTGCACCAATTTTTATGTGTATGATTGATCTGGCATTCTCTGGGGGTATGCCAAGTTTCGTAGAATTTCATCCATAGGGGGGGTTTAAAAAAATTAGGTTATGTGTACATTTAGTGACTGTACACTCATTGGCCTGTAAATGGCGGTGAACACATATACACATGCACACACACAGGCACCCACATACTATCGGTATTAGAACGGCCGATACATAATTTCAAATTCAGTAGGATTAAAAGAAAGCCAAAATAAATATTCATCATCATCATCATGGCTGCATTTTCAGTATTGGCGATAAGTAGCCGTTTGTCCATTAGATGGCGCATCGTTGCAGTGAGACGTAATTTTGTTGGAAGTTAAAAGTGGGTTGGAAAAACGATGGACGCTTCCTACAAGGACTATAATTTACCGCAGCGAACATCTAATAAGGATAGGACGATGTTCACATGAAGTGTAATTCCCATTTCTTCTTGAAGCCGAAATAAATCTGAGGATGTTTATCGGACATGCTTGGTTTTACTGCAGGTACGCTAATCTTGTAATATCAATAAGGACCTAGGTAATGTTACCGTTAGCTTGGTTGAGTGATGGAGGCCCATTTGATTGATTGCATTTGTAGAAAACTATAAATGCAGTTATACCAAGCAAATTGATAGCAGCACTGTTTGTATCTTTCTACTGTCATTTATTGCACGCATACAAAATCATTCTGTGCAATGGAAGATTTACCAACGCTACATCGGTCTGATACAGTTTTGCTATACATGCGAGACTGAGACTTCTGTTTATTTTGTTTTAAGTGCGTGCAGGGTGTGAGAGGGGAATCGATGTGCTTTGATTCCAGCTTGGTAGTTGTAGTCTGTGAAATTAAAAAGCACGTGTGTGAAGTATCCAAACAATGACACCTTCATTTCATTATGGCTGCTTTAGCAACACACCTTAAGCTACTGTGTAGTGGGTCCCATTTAGAAGTGGCTACTTCATTCGCGCTTTCCTTGACTCATGGAGCTGCGTGAATGTTATTACAACTTTTCGCCACGATATGGCAGTTTAAGTCCGCTTGATACTGTAAGGCGTAAGCCATTGGTTTCCAAAGGAGATTTTATTTGTGTCGCCAGCATAGCCTATTGACAATTTATGTTGTAAATAGGCCTACCTTATAATCCTACCTGTAGCTTAGGGAAGCTATCAGCTTTCTATTAGGATCTAGTTTGTTAGTGACCGTTTTGTCATAACTCCCTGATGCATTTTTGCATTTAGAATAGCCAGAGCGTGTATAGCCTACTGTATATCTCAATCGGAAAATTAAACAATATCGGGTGCCTATGGACTTGGCTGGGTGAACCCAGCCTGATCTGCCCACTATTTATTTTTTGATTTCTTAAAAGATTGAGCTTGGTCTGATGAAAGCCAGACTAGACATGGACCTCAGTTACACAATGCAAGGGAACATGAATCAGCCTATATTTGCACCTAACAATAACGGACAAAGCTCCGCAACTTTGGGTCCGCTAAAATGTGTATGAACAGTCTAGCGACGCATTTCATCAAGGCCCATTTGGACATGTCAGTTATTTGCACCACTGGTTAGATGTAAAACAGCATTTCGCTTCAGACTACTGTTACTTAATTTGTGCATTAACAATAACGCTTCAGACTACTGTTACTTAATTTGTGCATTGACAATAAAGTATTACATGAACTAAAGATGACTAAAATCTTATGTAGAAGAAGAAACATTCACAAAAATCCATCCATCCAAAATGACCTTTGTTTTGATAGCTGTTGAAAACGCACAGAACTGACAGAGATGTTTTTGTTTATAAATAAATAAATAAATAACATTATGCTGATACCTTTTTGCTTTTCCCAAATACAATGTAGCCTACAGGTGTAAGTGACCTTTCATCAATCCAGTTGCAATGGATGAACTGTGATGAACTGCCCTACTTGTGATTGTTTAGAGATTTTAAAGGTTTTATAACAAGGCTACATCTTCTTTGGCTATTCTACAATCTATTCACCTTTTCAGCACCAGTAGGCTACTTTCTGTGCAGCCGCACACACACACTCAGGCATGCCAAACAAGCATACACAAAAGTTTCAAGAGTGGGGGATGGAGTAAAATATGGAGACAAATTGAAGTGTGATTTATTTTCGCGGAGCGGATGTACAGGACTGAGCGGCGGTCATCTAGATTTGTTAAGCTTAAGTTTGTGTTTTGATAAGCTTCCTTTGTTTGCGACTTTGTCACTTTACTTTGTTATAGTAGACTATGTGAGTTTATTTTTACATTTAACTGAAGTGATATTGGTTACATTTACCTTTAAGGCTTAGTGCCAAATAAATTGTTAATTTGCCTACCAATCGTATACTTCAATTCTCGTAGTATGCCATGCCATGTTCTTCCATAGCTGATAAACTAGTTACTTGGTGATTGAATGGTGATACAAATTATTAATTAAATGGAGTCAGATTAATCGAGTTTGTAATAATATCATTACCATTTAACTCTTCACTGTATTTGTCCACACGCGATCAACAAGAGAATGGCCCAACATAGGCTACTTCTCATCCACGTGAGAAGCGCTGTGGGCCTGTTTTCTCTTTCAAGTGGATAGGCTGACGTGTCTCCTTGTTTCTGAGGCTATTTCTCACCTTTCAGTTTCATTACAATGATATTGCATCTATGGATTAATGGGGTAAAGTCTTGTAGCTTTGTAACTAGCACCGTTGGAACCCTGACCCTGACAATGTGGGTTTAGCAATTAAAATTCCAACATTCCAGCTCATTCAGAAATCGGTATATGCATTTTAAAAATCCATTCATTAGCCAAATTTGTGACATGCGGTATACAAGTACCCCTGCTGACTGTTTCAAGATGATTGCTCTATAATCAGTGATGGGAATAACGGCGTTATAAATAACTTTTTCTCAGTAACGAATAATCAAATTGATTACTCTTCCCATTTTAATAACGCCGTTACCGTTACTGCCAAAAAATCTGGCGCATTTCTATAATTGAAGCTGTTTTTTTTCATCAGACGCTGAGCAGAGAGGCAAAGACTTTTTCCTTGGTTAGCGGGCAGTGCACGAGACTAGCGCATAAATGCTGACGATTGGCTGAGGTCGAGTAAAATCTCATGGTAAGCCAATCAGAGATAGAGTTGGACAGGTGTTCGAAAGCACGCATAGTCTGACACACAACAAACTGCAGAAGCGACTATTGTGTTATCCACTATATAAACATAATATGTACAGTACCCTCCAGAATTATTGGCACCTCTGCTAAAGTTGACTAAAAAGAGGAATCATCTTTTGGAAATTGATATTAATGCCTTAAGTAAAAAAGAGGAAATATTCAACCTTCAACGACACCAATTTTCTTTGTGAATGAATAGTGTATCATAAATAAATATATGTTCTTCCTTAAAATACAGGGTCATAAGTATTGGCACCCCAATGTTAAATTCCAATAGAGACAGGCAGATGTTTATTTTTAAAGGCCAGTTATTTCATGGATCCAGGATACTATGCATCCTGATAAAGTTCCCTTGGCCTTTGGAATTAAAATAGCCCCACATCATCACATACCCTTCACTATACCTAGAGATTGGCATGGTTTTATTTCAGTTAGCCTATTAGCTGGTTTGATTTGCATTGAGCTCAATCAAACCAGCTATAGGCTAACTGAAATAAAACCATGCCAATCTCTAAGATCAATTTCCTAAAGATGATTTTATATTCCTCTTTTTAGTCAACTTTAGCAGAGGTGCCAATAATCTGGAGGGTACTGTACATACATAACATTTGATTGGAGGCTAGTCTCACTTTGTCCCACAGCAACATTAAAATAGTTTAGATTGGTGTACATTGTTTCTGTTATTAATGTTTTGTATTAAGTGTCCATTACATTATAATATTCCGATTTATACTGAACATGTACTGTACATGTATTTTAAGTTCCATTAACGAGGGGTGGAGGTGGGATCACATTTGAACATTTTAAAATTTACTTGAAAGTAACGCATTAGTTACTTTCTGAAGTAACTAGTTACTTTTATAATTTGTAACTGAGTAAGTAATTTAGTTACTTTTTGGAAGAAGTAACTAGTAACTGTAACTAATTACTTTTTAAAAGTAACTTGCCCAACACTGTCTATAATACAGTGCAGTATGCATAAATTACACCTTCTGCATGTTCAACCATACGAAACTAACAATATGAAACTATAGGCAATTGTAAAACAACATAAGCTTATAGAATGGCTTAAGAACGGCAGTTTAGAGGTGGATAAACACAATTTAGAGATGCATAAAAGGGCAATTTAGAGGTGCGTAAATGATATTTCCAAATTTCTGTTTAGCCTCCACTACAGCCCTATCCAAAGTACACTGTATGCCCCTCATAATTTGAAGTAAAAAGCTGGTAAAACATTTACTCTCCACATTTGTCTATTACCAAGTAATAGAACAAACCTTTCTTGCACTGTAATTCATTTGTCCAGGTTAGGATTCCCCTTGTCAGTAATATACAGATTTATGAAATAATTGTAATATATCAGTTAACTACCATGACAAACAATATACCTTTTGAGAACATCACTGTTATCTGCCGTACAGTCGTATAAATGTTCGTACCAGGATGTCCCCTGTTGGTAATTTTAAGTAATATATAATTGCATTCAGGATTACAATGGATTTGAAATCATGATACATTTATTATTTGTAAATTACCCAGTAATAGCCACTATCTTACAACCATATCAGTTACTGTTTATGACACCTCATTAGCACTGACCCACTAATTAATAGGTTGTAATACATAAAGTCACCAGTAAACCTTTCATTTTGTAATAATTTATTAGTCTGCTAGCAAAACTAGCAAGCATAGCTGTCGCCGGCATAAAGGCCAGGGTGAATTTGCAGTGAGGAGTCTTTCACAGAGCCAGGCCATTCATTTGAGAGTGGCTGTGGACCTTTGCCAGATCACAGCCAGAGCCATTCCACAGCCATGTGTTGTTTGGCTAGATGGCCGTCCCTCTGTAAATATATCATTCAGACTCCTAATGGAAGCTGAACATGCCTTTTGAGTCCTGTAGGGTTCTTTGGCCAGCTCAACAATCTGTAAATTTAACCCAGACACAAGCGACAGTTAGGGGAAAACAAACCCAATCAGCACTGAGCAGCACTACTAACAAGCAACATTTTCACTAGAATGTCACAATGAGAAAAGAGAAGGCAAACGGGTGTGAAATTGACATTGACAAACATAAAATGCTACATAAAACCGCCAACATGCACAAGTAAGTAAAGGTTCACTACAGTATGGCCCATTTCTGAATAATACTTTTTAACTGATGTTAAGACCTCTTTTAGGGAGAGTGCTGATGAGTTTGAAGTCTGAGTCTGTCAATATTATAACAACATGATCACACCAGTTGACTTAATTATTTGCATCATCTGAATGCAATGTAGTCTTTGATATGCATTTTCTATATGCAAATAGTCATTCATGCAAATTCAGGAAAATGGGTTTAGGCTTGTAAAATGCTAGTTGAATGGCCTACTCCAGAACTAGCTGTTGTGAAATTGTTGGGAATTTAATTGATTAACACATAACATAAACTGTTATTGATACACTGAACTTGTGCCCTCGGAACCAAAGCAGCTTTGGAGTTTTGGAAGTAGGCTGGTGGATAAATAACTGTCATGCATAAGGTAATGGTAAGGTAAAAGCAACGACCGAAATGCAGTGTTGAAACACGTGTATGAAACGTATTAAATATGCGA
Source organism: Alosa alosa (assembly GCF_017589495.1). Classification (NCBI taxonomy): domain Eukaryota; kingdom Metazoa; phylum Chordata; class Actinopteri; order Clupeiformes; family Clupeidae; genus Alosa; species Alosa alosa. Next base: position 16,722,695 of record NC_063198.1, on the reverse strand, counting down.
ACACAAAAAAAATCTCCCGTTTTTGGAAAGCTAAATGTTGACAGGTATGGTGTGTGTGTGCAACCAAATTTACAGAGGTGGAATTGCCATGGAATGTATTGTAATCACCCATACTAAACATTACTGTGGATGAAGTATGTGTGTGTGTGTGTGTGTGTGTGTGTGTGTGTGTGTGTGTGTGTGTGTGTGTGTGTAGGCACTTGTGCCTTTCCAGGCTGCTTGGGGACCCTAGTGTTTGCCGACGTGCCAGACTGGTGTTCTGTTCTTTGGGATACAAGTCTGGCTTTCTTCACATGTTGGCACATGTGTAACAGGACTGTGTGTGCCTGTCAGCATGTGAGAAACACGTTAAATACGCACGTGTACATGATAATGTGATCCCCACTCCCAAACAAACACACACACACACACACACACACACACACACACACTCACAGTCAACTAGGGAGACCTATTATGCAATGTGAAGCTGTACTAGGGCATGTAAAATAAAACAAAGATGCAAATATAGTCAACCTCATGAGTCTGTGTATGGGCATGGACACATAAAATTGCAGATAGTCTCTTATTCAACCACAGACATACACAACAAAAAATGTCACCATCTCTTTCTCATACACTTGCTGACATGTGCACACAAACACACAGCCATATTCTCTCTCATACAACTACACATACACATAAACAGTCAGTCGCCATCTCTTTGTCTGTCTCTCTCTCTCTCTTTCTTTCAGTCACACACACACACACACACACACACACACACACACACACACACACACACACACAGAATAAAATCACTACATGACATGAGCACAGTAAGATGCCACCACCATAATTTTCTCGCTGATGATGCGTTGTTGTTATTATGTAACATCAAGCATGACTATCTGTCCTAGCAAATTAATCTAATAATGGCCCAGTTGCTTACAGAAAACATTAAGCAAAACATGGAACCAACTGAAAACTCACCCCCACACTTTTGATAATTGTGTCTATTTATGTATTTATTATTATTTATTGATTGATTTATTTATTTATCATATAGGTTTAATCAGAGTTTTTTTTCTTCTGGATTGACAAGGCTGACACAGAACCATTGATTTTAGTTTTGATCCGTCACCCACCCGCCACACCAGACCCCCCAAAAGGAGGGTAGGGCTTGTTAAAAATAAAAAAAAGCAAAAATGAGGTATAAAAATGTGTTGTAATTGCAGGTATCTTGTTGGTTTGTTGGTTTATTTGTTTGTTAGCAAAAACCAACCAACCAACTAAACAAATGGACACAAGTGGAAAAACTTCCCTAGTAAAGGATCTGTTATCCAGTGAGTTGTGCACAGTGATGCCAGTAACGTGTTAATCTATTTTGACCACTTTTTTCAGTAACGAGTAATTAGTCTAGGTCAAATTTTAAAAGAAATTAACCCTGAAGGCAAATCATGTTAATTTTTGGCATACAACATTTTTAGGGGTTTTGAAGGGTGCTGAATTCAAATCTTCTGTATGCCAGGCTCAAAAATGTCCCATAATGCCTCAAAATGGAGAAATCCAATATGGCCGCCGCCAGGTCAAAATCTAATTAATCACTTATCTTTTGGACTGTACAAGGTAAAGACCTGAATGTAATGTGCTTTTATAGGTTTTCACATATAGGGAATTCAATGACATGCTCAGATTTAAGATCAAGACTAAAGGAAATGCTTGAAATTAATGTACATGGTTAAAATTGTTGTCTCGGATAATGAATAATTAATGAAAAAAGAGGACCATAAAACAGGTTGATGGCTTTCTGAAGAATTTACTTGAAACATGTTTAGAAACAAAGTTGATTACCATATTTTAACTTTCTATTTATATTATTTATCTGTATTTATCTATTTATCTGTATTTTAACTATTTATTTAATAATGCATCTTTTCCTTTTTATTTAGTAATTAATCCATTCTATTCTATTCAATTCTTGAAACTTCCTGGTATGAAGAGGTAGGCTACACACTTAGGCTATCCTAATCATCCTCATCCTTCTCCTCTCCAGCAGTGTTCTGACAGGTGCTGCTGCAGCTGCATGACTCCATGCATAACATGCCATTTTTCCTGCAACTGCAGCGGGCTTAGACATCCCTTTGAAGCAACCACAGGAGGTGATCTCCTTACAAGCTTTTGGAATTGGTGAGAGATAGTAGCTGTGGCACTAACTGATCATCCACATTTGGATGGCCATGATAAGTGTGTGTTGTGTTTGGGCCACCAACATGCTTTCTAGGCAAGGGACGCCCCCCCAGTCGTGCATGAATTGTTTTATTATGCCTATACACACAAGGGAAGCCCGTTGTCGTTTTTTCTCTGGTAAACGTGTGGGTTCTCCTGTTTCCGAGGGGCTATCAAGAAAGATGGCAAGAGTAGCCAGGGTGCTTGGGGAGTCCTCAGCAGCCTCACTGTTTTCTCTTAGCACAAGGCCTGCAGTTCCCCAACCTGCTCCTCCTACCAGTCCGTGTGAGCTGGAGGAGGAAGATGAGGAGGCCATTGTGGACGTTGAGACTGTTCTCTCGTCTGAGGGAGAGGAGCTACCTTGTGCACAGCCCTGTGCAGCCAGCCCTGTGGGAGGCGAGCTGGCCCGTCTGTTTGAGGAGGTTGTTGGCAGGGCATCCAGGGCTCTTGATATTCCCCTTCCAGAGAAGCCCATTGCCTCTGTGTCTAGGTTCCACACAGACATGACTGAGCGCCGAGTGGCGGCGCTCATTCCCCTCCTACCAGACTTTAGTGCCTTGGTCTGTCGCCAGATTTCCTCCCCAACTACTTTTCGTAGGTGGTCTGGCCAGGCTAAGGTGCTTTCCAACATGTACGTGTGGTAGCTTTATTTAGTTATGTAGCTTTATGAAAATATATTATTATTATTATTATTATTATTATTATGTAGTTGTATGAAAAGATATTCTGTAAACCGTTTGAGGTCCATGTGGTGAAACAGCAGGGGTAATTATAGCTAAGGCATACACATGCTTAGGGGCCAGGAGTTTAAGGTTACGTATAAGGACATGTATGCCTAAAAGAGAATGGGTAGCCTCAGCGGCTGTTCTAGCAGGGTCAGAGGTCACTTGCAGAAATATAGAATGAATACATAGACACATATGTATTACCAAAAGAGGTAAGGAGGACATAGGAGCTTTGTTCTATTCTGAGTTAACAAAAACAAGTGACGACATGAGAAGGAAGGGTATAAGAACCATGTACAGAAAGTCAGATGCAGCTTGCTTCATGAACCAATGCTCAGGAATACATTAAAGCCATCGCCTGCAGTATTCATCTATACGCTTGTTTGGAATTCTTTGGAGTTTGTATTCTTTAAGTAAAATAAGCCACCACATACGGCGAAGGGCTGATTGGTTGTGGCTCACTCCTCCCAGTGGATCAAGCTTTGGAGCTTCTGTGCCCTCTTCTCCTCCCCCAACTTCCTCTTTGGTGGTCCCTCCTGCCTCAGTGCCAATGGCAGGACTATGGAGGCTCTGCTGGGTAAGCTGCATAGGCCCATAGCGATGCAAGTCCGCCTTGCTAACAAAGCGGCCATTCTGTCCCTGTATGTTTAACACCTCTCTGGTCTCTTGCAAAGCAGTGCCGGTGATCCCACTCTTTTGAGAGAGCTCCAGTCAGCCTCTATGTGCCTCGCTGCAGTGTCTAAGGAGCAGGTAGTGCCATCGGGCCACTCCTTGGCTCAGTTCTGGGTAGCTAGACGCCATCTCTGGCTGTCTTAATCTCAGCCCCAGCAGGCAGTCAGAGAGTGTCTTTTGAGAGTGCCGGTGGAGCCTGGGTCCATGTTCGGCCCACAGGCAACCACCCTGTTGCAGCAGGCGCGTGACAGCCGCCGCTGTGCAGAAGAGGTGTCAGGGTCTCTTGGCAGGCATGCCAGGGGCGCTAGGCGCTCTAGGGCATTCACGCCTCAGCCAACACCTACCTTGGGGCATCCGTCTTGGGGGCCGACTGATCTCAGGCAGCGGCTTCAGGCATCCCAGGGGCGGGGTACCTGCCCACAAGCTGGCCGGGGGGGCCAGCGTGCTAGTGGCCGTGGCCCCTCCAGGCGCCCCATCGTTCCTGACAATCTCCGGGTCAGCCTCGCCTCTCAGCTCGATGCAGGAAGGCTTGGCTGGCCTTAGGAGCAGATCCATGGGTACCACCCACAGTTCCGAAGCAGGATGCTTATTTTCAGATACCCATCTGGCCGGGGCATTGGCGGTTCCTGAGGTTTACGTTCGAGTGTCGGGTCTTCGAGTTCCAAGTCCTCCAATTTGGAATCTCTCTGGCCCCACGAACCTTCACCAGGTGCATGGATGCAGTTCTTGCACCCATGAGGCAGCGGGGGCTCAGGATATTAAACTATCTAGACGACTGGCTCATCTGTGCAACCTCAGAAGTGCAATGCCGCCTACACGTGGCCTTGCTGTTGAAGCACACTCAGGACTTGGGCTTGCGCACCAATCCCAAGAAAAGCAGGCTCCAGCCTTCCCAGGTCACCACCTTCCTGGGCATGGTCCTGGACTCCAGGAGGGCATCCGTGACTCTCTCACCGGCGACACAGCAGTCTGTCGCTTCACGTTGCACGCCTAGGTGGAGTGGAAACTCTGCCTTCGCCTCTTGGGCCTTATGGTGGCAATGGTGCAGGTAGTCCCCCTTGCCCTCCTTCACATGCTCCCAGTCCAGAGGTGCCTTTTGAGCCTAGGCCTGTGCCCCCAAGGGCCCTCCCAGGCCAAGGTGACTATGTCCCGCAGGCTTCACAGGGCTCTACACTGGTGGAGAGAGCCCGCCAACACCGAGAGGGGGAGTGCCATGGGACTGGTGATTTGTCGCCGTGTCGTATTTACAGACGCATCCCCAGTAGGCTGGGGCATCGTTCTCGATGGTCAGGGCATCAATGGTCTCTGGACGGACCCTTGGCTACCCCAGCACATCAATGTCCTGGAGCTGAGGGCCGCTCTCCTCGCCCTCCGGCACTTTCTACCGTGGATAAGAGGCCAACATGTGATGGTGAGGAAGGGGGCTTGGGGTCTCCAGGTCTTTGCAGCCTGGCGACAGACCTGTGGCTCTGGGCTCATCCCCTGTTCAGCTCTCTCAGAGCAGTTCATGTGCCGGGGGCCTTGAATGCTGCGGCCAACATCTTGTCAAGAGGGGGGCCACATCCCGGAGAGTGAAGGCTCTAGTTAGCTTCTTCCAATTCACAAAGGCTAACTAGCTAACATTTTTTAGTTTCTTATAATATATTAATTATTCAGTCAGCCTATACATAATCCTCACATAACAATCTTTACATGCTATTACAGATGTATTACATGGTCCTAAACAAATTGTTATAATATTATGTTATAGTTACTGCTGAGCATCATGTGAGGGGAGCGACATAATTCACAAGCGCCTCCTCGGTGTATAGAAAGAGGGTGTGGCCTCATTCACGGTTATATATGGGTATTTGGGTAGCACACTGGACATCAAAACAATAGGCTGAGGTACAATATTTCATTAGTAGGCAAATTGTCATTGAATTCCCTATATGTGAAAACCTATAAAAGCACATTACATTCAGGTTTTTACCTTGTACAGTCCAAAAGATACAGTAAGTGATTAATTAGATTTTGACCTGGCGGCGGCGGCCATATTGGATTTCTCCATTTTGGGGCATTATGGGACATTTTTGAGCCTGGCATACAGAAAATTTGAATTCAGCACCCTAGAAATGTTGTATGCCAAAAATTAACATGATTTGCCTTCGGGACTTTAAATAAGCACATTTTCCAAAATCTTGCCTAGTCTAAATCTAACGCGCTACTATTTACAAACCAGTAATCAGATTGAAGTTACTTATCTAAGTCACTATGCGTTACTATTTTTGTCATTTTCCTTAGTAAAAATATATATTCTTTGCTTTCTTCTTGTCTCTGGGATCGTAACGTCATGTAGTTTTCTGCATGAGGACAACTCAACGTGTTAAATCACGCAGCGACACAAACGTATGTACAAACAACAATGGAGGGAGGAGAGAGATGCACATTTTATCTATACAGTCATTATTTTGAGTTTGTGTCAGTTAAACATGACAACATTAAGGTACATTGTACATTCTGTGCTGGCGACAAAGTGCTGTCTAGCTAGATATCCCAGTCTCCCGAAGTTTTGGGAGTCTCCCACATATTGATAGCGGCTTCCTGGCGCCCGCAAATTACATAAAATCTCCTAGAGCGAACAAGAGCATGCAAGCCAGACCGGACTTCAAATCGCGTGTGCATCTGAGTTTAACGCGCACACAATGGAGAGGGAGAAAGAGAGGAGTGGTGCGTGTGTGCCTGAAGCGCATCCAAGACAGAGAGCATCCTGGTCTGTTTTGCTAAATCAACCAATCAGTTTTCAGTGTAGGAAGGCTTATATCTCTTTTCTCCCGAACTTAATTAATCAGTTCAGTCAGTGTATCTAGGAACAGGAGCGTCATGGCAGAGTCAGTGCCCCTAAAAAATGAACATTTAAGACCCATTTCACATCAGACTAGGCTACACAAAAGTGTACCCAATTGTCTCATAAGAGTAAAACATAATGATAGTCTTGCACACTGCACTGTTTGTAACAGTGACTTTAGCATTGCTCACGGCGGGTTAAATGATTGCAAAAGACTTGTTGAGGTGAGTTTAACAAGTGTAATTAAGTGTGCTTGCAAAGCAGCACACTTATTGTTCATCTTAAGTTTTATTATTAAGTGTGCTTGCTGAAAGCAGCACACTTATTGTTCTTCTTAAGTTTTATTATTCCCGTCTCCCTAATTTTTTGTCAGCTCTAGCGCCTAGGCCCTTTGAGACAGAGACACCGTTCCGGTCAGTACCGGTGTAAGTTGCTAAGTCTGCCGTATTGGATTGAACAGAAAGCGAAACTAAATTTTCACAGGTCACAAATTTGGTCCGAATGCCACGAAACTTGACGTACATTATACTTGGACCAAGCCTCACAAAAGTTACCAGAAGGATTTTTGATTTTCGAAAGCGTTTGCCCGTCACAGCCAAACGAAATCAGCGGCGAAGCTCCGAAACAGGAAGTCAAAGTCAAAGTCAAAGTCTGCTTTATTGTCAATTTCTTCACATGTCAAGACATACAAAGAGATCGAAATTACGTTTCCCACTATCCCACGGTGGAGACAAGACATATTTTACCAATTAGGTCCACAGACAAACATAACATTCAAGTAAAAAATATAAAAAGTAAACTAGATGTACCGCATAGCGGTACCATATATGACCGCCGCTCAGTCCTGTACATCCGTTCCGCGAAAATAAATCACACTTCAATTTGTCTCCATATTTTTACTCCATCCCCCACTCTTGAAACTTTTGTGTATGCTTGTTTGGCATGCCTGAGTGTGTGTGTGCGGCTGCACAGAGAGTAGCCTACTGGTGCTGAAAAGGTGAATAGATTGTAGAATAGCCTAAGAAGATGTAGCATTGTTATAAAACCTTTAACATCTCTAAACAATCACAAGTAGGGCAGTTCATCACAGTTCATCCATTGCAACTGGATTGATGAAAGGTCACTTACACCTGTAGGCTACATTGTATTTGGGAAAAGCCAAAAGGTATCAGCATAATGTTATTTATTTATTTATTTATAAACAAAAACATCTCTGTCAGTTCCGTGCCGTTTTCAACAGCTATCAAAAACAAAGGTCATTTTTGGATGGATGGATTTATTGTGAATGTTTCTTCTTCTACATAAGATTTTAGTCATCTTTAGTTCGTGTAATACTTTATTGTCAATGCACAAATTAAGTAACAGTAGTCTGAAACTTTATTGTTAATGCACAAATTAAGTAACAGTAGTCTGAAACGAAATGCTGTTTTACATCTAGTGGTGCAAATAACTGACATGTCCAAATGGGCCTTGATGAAATGCGTCACTAGACTGTTCATACACATTTTAACGGGCCAAAGTTGAAGAGCTGTTGCCCGTTATTGTTCGTGCAAATATAGGCTGATTCATGTTCCCTTGCATTGTGTAACTGAGGTCCATGGCTAGTCTGGCTTTCACCAGACCAACCTCAATCTTTTAAGAAATCAAAAAATAAATAGCGGGTAGATCAGGCTGGGTTCACCAAGCCTAGTCCATAGGCACCCGATATTGTTCACGCTCTGGCTATTCTAAATGCAAAAATGCCTCAGGGAGTTATGACAAAACTGTAACTAACACACTAGATCCTAATAGAAAGCTGTTAGCTTCCCTAAGCTACAGGTAGGCTTATAAGGTAGGCCTATTTACAACATAAATTGTCAATAGGCTATGCCGGCGACACAAATAAAATCTCCTTTGGAAACCAATGACTTACGCCTTACAGTATCAAGCGGACTTAAACTGCCATATCGTGGCGAAAAGTTGTAATAAAATTCACGCAGCTCCATGAGTTAAGGAAAGCGCGAATGAAGTAGCCACTTCTAAATGGGACCCACTACACAGTAGCTTAAGGTGTGTTGCTAAAGCAGCCATAATGAAATGAAGGTGTCATTGTTTGGATACTTCACACACACATGCTTTTTAATTTCACAGACTACAACTACCAAGCTGGAATCAAAGCACATCGATTCCCCTCTCACACCCTCACGCACTTAAAACAAAAATAAACAGGCGTCTCAGTCTCACGCATGTATAGGCAAAACTGTATCAGACCGGTGTAACATTGGTAAATCTTCCATTGCACAGAATGATTTTTGTAGCACATGCAACAAATGACAGTCGAAAGATACAATTACAGTGCTGCTATCAATTTGCTTGGTATAACCGCATTTATAGTTTTCTACAAATGCAATCAATCAAATTGGCCTCCATCACTCAACCAACGCTAACGGTAACATTACCTAGGTCCTTATTGATATTATAAGATTAACGTAGCCTACCTGCAGTAAAAACCAAGCATGTCCGATAAACATCCTCAGATTTATTTCGGCTTCAAGAAGAAATGGGAATTACATTTCATGTGAACATCATCCTATCCTTATTAGACGTTCTCTGCGGTAAACTATAGTCCTTGTAGGAAGCGTCCATTGTTATTCCAACCCACGTTTAACTTACAACAAAATTACGTCTCACTGCAACGATGCGCCATCTAGTGGACAAACGACTACTTATCGCCAATACTGGAAATGCAGCCATGATAATGATGATGAATATATATTTTTGCTTTCTTTTAATCCTACTGAATTTGTAATTATGTATCGGCCGTTCTAATACCGATAGTATGTGGGTGCCTGTGTGTGTGTGCATGTGTATATGTGTGCACCGCCATCTACAGGCCAATGAGTGTACAATCACTAAATGCACACATAATCTATTTTTTTTTAAGACCCCCCCATGGATGAAATTCTATGAAACTTGGCATACCCCCAGAGAATGCCAGGTCAATCATACAAATAAAATTTGGTGCAGTTCTGAACATCTTAACTGAAGATAGGGGCGATTAAAGCAGAATAATACTGCATTTTCATTTTTTACCGGGGGGGCTGCAAATCACAAATGAGTGATTATGGGCCAGATTGATGTGGGCCCTTGAGACCAACATACCATAAAAGATTCTTCATCCTCGGTGCCACGGTTCAGGTAGTTATTTAGGAAAAATTGCTTTTTTATGGTTCGGGGGCCCAGCACGGGGACCCGAGGGACGAAACAAAATTTTTCCGTAAAAGTCTAGTGGGGCTACATACCCACCAAATTTCATGTGTCCCGGTGGTTCGGTGTCCCGTGTATCGTTTACCAAAAATTCAGGAAGTAGATGACGGAAAAAAAAAAAAAAAAATACAAAAATTGACAATCCCTATATGACCGCTTCGCGCGGCGGTCATAATAAGAAGGCACATACAATGAAGAAATAAGAGCAGCAAAATTTGGGTTGAAATTGTGCAATTGTTCATACAGTAGACAGTCAATAATAATAATAGTGCAAAAGTCAGGCCAATAAATGGCTGAGGTAGTTCTGTTTGACCTAAGTATGCAAGTGGCATAGTGGTGCAAGTTATGTAAGAGCAGCAGAAGTGTGTTCAGAAGTGTTTTCAGGACAACAGGACAACAACAACAAGTTGTAAAGTGTGCAAGTGTACAAGTGGAGTAGTGCAAGTGGAGTAGTGCAAGGCAGCCATTGTGGGTCCAAAAGTCCAGGATGTTATGTGGCTGAGGGTAGCACTCCATACATAATATGAATAGGTGTGTTTCTGTAAACCTAGGGACAATAAACAGCTATCTCTGTTACAAAAACGAGCTGGTAATCGCTCATTGAAGAGGGAACTATGATAAAAAGATTGTTTTCCTAAAAGCATGGAGTTGACGAAAGAATAAGCAGGAAATGTCATGTTAATGTTAAATAGCCTACATCTGAACGCTAGGTGGCAACATTGTATTACATTTCACTAAATGTGTTGGAATTAGTTTGAGCTTCACAAGAAAGGAAGGTGCAAATATTATGTAATTTATCATGGGAAATTGTTGGAAATGTTATTTTTTGTTTATTCACATCCATTCAATCACAGTACACTTTTAATACCTGGAAGACTCTCATTTCGTTTATTTGATGTTGCCTAGCAACGCTGGGAACAGCCTTCAGCAAAGATTCTAGAACAGAGCTTCAGAGACACATTTTGAGTTAGTGGCCAAGAACCTAAAAATAGCGGTTTCCATGTGTATGTGCTGGATGGTGTGCGTCCTTTATGAAAGTAAGTATTTTATAGAGTTACAGACATAATGAGTCATGTTGCAGTGGTCAACATAAATGTGAACCCTTCTGTTATTAGAATGCTAAGCGGAGACTTAGCATGCCAAGCAGAGATTTAACATCATTCATTTCTTGTGTGGCTAGAAGCTAGCTAGCTATGTCATAGGGAGGAGATGTTGCTGTATGGGATTTATGTTGCTTAGCGTAATGCCATGGTCATTTGATATGAGATGCTTGTACTCGTAACTTCGTCACTCGTAACTTTAGGACTCCTATTTGTTTTTACTAAGAGTAATTCAGGAAGCATTTTAGCCCTAAAAGTAGTGCCTGAATCTGTGACAGCTTAAAGAAGTCGCGAGGACACCGAACTCACTAAGACCGATTCACAAACAATTTTTTGTGGTGGCATTTCACGTCGCGATGTTTTGAAATGTGTCTGCAGGAGCTAACAATCGCGAGGGAACAATTTTGCATTGTAGGCATAACTAAGGGATGCAGTAACACCACCAACAACCAAAACTAGCCTACTCATTGTCAACATGTACATTAAATGTAACATTTCATTGTGAATCAAATTAAAATGTTCTCCTCTTTGCAAACGTTGGCATAGGCATATGGTGAGAGATTAATTTAATAATGTTGCTGCGTGAATCACGGTAAGCGCGAATGAAGTGGCCACTTCTAAATGGGACTCACTGTATGGAAGTAGGCTAAGTAAAATAGAGATGTTTCATTTCAAATAATAGCTAGGATGCAATTCATGAAAATTGGGCACTTCTGGATAAGTTTTTGATTTTTGGCAGGGTGTTAGGTATAGGCCTAAGGTTTTCAAAAATCCATGGATACAAGTTGGGGTGGCCCCCCTAGTGGCAGTTATCCATAAAATCCAAAATGGCCCCCGCTGAAAAGAGAAAAGGTTATATCTCAGCTTCCTTTAGTCTTAAATTGTTGTATAATGTATGTTCTCTACTTTGTTTGATACAAGGAATCCAATGTTGATATGTTCTGCTTATTTTAAGTCCATTTCCATGTAGTATCATATTTAGCTCATAAACTGTCAATATCTCTGAAAAAAGTCACATTGAAATACTCAGTTCCCTAGACCCATATTTTTACCTCCAAGGTATGCTTTTCTTTGTTGATTAGACAGGTCACTATCACTATAGTGTCAAAAATCACATGTTGTGACCAAAAGGATCATTGTTGAGGCCTTAAATAAACACAACTTCAGAACTATGCCACAGTGAAAAGTTATATTAGGCTTTTCACCATGTTACGGATCAATATTACATTTTAGTCAAATAATACAAAAAACAATTCATACTTAAACATCATGTGTTATTCAAAGATTTTTGGTTTCACTCTTCATCATTACAGCCTCCCTCACACTTGCACAATGTGGTACAGCAAAGTCCAGCTCAGTGGCACTTACAGTTGCCCATACAGGCAACCACACAGCCACAGTTGAGGAGGAGTGAGCATCCCTTGCTGGCATCTTCCAGATCTGTCCAATATGGCACCCAGACTTTGGTTCTGTCATTCCATTCCCAACCCCACTCACTGGGGTCTGGAATCTCTGGAGTTTTGGAGAGGGACTAACCTGACTCCGCCAGATGGATCAGTGGTGTAGTGGGGATTTTTAAAGTGGGGGGACGCTATTTTAATGACGTCATTGCAAAAACTGTCACACTCGCACCTCCACATACATCGGTGCGTAAGTCCAAGGCCAAATTGTTACCAGCTTTCATGAACATGAAACCGATTTAAAAAAACAAACAAACAATTAAATGACATGGATTAGATTCAAAATGTAGACTAATGTCTTCACCCAAACTACACTTTTCCACCAAAGTCTATGAATATGGTCTGTAGCTTTTCATTTTGTTGTATCATACAATAAACAGACAAACCATAATGTACAGTAGCCTATGTAATCTAGCATAGTCTAATCTCCTTGACGCATAACATGCGGCATGGCTTCATTCATTACCACACGTAAACGATGGCAATAGCAATAGCACAAGCAGGATTCACACGCATATTCAACACGCATGTGGGCATGTAGCTCAGTTTGAGGGGGCATCATATGAATGTCATTGCGAATGATTAAAATGCAGAGGTGCACAGTCAATAAAATAAAACATTTGATAAAAAAAATAACAGAAAGGCATTGGGCAGGCAAGTGCCAGTCATTGTGAAAAGTTTTTGTTTGGATGAAAGTAGCTGCACCAATCGTAAGTTTTTCCTAATGTTGTTCAGGTTCACCGTTGGGTCATTACTTATAGTTATTGTAGCTCCCTCAATAAAAATCACTTGTATTACTCACACATGCTTATCGTGTTGTTTTGACCACTGGATTAACCTATCTGCTTTCTGCAAAACACAAACGAAGGGCCATGAAGACGTTTGCTAGATTCGGATACAGGCAGCTGTATATTCTATGTTTTTCTAACCACTTTCTCGCTACTTTCGGGTAACGCGGAACGCTTTAATGTGTAGGTTTTAATGTCTTTACGCATGGAGTGCTACAGCATGACGGTCATTCTTGTAACGAATTTTAGGACAAAGAGGCCTAATTGGAGACGTTTGTGTGATGCGTTGTTACCACTGGTAACAACACTTGTAATATTAATAAATGCTTATTAAAATGCTCAAAACAATGCTCCAAGTGAGGGGACGGCGTTCCCCCGCGTTCAACGCCCACTACACCCCTGAGATGGATTGCTTCGCATTTGCTCTGCATATCCATCTGGGAACTTTCCGTTGGAGAACGCTTGGGAAAAGGGCGAAAATACTGGTTAGCTGATTGGATAAACCATCTGTCTGTCACCACCTATGTTGGTCGGTCCAAATCAACCAATCAGATAAAGGAAGCGTTCTTCTAATGCCATCTTTTAACATACAAGTTAGATAAGTAGCTAACGTTAACGTTTTTAAACTTACTATTTGTATGTGACATGAACCTCATCAACGACAATCCCCCACCAAGTTTTCATGGTAGGCTACACGTCTGAAGAAAGCATATTCCTTCTTGTTAAGTAACTAAGATTCAGTGCTACCAAACACTAACTTGAATTGGCCGTGGAGGATGTGTGTGTCCTTCATTCCCCCCAGCTACATTGCAGAGACTCCTAGCTTCCCCAGGAATACTAAAATATATTCGGATAAAACTTCAGTGATAGCTATGCTCATCTCATCCGTGGAAGTCGCCATGTTGTTTAGATTGAACAGTAGCTTCTCGTTGTGTCACACCTAAACCCGCCTCAAAACCAACGCTGATTGGACGTTCGTTTGGCAAACCGCTCCAAATTTTCTTTATTGGAGAGATGCCAGACTAATCTGCGAGTGAAAATCTGAAACTCTCGAGATCAGGATGGTCTCACGAGGCTAGAGAGGGACTGCTTCCAGACAAAAGCTGCAGCGTGCAGGGTACGCTTTCCATGCTGGAATAAGGAATGATTGGTCGGGGGGATTGAATCCAGGGATTTGAGGCCATGAGTGAAAAGAAGCTTCCGGGTTTCATTGACTGACTCGACACCGCAGTTCTTACTATCCATGAGTACATTCCAGCGCAGGGGCGGAGTGGCCAGCAGATGAGTCTGCACGGTGCGGGCCGGCCCATAGAGCTTTTATCGTGGCCATGAGTCGTACGCGGCCATCGACCTGATAGGTGCATTGAGAATTTTCCACGAAAATCTCCGAGATCTACACTTTAACATTTGGGAAGTCCAACCAATATTTATACCACTCGCTCACTGTCTATATGTCATTCATGGTTACCCTGCACACTCATCTCTCCCATGCTGATTTTTGTGTAGGCCAGCCTTAATTTTTAATCTTAATTAATTTTTGTCTTATTCAGGCGTTACAGAACTTTCATAACAAATAAAAAAAAAAGACAATTTAATTTGTTTGTTTGTACTTAAATTAACGTAAGCCTAGGCTAGAATGGAGCAAAGCCTCCTGGGAATGGGGAATGTGTTTCTGGTTTATCCAATGAACTGATTGCAGGTCAAGTCTATTTACAGAAATGTAGGGGGATAAATGAGCGGCCCCTCGTCTAATGGCATGACCCTACAAACGATCAATTTCGAGGAAAACTACAGGAGTTTTGACAGTCGACGGATTTGCATGGTTGCTTGCTGTTTTACATATGGATGGAAGGCAGAGAGCAAGGTGCTAAAGCATTGACGTTATTGAAACTAGTACAAGCTAGTCTTATGTTGATATGTAGCCTAGGCCTAGCCTAATTACTAATTAGTGGGCCACTCAGGCTGATAAATGGATGGTGGAACTCGTTGGAACTGTCTATATGTAAGCCTATATAGGCCTACTTTAAAGGGACACCAGGCAAAGTTTTCGTGTTAATTACTCATCTTTGTAAGTCGGTATATGGTTAAATGACTCGTTACAGGGCGAATGAAGACTCTCTTGCCCACCCCTACTGCCTGTAGGAAGAATATCCCGCTTGCAAGTTCAATGTATCCTACCCGCCGACAGAAGCAGGCAGGCTAACAAAACGCTAGAGATTGTTGCAAACGTGTGTATAATGGCAGAGCCGGCGAAGAAGCAGCGAAAACCCTTGACAGAAGCCGCAAAGAAAAGGAAAAGAGCTTCAGACCGAACGAGGGGGAGTTTCCATCCACCCACAAAGCTGTTTTTATACTGCTCGGTTGCATATCTAGTTCCTTACACATTTATTAAAAGTGTCTGGTTTGTGGTTGATCGGCTTGTTGTATTGCATTAGCACTATATATTTTGTTTGTGCTATTGATGTGTGTGCATGTTTGGGGGGGGTGGGGGTTGTTGGGAGGGGGGGCTGGTGCCGTCAGAATTTTTCCGGTGGATTTTAGTGCCCCACTCCGCCCCTGGTCCAGCGTTTGAGAACTTGCATGTGCACTGATTCCAGTGTGAGGCTGGTTGAGTCTTGGGTGATCAGAATGAGGGTGCCGGTGACTTCTGGGTAAGCTGCCCACGCATTCCATGCTTTTTTTTTGCCAATTCCATACATTGCTGATACAACGTCACATCATGTGAACGCGTGGAAGAGGGGTAGTGCTTGACATTTTTGAGGTCCCAGCATTTCTGAGATGTGGTGGATTGGTATATCTTTATATGCCTTTCCTGATCCAAATCCACTCCACAGCTCTGAGAGGCCTAACTCCTGGAACACTGCAGCTTTTGTCTGGAAGCAGTCCCTCTCCAAAACTCCAGAGATTCCAGACAGTGAGTGGGGTTGGGAATGGAATGACAGAACCAAAGTCTGGGTGCCATATTGGACAGATCTGGAAGATGCCAGCAAGGGATGCTCACTCCTCCTCAACTGTGGCTGTGTGGTTGCCTGTATGGGCAACTGTAAGTGCTACCGAGCTGGACTTTGCTGTACCACATTGTGCAAGTGTGAGGGAGGCTGTACTAATAATGATGAAGAGTGAAACCAAAAATCTTTGAATAAATACATGATGTTTAAGCAAAGTCCTTTTAGGCAAGTCCCTCCACTCGGCGGCTATATTGCAACGCTTTTTGGGTACTCATCGGGCATCCATTTTGGCAGAAATGCGCGTGCGCAAGGCTTCACGACACCAATCTTGCTCCAGCGGTGAGATCACATGACTGGCACGATGTCTTCACAACACACCACATGATTGGCTCAATGTATTCACATGTCAACATTTTGCCGCGGAAGGGGTGTGATTTGCGTAGACAACTGCCATATTGCCGTTACAAACTAAGCTCATGCATTTCTATGGAGGATTTTTTGAGTGCTGTATCTCCTCATTAGAAAGTCTATGGTTTAAGTATGAATTGTTTTTTTTTGTGTTATTTGACTAAAATATAATATTGATCCTTAACATGGTGAAATGCCTAATATACTGTAACTTTTCACTGTGGCATAGTTCTGAATTTGTGTTTATTTAAGGCCGCAACAATAGTCCTTTTGGTCACAACATGTGATTTTTGACACTATAGTGATAATGACCTGTCCAATCAAAAAAGAAAAGCATACATTGGAGGTAAAATATGGGTCTAGGGACCTGAGTAATATTTCAATGTGACTTTTTCAGAGATATTGACAGTTTATGAGCTAAATATGACTATGATACTAGATTTAACATGGAAATTGACTTAAAATAAGAAGAACATAACACAATTGGATTCCTTGTATCAAACAAAGTAGAGAAAATACATTATACAACAATTTAAGACTAAAGGAAGCTGAGATATAACCTTTTCTCTTTTCGGCGGGGGCCATTTTGGATTTTATGGATAACTGCCACTAGGGGGGCCATCCCAACTTGTATCCATGGATTTTTGAAAACCTTAGGCCTATACCTAACACCCTACCAAAAATCAAAAACTTATCCAGAAGTGCCCAATCTTCATGATTTTCACATATTTTCACATATTCCTTCCCAGCTATAAGATAAGGTTAGGATATGCCCGCTTGACAACGGCAGAGATAGAACTGGCATTTGGCCATAGCAACCATCCATTTAGAATGACTGGCCTTCATAGCAACCAAAGATCTTAGCTGTGATTCATGTACAGTTTGCATGCAATGTGATGCAAAGTATAGAAAGAATATAATAAAACAGAATAAATATGGATACTCAATATGACAAATATATAACAGATATGTACATAACATACAGCTATGTGCAGTGTGGAAACAGTGTCATTGTAGTGCAGAACGTAAGTTACGCATGTAACTATGGATCAGTGAGACCGAGGGATGACCGTCACTACGGTCTAAAAAAGGAATGATCACCTTCATTCTGCCTATCACCGAGACCATATGTCAACAAAGTCATGCCCATGACCTCCGGAAGCAGAACGACTCAAGCTTGTAAATCGCGGAGATTGCTCCCGGTTCAGTCTCCTACCTTGAGCGCCTCAGGATGGTCCGAGCGACAAGGATAGTGGCAGTCATCCTCGGTCTCACAGATCCATAGTTACATCGTAACTACGATCTGTTTCGACCTCACTCTGACCGTCCACTACGGTCTAAAAAGGGATGACACATACCAAAAGTCGCGAGGAGCTCTAAGCTAACCATTAAAACCTCGCTCGGTCACGGACATGAGGGCAGCGTCGCCAACCGGAGCTGGGCGAGTGACATCCACCCTATAAAACCTGGTAAAAGTGCAAGGCGTTGCCCATGAAGCCGCTGCACAGATATCGCTTGCTGGTACCCCTTAAGGGCAGCCCAAGGCGTAGCCATACTCCTGGTGGAGTGAGCCCTTGTACCGAAGGGACTGGCATTCCCAGAGCCGGTAGGCATGGGAAATAACCTCAACCAGCCAATCGACAGCCGCTGTTTGGAAAGCGGTAGTCCCTGCTTCACGCCGCCCCATAACAGACAAAAGTTGAGTGTGTTCCCTCCTCAACGACTGCGTCACGGGCCAGATAAGCTCTCAAAGCCCTGACTGGGCACAGAGTGAGCAACTTGTCGCGCTCGATGTGAGGCAGCAGGCGGCTGGAATTGGGTCAGCTCCAGAACCTGGTTGATAGACTGCTGATTTAGAACCTTAGGCAGGAAGGCTGGATTAGGCCAAAGTGACACGCCAGTGCCCCCTGCCTTCCACCTTAGGCAGTCTTCGCTGACGGAGAGGGCGCACAGCTCCCCGACGCACTTGGCCGAACAAAGAGCCAGGAGAAAGCAAGTTTTAAGAGACAAAGATCGCAGATCTGCATCTAAAATGGGCTCATACGGGCCTTCAGTAAGTGACCTTAAAACAGTGGGCAAATCCCAGTTGATTGCCCGGCAAAGTCGCGCACTGGGCCTTAACCGGGCGGCCTTTTAAAACTGACCAATCAGTGGATGCCTACCCAAGGGTCTGTTATCCGCACCCTGGTGAAAGGCTGAAATGGCCGAGGCATAAACCTTCACAGTACTGACCACCTTGCCTTGATCCAAATAGGACTGCAAGAAGCGCAAAACTTGTGGCACAGGGCAAACCGCTGGCTCAAGACCCAAGCTGGCACACCAATCCGAAAAGATCCTCCACCTGAGTGCATAGCAAGCTCTAGTAGAGGGAGCCCTGGCGTTGTTTAGAGTCTCCTGTACAGACTCAGCTAGCTGTTCAATGACGGACTCTGCAGGGGCCAAACCCACAAGCGCAGGGCACCTGGGTTCGGATGCCAGATCTGCCCGTCTGCTTGGGACAGAAGATCCGCCCGGCAGGGTAACTGCCGTGGCTGACCCTGCAGGAGCCGGAGAAGGTCTGGGAACCAAGGCCTCGCCGGCCACCGTGGAGCAACCAGCAGAACTGTGTGTTGGCCCTCCCTGATCCTCCTCCGCAGGGACCTGAGGTACAAGAAGGGATGGAGGAAAAGCGTACAACAAGCCTGTCGGCCAGTCTTGTGACAGAGCATCCAGGCCCAAACTGCCTCCCTGTCCCACGAGAGAGTATCACTCTGGGCAGTGTTTGCGTCGTTTCCGCTGACGCAAACAGGTCCACTTGTGCAGTACCATACTGAGCCCAGACCTGGCTGACCACCTCTGGGTTCAATTTCCATTCCCCCGGGAGTGGCCCGGTCCTGGAGAGAATGTCGGCCGCCCTGTTCTCCACGCTTGGGCGTGTACTGCCCTCACTGAAGCCAGGCGCGCCATGCCCATGACAGCAACTCCTCCGCCACCTGGAGGCACCGCCCGGGACCTCGTGCCGCCTTTGGTGATTGACATGATACACCGCCCGAGGTGCTGTCTGACCTCACCAGAACATGTTGGCCGCCCAACCCTGGCAGGAACCTCTGCAGGGCGAGATGGATGGCCTTCAGCTCGAGGGCGTTGATGTGCTTTGACGTCCAGGAGGGAGGCCACACGCCCTCGCTGACAGCCCTTCCCAGACAGCTCCCAGCCTGTCAGAGAAGCGTCTGTCGAGATGACTTGCCTCTTGTGAGGAAGGCCCCCAGTGGAACACCCTGGAGTAAGAACCTCCTGTCCCTCCAAGGGCCTTGGGGCTCGGATGCAAGCAGGAGACACCGCCTTTCACATGCCTGTAGTCCCCGGGTGGAGCTGAAAGGCATTGAACCAACACTGCAGGGGCGTGCCTTCAGCAGGCCCAATGGCAGTACCCCGCAGCTGCAGCGCCATTAAGCCCGAAAAGCCTCTGGAGTTTGTGGGCGGTGACCAGTCTGCCCAGCCGAAAGCCTGTCAGAGCCTCGGTCACGCTGTCTGCCCTCCGTGGAGTGAGAGACGCCGTCATGCTGACCAAGTCGAGGAGGACACCAAGGAAATCCGCCTGCTGGCCGGGGCTGCAAGTTGCTCTTTTCCAGTTGACCGTGAAACCCAGGGCCTGGATATGGGTCAGAACTGCGTCGGTGTCGTGCACCACCTGCACCTGAGATGGGGCACAAATTAGCCAGTCGTCCAGGTACGGTAGGATCTTTAGGCCCCGGACCTGGAGGGGGGCTAGCGCGGCTGCCACCACGTGAGTAAAAATTCTGGGGGCCAGCAAAAGGCCAAATGGGAGGACCTGAAACTGGAACACCCTGCCTTGGAAGGCGAAGCGGAGGAAGGACCTGTGTGCTGGGCAGATAGGGGCGTGGAAGAAACGCGTCTTTTAGATCCAGAGGCGTAAACCACTCCCCTTCCTGGATGGAACGAATCACTATTCCAATGTGGACCATTTTGAATGGCAGCACCTTGAGGTACTAGTTCAAGGGCCTGAGGTCGAGGAGACCGGCCCGGTAACCTCCGTCTTTTTGGGCACAATAAAATATTTGGAATAAAACCCAGTGTGCTGTGCGTGCGGCGGTACTTCTGAGATGGCCCTTTTCAGAAGCAACTCCTGGACCTCCTTGACAAGCACGGAATTTAAAAGGGGGTCTTTCACAGACGTCATCTTGACCCCTGAAAACGTGGGGGCGCCCGTCCGAACTGTAGGCGGTAACCGTGAGTCACCGTAGCCACAACCCAAGAGTCTGGCACAATCCCTTCCCAGGCTGGGAAGGGCAATCGACGGGCAGCCCCGGATCCCTAGGCAGAACCGGCACTGCGGCCTGCACCTCTGCCTGCGCCCCGTCGAGGTCTTCGCTGTCCTCTGGGCCAGGGAGTTGGGGCTGAGCTCTGGTCTGGTGCACTGGCGCGCCCGGTCCCGTGGGGCAGCATAGTTGATACTTACCTGTGGTGTTCGGGCGGGCTGCCACCGCCCATACTTACCTGATGCTGCCCTGTGGGGAACTGGAGTCCGCCTGTGGCACACACGCTGACCAGTTTCTCTAGAAGCGCCAGCCTGTTCCACTCTGTCCAGCACCCCTTGGGAGTCTGGATTGAACACATGCCCAGGCACCACGGGGAGACCTAACAGGTCTGTCCTGATAGCATCAGGGAGAGAGGTTTGGGCAAGCCACACCTGTCTACGCACAGCACCGCCCAGAGGCCATAGCACTCCCCACATCACGCGTCAGCTGGGAGTGGGCTGACAGTGCGGCATCCACCAGGGCCCTTGCATCATGGTCCTCCGGGCTCATCGTTTTTCGCAGAGCCGTCAGAGTGATAGCCAGGGCATTGCCCATACGGGCTGCCCGTGCTGATGCATCAAAGCAGTGACTGATGAGACGGTCCGTCTTGGCACACTCCTTACGCGGGCAGCGTGGATTGGGAGATGCATTGGCAGGCCCCAGGGAAGTCCAGGCGGCGATGGACTGCTCGACCGGTGGCATATCCCCCAGTCGGCCGGATAGGCAGCCTTTGCCAGCTGACGGCAACCTGGATTGAATTGGGGGCGCTGTAGCGACTTACCCCATGCCGTCCGCAGCACCTTCGTGTAATCCTCTGCCACGGGTATACAGGGTGGTGGGCTGCTGTGCGAGGCACGCTTCCCAGACGCCCCAAGGGAAGCCATGTCTGGCATAGGGGCCTGAAGACCCAGGATCTTGGAGGCACTCAACACCCGTGACATCAAGGAGCCGACAGGGACCTCCCCTGGCACTGTGGATTCATCAGTTGGCTCCACCATGTCTGAATGTAGCTCATCCAGGAGGCCGTCCCCGCTTACGTCATCGGTCGTAGAACGAGGGGCATGGAGCGACAGCACATCCACATCACCCAGATCAACATCCGCACCATGGCTCTCAGGCCTGGATGAGGAGCCTTCCTGGCCAGGGGGCAGAGAAGAGGATGACGTGCCCTGGAGACCCTCCAGCCAGTCCATCCTCCTAGCCAGAGCCTGGAGGGCTGAGAGAATCTGAAGCGACTCTGTGCCATCACCCTCGGTCACGGCAGCTGGAGCCGGGCGCTTAGCAGGTCCAGGGACCTCCACCTGGCCATGCCTGGAAGGGGACTCATGTTGCTGGTCCCGTTTACGCTTGTGCGTATGCTTACGGCCATGCCGATGAGAGTGGGGACGGTCGGTCGGGGTGGCGGCCGCCTGTCCCGTCTGCCCTCACGCACGTGGCCACATGCCTGGTCAGCCCGGCGGAGCCGTTCCTCCCTAGGAAGGTCACAGGCTGCGCTGCAGGGTCCTCCAGGAGATGGGCGGCCCCAAGGCAAGCGGGACACTCTCTATGCCCGTCATCGGGGGCCATCGCGGCCCTACAGACTCTGCAGTAGTGTGCCGCAATAGCCTACCACAGAAAAACACAATGCAATACAATACACTAAGGCACTTACCTTGGCCGTTCAACGCACCGGTTCTGTAAGCAGCAGCCCGTAAAGAGATACAGCAGTGGTGTAATACAGTACACGGGTGGCCTGAAGCAGCGTGCGGACACGCTTAGCAGGCTCACACTGGCCCAGCTAGCTGCGGACAGCAGCGACGGGGTACACACAGATATACAAAGAAGGCTGGCCACCTGTCTTGCTAACGCCGCCGCCGGCGTACACCAGTGGACAACTGGAAAAAAGACACACAGCGGCCCGCACCTCGTGCAAGACTGCACCTAGCAGACACAAACAGCTAAACTTACCTTTGTAAGAAGCCTAGCACACAACAACAAAGCTAACAAGAAGCACACAGTAACATTAGCGCCTAAGCGGCCGAGCACAAACGCGCTGATCAGGCCCACACAGGTTCCGGCTGCCAGAGCAGTAAACAGAAATAATAACGTGGTTAAAAAAACACAGGTTACAGCCACATGCAGACTAACAAACACAGTCAAGCAAGAAAGCAGTGAAAGTACGTATTCACGTCTCACAGGTCTCAGATGAGGCGATCAAGGTGAGAGACTGAACCGGGAGCAATCTCCGCTATTTACAAGCTCGAGTCGTTCTGCTTCCGGAGGTCATGGGCATGACTTTGTTGACATATGGTCTCGGTGATAGGCAGAACGAAGGTGATCATTCCTTTTTTAGACCATAGTGACGGTCAGAGTGAGGTCGAAACAGATACAACATTATAAGAGTAGTAAGAATAAGTCTATGTGCAGGATGAATAGTATGAAGATCAGTAGAATAACTATGTATAAATGTAAAAACAGTAGGCCTAAATTAAATTGCAATTAAAAATCTTTCCAGTAGGCTTTAATGTCACGCAAAAAGTACAACCAAAGCTGAACTTGATCAACTAGAACGTCTAAAGAACCAGAACTTGAGTGTAGTTTTTTGCTGGGTCCCAGCAGAGCCATATAAAGGTAGAGTTGCGACAACTCCATTGACGCTAATGTTCCATTTTTTTCCAACAATGGCAGCTAATGGAAGCCTCAAATAGTTCCCGGAAGTTAACAATTAATAATAGCAGCAGTGCAGTTACAGCAGTATAGACTGTTTGTAGCCAACATTTCAGACTCAGAACAGTAATAGTAGTAAAGTAATAGTAGGCTATCAATAGCCTAATTATAATAATAAACGATTTATGTATCGACTATGACTTTTCTGCTGCTCAGTCTTTATCAGTTCCTCATATAAATGAAAAGAGGCTAAGCCCAATAAATGTGCCACACGTAATAGCCGAATATAAGATAACCCTTGCCTATCCCATTTTAATTAGGCAGCACTACACCACCACGAACAAGCTGTCATTAAGTTTTTGCGTTTAGTAGGCCTACAACTTTTATGACGTGACGTTTCTTGGGCATTTAGCTTCACCATCACGTCAAGTTGTAACGTAAGCGCAATGCTCATCTAGGCTATGGATTTGTGGCTTAAAGGCAGCAAAAGTGGGATATAGTGCAACTGCTTCCCCAAAACAATTCCTCCATAACTGTGTATAATCGTTTGATATGTGGATAACTTTCAGTGGACTAAACAAAAGGTAAAGATTTTGTTATCACAAGGCTAGCTGGTTCGTTATATGGCGAGGCATATAGCCAACTTTGTTTGCAGCAGTGAAGCTGAGTTTGTTGTTAACATTGTTGGTAACTCTCAGGGAATTTAACCCCAACATATAGATACAAGAACCACAACACGTAGGATGGCTTTGCCCACAAACTCTGGTACCAAGAGGAGAGCCTGCTAATGTAAGGAAGAATTCCTCACACCATCAGTCTCTGACTCTGCAGCCCAAAAGCTGTGTCTTTTATTGTACAGATGCATACAGAAAATAGGAAGCAAGACATAGCGACTTCATTGTGACATACTCTTATCTCACCCACACACACACACACACAGACAGGGTGAAGTTCCTGTCTGTCTGGGTGCACACTTCTTAGAACTCAGCACAACATTTAACTTGAACTCTCTGTTCTTAGAACTCAGCACAACAATATTTCTGCTTACACAAATGGTTATACAATGATAATAATAATTTCCTTACAGTAACGTAAATGTTTATTCAGTTAGGAGCAGTAGTCTACTGTTTTTTTTTTTACGTTGCATTCATTTTCATTGGCAAAAGCTAGCCTACATGTACAGTAATATGCATGAGAACGTATATAGATTTGAGGGAGCTGCAGCTGTTAGCATCAGCACAGACATATTAACACAGGAGTAGCCCAGTGAAGGATCGTGTAAACACCATCCCCAGAAACCAGTTTCAAACCAAGCTTGCGCTGATATGATGCATGATCACTGATCAAATTGCCATTTTCTGACAGTATGAGCACAACCATGCAGGTTCTCTGAATCTCAAGCTCTTTAGCCTAGCATCCTAATGCTGTATTCACAGCACGGTTAATGACAAACGGTGACAAAATGCTGTTGTTTATGAGTTCATAGCCTGGTTATTTATCAAGGACTATATCACGTTTTATATGTTATTATGATCACTCGCATCACATTACCATGGGGTTACTGTGTAGGTAATGCTACGGTTAACTTAACATGCCCACCATTACACTGGATGTTAAAAAAAAACTTTTAAACCTTTTTTTTATTCTCCCGAGACGCTAGCTACTTAAGGTAGTTCGCTCATTACCTCAGATCAGTGAAGAACTACCAGAGAAATCGTTGGGGAGAAAACTCAAAGTTAGACTTAGGGCCAATCTCAATTCTCTATTTTACCCCTTCCCCTTCCCCCTTCCCCTTAGTTTTTTGCTGCTTACGTGAGATTTTAAGGGCTATCTCAATTCTCATTTTAGATCGGGGTAGGGATAAGGGCAAGGGTAGATACCCCTTAAAACCAAGTAAGATCGGGAGCTTACTTGAAACCGAGGGGTAAGAAAATACCCAACATACACAGCTCACACCGGAAAAATAAGCACACCGAGAGATTCATTGACATGAAATGTTGGCATTAATAAGGATTATAAAATTAAAATGGTAATTGTTTTATGTTGCATTCAATCTTGTGACCATATATTGAAGGTCCTGTTCTTCACGAGGAAGTTTTCAAAAATCGCTGTTTTGTGAATGTTAACAGCACATAATTATTTGCTTGTGAATGTCTCGCATTTTACATATTTCCATGTCTACCCCGCCAATTGGCAGCATACCATGTCAGAAATGTAAAGTCCAACAGCAGCTAAATTAAACTGAACTTTTTTTACCGCTCGACTGATATGAATGCTGCATAGGCCTACTGCTGCCGACTCCTCGCATAGGCTATTACAGGTAGCGATTGCTTCTGATGTCAAGTAACGACCATTTGGATATTATTGTAAAATATCAAAGGAGTTGTGGGATGTTTACAGAGCAAACTGCATGTTTATTTTGTCCCCCATCCCTGTTTCAGTCACCCGGACCAAGGTAGGCTGCGAACGAATAGGCACGTTCCGCTGTTGTTGAAATAATTCCTGAACCTTTTTTTTCCGAGCTGTCAAATAAACCAGTAAAACAGAATTAGGGGATAACATTTACACTCATAGTTCAAATTTTTAAAATAAATCAGTGAAAAAGTATCCTGACAAACAAGCAGCATTTGAATGCCTTAGTCATATTTCATAATTTCAATTCTTCTCTAGATTACCTGATAGCCCAGTTTGAGAGGTGCATTTACATTCACATTATTTTTTTTGCAGCCAATCACTGCTGTTGTTTTATTTTATTGATTTGATCTTAGAAGCTAAATTCGAAGGCAGGCCACAGGTAAAATCCAACGAACCACATTCACCTCGACAGCCAATAGTTGAATAGGCCTCTCCTAGAGCTTTTGAGGTATTGCAACTGCTCCAACACTGAAAGGCACTGTTAGAATGCTTGGATCAAGCCAGGTTCAGCATAGCGTATGCCACTGTCTGCTCACGTTGGTGACCGGACCAGGGCAAGCACACTTTCGCAGTTCCCACCGGAAATGCAGTCTTCAGTCAATGCAGTCAATCGTCTTGTAAATAAACTACCAGTGCTTTTTTAAAGGGGTGATAGAATGATTATATAGGGTATTTCATGCTGTTCCTTAAAGGTCTCATCTCATCGTTTTTTCATTAATTTTGCCATGGTCTCTAGTATTAATGAATGCCCTGGTTTTGGTGAAAAAAATGCTCTCCTGCGTCTATTTCATGCTGTTCTAGTTTGGTGGGGAAGGTGGGAGGGGAGGAAGACAGGATTTGCCTCTTGCTCATGAATATTCATGACATGTTAATGACCTCGCTTCTGATTGGCCAACAGTACTGTGACGTTCCCTCCAGTGCGTCCTCATCCGATTCTGCCTGTGCTATGCTCCATATTCAACTTTACAGTGCTAAAACCTGGCTAAAACTCGAGTCAAAACTGTTGCACAAAATGTCTTCGGAGATACAACTTCATGCGTTTGATCCTAGTATCCGAGTAGGAAGAAGAACCGCTTCCTGATCGTTTGTCGGTGAACGTTGGTTTAATAGAATGGTAACAATTGCATGTCAGCTTAAAATTTCTCCTAAAAGAGGTAAACGTTTGTGGCAATCGTCATCTTGCATTCAAGTAATAAACAGTTGGAAAAGTTTTAAAATAAAGACCTATTTCTTAACACAGTCAAAAGTCTTCACAATCTTCCTAGTAGATATTTTACTTCACAACACAGGTTATAAGCACCCTAAATGCAGTTCAGCCACTGACCTAGCCTGCTAATTGTATGCTATCGGAATAGATAGTTATGGTTTGAATTCCATGATACTATCATTGAAAGACCACTTGGTTATAGCTCAATATATATATATAGATCTAAATGCAAACACACTTACCTACTCCTAGCTATATTTCGCTGGAATTGCACCATGCCTACAGAGAACGTGTGCTGCAAGACTCGGACATGAGAACTCCTCACCTTTCGGCGAAATTCACCGTTTTGAATCCAAAATAGGGGACTTGCGTGGTTCGCGCAGATCCGATGAAAAAATATTGGGGGGTGTTGGGTATGGAGTTACAACTGAGTTTACAAATCACACGCAGACGCGAACGCATCTTGATGCGTTGTAAGACAAGAGCCCAATTAAAAACTTGTCTGATCCAGCAACGATTATGTGAATGCAGCCCCTATTAATTTTTGCCGCGGATGCAACGCGAACAGAATTGCTTGCGCTGGAATAGCTTCCCTGTCTGTGTGACTACCAGGGCCGGCCCGAGGCATAAGCGAACTAAGCGGCTGCTTGGGGCCCCCTGGCCCCCTCTACCACTACCTAACTCTACCTCATCAAGTGTCTGCCTCCATGGCTGATGACACAGAAGGTGAGGTTTTCTTGATGGCAAATGGTTACATAGCCTGTTAATATGACATGACACATTTAACATAGTTTTTGTTTTATTTATTTATGTATTTATTTAATCATTGCAGGTTAGGCCCACTGCAGAGTTGCAGATACCTGAAAGCCAGGAACGAAGTAGGAATAAGTATCTATTTTTTGGGACATTTTATTTGATTATTAATGTTTGTCTATTTTGGTTTTATTTTGTAGTTGAAGATTGCTCATTTAATGCACATTTATGGTTTGTTCTGCAAATCTGTTGAAAAACAAGTCATTAAACGGATGTACTTGTTTACAACAAATACAAATGCTGTTGTATTTTGTTATTTGTCAATTCAACTTCAGTAAACCACCCTTAGTGCTTCACTTTGAATATGAATGTTTTAAATAAATCTGTAAATAATAAATAAATTAGTACCCTCTAAGATTAAAAGCTGACAGGGTTGGTGTAAATAACACCTAATACATTGGTTTACCAAGCACATGGGGCCAGAAGTCTAGAGCGGAGCCCCAAAACATTTTTGGCATGTGAGCAAGAATGGATTACTGAATGAGCCTACCGAGTCCTTATGCATCTGTGTCCAGGGGGACAGTAGTTCATAAACAGTCACTGTATTAATACATAACCTCACTGTATTAATTTATAATTTAATTAATACAGGCACCTCTACCATGGGTGCCTGTGCCATGGCCATTGCCCTGTTTTACTGCAGGGGTCCACCGGGGCACTAGGTGTCCCTATCTTGTCTGGTGTATCTTACAGGCTTCCTGACTGTTGGGACATGGGCCCGGGTGCACCTTTATAGGCTAGCCTGCTTGTTACACCTGGGCCCGGGTGCACCTTTATAGGCTAGCCTGCTTGTTACACCTGGGCCCGGGTGCACCTTTATAGGCTAGCCTGTGGGAGTGTCTTCTCTCTTCCCCGCTCACTTCGCCAGTGAGAGCTGTCTGGGTGGCTTGACTGCAGCAGGCCCAAGTGATGGCTAAGGCGTCTTATGCTTTTGTTTTGTTACTTTCTTTTTTTTGTAAGTATCTTTTTTGTAAATAAATTATTGTCTTATTTACGCTAACCCCTCGAGTTGTCTCCATATTTGCCATGGTCTTGAGCCAGATCGTGACATATGTCATTATAGTGTGAAGTTGTCAATTATCGCCAAGCACAGGTGACTCTGCGTTGTGGGAGGGGGCCCCCAAATCAAATTCTGCTTAGGGCCCCCAAAAGGCTCGGGCCGGCACTGGTGACTACAGATATGCGTCTGAAATGTCAGCTGGAATGTGAGCCCGGCGAGGAGAGATATGCTTATTGATGTCACAGGTGGGCTAGTTGAAACTTTCAACTTCTGTCAGAAAAAGATGTTGAAATTGGTGTAGCAACGTAGCATTGGCTGTTGTTAAAGTTAGTTATATTGGACAGAAATATAGACATAACGAGTTCATTTGATGAAGAATACGTGCAGTTTGAGCCATCTAGATCGACAAAAGGTGAAGCAAATAGGCATACTTTATCAGTATAGCAAAGGCTAATGTGAATAACTAAATAGTTGAATTAAATGCTCCTAAACTGGGCTGGTGCGTTGTTTTACAGTGGTAATGCTGTCTTTTAAGAAACGTTCAGTGACCTGATCACTAGGCCTAGTCTGTGTCTACAGGGTTTAACATGTAGGCTAATGTGAACACTGTTCACACAACTTTATTGGTTGGTTAAACACACTAGCACAATGCCACACAATCTGTAAGTAGCCTAGGCTGCAGGTTAAAACATTTCAAGACAATTTTACAACTGAAAGCCTAGTCTACCCTACCCAAGTTTATTTATTACCTGATTTGAATATTATACAAATATTTAGACTTATCTTATTCAGACTTATTCTAATAGTCTACTATGAAGTGTCCATTAGGCCTATGAAATCTTTAGAAATGTCTGATAACTTCAGGCACAAAGAAATAAAGAAAGAAAGAAAGATCACTCATGTAGATTACTGAGGAAGAGAGGAGGGCCAGACTGAAGCATGTTGCTAAACAGTGGAAGTGGGCCCCTTCACACTTAGGCCCAAGCCAAAAAGAAGAAATAAAGGTTTTTTTTTTTTTTTTAATTAGTCATTTTGTAGTTTGTTTTCTTTATAAATCTCTGGTTTTAGGCAACTTCATACTCCGTGGAAGCTATGCACTATTGGCAACAATGTCACTCGCGCTTGTTTTGCTATGAAACGGCCATTTCCCTCTTCGCGCGCCCTTCTCACCTTTTTCACCCCTGACCCGTTTTCATGCCTGAAGACTTCTCCAGTAATGAGTATAAACTATGGCTTTGATAGCCTACATTGGCAGAGGTTAGCCTACTCAAGTTGTTTTCTGTCACGTACTGTATGACCCTTAGAAAAAAAGTAGTATAGGAATCTTATAGTATAAGACTACTATAGAAAAGCTATAGCAGTTATAGGATATTATAGAGTTATTAGTGGTACTTATACAGTATGTCCCAAAATACGTATTCCTATAAGATTACTATAATATTTTGTCCCAAAATACTATAAGATTCCTATACTACTTTTTCATAAGGGGATTGCTCATGTGGTTAGAAAAATGGGCAACACCAGTACCCCTGTTGTCTGTATGACCCTGTACCCAGGATTAGAACCAGTCTGCCTTAACATAATGTACTCCCTTCAAAATGCACTAAACATTCGATTATGACGACTATGGCCCCCTGTGAGACAGAAGATATGAAAGGTAAGATAAACCTTTAGCCTAAAAGGGACAAAAACTGATGCAACTCCTAAAACTAAAATACAAAACAGGTCAATTTTCAATAAATAGCTTTATTATATTTACATACAGCAGTGGTACTCAAAGTGTGGTCCGCAAGCTCTCTCAAGTGTTCCACAAGTAGATGTGGTAAAATATAATAGATGAGTTGTTTGCAATATTGAGCCAACTTGTATGTACAGTAAATCCAAACAGTTCTGCAACACTCATGTAACCTACAGTATGCCAGTTTAAATCATATGAATCCTCTGACAGCATAAGCATGGTGCAAAGACAATAAGCAAGGTGGTTTAGTGAGAATTACTAATAGTGTTTAAATTATTATTGTTTAAGTGGTCCTTGGTCTGAAAAAGTTTGAGAAACACTGACAAATAGTAATATTGCAGTCTATTAAAATAATGCAAACACAAAACAAGAACATCCAAACTATGCACAGAATGAACAATGTCCTCTTTTTGCCAGACGATGCAGACATCTGGCCTACAGATCCTTTGTAAGATGGTGCTGGGATTATTTAGGGAAAAAGGTCTGAGTTGTTGTTTTTCGGGCTTGTGTTGTCCTGGGTATCCAAGGGACAACACACAAAACACATTCGTTGGCTGTGATGATTCCATTACATTGCTCATTGATTGCGGGGGCCATAGGTGGAGCCATCAGGTGTTATTGTGGAGATGTCACTTTCATCCTCCTCCTCCTCTTGATCAACCCGAGGTCTTCTAGCTGGCCTTGGATGAACAGGCTTGATGGAAGTAGAGGTAGCAGGCCCCATGTCCATGGTGTATCCGGCAAGTGCTTGTATCAATACTCATACTTTTCATGAAGTATTCTGTTTGGGTACCTAAAGTAAATAAATGTGTATTACTGTCAAGTTACAAGATACTAATAGTACACAGGACATTCACTATCTCACACAAAACTGTACTGGCACAATGGAAACAAAAATATTTTAGTGACTGTGGTAAGGTGTATGATGTACTAAGTAGCACACCCACAAGAAGACATTCAGTAATATCAATTATATCTGCAATTCATGGGTTTCATCAGGTCCATTTACACAGGTGTATTAATCAAGCACCATGCAGTCTGCATTCATAATCGAGGTACTTGATTTTATACACCTGTGGAAAGTGACCTGATGAAACCCATGAATTGACTTTCCCAAACATTGACGAGCACATAAGAACCTGTATTAGCCTACTAGAAAAAGACTTCTAGAAACTAACTAGCACAACAATAAAAGTTAGATCACAAACCTTTGCTTCTAACGTGATGACCTAATGTAGGCTAGAAAGCTGTGTAGCCCAACATGAGGATGTGGTCTGGAAGACATACAAAACACTACAGTAAGTAAACAGCAAGTAATCAAACAAAACATCATTGTAGGCCTACAAAGGCCAATGTAATAATGGCAAGAAGACATAAATTAGACTGAAGTGTAATACCTGGGCTCTGATAGCAACTTAGCCTAGTGCACGGGTATTGTGTTTTTTGATTTTCCCTGTTTAGACTAGAACAATACCAGTCCTTAGTTGAGCATAAGATATTGTTGCCAATATTATTATTTGTGGTTTAACGCTTAGATTAGAAGATTATAGGTTCAACAAGCTAAATCTCAGGGTAGTGTGGTCATACAGTTTCTTATGAGTGTAGTTACACCAGGCACATAACTGAAGCATTCCGTTCGCGTTGCGTCTTCTGCAACAATTAGCTTCCAATAGGTCTAATCAATGGAAGTAGCTACACCTGGCGCGTGGCCTGTAGGCTACAAAAAAATAGACCATTCCTCTAATAGATTTTACCAGAGCCCTTCCTATTAGACATTCTCTGATTTTACACGTCGCGAACAGAACACTTCAGTTACGTGCCTGGTGTAGCTTCCTGTAATATAGGCTAGCCTAAGCCTAGCTTGTGCCCTTTTCATGCATGCTAACGTGAAGAATATGAACATGCTATTTTGTAACAGTCGTTAGGTGGAAAAGTTTGATTGTACTTACAGCCTGTGAGCTGGTGGTCGATCGTCGTGACGTAGGCTACAGGTCCAGATTTTCAGAACATCGATGCAAAACCACTTTCTAACTGTAGGCAGGCACAGTGAGTGTGGTCGAAATGATTGGAACACAGAACTAATGTTGCACTATACTTCGGTGGTGGTGTTCCAATGATAAATTCCAACCATTTCTTCCTCAACTCTTCTTTCTAAGGCAAGACATGCAACATTGATGTG
This sequence comes from Alosa alosa, assembly GCF_017589495.1. Taxonomy (NCBI): domain Eukaryota; kingdom Metazoa; phylum Chordata; class Actinopteri; order Clupeiformes; family Clupeidae; genus Alosa; species Alosa alosa. The sequence goes on along the minus strand of NC_063198.1, from coordinate 16,690,017 downwards.
TCATTGCCACAAATAACACAGGCACGAATTTGCTCCGCTATGTTAACAACTTGCAGTTAGCTCCTACTAGCTGCAGAGAGACAATCTCCTGGCCAAAATCTTTCTGTCTTCCTGTGGGCGGTCACAAGCCAAGGTGGGCGAGGCCATGAATAATTGTTTTCCCTGCGGCGTCACAGGGAAGGGCTTTTGCTGATTCGCTTGTTTTTCCGTGTATTTTCTTTCATTGGCTAATGCGGGCAATGGGGGTAGAAGATCATTTTCACATGCAGCATGCATATGCAACTTGGAGTGAGCTATAGTATTTCAAAAGGAACAAGTATTAAACGGTTTCTCGGTAAATGAGACCTTTAAGGTTTCCGAATAGAGTATGTAACATTGGTTGGGCTGAAAATGGCCCGCGTGCTGTTCTATGCGCCAATTTTCGAAATCCTCGAAGAACTGTCTGCTTTATAATTCCTGTAGAAGTAAACGAGCAGGCAGCTAAACTAGTGTTTGTCTCGTCTTCGCTCTCCATTCACGTTCCTGGGCTCAGAGCACCAGTGGGCTGGTCTGAATGTAAATTTTGAGGCGTGACAAATGTACAGGCCAGAGCCAAATAAGGTACCACCTGCGAGTTTGCGTAAACTCGCAGCTTCGTTGGGATTCGCCCGTTTTATGGCGGGAGTTTAGAATTGTGAGATTTGCATAGGAAGGAGGTGTTGGTGGGGTTTTAAAGTTCTATGTATGTCCATTTCACCCACCGAACTATCGCTATTCATCTATGACAAAGTAAATTCGGTTTTGCATTCTATGACCCCTTTAAAGTTCTCAATGTCTTGTTTTAAAGGGGTCATAGAATGCAAAACCGAATTTTATAGCGATAGTGGTTTGGCTGGGGTGGTCTGAGGTGGCATGTCCTCCCCCTTTCTCCAAGTCCCCTGACATCCATCTCCCTGACATCATCACCCACCGTCACTGGATCAACCTGAAGCCCCTTATACATGGGACAGCACCACTACGTTCTGAAAACACATGACTTTCAATAACTTGCGTGGCACCAAGAAAGGTCTGCCGCTGCTCTGAACCTTCTGTTAATGTGACATCATTCATACTTGAGGCTGTACATGTAACCTGCGTTGTGTAGAACCTGCGTGATTCAGCCCTGCACACGCCCGGACACGAACCTGCGAACAGCAGCACCTCGGATCGGGAGGCGAGCGCGCTAACAATTGAGCCAATAGCCCAGGCTACTGGCGCGCATGCCAGCAGCACTCTTGAGGCGTCGGGGAGTGAGGTTTACCAACGTTCCACAAGCACAGCTAAGCTAGCTGGCATCCGTTACATACACATCCCTTTGTTTCTATTTTCTTTATTGATGTCACCCAAACTTCAACTTTCTGTATGCCCCTGAACTCACACAAATTGTAAATTGCAATGCGCCATTTAACCAGTGGTGTAGTCTAGTTAGTTAGTTGTAGTGGTGGGTATACTGTGAGCAACCCCAAATGTTATTAAATACGTATCCTTGCCTATTTTAAATGGGTATACTGAGATGATGCTTTTTAAATGGGTTTACTGTGTAGTCCTGTGTATCACATAGACTATACCACTGCATTTAACTGCCTTGGTATTTAAAAGTCAGAGGCCATTGCTTAGTAACATTTAACAGTAGCCTACACAAAGATGTAGACGTTACAATAATATTAATATCAGAATAATTATTGGTTGACACTAAATCAATATTGAATGTTTTTTTAATTTCTTTTGTGTGATATATCATTCAGAATGCTGCAACATGACTGGTCTTCAATCAGCCAAAGAGGACACATCGTAACTCCTCTCCTAGTTACTCTCCATTGGCTCCCTACAGTAGATAGATAGATCCTTTATTGATCCCCAGGGGAAATTCAAGTAGCCAGAATTAAATTTAAATCTCTCACTTTGGCCTATAGGACACTGACTGGATCTGCTCCTTGTTATTTTAATTCAATGATCAAGATATACATCCCCAACCGCCCACTGTGGTCTTCTGATGAGCGTCTGTTGTGTCGACCAGTCTTAAACGCTAGGTCAAATTCAAGACTCTTTTCCTCAGTGGTTCCATGTTGGTGGAATGAGTTGCCTAGTGCTCTTCGTTCTTGTGATAGTTTTTGGTCTTTTAAGCACTTATACATTATGGTTTGTATGCAGTAGTACTGTTTTATTTTCATTATAGGCTGTTGATTAATTTGACATTGTTTATTATTGATATTCACCTTAATGTAGTCTTACCATGTTTTTGTTATTATATTATTGATTGAATGGGCATTATTATTTATTATTGCTTTCCCCCCTCATTTTCATTGTTTATTTCATTAGGCTTGATTGATCCCTGTTTTAAGTATTATATTGTTTTGTATTTGTTAAGGGTAACCATCATCGTCATAATGTGGTATTTTCTTATGCACTTGAAACAAAGAATAAAAATGTTTCTTTTAAACGTAGTACCACTTTAAACACATCACACACTGAACAGCAAAGTAGCTTCCTGATTATGTGTAAAATGTTCCTGTATAAAGAGTATCCTGATGTAGTAGATCCATGTTCTCATATTTTTACAGCTGACATGACGGCTGCAGTATTACATTTTTGATTTATAATGGAGCACCCTCTCTGGTGAAAGACTAGCAAGCATGTAGAGGCATACAATTACAGACATATTGAGAGAGCCTATCAATGAGTTGTCGCAGTTTTCAATTTAGACGTATTATTTTGAAATGATGTACGTCTACGGGAGGATTTACACATGACTGGCAAGACCTGATCAAATCATACCAATGCAAAATGCTTCTCCAGCAGTGCAATCGCAGGTAACAACGATACCTTAACGCATTTTCAGATACCGCTGTCAGGGCTTAAAATTCATTTTTCAAAATGGGGGGAATTCCCCCCTTAGGTTATTCATGTAGGGGGGATTTACACAATTTGGGGGGGAGGGGGGGTCGATTCTGATACCAAGTCACGAATTGCGATTTCAATACTTCGATACTTTTTAAAAAAAAGTGTTTTTGGGGCCCCCACCACCCTGACGTCATCAGTAATATATACTGTAGTGGGATCATTCACAACAGTGGACATCCTAGATTCTGCTTGACTCTCTCCACACACACAAACACACACTGAAAATGATAGCTTATGTGATATGTTTCTATCATATATTTTTGAATTCATATAGAGTGTATTTATTTAATAATGCATTTTTTAAAGTATAGCATTTTACTAGTAATTACTACTAGCTAAACATGTTTAGTAATTTGAATGCCTCAAATTGACGTTTAACCTATAACACTTAGGCATATCTTTAATGTGGTGTGTAGGTCCAATTGAGTGCACATTGGTGATGAGTAGGTGTAATTGAGTGCCTGTCACTTTAAGAAAATACCTGAGAGTAATTCTATGGAGTAATTAGCCCCCTTCAACCTGATGGTTTTTAGGCTGTAGTCGCTAGTGAATAAAAGTTGTGCATAGTGCGGTATGTGTATGCAAATCATTATGTTTTCTATGTCATTAGATACAATAAATGTTCAAAAAACTAACATGTCGGAAGACAATCTTTCTGGGATCAAGTGTTGATGTGACCTGAGCTAGCAGGATAGTTACCAAGGAGCTCTTTCCAGATGTAAAAGTTTGCCAGGGTAGCGTAGTCTATTTGCGAAGCGCAAAGTGGTTCTCTCTCTCTCTCTCTCTCTCTCTCTCTCTCCGTGTGTGTGTGCGTCTGCATGAGGCTATGTTCAATTCAACTCGGTAGTTGATCAGTCCGGTCAATAGCACCGCATTCACGCAATTAATGATTAGGCTATATTAACGTCATCAGACAGGCTGTAAAAGTGTATGCGGGAATTTCTCGCATTATGATGGCTAGAGTTGCGGGACTTGAACAAATTATGCGCAATACCCGCAATCCCGCAGTGAAATTTAAACCCTGCGCTGTTCTGAGCATACTAAGCAAATTGGCCATTTGTAACTTTGAATCCCTCCTCACGTTAAGCTATGGTCCAATAATGTGTTCACTAAAACACAAGTAACGTTATTTGTCGGGCTGATTCATAAATGGGCATACCGAGGTTGTCGACCTAGCAGGCTAGGTGGCGTTTATTGCCATTCGCAAAACTAAGCAAGAGTTAACGTTAATGAAACTTAACATCGCCTTCTCCAGTGACAAAGTGTATTCAAATGAAGTTGCAACGATGATTGCGGCAATCACTGGTTACGTTATACCATTTGAAACAAGTAGGACTGTAAATGATGGTGACTATGGCTAACGTCACTTCGGATCAATATAGCAAGCAGAGCCCTTTTACTTTACCTATCAACTGGCTAATGCTAGCATGATGTAGCATGCTATGAGCTAATATACTTAGCATCTACGAAAGAACAGCACATATCTTTTTTCACAAAGAATCGGTCACAACAAACAACGATGTCTCTTACAAACAACTACACAATGTATGACTATCAATATGTATTTAGTCAGACTGTGATAAGATATAACCTAATGATAATAACAGCAACACTTCTTTAAGTTAGATTATGTGTCGAAATCAGGTGTCGTTAAAGGGAAACTTGGCAGGATTTCCCCCTCTGCTGGAGAAATTGTGCATTATGCTCTTTCAAACTGTGGAAAAAGGTAACGATAAAGCACATTTATTTGTTTACAAGCTAGCAAAACGGTTAGCATAAGTTCGGCAGACAATGTGGATGTTACAAGGTAAGAAACACGATTTAAAACGAGTTTTTTGTTTCTCACTTCTCTTTCCGGGACGGTAGTCTCAATGTTGCAAGGTTGGTTTTCCACCGGGGACGCTAGGGGCAGCGGGAAAAGTCACCATTTTCACCGGAACAGGTCATTTAACCATCCAAATGATTTCTAAACAGGTTTAGTGCGTTGAAATAGTTGCCAAGTTCCCCTTTAAAATAAGTGAGCGATGACGTGGTAGTGTCTGCAGCCTAGACGGTAAAACATAATGGACAAAGCGTTGTGTCTGCAGCCAGCCAGCTGTCAATTATAGGTGTAAACACGCCCTTTTTAGATTTGTTAATATAACATTAAAAAAAAATTATTTCAGCGAGAAAAGAAAAATTGTGTGTATTGAAGCATCTTGAAAACTATTTTTTCGAATAAAAAGTTGTTGATACAAAAATAGTTTTAGGTGAGAAAAGTGACACGGAAAGTTGGCTACTTGGCCATTGAAATACATGGGGGTGGGCGGAGTTACACATTGTACTGCAGCCAGCCACCAGGGGGCTCTGGACTAACGCTCGCATCACTCTCATCACTCTCGCTCGCAACAGACGGCACACTGTCCAGTTCTATATATACAGTCTATGGTCTTTGCTCTGGAGCTTCGCTCGTTGTAAACCAACCAATCAGCACGCAGTTCATCTAAATATTCATGAACATACCATAAAAGGGAGAAAACCTCTCGTTCATTCTAGGGCCTATTTCCAAGGCTTGCCTTAGAGTGCATAGAACAGCACGCGGGCCATTTTCAGCCCAACCAATGTTACATACTCTATTCGGAAACCTTAAGGAACAGCATGAAATACCCTATATAATCATTCTATCACCCCTTTAATGTCAAGGCCCTCGGACATCTACCAATGAAGTATGGAGCTACTTTGAGCCTCGTAAATTGTGTAAAACAGTGATTTATTTGCATGGCTAGGCCGATGCCCGAGGCACCCCCAACGAAAAACTGTTGGTAGCATTGGCTAACTAGCGCCAGATTTCTGAGTGCAGGGGACAAGCCAAGGTGAGCTATGAGACATACGTTCGCACTCGGTATCATGTTTCAATACACTTTAGGTCAATATCACACCAGAATTCTCCTTTAAGCATCATTGTACATTTATAAGGTCTTTATTGAACAAATTCTTATTTTGATGGATGGGTGGAAGTATGGATCAAAATAGAGAGTTTACAGACTCCTAATGCACTGTCATGTGACCTATAGTGACAGAATAGTAACATAAGACAATGTATTAGAAGGCTATTCTATGTTTAGCCATACTGTAGCGACTTGTATCCATCCAAAAAGCCAATTAGTCGCTGAGAGGCTAAGGTATGGGTGTGCTGATTGTATGACGCGCTGTTTCAAACAAAATATCCGCTGAGATCCAGATGCGTTTGACGGGTTTATTGAAAAGGATAGTCCAACTTAATCCAGTAATCCAGTGATAATAACGTGCTCAAAGTAAAAAGAAAATGTAGGCTAAACATTGTTCAGCAGCGTAACAGCGTTAACAGCATAACAGCGGTCAACAAGAAATACGGCCTCCCCGTAACTCACCCTCTCTCTAGTTAGGCTACTTCCCCCGTGCCTGTGCACCTGCCATTAAATTAATTAAATGCTACCGCCCCCAATTACGGTGATATGCAAATTAAACAAAAGCTAACGAAATATAATAACCCAAGTAACCCAAATATAAACCATTAAACTATATTACTTAACATTACATAATAATCTGATTGTATATAATAATAATAATAATAATAATAATAATAATAATAATAATAAACACCTTCATGGCTCCTACACACCAGCCCCTAATTATTAAGCTATTACCTAATAATTACACACAATAGGAGTCATGAAATAATTAAACTAAACAGAATACATAGTCACATTACATTCTTCTTCTTCTTCCTCCGTCTTCATGATCTTGTGAAAAGTCAGTCGGTAGGGCCAGGGGTTACCAGCACATAGCCCTGTGATCTGTGTTCACCACAGCCACTATTAGTCAAGCGTCAAAAGTTAAGTCAGACGTCTAGTAAGAGGTCTAGGCCTTGTCATCTGCAACAGCCGCCCCACCTCCAGGATCGGCCTCCTGAAGCAGACATATCTTGGTTAAATGCCGGTTCAGGCAGCTACTCTTAGTCTTGATGCGCACCTGACGCACAAAGCCCCTTCGGTCCGGAAAGGTTTGTAGGACTCGTCCTACGACCCAGGAGTTCCGAGGTACTGTACTGTCCACTACAAGCACCAGATCTCCAGGAACAAGGTTTCGCTTCGCTCCTGACCACCTCTGCCGCTCCTGCAATTGAGGTAAGTACTCCTTAACCCATCTCTTCCAGAACAGGTCTGACATGTACTGGACCTGCTTCCACCGCCTGCGTGCGTACATGTCGGCTTCCTGGAAAACTCCTGGTGGCAAAGAGGGTAATGCCTTCAAAAGCAGCAGGTGATTTGGTGTCAATGCTTCCAGGTCATGAGGATCCATGGAAGCTTTCGTTATCGGTCGGCCATTGATAATGGCTTCCACCTCACAGAGAACTGTGTGAAGACCTTCTTCATCCAAATTTTGCACATTCAAGGTGGAGTTGAGGACTTTACGGACTGATCGAATCAACCTCTCCCAAGAACCACCATGATGGCTGCCAGCTGGGGGAAGTCCATTTTATCCCTTTCTGAAGGAGGACATCATTAATCTGCATCTGATTCCACTGGTCAATGGATGCTTTCAGTTCTTGTTCTGCTCCCCTGAAATTCGTCCCATTATCTGATCGCAATTCCCGTACTTGACCACGTCTTGCTATAAAGCGTCTGAGAGCATTTATGAAGGCATCAGTGTCAAGTGAAGGTGCCACTTCAATGTGGATTGCTCTTATAGCCATGCAAGTAAAAATGACTCCATACCTCTTCACTACACTTCTTCTGCTCCTCACCTCGAAAGGTCCAAAGTAGTCTACTCCTACCCGAGTAAATGGAGGTTCATCTGGAGTCACCCTTTCAGATGGTAAGTCTGCCATTAGCTGAGACACTGGCTGAGCATTCAAACGTCGACAGCTCACACACTTTGACAGAACACTCCTTATGGCTGTACTAGCTCCTGAGATCCAGTATTTCTCTCGCTTGGACAACATGTGGTTTCGCCCGCTATGTCCCACTTCTTGATGGACGTGTCTTAGCAGAAGGGTCGAGATATGCAAATCTTTTGCCAGTATTACGGGATGCTTAGCTTCCGCTGGCATAGATGACCTGCTGAGCCGGCCACCAACTCTCAGAACCCCATCTTCCAATAGTGGGCACAGCGTGTGGATGTGACTATGAGCCTTGACACTTTTGCCTTTTCCAAGCATGGTGAATTCTTCTGGAAACCTTCTCCTTTGGCTAAACTTGATGATCTCCATCTCCGATTTTTCCAACTCCTCCACTGATAGACAACTTGTGAGAGTCTTTCTCTTGAATGTTTCCATATCCCTCTCCAACAACGTCGTTGTTGTTCTTCATCCAATCCTGATTGTGCAAGAGCCACATTCAACTGTCTCCTCTTCTAACAGAGAGATGAGAGCCAAGTTTTGAATCTCAAGATCCAGGCTACAGACTTTCTCAGACGGATCCAAGAGCTGAAGTGGTGGATCATGCAAGATACTGCATCAGCCTCCTCACTGGCCTGTACAGCATTCACTGTGGTTTCCTTCTTGACCTCAGGGTCATCTGCTGTTAGTCGATGAATATCCTCAGGGTTGACAGGCCACTCATCCTCTGGTTGAAGGAGAAAACGAGGCCCTGACACCCATGTTGCATCCTTGAGAAATGCATCACCTTTCACACCCCTGGAGGCGACATCGGCTGGATTACTTGCTGTTCCAACATACCTCCACTGAGAGGGTTGTGAAGCCTTGCGAATTTCTGTTACTCTGTTGGCAACAAAGACTTTGAACCTGGATGTCTCATTCCTGATGTATTTAAGCACCGAAGTGCTGTCGGTCCAAAACACAGAGTCTTGAAGTTGCATGTGCAGCTCTTTTCTCCACAAGATGTCAATGTGACTGGCCATGGTGGCAGCGATGAGCTCCATTCAGGGGATGGTAGCAGGTTTCAATGGTGCCACCCTTGCCTTTCCCATGACAAAAGAACTGTGCACCTGTGATTGTGCATTTCGTGACAGCAGGTAAGTTACTGCTCCATAGCCATCCTCGCTTGCATCACAGAAATTATGTAATTGTGCTGTAGTCACTTCACCAAAATCTGATGGTTTCAGACACCTCATGATGTTACATTTCTCCAAATGACAGAGCTCATCCAGCCAACTTGTCCACTCCTGAGCCACAGTCTGGGGTATGACATCGTCCCAACCAAGTGCTCTCCTACACAGGTCCCTTAAGATCTTCTTGGCAGACAAGACGACAGGACTCACGATCCCAAGAGGATCATAGATGGAGCTAACTGTAGAGAGGATTCCTCTCCTAGTGAGTGGTCTGTCCTTGACAACAATCTTGAACTTAAAAGTATCAGACTGAATGCACCACTCCACACCAAGCACTCTTCTTGGTCCATGTTCAACAATTTCACGTCTTTAGATCTGTGCTCTTCAGGTATTGCATTTAGGACATCACGCCTGTTGCTTATCCACTTCGTGAGTCGAAACCCACCTTTGGCACAGATTGCGATGAGCTCATGATAAAGAGATACAGCTCTTTCCTCCGAAGCCACGGATACTAAGCAGTCATCCACGTAAAAGCTATGTAGGACTTTATCCATTGCTTCCTCGCTGAATTGTTCTTTGTTGTCCTCTGCGCATTTCCTGAGGGCAAAATTGGCACAACTGGGAGAGGACGTTGCCCCAAAGAGATGCACCAGCAGCATCCTCAGGTGGTACCCTGACCTGGTGAAACATCGCCTTCACGTCCGCCATGATGACGACTGGTTCCTTCCTGAACCTGCTCATCACTCCAATCCGTGAACTTGTGAGGTCTGGGCCCTGTAAGAGTTGAGCATTAAGTGATGTTCCTTGGAAACTTGCTCCACAGTCAAAAACAACCCTGATCTTCTTCTTCGTAGGATGGTAAACACCTTGATGCGGGATGTACCAAACCCTGCCATCACTACGTTCCAAATCCTCTTCAGGCACCCTTTCTGCATAGCCTTTGACAACCAGATCTTCCATGAAGGCCTTATAGTCAGCATGAAATGAGGAATCCTTCTGAAGCCTCTTCTTCAGATGTAAGGCACGCTGCTCAATGATCTTCCTATTATTTGGCATAATAACGTCCTTATTCCTCAATCGCAGGTTGATCTGATAATGACCATTGACCTGTTTTGCTGAACTTGTAACCAGCTCCATGAACTTTTGTTCCTCTCTTGACATGGCAGGCTGTTCCTCCACGCTGCATTCAGGGAAGTCTGCCTTAAACTGCTGCTGCCAAAGTTCGTCCAAAGTCACAACTGACACTCTGTTCACGGTTAACTCTGGCTGCTCACCGCCACCGTCTTCATCCAGAGGCCCATTCACTGTCCAGCCCAGCATTGTTCTGATTGCATAGGGTCCATCTCCTACACTGCGAATCACTTGCAAGGGTTCCAAGGCTTTGGAGACATTTGTCCCAATCAACAGCTCAATCCCTGCATCAATCTCAGGCAAGTGAACATGTTTCAAATAAGGCCATTTCTGAATATCACTCTGTTTTGGAATGTTTCTCTTGTGAACAGGCATGTGTGTTTGTGTGTAAGCCTTGGGCAGCTCACAGAAATTCTCCCCAGTCAAACCGGCCACTTCCAGTCCTGGAACTACGTGGCTGCTCACCACTTTCTCTTGGCCCATCGTCCGTAGGAGAATATGGACCTTCTTTCCTGGAACATTAAGTTTTTCCCTTAGTGCCTCTGTACAGAACACGGCCGTACTTCCTGGGTCCAAGAAAGCATAGGTGGTGACAATCTTATTGCCCTTCTTGGACTTAACTTGCACTGGAACTATTGGAAGTTTGCAGTCGTGATCACCAGCCCCTGTAAGCCCACTTGACATCAGGGCACTGTCGACAGACACCTCTGATTTCCTCTCAGCTTGGTCTGGATCCTTATCTTTTTCCTTTTCTGGAATGTGAAGAACAGTTGGATGTTTAAGACCACATTTTCCACAGGAAATCCGTTTTCTGCAAACTTTGCTCATGTGTCCAATACACAAACAGCCAAAACAGACACCCTTCTCTCTTAAGAAGCCTATCTTCTCTTTGTGTGCCTTCTTCCCCAACTGTGGACACAAATCCAAAGCATGTCCTTCTCCACAACAGATGCATGTTCTCCTCGCAAACTCCACACGCTCCTTTCCTCTAGTTCCAGGCTGAGTCTTGTGTATCACAGGAGCTACAGTGGTAGCAAAGCTGGTTCCCTTAATTCCAGAACGAGTTTGTAGATTTGGCTTGTTCACTCCTCTATTAGTTGTCAGTGATGGAGCGTCCTGTATGTTTCCAAACACTGGGTCAGTTAGAACCCGCACTTGTTTCTCTATGAAAGTTGTGAGGTCAATGAATGTAGCTCGCTGGCTGCGCCTATCCTGTAGTTCACATGCTGCAGAACGCCACTTGTCTCAAAATTTGTAGGGGCAACTTTTTTATGATGGTTAGCATGTTAGCAGGTATGTCCAGTTCATGCATATATTGCACCTCTTCCATAACGTTACAGCAACCTCTGAGAAAAGGCTATAATCAATTAAGAGCCTTTGCATCTTCATTCTTGATCGGCGGCCATGAAAGAGCTTTTTCCATGTATGCGTATGAAATCCTCTGCTCATTTCCAAACTGCTCTTTTAACAACACTTTTGCTTTAGCATATCCTCTCTCAGGATCCATATGTTGGCAACTTCTGATCAATTCTTTGGGGTGACCCCTTGTGTGCTGTTCCAAGAAATACAGTCTGTCACTGTGATTTGCAGTGTTCCTCTCCACACCGTTCTCGAAGGCCTTCACAAAGAGTAGAGTACTGTGATTCACTGCATACAGATTGGGTTCATGTAAATTAATGAACTGAGATGGATTTCTCTCCTTAGGTCTTGTTCCTGCATCCAGGTAAGCATGGTTGATTTCATGTTGTGACCTTTGTGGTACAAATGACTTTGCTTTAGCATTGAGGATCAGTTTGTGTCCTTTTGCCAGATAGGAGTTCATTCCATCAGAGCGCTTCGATACAGAGGTTCTCTCACTTAAGATGCTCCGAGACTTGAGCACATCCAGTTTTGCCATGTTTGCTGCAATTTCCTCATCCAACTTAAATTGTTCTTTTCTTTTACGCAGCCGTTCCCATTGTGTGCCATTTTGTTGGAGATTTGAGGCATTTTGCATTTTGTGTGAGCAATTGTGGGTTTAGTGTAGAGTTTTGAACACAGTTTTAAACATGTACATAAAACGGTTGTAAAAAAAACTGTAAGGATTTATCAAGAATAAATCACCTATTCAGTAAGAATAAGAAATTGTTCAAGACTTAATATGTAATTATGCTACTGTAAATACAGACCTTATTGAGCACTAATACATACAATACACATTATTAATGGCTAACACATGTTCTCTAAACAGACATGTTACCCAGAGTTCTAACTGAAAAAGCAATTTCATCAAAAATTGAGTGGCTGAACACATTTGTAATAGTCCTCTTTGGCGTAGTCTAATAGTCAGCAATCTTCATATCTCTGTGAATGTCATTAATGTTCATTCACCCCTTATAAGATCATCCATTGCAAGCTTTTGTTTGTCATTACTGTGTCTTCCTGAGTCAATCATTACCCCATATCTCTACTACACTAAATCACAATAATCCCCCCACACACACACATATACCTCCTTCCAGCACTTCCTCAGTTATCTTATCTCATTCCTGGGGCCAGTTTTACTTACACACAGCTTCTGCACTTCAGTAGCCTAGATTACACACTGACAGTGAACAGAAACTATCAAGTTCTATCCTCTATTGTAGACTTATTAATGCTGACCTGAAGTCTGTTCCCTACTCATGTTACAGCTTGCTTCTTTCTGCACATACTCTCTCACACACACACCTGCACACACTCACATATTCCTGTTACATGCCCCGAGTGTTGTGGGTTGACACTTAGAGTCTCATCTCCCAGGACATGACAGTAAACAAAGACCTCTCAGGTGGGAATTGCTGCGTTGTAAACTAATATCAGACAAATTTACTCCAAGGACTTAACACGATAGCATCCCGTCTGCTCCGTCATGTGGTGAATTGTGTTGAGTATAATAGTTTATATAAGCCTTGGCAGGACCTTGAAAACATGAGCACAGCACTAACCTGAGGTACAGTGTAGAGAACAAAGGTCATGTTAGCCGATGATAAATCATGACTAAGGTCTCCGATGCAGTGAGGGTCTCACCATATTAATTGGGTGCCAAGTCTGCATGTGGGGAAATCGTGTCTCCAGGCACAGGCATAAGCCTGATTTGCCTATAAATCTTTTATCCAGTCTGAACATATATTTTATCCAGTCTGTACATATGTTTTAATCACCATTCATCTCTACATCAGTAAACATCCTCACCTCGACATAAGTCAAGGTAAGGATATTTACTGCTGTGGAGATGAAAGGTGATTCAGCGTCAAGTCCAACTCCAGTAAAACAAACTAAAATAATAATTAAAAAAACTTTAAACTTGTTAAACTTTAACAGTCCTTCAATGACTGTGCTACTTCAAAGAACTTCTAGAGACCTTTTACTTCAAAGAACGTCTAGAGACCTTTTGGACACAGATGATAGTGCTGAGATCAACAAAATTCATGAAAAATATGTGGATTCACTTTGCAATTGTTTTATGCCCATTTCCTCCTGATGCCCCGACAGTACTTCACTGCCATGAAGATTATGCTTCCCCTGCTCCCTGTAACTGACTCAGTGGTAGCCTTGTCATGACTGTCTGAACACACTTAATAGGCCTGAGCAAAAGAATAGAAGTGATTTAACATATGGTGATGTCTTTGCAGCAGAGCTAAATAGAAGATGTACAGGGCTGTGTATGTGTGTGTCACTTGTGGGGGGGGGGGGACTCAAGCAACAAGATTGACACCCTCTCTAGGGTATTTCATAAAGGGGATTTGGTAGCCTCTCTGAGACCCTGCTGACCCCAGGCTTAAGTCCTACATGCTGGGCCACTAACAGGGATAGCTCCTGGCACACAGGGGGACTGTGAACGCATGCACTGATAACAGACATTTCAACCAGACACCAGTGGGAAAGACCCCCAGCAGTGGCTTTTAAATAGTCAAACCTGTTACTAGAGAAGTGGCCTTCAAGTATAACCAATCTTTAAAAAAAACTGTAGTTTAAATGGCAAACCGGTAGAAAAAACTATATTGTAAAGACATTAGGCAATTAGGCTAGTATAGCCTACCCCGGAAAACAAAAATAAACTTTTGTTTGTTTTCATACAGAGCCTCAATGACCGAATCATGAATTTACTTGTTGAGTGGTTGATTTAGTCAGTTGAGTTCATTCACTGTAGCTCTACAAACATAACATAGGCTATTTTAGCCTAAATCAGCTATGAAGTTGACTGAAAACTTTAGATAGTTTGAATATTTACACTAAAAGCACTTATGGAATATATAAACTATTATATAGAAACTATAGAAAACTATATATGGAAACTATTAGAAACTGTTGGAGCATTTTAAATACACATACTGCCATTAAGACATTTCTAATATCAGAAATGCATGCATTTTACATCTAAATGCACTGGGGCAAGGTAGCATCTTATGTTCCATTCTGTTTTTGTGACGCAGCCGCTACATCTCTATAGCATGTGAAACATTTTTTTGTTTATTCTTTAAATCCTCTTTCAGTCTATGTTCTTTCTACATATGTATGCTTTATTATTTACTTGTTTCCTTCACCTGTACAGCACTCTGGGTCAACTCCTATTTTTTTAATGTGCTATAGAGATAAAGTGTCTTGACTTGACTTGATGTATTGTAACCTGGCACATATGCAGGAATTTAACAAATGATTGACACAACATCGGTATGAAGGTGTGTTTAATTCCATACAGAACTATATTTAGCCATAGGCAGTTTTCACAAAGAGTTTTATGTGTTTGCCTTGTGTGGTCGCACACCAAGCCCTTTCCTGGCCTAATCAGCTATGGTTATAATACCCCCTCAATAATCTAACCTGGCAATAGCCAGATGAATTTCGCTCTGCCTAGCTCCACTCATCCATCTGGAACCGATCCATTGAAGTGTTGCTTCAGAAGGCTGGGCCTAATCAAAAAATGCTTGCATATGATTGAATAAGCCACTTGTCCGTCATCTATTGACGTGCTACTTCAACCACTCACATCGAAGCCAACCCGTGACGCTAATAACAGACTCACAGTCGCTTCTATGCTATGTCACATCTATGAAACTCCGCCCTCTCGTCCCTGATTGGCTAAACCATAAAGTTGGTTGGAGAAATCACTCTCAATGGAAGAGGTCCCAGATGGATGTGAGTGAAGCTAGGCGGAGCTAAGCGGAACGACATTCATCTGGCTAGGGTCAGGTTATCAATAATCCCCTCCACTGAAAGAAACACAGGACCTCATAATTTCAACTGAATGGTTCATCTCTGGCTTATGGCCTTGAATTTCCCCTTGGGGATCAATAACCTATCTATCTATCTATCTATCTATCTATCTATCTATCTATCTATCTATCTATCTATCTACCCATCCATCTATCTATCTATCTATCCCCTTTTGAAGTTACTGTAAATTGATGTTAAAGTAGTAGTAGCCTTTGTGTTTAATGCCATATCAGCATCTATGACTATATCGTATATTTTTTAAAAATAAAACAATATAAGATAGACTACTAAATGGGTTTCTATACAACTCATTTGCATCTTCAAAACATAAGGTTGTCAGAGTAACTTTCATGGAAATACCTGAAAATAACAAAGAATTCATGTGAATGCATTTGTAGATAGATAGATAGATAGATAGATAGATAGATAGATACTTTATTGATTCCCAAGGGGAAATTCAAGTATGCATGTTACATGTAAGAGCAAAACTATTCAACAATTTGCCACTTTTGAGGTATGCTTTTATTAGGTAGTTTTTGCATCTTTAGATTAAATTGAATGGTATATGGTTATGTAAGGGAGAGATAAACACGTGTCGTTCTCACCAGCCTTCCAGGAAATGCATTATGCCGTGTTCCAGGTAGGAACACACAGCAGAAATGAAAGAAAATGTTTCAACTATCGCCACCAGACACCAGTTAGCGTCTTAGTAAGCTTCTAGCAGTACCAAAAAAACCCTGGGTGGTGTTTACATGGTTTTCTATGTATTTTAAGTAGCTAGCTTTTTTAGTTTTAGACTAAAATGTGTATAGCACTGCTTTAATACACCTTTAATCAATTTAAAAGTTTTACATTTCTTATTCAAACTAAAAAACGATTGTGTCATCTCTCATGTGGCGAAGTTATCCTTCAGTGCCATTCACAATGCACTGTTATCCTCAGCTTAACATTACAACCACAAACTTTGAGAAATGGGCAGGAAAATAATATGTGGCCTTTTGGGCATAGTGGTACTTTCTGGGGTATTTTATTCCCTTGGTTTCCCCTGTTTGTCACTGCTGTTTAAGTGACCAATGCTGAGAAGAATAGTGCCTCATGTCTGGGAGGGCACTATTTGTACAGGCGCTTGAAACAGTATACTTGTTTAAATAAAGGCTAAATTCAAACAGAGCTGGTGAGAAATGGCTCGGAGGACACAATTGTTATTCACAGCTCCAGAATAAGTCCAAACACGTGTATTGTATGTGAGTCATCTATCTGGATATGATAATATCCTGATGGTTTGGGACACTCCTTCTGATATCGGAAAAAGGCATTCGGATGATGGTGGAGGTTATTGTTCAATGTCTATAACAATACCAGTGGTAATAAATGGTTAGTGTTGATGAGTGTTTGTGAATGTAGTGTGATTTATGAATGTTAAAAGTTGCAATTGGTGAATAAACCCTTTTGAGAGGTGGGTAAATTCTATTTCTGCAATTCCAGAGGTGGATAAACTGAGTTCACTTGCGTTTAGCCTCCACTATAGTCGTGTGTGTGCGTGCGTGCGTGTGTAGGCTACACCTCAGACGGCACATGAGGTTCTGGTTAATTTCTTGCTTTTGTCTTTCTGCAAAGACTCTGGAGCTGATGTATATGGCGCCTGTTTCATGACTTACATGTGCATCTTGAAACATTGCATTGTATGAACAGACCACACACATTATCAGAAAATAAGTCCCGACAGGGCGAACAGGACCCCGGTGCACCAGCGGAGGGGTCTTGCTTCTTCCTGAAGGGACTTATTTTCTGATAATGATCGGTGTTCTATACATTATCCGGCTTATTACACAGCTACTTGCCACAACGAAAAAATAAACTCCACATAATATGAGTCTTTACATTTATTTGTTCGTGGCTTTTGCTGAGAAAGAAATAGTTCGCAACAATGCTGAACTTGAATCAAATATTCTTTAGAACACAGCTTTTTCTTGACATTGTTCTGTTATACTTAGCAGCGGTCTGTTATCGAGAAATATCAGACAACCGAACGTTGGGATGGCCCATTCATGTAAATGGGGCATTCTGCAGCATTACCACCAGCCAATCAGAAAAGAGTATTTCTTCTCTCCGGTTGATAAAGCGTATCCACAGAAAAGCTATCAGGCAAATCCCATATGCATTTATGGGAAGGTTGCGGAAAAGTGGGAATACCTGTATTGTGCAATTTCCACTGTTTAAAAGCAGCTCAGTTGTAATCCAGGTTGTGGTTG
This sequence comes from Alosa alosa, assembly GCF_017589495.1. NCBI lineage: Eukaryota > Metazoa > Chordata > Actinopteri > Clupeiformes > Clupeidae > Alosa > Alosa alosa. The sequence continues at coordinate 16,672,450 of NC_063198.1, read as the reverse complement.
AATGCATCAATATGACAAACAACAGAACTAGTATTCAAAGCACCAGTTCTGCTTTGTTGAACCATGTTGAAATAAACTTTTTCCTTTTGTTTACAGTAACTTTGAAGGTGTTACTTTCACTTGGTTGTTGATTGGCCGCTGTGGGAAATCCCCTGCCTATAACACGAGTTTTTCACCTCTCCCGTGTATATGAAATATTATATATTACATTTAGTGACATAGGGTGTAAGGCCTCTACATGTACGGCTGCCATTTATCAAAATTGCCTCAGTATTTCCAACAGATTTAGTAACTTTTCCAAGTGTGCTAAGCTTTTCCTCTTTACACGAACAAGATAGTTCCTGAAAGTGTGGAGAAAAAATAAAGTGGAGAGAGAGAGAGAGAGCTCTCAGTTAACGGGTAGATGATGGTCAGTGGTTGGCGCAGAGGTGCTGACCCAGATTGCTATGAGAGTGAAAGAAACCTTTGAAAAGTCGTTTGTGTTTGTTCAATGGAATCTGTATTTGCTTGGATCAGTGCAGGCCTGCTACCACCCAGCGGCAAGCCAGCCAAATATCTGCTAATAAGAGAGAAGAAGACCCCTAAGTAGTCTAAAGTTACCTTAGAGATTATTGACATGCTAGCAACGCACACACATACACACACACACGCAAAACAACACCCTGTGAAAAGGAGCCCTCTCCTTTTCCCCTACCCACTCTTCTACGATATACACTTTGGAAAGACTGCCATGTGCACACAGACTGTGCAACCACACTCACATGCACTCATCTTTTATTTATATGTTTGAAGGGTGTCATTGTATTGCTGTGTATGTGTTTATGTCTTGTGTGCGTCTTTTCATATTATTGGAGATTTTAACTGTGGGGATATTGGTACAAACCATCCCCTCTCTACAATGGTTCAGCCCAACATCTTAATCGGGTAATTGGCGAGTCTATTTCACACAGTGAGAGAGACTGGAAACACAGGAGAAACAGGAGGACACATGGAAGAGCCAGAGGTCCAGGGTTAGGGAAGTTGTAGAGTTAAATGTTTGTTTGTTTTTATGTGAAATTAACTCTTGATTGCTGTGAGGCAAGGTGAAATTAGGTCCAAAGTTGCAAGGTCGTTTTGCTTGGACAGGGAGCCTAGAAGGAGTAGACTGAAGATTTCATGTTTGGACTAATTGTGCTTCCCAGATCTGCCTGTGTATTTCGGGAAATAAATCACTTTTTTTTTTTTTTGGAACTTCTGTCTCCTGCCACCTCCTTCCCTCAACACCACCTAATCCAATGGTGCACCTCCCTAAACGTGGGGTGGCCGCCTCGGTCCCTCACACACGCAGACACGCATAACAAAACACACACACACATACACGCGCAATGTGCTACACTCCTCCCACTATCAGAAGGATAGACAAATTACACATCTACACATCTATGTCTACACATACAGTACTAGATGTAAATAAGTAAGTAAATAAGGTTTTATTTATATAGCACATTTTTGTATGCAGAGTGCAACCCAAAGCACCCAGACACACAGACATCATGACATAAACAAACAAATTAACAAATAATTGAAAATAAACAGAAACAAGATGCCGGACACAGCAGCATGACTCACCAGAATACCCGTAAAGCACAGACATCAAGACATAAACAAATGAATTAACAAATTATAAAAAGTTAAGTAAAAAAAAGAGAACTAGATGTACAAAATATGACCGCCGCTCAGTCCTGTACATCCGTTCCGCGAAAATAAATCACACTTCAATTTGTCTCCATATTTTACTCCATCCCCCACTCTTGAAACTTTTGTGTATGCTTGTTTGGCATGCCTGAGTGTGTGTGTGCGGCTGCACAGAAAGAAGCCTACTGGTGCTGAAAAGGTGAATAGATTGTAGAATAGCCAAAGAAGATGTAGCATTGTTATAAAACCTTTAAAATCTCTAAACAATCACAAGTAGGGCAGTTCATCACAGTTCATCCATTGCAACTGGATTGATGAAAGGTCACTTACACCTGTAGGCTACATTGTATTTGGGAAAAGCAAAAGGTATCAGCATAATGTTATTTATTTATTTATTTATTTTTATGTATTTATAAACAAAAACATCTCTGTCAGTTCCATGCCGTTTTCAACAGCTATCAAAAACAAAGGTCATTTTGGATGGATGGATTTTTTTGTGAATGTTTCTTCTTCTACATAAGATTTTAGTCATCTTTAGTTCATGTAATACTTTATTGTCAATGCACAAATTAAGTAACAGTAGTCTGAAACGTTATTGTTAATGCACAAATTAAGTAACAGTAGTCTGAAACGAAATGCTGTTTTACATCTAACCAGTGGTGCAAATAACTGACATGTCCAAATGGGCCTTGATGAAATGCGTCGCTAGACTGTTCATACACATTTTAACGGGCCAAAGTTGAAGAGCTTTTGTCCATTATTGTTAAGCAAATATAGGCTGATTCATGTTCCCTTGCATTGTGTAACTGAGGTCCATGGCTAGTCTGGCTTTCATCAGACCAAGCTCAATCTTTTAAGAAATGGTTCACCCAGCCTAGTCCATAGGCACCCGATATTGTTTAATTTTCCGATTGAGATATACACGCTCTGGTTATTCTAAATGCAAAAATGCATCAGGGAGTTATGACAAAACGGTAACTAACAAACTAGATCCTAATAGAAAGCTGTTAGCTTCCCTAAGCTACAGGTAGGATTATAAGGTAGGCCTATTTACAACATAAATTGTCAATAGGCTATGCTGGCGACACAAATAAAATCTCCTTTGAAACCAATGGCTTCGCTTTACAGTATCAAAGCGGACTTAAACTGCCATATCGCGGCGAAAAGTTGTAATAACATTCACGCAGCTCCATGAGTCAAGGAAAGCGCGAATGAAGTAGCCACTTCTAAATGGGACCCACTACACAGTAGCTTAAGGTGTGTTGCTAAAGCAGCCATAATGAAATGAAGGTGTCATTGTTTGGATACTTCACACACACGTGCTTTTAATTTCACAGACTACAACTACCAAGCTGGAATCAAAGCACATCGATTCCCCTCTCACACCCTGCACGCACTTAAAACAAAATAAACAGGCGTCTCAGTCTCACGCATGTATAGGCAAAACTGTATCAGACCGGTGTAACGTTGGTAAATCTTCCATTGCACAGAATGATTTTGTAGCACGTGCAATAAATGACAGTCGAAAAGATACAAACAGTGCTGCTATCAATTTGCTTGGTATAACCGCATTTATAGTTTTCTACAAATGCAATCAATCAAATGGGCCTCCATCACTCAACCAACGGGGTAACATTACCTAGGTCCTTATTGATATTACAAGATTAACGTACCTGCAGTAAAAACCAAGCATGTCCGATAAACATCCTCAGATTTATTTCGGCTTCAAGAAGAAATGGGAATTACACTTCATGTGAACATCGTCCTATCCTTATTAGATGTTAAGCTGCGGTAAAATTACAGTCCTTGTAGGAAGCGTCCATTGTTTTTCAACCCACTTTTAACTTCCAACAAAATTACGTCTCACTGCAACGATGCGCAGTGGACAAGCGACTAGTGGACAAACGACTACTTATCGCCAATACTGAAAATGCAGCCATGATGATGATGATGAATATTTATTTTGGCTTTCTTTTTAATCCTACTGAATTTGTAATTATGTATCGGCCGTTCTAATACCGATAGTATGTGGGTGCCTGTGTGTGTGCATGTGTATATGTGTGCACCGCCATTTACAGGCCAATGAGTGTACAGTCACTAAATGTACACATAACCTAATTTTTTTAGACCACCCCATGGATGAAATTCTCTGAAACTTGGCATACCCCAGAGAATGCCAGGTCAATCATACACATAAAATTTGGTGCAGTTCTGAACATCTTAACTGAAGATAGGGGCGATTAAAGCAGAATAATATTGCATTTTCATTTTTACCGGGGGTGGGGGGTGCAAATCACAAATAAGTGATTATGAGCCAGGTTGATGTGGGCCCTTGAGACCAACATACCATAAAAGATTTTTCATCTTCAGTGCCACGGTTCAGGTAGTTATTTAGGAAAAACTGTTTTTTTTGCGGTTCGGGGGGCCCAGCTCGGGGGGCCCAGCACGGGGGGTGGGTGGGTGGGGGGGTGGGGTGGTGGTCCCCGGGGACGAAATGAAATTTTTCCGTAAAAGTCTAGTGGGGCTACATACCCACCAAATTTCATGTACCCCGGTGGTTCGGTGTCCCGGGTATCAATGACCAAAAATTCAGGAAGTAGATGATGGGAAAAATTCTTGAATTGTGTGCATGTGTGCGTGTACAAGTTTATGTTTATGTGTGTGGGTGTGTGTGTGTGTGTGTATGTGCGTGCTTGTGTGTTTGCCTGCGTATGTGTGTTTGTGCATGTGCATGCATGCGTACATATGTCTACTGTGTGAGTATGTGTCATACGTATGATTACTGTAAATGTATGTGTGTGCGTGTGTATCTGTTTATGCACATGTGTGCACATGGAATGGGTTAACATGAACCCTGGAGGCAAACATCCGGAAAAAATTGGTCATCCTAGGTCCTACAGTTCTCAAGATATTCACAGAGAACTGTGTCTGCCCTACCCTCCTTTTGGGGGGTCCAGTCCAGCGGGGGGGCTACAGATCAAAACGAAAAATGACGGTTCCATGCTATCCATGTGGGGGTACATGCCCACCAAGTTTTGTGTACCCCGGTCTTTCAGTGTCCCGGGAATCCTTGTTGGTGTACATAAATTATTTTATTGTAAGGCCCCCCATGAACGAAAGTACACAAAACTTGGCATGCATTCGGAGGGTGTCATAATGATCCTACACTTTTAATTTTGTGCAGTTCTGACCTTGTCAGCCAGAGATATTGTGATGAAAACACCTAATTTTTTGCTTTTTTGTGTTTAACTAGGTGGCGCTATACATGAAATGAGTGGTTATGGAATGGGTTGACATGGCCCCTTGAGATCAACATACAAAAAAAAAATGGTCCTCCTAAACCCTACGGTTTTCGAGATATTCACAGAAAACTGTGTCTACCCTACCCTCCTTTCGGGGGGTCCAGTCCAGCGGGGGGGCTACAGATCAAAACGAAAAACGATGGTTCCATGCTATCCATGTGGGGTTACATGTCCACTAAGTTTCGTGTACCCCGGTCTTTCAGTGTCCCAGGAATCATTCATTGACGGAAATTTGGGCATGCGAAAAAGAAAAAAAAAAAAAGAAAATCTGAGCGGTGGTCATAATAAAAAGGTAAGGTATGTTCACACACAGTGGCTACTCAAACAAAGACAGCATCAATTGAACCATGGGCAATGGTGACTCTTGGCATTGAACAACACCCAGTCACATGTTGTTGCTGAACAGACCAATCTCAGGCAATATTAGGCTGTAGCATGGCACTCTTGAACAGAGCCCAACCAGGCAACACCATAGGGCAAGGTAGTAGAAGTGACTGAAGTATGTAGGTAAGAATTTCATTTATCAGCAAACTGTAACAATGAAACTGTAAGTCATGAGAAGTCATTCCTTACCCTTGGTGAATCAGCAAGTCATAAATGTATGATAGGCTTGTTGCAACACAGCAGAAAATTCTATATTGCGGTAATTAAGTGGCAATTCTAGTCAGAGGCATATTTTTTATGACTTGCTGGTTTAGCCTATAAAATCAGTGCCAGAATACCTCTGTCAAATTTGCCACATCTTTCATACAGCATGACTGAGTAATAGTTTTCTGTTGCAGACATTTGAAACATGTAATTAAGTTGCTCCAGCATCATGTACTGAACTGATGATGGATAGACTATCTCTGCCAAGGGGAAAGTAATTTCCATGCACAAATGAACACTAAGACAGAATTAATCCATATCTTCATCTATTTATTCTTTTTTCATCTTTTTGCCATCTCTTTTTTTTCTATCTCTCTATCGGCGCTTTATATCTCTGTGCTACGTCGCTAATTTCAGTCGTCTAGAGGCGGGGGCCGTGCGGATAGGGTCTGTGGATGTTCTAGGGTGGTGTATGTGTGGATATTATGGGTATGCATGACGTGTGTGAAGTAGCGACCTTGCCTGAATGAATTGATAGATCCTCTAAAGGGGCTTAGAGGACTCCAGACGTGATTCACCAGGGCTGTCAGTGCCAATAGCCTAATGCGCCCATAAGGCAGAGGATTAGTGAGAAGACAGAGGAGAAAATTGGTAAACCTCCACTGTCACACATAAAAAGGATCCGTCCGCTATCATTCCCACACTCTCTTTTTCTCACTTAGTCATCAATTCTCTCTCTCTCTCTCTCGTACCATCTATTCTGTGTGTGGCCTGATTCACTTCCCTCTTAAGCAGGCAATGACGCACAAACTTACAATGACTGTGCATGATCAACAACAAAATAATCCCTTTTTATCTTTTTGTCATAACTTGCAGCATGTTGTGAAAATGGTTGCATTGGGCATTTTAAACAACAGAGTGTTATGTGTGAGGTAATATCACCATGTCTGAATGACAGCTGTGGTTACCAATGAGAGGTCTCACCTCCACGCACCTCTCCATTAATGCGGTTTGTTTGGGTTTGTGTGTCAGTGTGTCCTTTATTGCATTTGTTGATGCTAATCTCTACTAGCCAACTGACCTGCATATGATGTGTCCTAGCACTCTCACCCCAGGTAGTTATGGACTTTGAGCCGCTCATAATAACTGTGTCATGCCAGTAATCTTGAATTACCCTCATGACACTGTGTTCCATAGAATGGAATGAAGCCCACGTCTAATACATACTGATATGTACGCCTTTGGGACACAGTTCTGTGTTATGAGTATCATGCAACAATGAGGGTGATTTTCTTATTCATCCACTATTGATTTACCCCAAGGTGACATACAGAGCTGCTGTTTCCTGGGTGTTGAGACAGACACAAAGGGCTCAGTGAACTGAAACGCCTGGTTAGAGGCATGTCCAATCTACATTCGCTAATTTAAAGGAGTGATTTTGTGATCAGACGCATCTGATCATCAGTAACATCTGTCATTCTCTTTAAGAGCAAACAGCGCAATATGAAACAATGCGACGGTATTTTGACAGTCAGCGCATCTAATACTTGCTTTACTAAAACCTATGTGTGACTAGCAGAGTATAGCCTACATGCATCTGCACTTACCTATCATTTAAATTCATAGGCAAACTTAAAAACGAAATTCCCGTGGTCTCAGGCAATAACAAAACAGTTCTACACTCAGTTATTTACTTTCAGTAGTGACTTACAATAGAAAACATAGCCTGTTCGAATGACTGAATAAAAATCCTAAGGATATTCGACAGTCGTTGCCTGGGACTTGTTGCTAAGGTCTGCTTACATCTCGTGAGTGACAGTGCGTCTTCACCAGTGTTGCGTGTAACGCGTTACAAAGTAAAGTAACTACTTTTTCGGGTAAAAAGTAGTGTAACGCGCTACTACTGAAAATTTGGTGACGAAACGTAGTTCCTTTTTCAATTCGGCGCAACGTTACTTTTCCCAGCGACAGATTTGACAGCAACACTGCTTTCCAGCGGCGCACTTGTGCAATAGGCGCTCCACACAGTACATGACAGAGGCTGGTATATAAAGAGCAATCATGGCAAGCGAGAAAACAACGATAACTTTTGAGGGATGGAGTTATTCCCATTACTTCGAACTCGTTGAAACTAAGGGGAGGAATGTGAGTGTAAGGTGTACACAATGCCCTGGTGAGAAACTTTCATCCACTGTCGTTAACACAACTGCCAGCCTATTGATACGATTTTGCACCAATTTCGGGGGAGCCTGTTTAATGAAAGAGTGTAAGGTTATAAAATAAGCCCTTATATATTTTGTGTTCACCTAATATGCATAACATGTATCGAGGCTATGTTATTTGATACTGTTTCATAGGACCTTAGTGATGGTGTTGAAGCCTATAATAGCCCAATGTTTTCTTGCCAAGTGCTCTGTTTGTGGATTGTTTATAATAAAGAGCACAAAAGAAATGTTATGTCCTCCATAGTATAACTTTATGTAGGCCTACACATTTAGGTATTATTGGGTTCTGCCCAAAGTCGAGCAACATAAAAGTAACGAGTAACATAAAAAGTTACTTTTCATAGAGTGTAACTAAGTAAAGTACTTATTTTTTTTAAGAAGTAGCGAGTAACAAGCAAATACTACTTCTTAAAAGTAAAAACACTGGTCTTTACAGTTGTGCTTTATATGCACCTTTTGCTTGACCAGTTTTTTCTTGGTCAGTGGCTTAATGATTTTTAGTGGGTGTAAGACAGTGATTTTTGGATAAGCACCTGACCACACCTATTTTTTAATTGACACGCCTGCGGGCACAATGTTCAATTGAACTGGAGCTCATGACAAAAAATAGATAGATAGATATCAAAAATTAATCACTGCCTTGGGTTTAAGATAGGAACAAGCCTTGGCACCATGTTGTGCCGAGTGTACAATATGGCCCAATAACTAGCCTCATTTGTCATTATACCTTTGTAAAGTAGCGACTGTGCATGCCTAAATGTAATTACCTATGTCAGAGTTAAGACTTTTATCTAATCTTGTCACATTTTAAGTAAATAACTGTCAAGCTTTAACCTGCAAAAGAGATAGCTTATCTGACCTGATCCTGATTCAAACCAGATCCAAACTGGTTCCATTAGGGTCAGCTGCTCTTGTCAGTCTTGTCTCACCTCAGTTTTACCTCCTACTGTATATGAGACAGGTCTGCTGACATATAACTGTTACCTGACCCACCTTTACATATATACCATTGATCCATTTCTTAGTGGAAGGGCCTACTGTAGAGGTGTTACACTTTCTTGATGTGACCTATGCCTTGCGATTTTTTTCCAGAGATCAAACACTTAGTTTGATCTTAATGTTTGGTGCAACTCACATATGTTACCACATATTTATATCATTGCTTTCATATGCCTGCAGTGACTCTCATTACACGTCTACCCGTCTCTATTCGGCTATCACAACTGTTTTTATTCATACAAAGATTCATATAATATAATAACTTAAGTTTTTCAAAATATGTCACTTCCTGTGGATACAGTGGCTTGTCTGTCACACCTCAGCACACAAACTATTGCAAGCTATTTCCACATCCCCTCTCTCTCGTTTTACTTCCTTTTTGAAGGTCAGGTGTTGCAAACTGTGCTCAGAATCGGAATAGGAAGTCTTTGCTGAAGTGTCACTTCAGCCCAGGTCAGATTTCTGTCTTGATGCATGTTGCCACCTGCAGTATGTCTAGGTCAATTCAATTAGAGAACCACAAATTCTTGCCGCGTCTTGATTACAAGTTCATGTAGCCTATCGTAGCCTTCTGTTGCCTGTCGTCATAGTCAGTCGTCATAGTCGTCATCGTCAGTGTCAACACGGGAGTCGTAGGAGATTCCCCAAAAATTCTGACATGCTAGACTAGACTCGTGTAGTCATGGATTCCACGAGTAGTCTAGCAGACAATCAATCGCTGGTCGTTGAATATGTCTCATTACAAGATGCGTTCCTGACTTTTCATATTCGTGCTGAAAATGTGTAATCTGCATAGGCCATAAAGGTATTTCAACACAAAAACAAATGCTATGGTTAATGTAAAATGTAATGGTTTGGATTGCCAAGAGTGTACGGGTGACAGAGCCAGGCGGTGTTTATTAAAGAAGCGCAGCTCTCAAGAGGTTACGACTCGCATATGCCGGAATGAGGTCATTCAAGTATGAGGGTGCGAGTCAGTGACTACTTTGTGTTAATACTTAATATTTAATACAAAATTTATGCAAATATACCAAGGGTATATATTTTTTTTTATACAAAAGAAAAACCTAATTTCATAGCATGAAAAATAAAAACAAAAACATTAAACTATGACAAAACGTTTTTCTACACCTTCATACATGCATGTATACTTTTACTTACCGTTAATGTCATTTTCAGATCAAATTAGTGAGGTAAATAATTTTACCTTCTTCTCACACCATGTGCTCCTAGGACCATGTTGCAGAAAAGGAAGTCCTGCCTCAAATGCTGCTGGATAGTGACTCCCACACCTTATTGGATTGTTCTTTGACACTTTTTGACTATTCTGATTGATTGCAATTATTTAAAGAAACATACATTGTATTTATGGCTTAAGAGAAAAGAAAGTGGGCAGTGCTATGCAGTGGAGGGTTAATTCTTGTGTGTGTATATATATCTATATATGTGTGTATACATATGTTTGTATGTATGTAAATGCTTTCTAATGAGTGTCAGTTGCACTAATTAAAGCTGCATTTCTATTTCTATTTCTCCTCCGTGATTTGTTCCATTAGGCTGATGGGAGATAACAGAATGAAATGGAAACTTGAGGTCACTGCCAGACAGGATATGTCTGTCCTCTCAGGACATGGCCCAACAGCTGGGTCCAGCCCAGTTTCACAGCGCCACGGCCCATGGGTCTGCGGACTGCCCAATCTGGAGCCACTGGAGTAGACTGGGTCAGCCACAGAAGACAAGACACAAAGAAAAGAGCATGTGTTAATCTTCCTAGAGAGAGCCGCTTCAGCTCTTTTGAAGCATCAGCCTGGGGCCTAATCAGGGTGTTAGAGGAGTGCTGGGGAGTTAGCACTGAGATCCTTGTGATAATCACACACCTTTTTAGTTAACCTCAGAATTGTATCTTGGGGCATGTTGGGCCATGTGTTTCCAGTTTCTTTGTTTTGTGGGAACAGAACAGGTGGGCAGGGAGTGTAGGTACATATGAATCTACTTGTCTGTGGTTGTGGTATTTCTTGTGTGTGTGTGTGTGTGTGTGTGTGTGTGTGTGTGTGTGTGTGTGTGTGTGCATGTGTGTGTATACAGTATGCATGTGTGGGAGGTTAGTTAGTAGGAGGGGTGAGTATGGTGCTCTTCGTATGTGTGTCCATGTGTATGTTTGTATGTGTGTGTGTGAGAAGGAAAGAGAGAGAGAGAGAGAGAGAGAGAAAGACAGAGAGAGAGAGTGTGTGTGTATACAGTATGTATGCGTGGGATGTTAGTTAGGAGGAGGGGTGCACTGCAGTATAATGTAACCCCCTACACACACATGCCACAAATCTTTTCCCTGTTGGTGTGTGATGACAAGCGTGCGCTTGTGTTTGACAGACGCAGCAAGGTAAAGAGATACACTTTCACAGGCTCATCACAGCAGGAAGCCTGTTGAAGAACAGAGCCAGGGCCTGAAATAGCACTGGGGGAGTAAGACAAGGAGGGACACTGGGTAAGGGGAAGTACTGGGCAAATTACTTATATTTGGTTGAGGGAATAATAAATAAAACAAGGGGTGTCTGGGACATTAAGGGCTGAAAGAGAGAACAAGTGTCTGTTGTGGCACACACTATGGCTTGACAATGAGACAAAAGCAACAAAGTGTATTGTGAGGACATCAGAGCCAGATGGAAACATTCATACACACTGTACACACAGCATATGATCAATGACAGTGGAACAAGATGCATCATGAGTCACTAATGGACCTGCACTTTTAAAGGTTGGGAATTAACATCTTGAAATTGTCTGCCCAATACATTCCCTCTGCTACTGGCTAGTACATCTTAAACTAGATGTATATATATATTATACCATAAAATGTACACACAACCTAATTTTTTTAGACCCCCCCCCATGGATGAAATTCTACGAAACTTGGCATACCCCCAGAGAATGCCAGGTCAATCATACACATACAATTTGGTGCAGTTCTGAACATCTTAACTGAAGATAGGGGCGATTAAAGCAGAATAATATTGCATTTTCATTTTTTTTTGGAGGGGGTGCAAATCACAAATGAGTGATTATGGGCCAGGTTGATGTGGGCCCTTGAGACCAACATACCATAAAAGATTCTTCATCCTCAGTGCCACGGTAGTTATTTAGGAAAAACTGTTTTTTTTGCGGTTCGGGGGGGGGTGGTGGTCCCCGGGGACGAAATGAAAGTTTTCCGTAAAAGTCTAGTGGGGCTACATACCCACGAAATTTCATGTACCCCGGTGGTTCGGTGTCCCGGGTATCGTTGACCAAAAATTCAGGAAGTAGATGACGGGAAAAATTCTTGAATTGTGTGCATGTGTGCGTGTACAAGTTTATGTTCATGTGTGTGTGTGTGTGTGTGTATGTGCGTGCTTGTGTGTTTGCCTGCGTATGTGTGTTTGTGCATGTGCATGCATGCGTACATATGTCTACTGTGTGAGTATGTGTCATAACATTATGATTACTGTAAATGTATGTGTGTGCGTGTGTATCTGTTTATGCACATGTGTGCACATGGAATGGGTTAACATGACCCCTGGAGGCAAACATACGGAAAAAATTGGTCATCCTAGGCCCTACGGTTCTCAAGATATTTACAGAAAACTGTGTCTGCCCTACCCTCCTTTCGGGGGGTCCAGTACAGCGGGGGGGCTACAGATCAAAACAAAAACCGATGGTTCCATGCTATCCATGTGGGGTTACATGCCCACCAAGTTTCGTGTACCCCGGTCTTTCAGTGTCCCGGGAATCCTTGACGGAAATTTGGACATGCGAAAAAAAAAAAAAAAAAAAAAATCTGACTAAACCTATATGACCGCCGCTTCGCTGCGCGGCGGTCATAATTACATCATAAAACCTAAACAAATTAATTTAATGGCAAATCTTTGTTGTAGGTCTGACTCTTTTTAAGATACCCCTTCTTCCTGGAATATTTCTAAGCTGAGGATTCTACAGCATTGGCATCAAAGCTGGTATCACAAATAATATTGAACCGGAAGCAATGAAGCTTAAAATAAATGATCATGCCTCTTTCTGAAGGCACAAAGGGCATCTATTCAGCTTCAGTCGGGCACTATCTACTGTAGTTTGAAGAAGATGGCTTTTTGAAAGGCCACACTTTGGCCAACCTGTTCTTGTCCAAATTACTCAGCATGCAAAACTTCTGGCTCCCTGGGATGGCATTGAGGTGCCATGTTCTCTTCCGTGAAGGTCTGTGGGTGCGAATCCAAATGGAGTCCCTTTGACTCACAGAGAGACTGGCAGTCAGACGGCAGGGCACATTCCGAATACTTTGGGCATTTGTAAATACCCACATACACCCACATACAATACACACACACACTTCTACCCATCAAGACATGCACATCCATCCGGACACTTTCCTCACTACACGCTTGCATACCCTCATTGACATTCCAGCCACCTTCATGGATGTCATATCAGCTGTTCTTGACACTCCCTATTATATTGACTAAGAGTGAGATTCTGGGAAATCGCTCCAAGCTGAACAGGAAGCACAATGGGTGTGTCAACCACTCTGCTTAAAAACAAACTAGATGTACCGCATAGCACAGGTACAAAATATGACCGCCGCTCAGTCCTGTACAATCATTGACGGAAATTTGGGCATGCGAAAAATAAAAAAAATAAAAAATCTGACTAAACCTATATGACCGCCGCTTCGCTGCGCGGCGGTCATAATAATTTCTCTTCTGATGCTTCATCAACATATGCGCAGCTCTCCCGGCAGTATCCCCTGCCATCAGCCACTAGTCTTCCCCCCTTGGACCAAGGGTTATTTTTACAGATAAAACATAGCGAACGGGCGTGAGGTCTCACCCACACAGACACATAAGCTTACCTAATAAGGGTTCAGTGGCAGCAGCTAAGCCTGGGGGACAGGAATGTGCCAACACGATTTGATGACACATCTGCTAGGACAATGAGCTCATAACGGCAGCTCCGTTAGCAGGTCACACAACAGCAGGGTAAGGGCTTGGCAGATTACAGCAGTGAAATGCAAGGCAGCCTGGAAAGATAAGAGCAGTTTTAGATAGCTTAGCTGTGACCCTTATCTGAAGGAAACTGGCACCGCATCAATCACCTGACCATAGGCCCAGCGAACTGAAACTGGTGCAGTAGAAGGTCAAGTCTCAGTGTCAGCCTTTGGCCTATGCGTCGCTAGCGTATTCATATTTTTTCTCTGACATGACAACACAGTGATAACAGAGCAATTTTAGGTGGAGTAAGTGACTCTCCACCATTGCCTCTTGACATTAAGGGCAGTCTGGGCTGCACTTGGTTAAAACAAAACCACATGGTAGTAGGCCTATTTGTTCGGTGAACATGTATTGAACTAGATGTACCGCATAGCGGTACAAAATATGACCGCCGCTCAGTCCTGTACATCCATTCCGCGAAAATAAATCACACTTCAATTTGTCTCCATCTTTTACTCCATCCCCCACTCTTGAAACTTTTGTGTATGCTTGTTTGGCATGCCTGAGTGTGTGTGTGCGGCTGCACAGAAAGTAGCCTACTTGTGCTGAAAAGGTGAATAGATTGTAGAATAGCCAAAGAAGATGTAGCATTGTTATAAAACCTTTAAAATCTCTAAACAATCACAAGTAGGGCAGGTCATCACAGTTCATCCATTGCAACTGGATTGATGAAAGGTCACTTACACCTGTAGGCTACATTGTATTTGGGAAAAGCAAAAGGTATCAGCATAATGTTATTTATTTTTTATGTATTTATAAACAAAAACATCTCTGTCAGTTCCATGCCGTTTTCAACAGCTATCAAAACAAAGGTCATTTTTGGATGGATGGATTTTTTTGTGAATGTTTCTTCTTCTACATAAGATTTTAGTCATCTTTAGTTCATGTAATACTTTATTGTCAATGCACAAATTAAGTAACAGTAGTCTGAAACGTTATTGTTAATGCACAAATTAAGTGACAGTAGTCTGAAACGAAATGCTGTTTTTACATCTAACCAGTGGTGCAAATAACTGACATGTCCAAATGGGCCTTGATGAAATGCGCCGCTAGACTGTTCATACACATTTTTAACGGGCCAAAGTTGAAGAGCTTTTTGTCCGTTATTGTTCGTTGCAAATATAGGCTGATTTATGTTCCCTTGCATTGTGTAACTGAGGTCCATGGCTAGTCTGGCTTTCATCAGACCAAGCTCAATCTTTTAAGAAATCAAAAAATAAATAGCGGGCAGATCAGGCTGGTTCACCCAGCCTAGTCCATAGGCACCCGATATTGTTTAATTTTCAGATTGAGATATACACGCTCTGGCTATTCTAAATGCAAAATGCATTAGGGAGTTATGACAAAACTGTAACTAACAAACTAGATCCCCAATAGAAAGCTGTTAGCTTCCCTAAGCTACAGGTAGGATTATAAGGTAGGCCTATTTACAACATAAATTGTCAATAGGCTATGCTGGCGACACAAATAAAATCTCCTTTGGAAACCAATGGCTTACGACTTACAGTATCAAGCGGACTTAAACTGCCATATCGTGGCGAAAAGTTGTAATAACATTCACGCAGTTCCATGAGTCAAGGAAATCG
The DNA here is from genome assembly GCF_017589495.1 of Alosa alosa. Classification (NCBI taxonomy): domain Eukaryota; kingdom Metazoa; phylum Chordata; class Actinopteri; order Clupeiformes; family Clupeidae; genus Alosa; species Alosa alosa. Next base: position 16,657,064 of record NC_063198.1, on the reverse strand, counting down.
CGAATGAAGTAGCCACTTCTAAATGGGACCCACTACACAGTAGCTTAAGGTGTGTTGCTAAAGTAGCCATAATGAAATGAAGGTGTCATTATTTGGATACTTCACACACACGTGCTTTTTAATTTCACAGACTACAACTACCAAGCTGGAATCAAAGCACATCGATTCCCCTCTCACACCCTGCACGCACTTAAAACAAAATAAACAGGCGTCTCAGTCTCACGCATGTATAGGCAAAACTGTATCAGACCGGTGTAACGTTGGTAAATCTTCCATTGCACAGAATGATTTTGTAGCACGTGCAATAAATGACAGTCGAAAGATCCAAACAGTGCTGCTATCAATTTGCTTGGTATAACCGCATTTATAGTTTTCTACAAATGCAATCAATCAAATGGGCCTCCATCAACCAACCAACCAACGCTAACGGTAACATTACCTAGGTCCTTATTGATATTACAAGATTAACGTACCTGCAGTAAAAACCAAGCATGTCCGATAAGCATCCTCACTTCATCCTCACTTACACTTCATGTGAACATCGTCCTGTCCTTATTAGATGTTCGCTGCGGTAAATTACAGTCCTTGTAGGAAGTGTCCATTATTTTTTCAACCCACTTTTAACTTCCAAAAAAATTATGTCTCACTGCAACGATGCGCCATCTAGTGGACAAACGACTACTTATCACCAATACTGAAAATGCAGCCATGATGATGATGATGAATATTTTGGCTTTCTTTTGATCCTATTGAATTTGTAATTATGTATCGGCCGTTCTAATACCGATAGTATGTGGGTGCCTGTGTGTGTGCATGTTTATATGTGTGCACCGCCATTTACAGGCCAATGAGTGTGTAGTCACTAAATGTACACATAACCTAATTTTTTTAGCCCCCCCCCCATGGATGAAATTCTACGAAACTTGGCATACCCCCAGACCCCCAGAGAATGCCAGGTCAATCATACTCATAAAATTTGGTGCAGTTCTGAACATCTTAACTGAAGATAGGGGCGATTAAAGCAGAATAATATTGCATTTTCATTTTTTACCGGGGGGGGGCAAATCACAAATGAGTGATTATGAGCCAGGTTGATGTGGGCCCTTGAGACCAACATACCATAAAAGATTCACAGAGAACTGTGTCTGCCCTACCCTCCTTTCGGGGGTCCAGTCCAGCAGGGGGCTGCAGATGAAAACGAAAAATGACGGTTCCATGCTATCCATGTGGGGGTACATGACCACTAAGTTTTGTGTACCCCGGTCTTTCAGTGTCCCGGGAATCTTTGTTGGTGTACGTCACTAAATGTACACATAAATTATTTTATTGTAAGGCCCCCCATGAACGAAAGTACACAAAACTTGGCATGCATTCAGAGGGTGTCATAATGATCCTACACTTTTAATTTCGTGCAGTTTTGACCTTGTCAGCCAGAGATATTGAGATGAAAACACCTAATTCTTTGCTTTTTAATTTTTAACTAGGTGGCGCTATACATGAAATAAGTGGTAATGGGATGGGTTGACATGCCCGCTTAAGACCAACATACAAAAAAAAAAGTGGACCTCCTAGGCCCCTACGGTTCTCGAGATATTCACAGAAAACTGTCTCCGGCCACCTACAGGCCAGTTGGTGTATAGTAACATAAATTAATTTATTGTGTGGCCCCCCATGAACGGAATTCCACAAAACTTGGCTTGCATACAGAGGGTGTCATAATGATCCTACACTTCCAATTTCGTGCAGTTTTGACTATGTTAGGTCACAGATACCTTCAATTACACCACCTCATTTTACTTTTTGTGTTTAACTAGGTGGCGCTATACATGAAATGAGTGGTTATGGAATGGGTTGACATGGCCCCTGAGATCAACATACAAAAAAAAAAATGGTCCTCCTAAACCCTACGGTTTTCGAGATATTCACAGAAAACTGTGTCTGCCCTACCCTCCTTTCGGGGGTCCAATCCAACAGGGGGCTACAGATCATAACGAAAACGATGGTTCCATGCTATCCATGTGGGGCTACATGTCCACCAAGTTCGTGTACCCCGGTCTTTCAGTGTCCCGGAATCATTGGCGGAAATTTGGGCATGCGAAAAAGAAAAAAAAAATAATCTGACTAAACCTATATGACCGCCGCTTAAGCTCTTGCCGGCGGTCATAACTATTCTGAGTAGCTTGATGGCATGGCAAAAGCCTTACAGTCTGAGGTTGACAACAGCTGTATTGAGTGAGTGTTCCTCCAAACTAGCCTGACGTAGCCAGACTATTTTGAATTTGAGTTTGGTACTGCATGATTGGAACGTGATTATGGGGCGTGTTTCAATGCCTCTGCACACAATTGGATAGACCTAACCAATCAGAGCAACAAATAGCCTACTGTAAATTCTGTAGGATGAACAGCCAAAACATCCTTCTTCTCGACAAATGCATTAATCACTGTTTTATGTTCATTTTTGTAAAAGTTATTGTGCAATTTGCGCTGTCAATATCTTGTACAACAGACGTGATAGTGCAATCTAAACGTCTAGCTTCTCTAGCGACAGCCTTTTTTGGAAACAAAATCAACCAAAGGGCACTCAGGTGATGTGAATGACGTTGCTTATCTGTACATTATCTATCTATCAATGACAGGAACGTTAGTCTGTCTGTCTGTGTGTTTGTTTGTGTGTGACATATTTGTTCAACCATTCATCCGACTGATTTCAAACTTGGCAGGTATCGTGCTACAGGCATGAGTAAGTGCAGTGCCAAGTTTGACGTTGTTTGGTAATATATCGGTAAAAGAAGCACACGTTTGCTTTAGCCACTCTAGCCACTGACCACTCCCCCTCTCACACAGCACAGCACAGCACCAGAGAGGGTAGAAGCGGAGCTTTGGCAGCACTGGATCAGTACACGGGTAGAAAGTCAAGATGCTTATTTTGATGATTATCATGTTTGACCTCAACAATAAAGAATGCCTCTGTGCTGTTTGCTTCATTAAATGATTCCTCAGATTTTGCAACAACACACCAACAAACAGTTGCAGTGGTTATACAAAACAAGGTAAAACATTATGTACAATAAAATGATACTTAGAGTAGCCAAGGCTACTTTAGACTGTCTACACTTTGAATAAACCAACAACAATTTCCAAATTGAAACGAATGATGCCACATGCAAAGCATGACTAGCTACAGACAAGAAGTGGCAGACAGATTGTGATGTCACTTATAGGCTACCAGAGTCCAGCATTTTTGAGTCACATTGTTGCAAATTTCATATGATGATGCATCATTCCACAAAATGCATCATTCTCTATCATCAAGTTATTCAATAGACTATAGCCTTTTAAGGAGTTAAAACTCAAAAGGCTTAGCATGTTGATAAGTTACAGACTAGTGGTACACAGAGAGTGCGATCAGCTTATAGGCTGCTTTGAGTCACATTATTGCAAAATTCTACAGGAGGATATTCTATTCTATGATGCATAATTCTACAAAATGTTTGCCTTCGCTATCATCAAGTTATTCAATAGGCTAAACATATAGCCTTAACTTAAAACAGCTTTTAAGCTTATGTCATTGTGATCTGTAAAAAATGTTACATGCTTAAATTATGCTCACTGTACATTTATTATAATGTATTATATATATAATACTATTCTGTATTCATTATTGAAAGCTTAGCTGAAATTATGTTTTTCCCTAGCATCCTATTTTAAAAGCAGACCTACCTGGGCATGTAATTGGGCTACAGGTTTTCTACAGGAATGGCATGTTTGAAAGGGCTATGATAACAGAGCAATTTTAGGTGGAGTAAGTGACTCTCCACCATTGCCTCTTGACGTTAAGGGTAGTCTGGGCTGCACTTGGTTAAAACAAAACCACATGGTAGTAGGCCTATTTGTTCATTGAACATGTATTGAACTATTCATGGCATGTTTGAAAGGGCACTGGACTAGTCGTATAAAGCCCGCCCAGACAATTTGATTGACGCACCAAGTTTTTCATATGGGCATAGAAAATTAAATTTGGGCTTCTACCAAACTACCAGCTGGCTCATAGAAATGAATGGCTGAATATTCTGTGTTATTATTATGACCGCCGCGCAGCGAAGCGGCGGTCATATAGGTTGCGCGGCGGTCATAAAGGTTTAGTCAGACTTTTTTTTTTTTTTTTTTTTTTTTTTTTTTCGCATGCCCAAATTTCCATCAATGATTCCCGGGACACTGAAAGACCGGGGTACACGAAACTTTGTGGACATGTAACCCCACATGGATAGCATGGAACCATCGTTTTTCGTTTTGATCTGTAGCCCCCCCGCTGAATTGGACCCCCCGAAAGGAGGGTAGGGCAGACACAGTTTTCTGTGAATATCTTGAAAACCGTAGGGTTTAGGAGGACCATTTTTTTTTGTATGTTGATCTCAAGGGGCCATGTCAACCCATTCCATAACCACTCATTTCATGTATAGCGCCACCTAGTTAAACACAAAAAAGTAAAAATGAGGTGGTGTAATTGAAGGTATCTGTGACCTAACATAGTCAAAACTGCACGAAATTGGAAGTGTAGGATCATTATGACACCCTCTGTATGCACGCCAAGTTTTGTGGAATTACGTTCATGGGGGGCCACACAATAAATTAATTTATGTTACTATACACCAACTGGCCTGTAGGTGGCGGAGACAGTTTTCTGTGAATATCTCGAGAACCGTGGGGCCTAGGAGGTCCACCTTTTTTTGTATGTTGGTCTTAAGGGGCATGTCAACCCATCCCATTACCACTTATTTCATGTATAGCGCCACCTAGTTAAAAAATTAAAAAGCAAAAAATTAGGTGTTTTCATCTCAATATCTCTGGCTGACAAGGTCAAAACTGCACGAAATTAAAAGTGTAGGATCATTATGACACCCTCTGAATGCATGCCAAGTTTTGTGTACTTTCGTTCATGGGGGGCCTTACAATAAAATAATTTATGTGTACATTTAGTGACGTACACCAACAAGGATTCCCGGGACACTGAAAGACTGGGGTACACAAAACTTGGTGGGCATGTACCCCCACATGGATAGCATGGAACTGTCATTTTTAAGTTTTCATCTGCAGCCCCCCGCTGGACTGGACCCCGAAGGAGGGTAGGGCAGACACAGTTCTCTGTGAATCTTTTATGGTATGTTGGTCTCAAGGGCCCACATCAACCTGGCTCATAATCACTCATTTGTGATTTGCCCCCCTATCTTCAGTTAAGATGTTCAGAACTGCACCAAATTTTATGTGTATGATTGACCTGGCATTCTCTGGGGGTCTGGGGGTATGCCAAGTTTCTTAGAATTTCATCCATGGGGGGGGCTAAAAAAATTAGGTTATGTGTACATTTAGTGACTGTACACTCATTGGCCTGTAAATGGCGGTGCACACATATAAACATGCACACACACAGGCACCCACATACTATCGGTATTAGAACGGCCGATACATAATTACAAATTCAATAGGATCAAAAGAAAGCCAAAATATTCTTCATCATCATCATGGCTGCATTTTCAGTATTGGCGATAAGTAGTCGTTTGTCCACTAGATGGCGCATCGTTGCAGTGAGGCGTAATTTTTTGGAAGTTAAAAGTGGGTTGAAAAATAATGGACACTTCCTACAAGGACTGTAATTTACCGCAGCGAACATCTAATAAGGACAGGACGATGTTCACATGAAGTGTAAGTGAGGATGAAGTGAGGATGTTTATCGGACATGCTTGGTTTTTACTGCAGGTAATGCGTTAATCTTGTAATATCAATAAGGACCTAGGTAATGTTACCGTTAAGCGTTGGTTGAGTGATGGAGGCCCATTTGATTGATTGCATTTGTAGAAAACTATAAATGCGGTTATACCAAGCAAATTGATAGCAGCACTATTTGTATCTTTCGACTGTCATTTCATCATTCTGTGCAATGGAAGATTTACCAACGTTACACCGGTCTGATACAGTTTTGCCTATACATGCGTGAGACTGAGACGCCTGTTTATTTTGTTTTAAGTGCGTGCAGGGTGTGAGAGGGGGAATCGATGTGCTTTGATTCCAGCTTGGTAGTTGTAGTCTGTGAAATTAAAAAAGCACGTGTGTGTGTGAAGTATCCAAACAATGACACCTTCATTTCATTATGGCTGCTTTAGCAACACACCTTAAGCTACTGTGTAGTGGGTCCCATTTAGAAGTGGCTACTTCATTCGCTTTCCTTGACTCATGGAACTGCGTGAATGTTATTACAACTTTTAGCCACGATATGGCAGTTTAAGTCCGCTTGATACTGTAAGTCGTAAGCCATTGGTTTCAAAGGAGATTTTATTTGTGTAAGCCAGCATAGCCTATTGACAATTGATGTTGTAAATAGGCCTACCTTATAATCCTACCTGTAGCTTAGGGAAGCTAACAGCTTTCTATTAGGATCTAGTTTGTTAGTTACAGTTTTGTCATAACTCCCCTAATGCATTTTGCATTTAGAATAGCCAGAGCGTGTATATCTCAATCTGAAAATTAAACAATATCGGTGCCTATGGACTAGGCTGGGTGAACCCAGCCTGATCTGCCCGCTATTTATTTTTTGATTTCTTAAAAGATTGAGCTTGGTCTGATGAAAGCCAGACTAGCCATGGACCTCAGTTACACAATGCAAGGGAACATGAATCAGCCTATATTTGCACGAACAATAACGGACAAAAGCTCTTCAACTTTGGCCCGTTAAAATATGTATGAACAGTCTAGCGACGCATTTCATCAAGGCCCATTTGGACATGTCAGTTATTTGCACCACTGGTTAGATGTAAAACAGCATTTCGTTTCAGACTACTGTTACTTAATTTGTGCATTATAACGTTTCAGACTACTGTTGCTTAATTTGTGCATTGACAATAAAGTATTACATGAACTAAAGATGACTAAAATCTTATGTAGAAGAAGAAACATTCACAAAAAATCCATCCATCCAAAAATGACCTTTGTTTTTGATAGCTGTTGAAAACGGCATGGAACTGACAGAGAGGTTTTGTTTATAAATACATAAAAAAAATAAATAAATAAATAAATAACATTATGCTGATACCTTTTGCTTTTCCCAAATACAATGTAGCCTACAGGTGTAAGTGACCTTTCATCAATCCAGTTGCAATGGATGAACTGTGATGACCTGCCCTACTTGTGATTGTTTAGAGATTTTAAAGGTTTTATAACAATGCTACATCTTCTTTGGCTATTCTACAATCTATTCACCTTTTCAGCACAAGTAGGCAGCCGCACACACACACTCAGGCATGCCAAACAAGCATACACAAAAGTTTCAAGAGTGGGGGATGGAGTAAAAGATGGAGACAAATTGAAGTGTGATTTATTTTCGCGGAATGGATGTACAGGACTGAGCGGCGGTCATATTTTGTACCGCTATGCGGTACATCTAGTTTAATTTATTTCAGTTGTCCATGTGCTTGTTTTCATCGAGTTGTCCTAAACCTGAAATGGCCGCAATGTTGAGAACAAGGTTGTTGATGTTTGAGTTCAGCAGCCAATCAAATTACATCCCTTCTTTCTGTGTCTCTGAATAGTTTATAGTTTGGTCCGAGCCACTTTGTTCGTTTCCCATTTACAGAGTCTGGGCCATGTACAAAACACACAGAATAGACAGCTCAGCTGGATAATAGAGAGCAGTGATTCACTGAGACTGTTATATGTCACAATATCGTTTTTGGCACAAACATCAAATCTTTTTTTCAAATCAAATTTTTTGTGTATCATGTCTATCTGCGCTTGAGCAAAAGTAAATAAGGTGAAAGACATGATCCAAATTATGTAACTGAGGTTAAAGGAACACGCCACCCAATGTCAGTAGTAGCCTAATATATGTTCTTACCTTAACTTTCACGAGTTGAGTCATACCTCTCCCGTGTCGGAAAGTGCACTCAAACGCTCTGGTGCGCGGCGCGACTGTGTTAGCATGTTGCTATGCTAGCGGGCTCAGACGTAGCCAGACATAGAAGTAATCAAAAACATCCACGTGTTCCCGACTTAAATACAGTTGCACGAGTAGTTGATAAAAATGTCTACGGTCACACAACATGAAACTTGGCGATTTTCCAAGCGAATAAACAGGAGAACTACAATGTGTGGCGCAATAGCACTGGGAGTAGCCTACTTCGACCTAGCATAGTAGCCTAATATTAATTAACACCTAATTGTAGATCCTATCCACCACAGAGTTTAGAATCCACGCTTGATCGACCCCTCAGCCTCCCCCTCCCCTCTGAGCGAGAGAGAGGCACACACACTAGAGATGCGCTGATGGGCTATTACAGACATCCCAAGTCTCCCGGAAGTTCCGGGAGACTCCCGCATGTTGATAGCGGCTCCCTGCGTGTGTGCCTGAGCGCATCAAAGACAGAGAGCATCCTGATTGGCCTGTTTCGCTAAATCAACCAATCAGTTTTCAGTGTAGGCGAGCTTTTTATCTCTTTTCTCCCGAACTTAATCAGTTCAGTGTATCTTGGAACAGGAGAGTCATGGCAGAGTCAGTGCCCCCAAAAAAGGAAAATGTAAGACCCATTTCAAAGTGTACCCTTGTCTCATAATCATAAGAGTAAAAAAGAATGATAGGCCTAGTTTTGCACGCTGCACTGTTTGTAACAGTGACTTTAGCATTGCCCATGGCGGGTTAAATGATTGCAAAAAACATGTTGAGGTGAGTTTAACTAGTGTCAATTCATGTGCATATTATTCAGGCCTATACTAGATGGCTAGTTGCCAATGCTACATGAAAAGACCAAACTACCAAAATCTACATACTTTATTTTCACAATTTCTATCTATAGGCCTTATTTGGTGTGCTGACTAGACATTATTGAACAAACATATTAATCTGTATTTCAGTAACTAAGTAGGCAAAAGTTTTTATTATTAATATTATTATTATTTATTAATTAATTAATTTAAAATATTTTGAGGGGGGGGGGACTTCGTGATACCTCCCTGAAATTACTTTTTGCAGGTTGGGATGTCTGCTATTATTTCAACCATAACTGCATAGCAAAACTTATCATCCATCAGCCATTCATCAGCACCAAAGTTTTTTGACCAATTTTCAAAACCGCACCTGCCCACCATCCGCTGGTTGTTTTAATGTAGGCTATGGGTGATGCAGCGCTGCTGACGTGAGGCTAGAAAGCCCTTGCCTGTTCTAGAAAGACTGATCCAATGCAGCAAATATATTAAAAGGCTAAAGTCGTACACTGGCTATGTTGTAGCCTATCCCCAGAATATCAGCAGCAAACTCAGTCTCTGTCTCGCAAAACAGTCTCCAAATAAAACGCATATCGGCCTGTTGCCTATTCTGCCAGCTTGTGACAATATATCGTCCAAAATGTTTGATTGCATTGCATTTTCCACATTTTTAGCTACATTTTCATGTACCACATCAGCATTTTTGTTCAGTGAATCTTTTGTAAATTGCTTTACAATAGCGTCGGGCCCTTGTCAGCAGCCTTCGGCTTGCCTCTTGCCACTATTCACTCCTTGTCTTCCGATGTAATTTTTGAGTCATCTACAAATGTTTACACACATTCACCTCCCTAAATAGAACCAACTTGACGTTGAATTCAACCTGTGTTATATCCTAGATGAGACTGCCTGGGTTATTTTGTTTCGATATTAGCCTATATATAAAACACTAGTAATTGTAGCCTACCATTCAGGGAATAGGCATTTAAAAGAGAGACAGAGAGTGATTAGCCTGGCTAGCGCCACCACTTCTCAATGAGACGTGGTCTGGGAACCAAACGTTCATTTTCTCGTATTTGAAAAAAATGCCCAGATCCGTTTATTGGGTGCCACGGATGTCTATCAAATGTGTCTGTGCATAGCTCATCATCGTCTTGCTTTCCCCCCTGTTCTGTGATTGGTTCCCTATCTCAGGCAAAAATTTGCTCCATGGTCTCCAGGCTGCCTTAGCAGCGTGAATCAAATCGCGCGCAAGGCAGCATGGGAACACCCAGGCTAGAGAGTGATATGACTCAGAAATGACATCGGGCGATGGCAGTGCGAGATGTTCGTAAGAGCTAAAACTTCTACAAACTCAATAACATTCACATGCAGCGGAAAAAGAAAGTATAGAAAAATAGTCTGAAAACTTAGATGTGTAAGGCAAGTAAGCAAGTTTGGCGGTTGTTAGCCTACTAAAAATGTGAACATGCACGTTACACTGTTGTGCAGTGGACTTTCAGAATGAATGGAGTCGGAGTTTCTTTAATATTGAGGCGTCATATAGTTTGTCCGATCGGCCTGCTGGTATAGCCTAAAATGAATTGCGCTGTCTGTCTGAAAAAGACGCGCTTGTCATAGTGCCACCCTGACACGACAGTGCATAAAGTAGCCTATAATGTGAATGACTTGTTATTTTATCAAGGATTTCTTTCTTTTTGCAAAAAATAAAGTACAATAGGCATTAATTAGTAGGCCAGGAGCATGTTGAAATTATGTGGCAAATTGCATTTTTTATTACAATGATAACATTGTAAAAGGACGTGACCGAAGCTGAGGCAAGCCAGGTAATAGGCCTATAGGCCCGACGGTAATTGTAAAGCAATTTACAAAAGCTAACACAGTCGTGCAGCGCACCAGAACGTTTGAGTGCACACCGACAAGGGAGAGGTATGACTCAACTTGTGAAAGTTAAAGGAACCATTTGTAAGATTGTGGCCAAAACCGGTACTGCAATCACTTTCAAATTACTGTAGAGCAGTGTATCCCCTCCCCCTCCCCCCTGACTCGAGGTTGCAACCCGGATGCCGAAACACTACTGCCTTTGTGATTAGCCTACTAGATAGGTGGAGGGTGGCACATCAGGCCAAAACACAACATGACATGACAAAACACAACATCAACATCAGTTGAGGGCTGCAACTTCACTTTTTAAATGACAATATCCTGGCCGGACTACTGTTGTCAGTGATATAAGTATTTGAAATGAACATGATTTCTTAATGTCTAGTGACTTATCAGGGCCATTTTATGATTAATTGAAATACATTTCTTACATACGGTTCCTTTTAGGTAAGAACATATATTACTACTGACATTGGGTGGCGTGTTCCTTTAAGGGCCCCATTTCTCCATAGGCCGGTACAGTATCACCCCCTGATCTTATTGCAGCTGCCACAGGCATGGTTTGATTTTATTTCCAATGAAAAACACATGCATACATAATAATCTTTACTTTAAGAGAATAAAAGGTACGTTGCTTTCATGCAAATCAAATACATACATACTTGCCTGTTATGTTCTTGCTTGTTACTTGATGTTACTTATGATAAATACATCATGAGGTTAGAAGAACCATGTTTGTCTGTTTTTGAATTACTATACTTCATGGACTGATCCATGAAGTCCATCATCCTCTCTGTGAAGATATGCAGAACCACAATGACTGAACCATGTGAGTCACTACAGTTCGATCAGTATGCTTCCATTTAGATGTGACGTATTGAGGTACTAGGCCTACTGAAGATAAGAATTGATATTCAGAAAATACACCGTGCACTGGACTTGCCTTGCCATTGCAATGCATTTATACAGTTTCTGAAAAGCCAAGGTCTTGTATTACTTTACTGTTGCACTTGTGCATTGTGTTTATTCATCTGCATTTAATCATGTTACTCATCTGCACTACTTTGGCATATGAACAAAAACAAAATAATGAAAGTCTTGTATCTCTTTGCGACAAGGCGAAGTGCTGAGTACAGGGACAGGAACTGAGGCTTTTTAAGTAGGCTACCATCACTGTGTTAAACCCATAAAATGTCAGCTGAGGCTCTGATCAAATTAAATGTGAGTAGAGCGGCCACCCAGCCTTGGACACCTGTAAAGCCTTCGCTGCTCTTTCCACTGGAGTTCACAGCTGCTGGGCAGCTGGTGTCCTTTCACCTGCAGGTTTGAGATAGCCTTTAGAAAGACACAGATTCTTTTTTAAGTAAAAAAACTAAAATGTTAATAAAAAAGTTTTTAAATGCCAGCTTCTTTGATGTGTTTTATATGTGCTTTCTGTTTATTTGTCTGTTACATGCTTTAGAGAAAAATATTGTAGCCTACTCTTCCAGAACAAAGGCTATGTATCTCTACTGATTCAGGTTGATATTGTCCCAAAGATTTGAAGTTTGATTTATGTGGCACGGCTTATGACATTACATTGTTTAACTAATAAATGGAGGTCAATGTGGAAGACATAGTCCATGGAGGGTATATATACAGAGTTTCTAGAGTCAGATATTGTGGGATCAAATAGCCATGGGCTGGATGCCTACAACAGCTTTCACTGTTTTCTTATGTTTGTAACTCAACCTTCCTTCTGTCAATGACATGTGAGAAGGGGCTGATAAATACAACCACCTCAGCCTTTGAGGGTTGTGATCTTGAGATTTTATGTAAACTCCTTTAAAAGTGGGGTTTGTCTTGTCTTGATATCTGGGGTTTGTATCATTTCACTATAGCAGCTCCACTGTATAGGAATGTAATAGATCAGGCTTATCTCTGTGCGCCACTGGTTGCTTTTCAGGAACCAGTTTCCCTTTCCTGAAGTGACATGTTGATAAGAAACCAGGTGGAAAATTACAGATGTTGGGCAATGACAACAATACAAGCCTGTGCATAAATCTTTTTATGACATTACACGTGTATTGCGCTTGCAATACACATGCGCTTGCACTTTTGAAATGAGATTACCTGCCCAAGTGGAAAAAACAGACTGCACCCTGACCTACCCACGGTTCAGTTCCCTTTTGCATATTGTGTGTTGTTTCAAGCCATTCTAGCGTGGTATAGAAAGCCTGCAGGAAGACTCAGCTCGATTTGCACCAGTTCTCATTAATATTCAACAAGCTAAGCTGCTTGACTCTGATTGGCTAACAGCTAGTCGGTTTCATCCATAACATGACTGTTATGCTGTTATGAACTAATTTTAGCTTCATGGCATGAACTTAGCTTGGCTAGCAAGTGCTAGCATTGTCCAAATGGGCATGAAACCTGCTAGGCTAGCGAGTGCATTAAACCTGTATAACTTAGCACTTCCTTGAGTTGACAATAGCATTGGACTGGGCACTGGTCATAGACTGCCGCGATGGTATTGGCATTGTTCCAAAAAATAAACTGAAGCCATTTGATCCTCAACTCTGGGTTCTTGGGCAACATGCATTGTTGAAGTTCTATTCGTGCATAGCGCACAAGCCCGTTGATGTTAAGCCATTCTTGCATACGAAACCTGTCACTCAGCTAGACGAATTCTGTGGGTGCGGTCTCAACTAGGCGAGCTCATGGATAGTAATGAGCTCATTCAATTCCATGTCAGACTGAGCAGGTTTTGTAATTGGACTGATTTCTCCGCTTATTTCTTTTCAGTGGCTAGAGCTGACAGAGGAGGTAGCAGTTCATTTTCACATTCTCGACATAACACAAATATCAAAAGAATACAAGTAAAAACGGTTTTGTGTGGCAGGGCACCTTTAAAACTAGTTGCCCACAGAAACATACCTAAAAAGCAGCAAAAACATGTTTGCTGTTGATAATCCTCTTCTGTTCATAATTTTATTTTTTATTTTTTTCCACCTTGCACCAAAAAACATCACATTTAGTTTGAAGAGAGCTTTCACACATATTCTTTTCTATTTCTACATGAGTGTTTGGATTGCACAACAATAGTGCTGCTACTGGTTAAGAAGACACTGCCTGTATGTCTTCTACCCCAAAGGCCAGAATGTGGACCTGTATGCACACGCATGCATGTTTCACATTGATATTCGTGATAATGCAATGTGATAATGCATTGGGAGCACTGTGTTACATAACCTGGTTGTTTTCTTATTGCCTTTTACATTTATTTTTCAACTGCCTGCAAGGCATCACACAACTCACCACAAACAGCCACCGTACCTTGCTTCCCAGGATGCACTGCTCTGGTTTGACTTGCTGCGACCCCGGGCTTTTCTTCTCCTTGTGCTGTAATCTGGTTTAGAAATAGCACATGCGGAGAGAGAAAGAGAGGTCAACTCTCAATTCAATTTCCCAGTCCGTAAGATGGGGCAGTAATGTACGGAAGCATATTGCTGCCTAAAATAAATACACTACACTAAAATAAATTAAAAGGCTCAGTATTATGTAATTACGTGAAAAGTTTCTTGTTATAACAATATCTTTTTCACGTTTTAACAAGATATGTATCACGTTATTACATGAAATTATCACGTTATTTCATGATACGGATATTTTCACATAGTAATGTGATAGTATGTTTCTACCAAATTCATCTGACACGTCTGCTTGAGAAATACGGAGGATGATGTTAATATCAGGATCTAACCTGAACTGTCATCTCTGCAGATTTAATGGGAAAAATACTGTTAATTTAATTACTGTTAAGAATGTTGTTTATACTAATTCATTCTAGATCTCTTTCTCATTCTCTCTCCTTATTAGTGAGTTATGGCTTTTGTACAATTATCTTTTAATGTTAAAAAATTTAAACGAATGATAAGTATGCCAACAAGTGAAAACATCACCTAACCTAAATAGTATTGTTGGACATTTTATTGAGTTGTATCACTCAGTGACCCTATCAAGTTGTGAAATTCGAAAGAGAAATCAGAAAGAGCTTGAGCTCACTGCTGGTTCTAACTAACCCAAGAACTGATGTGCACCACATGTGTGAGAGAGTTCATCCGGGTCACACATATCTGCCAATGTCTTGGTGTTGATAGATGATGATGAGAGCATAGATCAACCCTCAGAAAATAAAACACTCTTAATTAAGGCCACTGAATTCATTAGAAAGTTTGAGAGTTCAACCTATAGGTAGTTCAACCTAGCCCACCATACTGACACTATCTCTTTACATTGTATGGCACAATTTGGTATTACAAGAGAATGGTCCAGAGCTGACTGGTAAGTATACACTAACTTTACTGGATATCTGGGCAACACAGAGAGTATAGGCCTTTTGTGACATTCCATCGAATGGGCTGTTCCCTTAAACATTCTGTTGCTATTTTGGTCATTTGAAATGTTTAAATATTAAAGGTGCTAAAAGTGCAGTTTTTTGTAGTTGAAAGAGGACATATTTTATCCTTTCTTTACAATTTTAAATAGTTTCTTGAGGTCTTTATAAAACAGTTGTCTCTGTCTGAAGAGCACTGTTCAGAGTGGACTGTTTGCAAGTTTGTCCTTTACAAATACGAGCATATTGCACAATGGGTTCATTTTGACATGTTTTCAACAAACTGTCAGGATAAAAGCAAACTTTCACACTTTCGTTCTTCAGTTGTGAGTGGGAGACTTGGTCCAGATAGGTAAAATTGAAGTGGTTTTACTCAGCAAGCAAAACCTAGCCTTGCCTGGTTGGCAAGCAGACCTTCTCAGTTGGGGCTGGAAAAGGTTCACTGACTTATTACTTGCAGCCGGAGCATAACTAGCAGTGAAATAGGTGCTTAAATAAAACTTAAATAGGTGCATTAAACTCTTACCAAATTGTTTCAGAAGTGCAGCAATCTTGTAAACAAAGGTTTTAAATGCAGTTGTTTCCTTAATTCCAAAGAAATACATGTCCATGCCGGATTAATGATTGCATTTGTGTGCCCACGTTTTAGGGACATTGGAAATAGTCTTCAATGGCCTCTTGGCCAGATGGACCAGAGCTAATCCCAAATATGCCAAAGGTTCATATGAGCATTCCCAGGCTATTGGTAGCCATCCCAGATACCCAAATACATGCATAACATTTTCATGATATGTCCCCACTAAAACATTAAAAAAATGTCAAACTTCAATTGTCTGTCATGGTGTATACTAGACACTGTGTAAATCGTTGGTTGTTTCTACCAAAAGGGAGGCCATTGTCAGTAGTGAAGCATGGCTGGTGGTCATCATACATCCCTGAGAGCATCTCTCCATGTGTTTGTGACAGGCTGCACGCCACGAGACATCAGCTCTTCACACTGCAGTCTCAACAAGTTGAGCGATGTTATGGGAAAGATAAACTGGACCAGGACGAAGAGTTTACCTGAAATAAGGGCGGACGTGCTCCGGCATCCAGCATCACCATCATTAGAGAAGGGACATGTTTATACAACGTGTCTGTTTATTTGTCTGTGTGAGTGATGGTGTGTGTTAGTGTGTGGGTGTGTGTGTGTGTGTGTGTGTGTTTCAAATAGTTTTGAGTTTAAGGGGAAGGTTATAAACTCTTAAAAACATGCTGCCATGACACAACAGCATGTCAAAGGCCTATGCTGTTCCTTATAGAAAAACTCCAGCCTAACAACAATCTAGGGTGTATTTGTGGATGATAACGAATGTACATTTTTATTTGGGACCAAAATGACATCAATCAAAGCAGTTTTGAATAAGACCAGAATGCATTTACAACTAAATAACATGTTTTTTTGGGGGCAACTTCGTAATGTCAAAATAAATAGCTGTTTTAAGCCATTAGCTAGGCAAAACGGCTCGATGGTGTTTTATGCCCTGAATGTTGTCTTCCAGGCAGCACTGCCACCGCTGACTTAAAGGCACCTAATCCTAAACCTAACCCCAACCCTAACCCATGCCTAACCCTAGTGCCTTCCAGGCAGTGCTGCCTTATTTACCTTTGTAATTGTAATGGAAAACGTAAAAGGCCCAGGCTCAGGGGAGCCCAGTCTCAGGGGGCCAGGGCCAGGGCCAGGGCCATGCACAAGCTCATTTCAAGTCCAGAAATGTTATGCTTGATGGCACTGTGCACGTTGCAAGGCAGGTTCATCTGGTCAGTTTTTGAAACAGACACCACAATGTATTGAAAAATACAAATACTGTGAACAAACACTTTTTGCCTTTTCAGGATTTTTTCCCCTCTTCTGTTACACATCATAATATTTTCGTAAATCAAATTGTCTTGTAGTGAATAGAGTATTTCAGAATCACTGTACTGTATCGTGATACCATCAGTATCCTGGACAAAACAATGGTCTTGCCTCATTAAATGCCGCAAAGTGTCCTCCTTTTTGGTGTTATGGAAATGGCCACTCTATATTAAGGCCATTGCAATTTGACAGATGTGAATGACGCTGACTAAACACATGAATGACACTGTGAAGAGTGTGAATATACCAAAAATCTTGCTTGAGCCGTAGTAGTTAGGAGATAAGTCTTTATGGCTTAAGATGCTTTTCTGAAATTGGGGTAGGTGTACTGTAAAGTAAAGTAAAAACATTCAAAAAGTATATGTACGGAACATAAACACAAAGAGGAAGAAGATGACCTCTGAAGAGTGGAATCTTCACAAAATCCTTTTTACAAGAGATAGCATTTACATTTAGACGATTTTATCCCGTGCCATAGAGACAGTGGTGTGTTTCCTAGTTATGGTGTCTTTTAGTGTTCTACAGTGTCTAAACATGTACTGTATACCTAACAATCTCTGATGAGTTCCTTTAAAAGAAACATTCCTTTATAAACTTTAACAGGCTAAATACATGTTTCTGGAAGTGATTGTGAGTGTAGGTTTGAGCATAGTAAGTATTTTATTTATATAGCACATTTTTCATGCACAGAGTGCAACACAAAGTGCTCCACACAGACACACAGCTTGCCAGACGGAGCGGCGAGAGGCGCCAGCCTACCCATTATTGTGGCATGAGATACGGCTAGAACATCAGTCTGATTGCAGCACAAGTGATCATTAGAAACATGTGGTATGTGAACCAGTGATATCTTAAACATATACCGGTATTTTTATATTTATTTATGTTTATATTAGATGGGATAAAGGAAACAGATAATGTGGAAAACATGATGGGAATGTTCAATCAGATTGGTGTATCTCGGAGGTAATTACAAATACATTTCCAGAAAGTTTGGCTGAAGTGTTTATATTTTAAAGCAGCACTACAGTACTATCCACAAATTCAAATATTTGGTTTATTGTAATGTGAAGTGTGTGAAATGTGAAGGACAAACACAATTTGGCATTACTATTAGTTGCCCTGGTAAGCAAATTATAAAAAACAAACACTTTTCAGCTATCAGATGTTTTTTAAAGCAGCACTACAGTACTATCCACAAATTCAAATATTTGGTTTATTGTAATGTGAAGTGTGTGAAATGCGAAGGACAAACACAAACACAAGGACAAACACAATTTGGCATTACTATTAGTTGCCCTGGTAAGCAAATTATAAAAAAACAAACACTTTTCAGCTATCAGATGTTTTTTTTTTTTTTTTTACAAAGGACTGTGCCAACCTTAGAGCCGTTGTGGTTTCTTCATGCAGTCTCTACAGGTGCATCTCAAAAAAATTGTATATAGTGGAAAAGTCCTGCCCTGTCCTATCATTGCCCTGCCAGACAGAGAGATTAATGGCTCAGGAAATTATGAGCTGTAAAACTGTAATCATCAAGATTAAAACAAAAAAAGGCTTGAAATATTTCACTTCATGTGTAATGATGAACCTAGATTATATGAAAGCTAATTTTTTGAGATGCACCTGTGTACAGTAAATTCCCATGTATTAGCCACATTGTGTATAAACGGCATGATGTTATTTAATGCAAATTAAACACACCTGTGTATTAACCAATGTGGTTAAGGAGCTGGGCTAGCATGAAGTAGCCAGAAAAGTTGAAGGTTCAATTCCCAGCTTCCATCATTGTGCCCTTGAGCAAGGCACCCCCAAGTTGCTTTAGTGTGGAACAATGGCCCTTGTGTATAATTGACATATTGTATGTAATGCTGGCCTGAGGTTTACCGTAAACTCGACGCTGCTGCAGGTGCTAGGTTTCTAAGAACCCCCATTCCTGAAAAAGCAAAAATGGCTCAACATGTACCAAAACTTTAGATGGTCTGATTGCCATAATTGGCCTGCATCATTAAAGCACTGTAAAACAATGAAATCCCTAATGTTCAGAAATACATAATACCACAAAGACAAAGTGGTGCATGTACATGTACACATTATATTTATGAGGGGCTAATAACATCCACAGGCACTAATTATAGAATAACACAGGTATTGTTTTCAGTGGCAGGCTATTTCCTTGGAGCCGTGTTTATTTGGACTTAATCCACGCTCTTGGCTGGCAGAGGGAGGGAGGGAGTCAGATGCTTAAATCTCACATGATGAGAGCTGAGCGCTTGTAATGTGGGATTAGGCCTTTGCGTGCTCACGTAGGCCAGCTCTGCAGCAGCTCTGCCAGACGAAAAAGGCAAGTGACAAGTCAGCTCACTATTCTCACTTCTTGTATTTTGAGATGCTGGAGACAGGAAACCTAGCTAACAGAGGTCTTGATTTACGGGTACTATAGATGGGTATCTGAGGGCCAGCAGAGACACAAGAAGGAGCAAAGCTATGACCTCACGTTGGCCTGAAGTGGCTTTGCAGTCCAACCTTTGGTCCTGGTGAAGGATGATGCAAATTGTTTGGGTGGAATTTCTGTGCGTGCGTGTGTGTGTGTGTGTGTGTGTGTGTGGGTGGGTGTGTGTAATGCAACACAGTGACTTTTTAATCAAGGGTCAGGCAGAGGTCAGCACACACACAGATTATAGAGAAAGGTCACACTTCCTGCAGAACTCCATGGGTCAGCCCCACACGGGTCTACGATCAACCAATTCCGGTAAGTTCACAGGGCACCAACCTCTGACATGTCTACTTGAAAATGTATGGATGACCATCTGTTAGAGTCACTCCAGGTACGGTCACAGGAATAACAGTAGGAGACGGGGTGAGACCGTCTGCATGTAAGAGGAAAGAGGATTACCTTGAGAGAGAGAGAGAGAGAGAGAGACAGAGAGAGAGAGAGAGAGAGAGAGAGAGAGAAAAACTATCTTTGGGCTAAACACTCCAACCCGGCACCAAGGTCACAGGCTCCCCCGGAAGACTTAACACAGGGAAGCCACAGAACTCTCTCTCTTTCTCTCTCTCTCTCTCTGTCTCTTTCTCTGTGATGCCCGCACAAGGCAATGTGCTGCCTTGTTTTTCAAACTTTCACTCTCAGCCTCCAGGTGTTGTCTGCTGTTCAGGCCATACACTCAGATATGGCTCCAATGTGTGTGCGTGCGTGTGTGTGTACAGTATGTGTGTGTGTGTGTGTGTATTTCAGTCAGTTGGAGATACGATTGTCTTGCTGCTTGCACTTTGATGATGTTCTTGCACTCTAACACAAACTTCATGAAAGTGTAAAGGATACATCTAGCCAAAAATATTGTGGACAACAAAGTTTCATTTGTAATGCAGCTGTTTATTGAATTATATTTGTAATTGTGTTTGTCTCAGAAGGTCTGTATGACTAACCACGGGTTGTTTTGGTACCACATGATAACGGGCCACTGGGAGTCATCATACCACACTTCCTCTTTTACTGCTGTTGACTTGTTATCATCAGTTTCTGTTTAAAGCTTAGAGCTTCCCCACATCAGTTCTACTGAAAACTAAACACGGCTATATTGTGTTGTACAGTAACACCTTACTAAAGATCTCAGATGTCAGTGGCAGTATTCTATGTGTTATGGTATTAAACTACCATAAATATCCCAGGCCTTAGATTTTATATTTTAATGAAACAATGTGCACAAAGCTTACATAATAGCATATGGTTTTCTTGTGTGTGATTGTTTTCAATGATCTACTTTTGGTTCCTCTAATGTTTTGAGTCACATGAAGGAGCCACACACAAAAATCCCTGAACAAAGTAAATTTGGATTTTTTCTTTTTGTCAGTCCCCACAGAGCTGAATATTTTATGTATGTGTATACACTACATATATAGTACTATACATTAACTTACATATCATGGCATTTGTTTTGATACGGGGGTACATGCATCTCCACATTATCCACAGCTGAGACATTTTCAGCATGTTCAACGAGATCAGTCCTTTGCTTCAGAAGCAAATGTTTGTCAGGAAGCCATGGCCGCGACCGTTTGTGTGAGGTTCCTGTCACATGTTCCTCCCTCTGTGCTGTCTGTAAACCGTCTGAGAGGATTTTCTCATGTTTGGTGTTCATGATGACTTATAGGCTGTTTTAGGGAAAACAAGCAAAATCTTGTGCCATCTTGTTTAATACGACTGATTCGATCCAAATCCCCACAAATAAGTCAGGCTGAAGATGCACAGTCTGTCACATTCAAAGCAAGAGATAAGCCAAAACAACTCTCCTTTGCAAACTTATTGGTGACAGTAATCAAAATGGCTGACAAAAAGAGAGAGAGATAAAGAGGGACCCACACATAGAGAGAGAGTGAGAGAGGCATAGAGAGAAAGAACTCATTAATTAGGGCTCGTGTTCACCACTCCTCACTTCACTGAGTTTGTATCTTCCTCAGTACAGTATATAATCATTGTTCTCCCAGCACTCTTCCATTTGAATAATTAAACGTTGGAGATTACAAAAATGCAAATATGTTCATAACATCAATAAAATACTTAAACTGTAATACGCTTTAGAAGAATGTAAAGTGAGTGCAAAGCAGTGCACGCTTTAATGGCAAACAAATGGATAGTGATGGAAAGCCCATTCAGTATGTTGCATTTACATATCATGACAGAGCCTGTATGAATTAGAACATGAATATTAAGTCCTATAAACTTCTTCATGTCATGCAAATCCTCATCACTGTAGCTAGAGTAGATTATTGCTTATGCAACCAAAACAAAATGCAGTACAACAGCAACACATATATCATAGACGGAAGTTTCAGGACACTGAAACAGAGCTGAAAATGGAAAAGGGGTTTGTGTGCTAACATGCTCACAGTTTAGAGTCAAACGTGCTATACAAAAGTGATATAAACCATGCAGGTGCATTTCAAAAATATAATGGAAAGGTTATTTTTTTCTGTAATTTATTTAAAAAAGTAAAACTCTCATATGATATAGATTTAACACATAATGAAGATGCACCTGCATGTCATTCACAGTATTCTCTCCACTAGTCCAGAGTATGCTGACTCTCAGTGTATAGACATATAATTACAAGACAGAAACACTTGTTGTACAGAAATAAGCGTTGATTTGTTCAGAAAGGCTTAGCAGGGATATCCATGGTGACAGAATTCATGTTCACATGGTAACACTTTTACAGGAATAGAAGTCAAATATAAAGCTATGATGTTTCATGCAACAGGAAGGATAAAACATAGTAAATAGATTTACAGATTAGTTCAAACAGAAATAGAAATTTCTACCATCAGGGCCAGGGGTAATGTTTCATATATGGTCATTCTGACCATCAATAGTTTGGCCCTTCGTTGACTACAGGGATTTAGGCACATCAATTTGTGTAGTTTAATTGGGTAATTCAAATTACATACAGTATGGTGCAAATGTGTTAAGACAAGATACTTCTTGCATTTTCATGCAAAAGAGGAAGAGGTTTTAATTTGCATGTTCATAGCAATCCACGAGGGTGTTAAAATGCTGACTTTATTATCAATATCTGTCTCTATAAACTACAGCGGCAGAGAACACAGTCTAGCCTACATTTACTGCATATGCATCTGATGAATACTTGATATTTATCCTGATTTCCACAGAGAGCACATCACATGAATCACTCAGGAGCTGCTTCATATGGAAAAACATTCATTCAGTTTCTCCTAAAACTGCTATCATGTGGTAGCCTAGGTCCAAGTCCAAATTGACTTAACATTTCTTAGGAAATCAAAGGTTTCTGTTTTGTGGTGATTATGTGTGTTTTGATTCTTTAGGGCACACAAAATCCTGAAAATGTTCTTCCATCTTAATTTTGTCTGTGCAGCAATGTCTGTGGTATGCCGTTTTTCACTTTGGAAGCGTACCCCTTCATTTCCTCTTAATCCGTTGGTATGGGAAAGCCAATCCCATTATCATTGCTGAATCCACACACATTTCTGCTTAATATTCTCTTGAAATGAACTAAAATGTTATGTGTCCACGTTGTTTTGTTTTTTTTTCATATCAGTGTGAAATTAAAGCCACCTGTTAAATTAGTTGTGCAGGTACTTTTTGATCATGACAAAATCCTATAATTATTCAACTAACACCCTTAAACCCATTGAAATTGACCTTGTCAGCCCTTACTCAGTCTTGAGATAGGCCCCAGACCACCATCTTGGCACGTCGCCATCAGCCACACCCCTGGGGTTCACTGTCCTTCTAGTCTACCTCTGCTGCTATACATTTAAACCACTGGTTGACGAGGAAGGCATGTCGAGTTGTGTTTAAAGTGGAGCAGCATGCTGTTTCTGTTTTGACAAAGCAACTGATGAAGAGAAAAGAAAAACAAAACAAACTGAGCCCTTTCGTCAAAAGACAAACTCTACCTGGCAGAGTTAACAGGCAGTGTGCAGGTTGTTGTCGGTCCAGATGCAACTTGCAAGGCCAAGATAAGACTACATGTTGGGCCGATGGAGGTGCAGAGGCAAAATAAGCCTGTGGACTGAGATGACCCCTTGACTGTATGTCTCCATGGAGAGTCTTTGCACTTTGTCGCACAGACACAACACATGTGGATACAAGACTGATGTGGATACAAGAGCCTCGTGGATAAACAGGCTTTAACACGGCTTTACTTTCACTTTTACACATACAGTACATACTGCCATTTCAATTGGGCATTAAGCAAAACAATCTGATAAACTCTAACTGTTAATAAACTTCCTTTCTGCCCCAGAGGTGCTTACTGTAATGAAATGAACCAATGCATGTTGGTGTTTTCAGTAGTTTTTAAGTAAATATTTTAACTTCAGGACTATACTGTATGATTATAGGGCAGATTCTGAACTTAAGAAATAAGTATTTACACTGGCATATCAAATCATAAGTAAACTGTATTCACAAAAGGAAAAGCAAGATGCATATTAAAGTCGACAGAAAAAACAAAAACACATGAAAAAAAATGTTGCTCAACTTCCTTATTGCAACAGTGGTCCAGGAACAAGAGCATAAGCACATGGGCTTGTGACAAAGTGTCTCTAATTGTTGACTGACATGTTTGAGAAAGCAATGTTTGCTTTTGCTATCACACATTATGTTCGGTCTGTAACCTTACACACCTGTTGTCTTAGCATATGGTCTCCATCTCCAAATAACAGTAAAACTTGCCATCAGTGAGGTGGGGTTCCTCCAGTGTTGTACTTCCTGTTTGTTTTTTTGTTTGAATAAACTTATAGTCTGTGACACTGTGGTTGAATGCAATGGTAACCCTGCCAAAACACTCTCTGTGAGGCATCTAGTCAGTATCTCTGCTCGTGTAGTGGTGTGTTTTTGGGGTTCATAGTGGATGTGTGTGGGTGTACATGTTGGGCTCTTTCTGCGATGCCCACTGTAACACCTCTATATGTGATGACTGGACATTTCAACATGGTTCAGCTGTACTGACCAATCATTAGCTTTTAGAAGGAGACAGGCACCCTACCCATTACATTGCCTGTGGTAGGGTAAGGAGGCCAATTATGTTATAGCTAACTGAAGTTAACAATACACACCCATATTGCTTATACCAGAAAAGGCTCTTATAGTTCACCAAAACATGATTTTTATCAGTAATGATTTTCCGCCTGGATTTGAACAGACACAACACATTCACATTGACTTCAAAGGTTAATTCACATAATCACCCAGTTATGTGAGATTCTGATTCAACTTCACAGCCCCTCACAATTATCCACGCTCCGTTCACCCTGCTAAATGACTGGCATTGCCAATAAATAGCACAGAGGAACAAACACAAATCTTTAAGTACTTCCAGATAATTATGCACAACTATGAAACGATTACTTTATTAGAGGATTTATCAATCTCTATACCATCACAGATTAGACACAATTGAATGAGTCTGGAACTGAATATCAGTATATGAATAAATCAAACCTAATAAAGTGTCTGCCGACTAGATTTGTTAACGCATTTTGTACAAGTGTGTGTGTGTTTTCTCGTTGCAAGAGCATCTCAAAACAACTCGTTTCCACAGAGCACTGTGCTGAAATGACTCATTGTATCGTCTTGAAATAAGAAAAACTGGAATCATTTCAAGCCTCGGAGACTGTGAAGTACTTTTCCATGACCTCTTAGTGAGTTTCTCATGTATGCGTGCTTGCTCACATGCGCTAAAGGGGAACGCAGGGAGATGCGCGTGTGGCCGAGCGAAGAGGAACCTGTCTCTTTAAGAAGACGCTCTCCTGTTGCACGGGGAGGCAGGCCGGTGTTTTTCCACTCGTGGTGATGTCTAGCGCTCACCCATTCTAAGAGACAAAGGTCAGAAAGAAAAGATTATAAATTAAATTTACTGCTGTAATTCCCTTATTCAACACCGAGCCACCGCACAATAGGGACAACTTGCTTGCTACGGAATAAAAGGAAACCAAATAAGGTAATGAGGCACAGTTCAAGTTTGCGTTTAAACTGTATGTATTAGGAGAATTATGTGTATTTAGAGTACATTTAGAAAAGTATTTTATGTGTTTTAAAATATTTTTTCAAAAGTTTACATACAATGATCTGCTCTGTAGGCTATAGCCTATATTACCTGTGTAAAACTCTCGGGAGAATTCAAGTGAATTTTATTTCATCTGGAACTACCGTTACTATTAATTTCTACCATTTTTCCATGATTATAAAAACATCATATGTATAAACTATATGAGGGGTGGTGCATACAATATACATCCTATGGTGTTTGAACGCACGTTTCAGCTTGTTTGCTTGGTATGGGAACTAACGGCCAAGGATGCTGAGATGATATTCGCGTTCAGTGGGCAATGACAGCCAATGCTTCGCAGAAGCTGTGCGCTAACTTCGCTCGCTTTGGTCATGGCTTACTAAGACCATTTCCATGTCTCTCTAATACTGAGACATGGGAAAATGTGAGGATTCGAACAACACATAAACTAAAATTGAGTTTCCAAGGTCTTGCTTCTCAGTCCGCTCGACTCTCCATGCACATTTACGTGCATTTACGTGCATTTAGCACTCCATGCCATACGTGGGAAACAACGCCCGCTATTGTTTGCCCTATTCCACGCACCTGGACCTGGTGCGCAGTACTTTCCTCAAAATGGAAGCAAATACTGTTTAACATCGTGTCTTAGTAAACTTCTCTGCCTGTTTGAAATCGGCAGCGCACATTCGAGTTTCTCTAACGTAGTGCTTCAAATCTTCGGAGTCTATATTGGATTGCCCTCTCGTTGAGCTTCCCTTAAAAATGCTTTGTCGATCCTCTGATAACTAATTGAAAACAATCAACTTAATCCGCGGCTATGTTGGTTAGTGTCTGTTTTTCTTTACCCTTGATTTGACTTCTGGTCCCTATAAACTGCAGTCATGGACGTAATGGTGTAGAGACACTTTTTATGGAGCTGTCAAAATTATGTTATACACGTGCTTAGCGCTGTTGTAAAGCAAGGAAATGGGAAGGTTTCTGGGAAGCAGGAAGCATCAGCTGTATTCTCCTAGAAAAAGGCTATCAATCTGTGGAAATAGCCATGCAGCGTGCGTGCCTCAAAATGGTGACAGCCTTTGCGTATCGGCGACGTTTCAATTTGTCTCTTGCGCGATTGAGGAAGTAGCTTAGGGAAGTGTCGACATATGTCGGGTAACCTGCGTTTGCGCTCTACGCATTGTCAAAATGTAATTTGCTGTCCAATAAGAAAACATGGTCGTGGGAAGAAAAAACGGACTAAATCTCATTTATAGGAATGAATTGAATTAAAGTGTCAGGATGCCGCTGGAATCCCCTCCTAGAGCAGTTGAGATGAACACAGAAGTGGCCTGAAAAGGACATGGACATGCTTAGGTTGCTAATGACTGGATTAAAAGGCAAAACAAGTATGCTGTTCCTCAGCCACCCCTACCCTTCACTTTGCCACATACAATAATGCACAAAGGCTTTTGCAGTTTAGATACTCAAGGAGATTTGAAAGGATGTGCAGATTGTGATCTCTGATGTGTTCATGCAAGTGGTGTGTGTGTGTGTGTGAGAGAGAGTCATTTAAAGTGTGATAGCCACATACTAGGAAATGAGATGAGAACTAAAGCTATGCAAGGGCTGGGAAACTGACAGACACCCATAGCAAGATGTCTAAGCTTAGCCAGATGTGATCCTGTAGCATTGACTTGAGTATATTATATCCACAGTGCTCAGGGTTGGAGCCTACAGGAGGAGGAAATTGGTGGCAGATTCAGTGTGAAGTCTGTCCTGTTTTGTGTTGAGACTCAGGTGCAGTGCCAGCAATATTGGTTGAATCATCAACATAATAGATGTTGGACTGTCCAGAATCAAATCCACGTTTAGGTCTTACATGGGACTTGTATTCGTTGCCAGGATTCTGAATTTGATTACATATAACCGTACCACACGTCAAATATCAAGTATCCCTTCAAAATGGGACGCTGACATTACAATGCTTCGGCAGACAGCCTTTGAAAGTCACTGTCGGACTCTGGCAATTACGGTAGCTCCGCAGGCTAACAGACAGAGTGCCGGCCAGCCTCCCTTTCATTCCATTGTGTGGAAGTCTCCCTGAAGGATGCTCACGTTATTGTGTGGAGGAAATAAATGGCCAGAGAGCATCAGTTATCCAGCACCACTCCCAGTAGCATCTCCCTCCTCCTGCCCTCCTCCACCAACAAGCCTTCTGGGTGGCACCCCTTCCCCTTTTTATACCACTGTGAAGTTGGGGCCCTAGGTTTGTCGCCTTGGCATGGCAGTGGTGGAATTTCCTACCCAGTTACCTAGCAATATCCATTGAAGTCAGACAAGCTGGACCTCTCTGGAAAGGAAGTTTTCTCCTCTTCCCCTTTCTCGATGAAAGGGTCAGACAACGACAGGTAATCAGAGAAAAGCCAAATGACATTGGCAATCTTGCATTGCGTTTCACTTCCTTTATCTGTTTTATTTGACGTCTTTTGTATACTGAGTAAATTGTGTCTTAATAGGGGAAGTATCTTTGGTGATTTACCAGTTGCCTTCAAGCCTGAGGAAGTGGCATTGATATCAAGAAGAGTTTTACTTGAGCTATATGATTCAAGACTGTTAATAAATCACATATCCAAGTTACTAAAATTCATTATAACTTAACTACCGGAGCCGCTTGATGAGTTGATGTTGTATTTTCAGTGATTCGCTTAGCTTTTTCTTTGTGGCTTGGCACCATATGTGCTGAATGATCTGAACAAACGAGTACATTTGAAATAGTTTTGGATAGGCAGTGGCCTTCACAAATGTGGCAAAATAAAGATTCATGATGTTGATTTTTTCACAAGGTCTATGACTAAAAGCGAAACACCACTAAAAACTCACTTGTTATATCTTTTGAGGCCATTGAGGACCATAGTAAAATTGAAGCTAGCATCACACTGGTTTTAAGTCCCCATCAGCAGCTACCTCTGGACTTTGTGTCATCCTAATTTGGATCAGACCAGTTAGACCTGTGCCTTATTAGGGACAGAACGGTGGCGGACTCAGAAGGTATCTAGGTTTCTCTAGGCAGAGATTGGTTGGAAATCAGAGCATAACCGACTTACAGTATCTTTCCTTTATAACCCATGTCGTGGCTTTTATCAATATTTTATGACACTGCTCCTCGACTGCTAGGTTCACATTCCCATGTAGGACTACAAGCCACAAAATCCCCCATGTATGGCCCAAGCTATACAGTGGAATGTATGGACGGAGAGGAAGGACTTTTAATAGGCAAACCCCTAGGAAATGTACATGGTCTTAAAATAGGATGATTATGTAAAAGCCTGTACCCGCACGTGGACTCCAGACCTGAAGTCTCTTGTTGGCTGAGACCACATAGAGTGTTAGTCTGCATTTGTGTGTGAGAGAGTGAGCGTGCATGTGCATTTGGCAGAGAGAGAGAGAGAAAGAGAGAGAGAGAATTTGTGTGTGTGTGTGTGTGTTAGTGGCTTGACTGTCTTCAGTGGGTCATGTTAACTAGCAGCCCCTGGGCAACGAGGCCGGTTTGTTGTGACTTCAGTATCAGTAAAATCAGTGGGCTTACTGTAGCTGGAAGTCTCTGTAGGGGACAGGGAAGCATGCCTGGGTTGCACTAGGAGGGAAGCTGCTGGTTTCTATTGAGCCTCACAAAATGGATAGAATTTTCAGTAATTGCAGTAGGACTTCAAATGTCTTATTAGGCGATTCCTTTGTCACTTTGTCACACAGCTCAGGCGCCTTTTCGCTGTCCTTGTCAAAGCCCTGCTGATGCGGCTATTTTTTAGTCACATACACTGAGATTGTGAATCTCTATGCTTTTGCCCCCTACAAAAATGCTGTCAAAAGAAAATTTGGACACATTCTTACCCTTCTGGACGAGAAGGTCATTTAGCACCGTATGATCAGTTGTCCCTATTTCTCACCCTGATAAAAAAAGGAACCAAAAAAAAGAAACGTCCATGCCAGCACAACACCTCATTGTTCCTTTATCAGTACTCGCACTCTCTGCCAAAGGCAGTAGGCTAAAGGAAATGCTGGTGACTTGCTCACAAAGGGCTTTTTGTGGCACGGGGGACATTTGGGCCTATGCAAATCCAGCAGACCTTGTCTCTGCCTGGCTACAGACTTGGAGACAGCTTTTAAACTCCCACCAGTTACATAGCAGTTTGTTTTCACTTGTGCTTGGACTCTCCTTCTGCCCCGTCAATATTTAATATGTTCTCCAGATGTGAAACGTGCAGTGTGAAGGGGAGTGACTAGATATCGGGGTTATGGATATTCATAGTTGTGTGAGTTTCATTTTTGACTTAGAAACCTCTGGTGGTTAAAATGACACAGTCAGTGAAAGTCTCTCAGTGTCGGCGGCAGCGTGACAGAAAACCGTTAGTTGCTATCTGACAGTGGGCTGACCTGCCAGGGAACAACAATACAGTTAAAATAGACTAGCAGCTATCAACAGCCACAGCTGACAAGGAAAGACAGTGGTGCGCTCTGCTGTGGACTGGCTCACACTCACACCGTTGTTTTGGGAATGTGTGTGTATGTGTGCATGTGTGCATATATGTGTGTGTGTGTGTGTGTGTGTGTGTGTGTGTGTGTGTCTATCTTGGGTTACAAGCGACAGAGTCTGCGTGGCACATGTGATACATGCAAGGTGAGCGATTCCGTCGTCTGCGGTGGCCGGGGCATCGTCTCTCATCTCATCCTCACCTTTACCGCACGCCCGCGCCGTGCCTCGCCACGGCAACAGTGGAAATTTCCTGTCCGCTGGCCCAGCCTCCCTCTGTCACCTGTGTCGTCCCCGGCTCGCCTCGCCTTCGGCTCAGCACAGAGCTCAGAGCCTGTGCCCAATCCGCTGATTGCGTTTAATTGTCTTAGGCTGGGGAGAGAGAGGGGGGTTGGTAGGTGTTTGTGTGTGTGTGTGTGTGTGGGGGGCTGTCCGGGACGGGGCGGTACAGGACACTCTCTGTCAGGCTGAGTGAGAGTGACACCGGGTTTGCCTACACAGAGGCATGGTGACATCTGAGAGAGACACAGCACACTGAACTGAAGCGTGGCCATGAAGGAAATGTAAGTGCCACGGCTGGGAACTGTGGGAGAGAGAAAGAAAGATGGAGAATATAGGAGAATGAGTGATATGGGAATGAAAGAGAAACGAGAGAGAAACAAAGAGAGAGAGAGAGAAAAAATACAGAGGAAAGAAGCGATGTTTTCTTTTGACTTAGCGATGATAACTCGATGCTGTGGTTATTCTTGAGAGTTGGGAATTCTTCCACTGTTGAAATTCCTGTGCCCCTGTTGAGCGGCGTTTGTTATTGCCAGCAGTAATCAGTAAAATATGTGCTATTTTAAGTCATTTTTCCCCTTATGCTCTCCTTCGCTGTCTCTCTCAGAAAAATTCTCTAGATATTTTTGGTGTTTTTGGTTCAATTTTGTGTGGCAAATGAGCAGTCTGCACACTTCGGTTATTGTCTGGCGCTTGATGGCAAGAGTGATTGAAACTCTGCCAGCTTATGTAATGTGTTTGAACATAGAAAGCTGCTAAGCCTCTGAAAGACCTGAATATGTGATACTTTGAGTCTGTACTTTTCCACTGCAAAAGTTTTTCAAGGTTGAACTTGTTGTGTGTTTGTTTCTAAGAAATGATGTGTCAAAATGACACATTGCTGTGTGTGCTCAGGGACAACACATTTTGTGTCAATTTCAACACCGCAATGTGGAGATAGACGAATTGTGTGGCTGGCTGGGTGGGTTAAAAAGTTAAAATTATAGCTGAAATAGCTGAAATTTGTCTTTAACCTATCACCCAGCCACACAATTGCTGTGTTGAAATTGACACAAAAATGTGTTGTCCCTGAGCACACACAGCAATGTGTCATTTTAACACATCATACTGTAGAGTCAAACCAACCTCTCTTGTGGTAACGCACACGTGGGATAAGGTAGCCAGCCTTAACGTCTTTTTTCATCAAACTTCTACTTTGCTCTCCAACCCTGTGTCCATTAGGAGATAACCCATCCCTCCCCTTGACTTCATTAAACCTTAAAACTATGTTTTTTTGATAAAGACAGTGGTGAACATGCAAACCTAATTGCGGCGTCTTCTAAACATACCAAGGGCATTTGGATCCGGTGTTTTCCCGGTGGATCGGATTCGAGTAGCTGGCCCGGGGCCACTGTGATTCCACTCGGCTGCCTCGTAAATGTTAATGGTATGAGTATTAAGTGTACTGTGGAGCTGGCCCGTGCCGACCGGCGGGTGGAGGAGTGGAGGAAGAGGAAGGGAGCATAAGAGAGGACGGGAGAGGAAGGCTTTGATGTGCCGGACGCCCCCCATTGGTCTCTGTTCTGTTCAATGGCCCCCACCCCCCCCCCCCCCAAACCAACTGTCACCACTAGTATTCCTAAAAGGAGAGGAAGTTAAACACAATTGTGCCACTAAATTGTGAGCTAAACACAATTGTGGTGTTTTGTATTCAATGGCCTTTTTCATTTTGTGTTGCTACAGAGAGAGAATGAGAGAGAGGGAGAGAGAGAGAGAGGAAGAGAAAGACGATGAGGGAGAGGAAGAGAGAAAGGGAGAAAGAGAAAGTGTTGGACATTGCTGCTGCCCCAGCAGTTTGTCCAAACTGTGCCAGATTGACAAACAGTCGGTGGTTCAGGGTGCCAAAGCATGTCTTTGGAGGACGTTGCCATCACTGGGAAACTTGGAGACAGGGAGTGAGCGTCACCAGCTTTGGCTGTGTCTCAGAAACGTTGCTTTCGTCCTGTGACAACAAGCCTGCCCTGGAATGGTGATGTGATAGCGTAAACATTAATGAAATAAAAACAAACAACCATTCATAGTTGATGTTGGAAGTGGCCAACGTTAATGATGACCTCACTCATTAATACTTTATGTTAGATTTGAGGTTTTGGGTCCATTTATTTATTTATTTATTTATTTATTTATCTATTTATTTTCAGAATTCCTTTCAAACAGTTTTCAGTGGACTTTGTTGACATGATGGCCAGAGGAAGTTAGTTGTTGATTCAGTTACATTATTAGAAGCGTTAAGTTCCTTTATTTAAAATCACACATGCACAGAAGCCTTTTTACTGTGTGTGTGTGTGTGTGTTTGTGTGTGTTTGAATGTGTTCCTCCTATTGATGCAAAACAAATGCATTATTCATGTCAATGTAACCCATATAAACATCAAGGGTGTCTTTAATCTTTTACCAAGGCCTATTTTCCTCTTTGATGTACGCAGATGGACTTGGGTCTCGCCTTGTCCTGACCTCCATTTTGCTCCCAGACAGACACCTTCCCCTTCCCCGTCTTTATTTACCTCTCTTCCTCACTCTCAGTTCAGGGAGAAATGGGGCGAAGGACTAGGAATAGGTACCATTATTGTCTTTGGGAGACTTGTTTCCAACTGGCGAAATAGTGATAATTTGCTGTGTTATGTCATTTTCAAAACGTTCTCTCTTTCTCTCTCTCTCTCTCTCTCTCTCTGTTTCTCTCCCCATAGCATGGCACAAAAAGAGAAGCTCCAATGTCTGAAGGACTTCCACAAGGACACTTTGAAGCCCTCGCCTGGGAAGAGCCCAGGCACTCGGCCGGAGGACGAGGCAGAGGGGAAGCACCCTCAGAGGGAGAAGTGGGCTAGCAAGCTTGACTTTCTTCTGTCAGTCGCCGGGGGCTTTGTCGGTTTAGGCAACGTCTGGCGCTTCCCCTACCTCTGCTACAAGAATGGCGGAGGTGAGCCTGTTTCTTTGTTTATTTGTTTGTTTATGGGAAATAAACTGAAATGACCAAAGGGAGGTTAACTTTCCCTACCTGGACAGCCACTGATACAAAATCAAATTCACTAAGCTATCAGGTGACAACATGACAACGTGACAGCCTATGTGTAATGTGTATTTACTTACCCTGTTTTTTTCTCCACATGTCAAGTGAAAAGGGAGAATAGCAAGGTCGAAACCAAACAGAATCCTTGCTGTTTGTTGCCCCAGTTCCTAGCATTACTGTAATTACAGCAGTGTCAGATTAATTCTCTTTAGGGCCAGCGATATGCGAGTATCTAGTTTCATTCAAGCATGACACCAACTGACCTCCTCAGTTAGCACTGTTGCAACTGTTCGCGGGAATCTTCATGAAATCAGCATGTAAACGTGTGGCTTGAAATAGCCACACTCCTGGCTGGCTACAGTATGTCATGGCTTCTTGGCTTAGCCACTCGTGCTCGTGCTTGATATCATGTTTCTCTTGGAGCTTACTCATCAGGCCATTCTCCACCCCTCCCACACAGGTGCATTTCTCATCCCGTATACCATCTTCCTGTTTGGAGGAGGCCTGCCTGTCTTCTTTCTGGAGGTAGCTCTGGGCCAGTACACCTCTGAGGGTGGCATCACCTGCTGGGAAAAACTCTGCCCAATCTTCACTGGTAAGCACTGAGCGCCCACACCACACCCACTCCACTAGCACACCCTCCACCCCTTGCAGCTGTTCTCAACCCTCCCTCTCCCTCTCTCTCTCTCTCTCTCTCTCTCTCTGTAAATGAGATGAAGTGAGACCGCATCCCTAATTCTTTACATAAATAATTTCCACGTTCAAGCATCAGGTCAAGCATATATATATACATATATCTTTATATATATATATATACACATCTTTCCTTATACAAACTAAGCCACACTATAAGTTTGTGTTATAATACAAATATACACACGTGCACACTTACAGGACATTACTGTGGACCAGATAGCTAACGCCATTGTGTAGCAAAATGTTATTAGATTGAGGGTCAGCATGGAAACAGACCTCTATACAAACAAAACAACAATAAAATACACTGCTCCTAGCTTCATGTTGCCATGGCCTCCAAACAGCAAAACAGCTCAGAGGTGGATGGCAGAGGGTGATTTGACCCAAGAAGAAGACACAGCACAAAACAGAAAAATCTAAATAAGCATGAGGCCTGAGTGCTAAGGAAGAGCATGTTCCTTTTTTTGTACACACACACACACACACACACACACACACACACACACACACACACACACACACACACACACACACACACGCACACAGTCATCCCCTATTTCTAAATTAAAATCTTCTCAAACTGGTTCTCAGGTTTTTGTTTTTGTGCACACACACACACACACACACACACACACACACAGTCCTATCTTTAAATTAAAATCTTCTCAAACTGGTTCTCAGCAGGCTGTTAAACCCCAAGCTGACTAGGGTGGGTGGTTCCCTAGCAGCTAGTTTAATTTTCATTCAGGCGAGTGCCATGGGCAGTCCTTGGGACCTGTTTGTTTATACAAAGGGTTTGTGCAGGGCAGTGGTTGGGAGTGGAGTGGAAATAGCCAGGCAGTGGGAGTGCGGGCAAGGGGCAGCTGTTAATTAGTTTGTCGGGCCGGGCTGAAACGGCTGCTTGTCAGCATAGTGAAGGCACCGCTGATGGATACAAACACAGACAGCTGCAAGATCCCGCACGCCATGATTAATTAGATCTCACCGCTGTGTCGGCCCAGTGCAGTACAGCTAGATTCATACACCGCCTTATCAAACTGTAGCTGAACATGAACTGCAACTTCCTGAGAATAAGTTTTATGGACAGTGGCTGTGCTTGTGATTAAAAGGCCAGTGGTCTGATGCGAAAGAACAGAACACAGCTGACCCCATGAACTAACTTTTGATTATTAAAACCTAAACATGTTTATATTTTGATATACCTTTCAACCTTTGTAGTGGATGTCGTAGTGAAGCAGACTAGAAATCTATTTGTTTAATATGCTATGCCTTACACCCTGATAGAAGCCTTGCATCAACTCTATGGGCCTTCCAATAGGACGCTGGCTCTACATGTTTATTAATGACATCCTTTGAGAATTACCTGCTTTAATGGAGTCACAATCAACAACCTCCTCAACAGCATGATGCACAGGTTTATAATTGACTTTGTAATTAGGAGAAGAGAAGTTATCAGTCCATTAGGTTCAAATCTAATCTAACAATCAAAAGTCATAATTGGTTGCTGTAAAGTCAGTGGTTGTGTTTATGGGGATAATACACTTGTTGAGTTGTAAACATGATAATATGCTCGCTTGTAATGTGTACTGTATGTCAGATTTAACCTTAAAGAGCAATGAAAAATGGTGGAAGTTATGGAACATGCAAACAGCAGGACCTTCATCTTGGTTTTTATAGTGACAAACACGTTCACGCCTTTCAGACTGTAACTGTATTGACAGTGGAGTCACATCCCACCCAGATACACAACAAATAGTCACAAAGTGTCACTGCTTCACAACACAAGCTTAATTTGCTACTCCGACTGCCATAGCAGTCAGTGCTAAGAGCCTTACTGGGGAAAGAGCTTGATTAATTTGTCAACAGTGGTTACTAATCCTTATCTGCCTGCTTTTAATTCAAGAAAATTGTATTAATGTCCTTCATGTCAAAATCTCTGTGATATTCTGAGTATTCTCATTAGCTTAAGCTTTGAAAATAACTGCTTTTCTTCCACAATGCAGCTTGCGTAAGAGAAATAATTATGTTCATGCCATTGGGGCTAGCTACAGTATGACATAGCTAGTTTACAGTAATTTACTTTAGCACTACTTAACTACTTCAACTTGTTAACGTGGTTTCCCTACAACATTGTTAACTCCAGGCTACATAGTTAAGGTTGATGTCAGGTAGAATCAGCATTGTTTAAATGAAACACTCCAATAAATAGAAATGTAGCAGTGTACAGCAGTGTAGCTAGCAAAAGTTACAGAACAGCGTTGCTAACTAGGTGACATCCGCTTTACACAAATTGCACAAAACTGATAATGAACACAATATCCGGTTGGTTGACCATATATTATGGAGATTCATTTTGTACCTGATCAGAACCAGGTCCACTCTAGCTAGCCATCACAACTAGGGTCTCTGCATCACACTAACACACACTGTAGATACCAGTACTAAGAATTTGAAAGAAATATGCAGTATGAACACTGACCAGTTGAATCATCTGCTCAAATCTGCTCTATTTTCTTGTCTACACAGGTATTGGTTATGCCTCAATTGTGATCGTCTCCCTGCTCAACATCTACTACATTGTGATTCTGGCCTGGGGGCTCTACTACTTGTTCCAGTGTTTCCAGCCTGAGCTGCCCTGGGCTAAGTGCAACCAACCATGGAACACCGAGAACTGCGTGGAGGACACCATGCGCAGGAACAAGACACTGTGGGCGAGTGCCAACGCCACCAACTTCACTTCCCCCGTCATAGAGTTCTGGGAGTGAGTGGCAAACATTTTTTGTTATCCCTCCTTCCCCATCCCAGAATGCATTGCTTGCCTTCTTGCCTTCGTTGCTTGGTTCACTGGCATAGTTGGGATAAGTGGCCCAATGCTGGGTCTTGCTGGTAGTGTTTACCTGGCTCTTTAGACCAGCCGGAGAAGGAACACTCTGGCTGGCTCCGGCCAGAGCAGGAGCCAGATTGTAAACATCCACGCTACAGTATTCCTTCTTTTCACTCTCGCTCGTTTTCCCCTCTTCCTGTCTGCCTCCTTCTTTGCTCAATCATGTCAAAGTGTTTGTATTCGTTTGTGTCCTCTCAAGCATCCACTCAAGTGCGACTTGGACGTTAGATAAACTTAGGGTGCACTTCTCCTTCTCTCTTTTCCTCCCTCCCTTACTCCATCCCTCTCTCTATCTCTCCTTGAAGAGAGACAGAGCACCTAGTACAACGTCCTTCTGAAAAAAAGACATATCTGCCTACCTCCTTAGTTTTAACTACTCTCTCTCTTTCTCTCTCTCTCTCTCTCTCCCTCCCTCTCTTTGTTCTGATAACAGGCGTAATGTCCTGAACATCTCTTCAGGTATTGATGACATCGGACCCGTTAAGTGGGACCTGGCCTTGTGTCTTCTGGCCGTCTGGATCATCTGCTTCTTTTGCATCTGGAAGGGCGTGAAGTCTACTGGAAAGGTGAGTCTCGTGAAATCGATGTTTTGTCAGGTAAACACTCCAAAGAAAAGCTATGTTCCACTTAATGAGCTTGAACACCCTGAGCGAACCAAGGTTTGCCTAAACACTGTTGCACACTGTTGTTGTCTGTGAGAATGGATTTGTTGTGTTGAACAGCATTGACATTGCCATCTTTCTTTTGCCAAGTTCTTGGGGCACGAGATTCTAGTAGTCTTGTGAGATCCAAGGACAATTTGGAAGGATTTTGGCTTAGTGGGTGCCATGCTACTTTTTTCTCATTAGGAGTAGAGTTTGTAAGAAAATCCTGTGGGCATGGCCTACTGCTGATTTCATTTCTGTCTACAAGTAATATTTTGGCAAGCGGTTTATTTAACCCAAACGAGTATAACATGTTCAAATCAATGATTAGCGTTTATAGTAGTATATTAATTAGTAGTATATTATTAATTTATAGTAGTATATTAATTAGTAGTATATTAATTCTACTAACAGAAGTTCAACCATTGTTGACTGACTCTCAGGCGACATCTATCTGAGGCATCTCTGAAGCATCTTAGGATTTAGGTATAGTGCGTTGACTCAAAGAAGCTTGTCCATTCATAGACAGCTGTCATTAGCCTGTACAACAGCTGAGTGGATCTGTGAAGAAGCACACTTTTCATCTAGGCTTCTAGCACAGACAACAGCCATTGTGGTCACAACTCAATCAACTTAACATGCTATATCACCGTCGGACATAGTACACACCTGAGTACTTCTGCCCTCGATGCAAATCTCCCTTTAGCTGCGGTGTTCAACCGTGGCCACTGTCATAGATCACGCTTACAGCATAGGCTATTGATTGTTTGGCTCCGGTACGGCTTTCCCCAGACGGTCCGTCTAGTGAGTGATCTGGCGGGGCTTTGGCCAGACGACTGTCGCGGCCACATGAGTTAGGAGCGCGAACAGAGGCACAGTGTTTTATGGGTGTAGGGTGTCTTCTCGCTCGTTCGCCTTCTCATTCAGGCTTTGAGTTGGGTTTATGTGGCCCAGATTTGAACTCGTGTTGAATTATGTAACGTAGTGGGGCTCCGTGACGGGAGGCCTCTCACCATGATTTGTAGCTGTGGCTGGAGAGCAAATAAAGCAAAGTGTGGCGGTTATTTGTGGCAAGACACAATAACGAAGTGGCCTTTCCTAAAATGATTGCACCAGTACCGACCCTGTTATTGTGGCTCTTGAGGGTGAAGGCTTTAGGACTCAAGCCTGTTCCGTTGCATCCTAACGGTCACGTGGCTTTGCAGCGTAAACAGACAATGGGAGACTGTCAGCCAGCCAGTCTGCAGAGGAAGGTTTCAAGCTGTGGGATGTTGGGTCAAAACAAGGTTTCCACTGACTGGAATCTATTCATTAGGGCATGAGCCACTACATTCAGATTCAATGAAAAGCAGCCTTTATGGTTTACATGGCTTCATGTAATCTCTCTCTCTCTCTCTCTCTCTCTCTCTCTCTCTCTCTCTCTCTCTCTCTTCTCTCACTCACTATCTCTCCCTTTCCCATTTTGTCTCTCTCCTTTGTTTGCTACCTCCTGTTCTTTCTCTATTTCCTTTTCTTCTGCTGTCTCCCTGTTTCACCTTCTATCTCTCTCTCTCTCTCTCTCTCTCTCTCTCTCTCTATCTCTCTCTCCTTCCCCAGGTGGTCTACATCACCGCCACCTTCCCATTTTTCATGCTTATTGTGCTCCTGGTCCGTGGCGTCACTCTACCTGGAGCGTCCAAAGGCATCACGTTCTATCTGTACCCCAACTTGACACGTCTGGAGGACCCAGAGGTAAGGGATCACCCAATCACCCCCGCCCCACACCCAAACTGCCCACACTAGCTACTCCACAGTATCTTATTACCCCTCCAAACTCACACTGAGTGTCACGCCGACCCCTTGGCCCTCTTCACATACTTCTCCCCTATATCATTTTGTACAGACACTTCAGCCCATCAGTCATCCCGGGCATCCAAGTGTCACACTCCAAAGTGGAGCTGTGCAGTGATAGGTTAATCTCAAATCATCGCCCAGTGGCAACCTGGCTACATGTGACAAAAAAAGACCCAGTTATGCTACCTCAGCCATGTATACTTTATACTTTTTTGCTATCATAGGTTTGGATTGACGCGGGCACACAGATTTTCTTCTCGTACGCTATTTGCCTGGGGGCAATGACATCACTGGGAAGCTACAACAAGTATAAATACAACTGCTACAGGTGAGTGTCTGGTCCAAGGGGCCTCTGAGGGACTAGTCCAGTGAAAAAAAGAAAAAAAGTGGGAACCTAGGTTCCATGTGTGTAAATTAACAACCTCCATGACATATGTGTGACTCAGGGACTGTTTGCTGCTGGGAGGCCTGAACAGCGGAACCAGCTTTGTGTCTGGCTTCGCAATATTTTCCGTCCTGGGCTTCATGGCACAAGAGCAAGGGGTGGACATTGCCGATGTGGCAGAGTCAGGTACGAGGGTTAAAGTAGCAGTGATGGTGGGCGCTGTTACTTCAAACAAACAACAAAAAAAGTAGTAGATTTTGGTGAAATAGATTCAAAAATGACAAATTGGAACTGCAGATTCTTAGATTATTACTAAACGAACAAAAAACATAGTGTAGAAATGCTCAGAATTCGACTTTGAAATGTGGAACGTTTAGCAGTTGAACGCTCGTTGATTTAGAACGAAAAAAGTAGGAAAACTCAGTGAAAGCAAATGTAGGCACTGTCTACGGGAGAAAGGGAAAGTGAAATTCATTCAGTGGGATTCAAAAAGCCAATCTGTGGAACTCTGTGGAGACAACGTACTTGACAACGCTGCGAAAAAGAGCACTGGTTATTGGATCTCGCCCTGACCGGTTATCGCCGAAGAGCTAACAGTTAGCAATGTGCTGGGATGTAGTTTTCCTCTGACACTCTGGGACGAAAGAGGGCTGCTTAAATCCACGTTTCCACGTGTAGAGTAAAGTTAAAATGGGGGTATAAAAATTGGAGCATCTTGTGCCAACTTTTTAACTCTAAACCAAGGAATAGACCAAAATTAAGAAACTGCTCATCATTGAAGTTCTCTGCTGAATCCACGACTGTGCTCATGATGATTATTTTGGAGTCCATGTTGTAATAGCACAATAGCTAGTAGTAACCTCTGGCTAATGCCCATGGAGAACTCGATTGGATTTGTTTTTGTTTTTTGCTTTTGTCTTAGACTCTAATTGGAAAGGTCTCAAGATGTCTCGCCTTCACTCAACCATTCAGCATGCTCTCTCTCTTTAGTTTATGGCATAAAAATCATTTGGTTTGTGTCTGGCTTTGGTCCGCTCTCCACTGGAGACGTGATTTTGCTGAAAGACGGGCTTCAGTTGCTCTCTATGGCTCACAGCTTTGTCTGAGTTCCAGATTTACTGGCTCTTCTCCTGTTTCTCCTGATGTCTGAATGAAGAGAGAGTAGTGCAGAGCAACACCACTGCACAGGAATTAGTTTGCTGTTTGCTGTTTGGCTTGCTTAAAAATGTCTTGTTTACGGGGGCATGAGCCTCCTCAGAAACTATTTGCACAGTGCATAGCTGTGTTGATAACATTATCAAACTAAAGTGTATAAAGGTAAGCCACGAGTATTTGTTTCTAGTTTGGAGGGGAAATTACTGGCTCCTAGTTTGGAGGCCAAGTTATGTTTGGCTTGTATCTTGAACCTGACAAGAGACCATGTCTAGCCTCAACAGTCTACAGTTTATTGTATTTTTGTCACGCTATGTCAAATGCTCCTGTGCTGTCCATTTGTTTCTCTGTTTTGTGTCATTTAAAAACTTTTGTCAAGCAGGTTCTTCCATGTCACAATTGCAATGTTGGCAAGAAGAGGCGATTAGTATGTTGCCTTCTGTTTCCCGATACGGTTATGCTGCATACAGCTCTAGTCATATCATTGTTGTAGAAAGAACACTAAGTTCCTGCCTGCTCAGATCTATTGGGTCATTCTGGCATTAACCAAACACCAATACCTTGATGGCAAAAATGAATAATAATAGAAAAAAAAGTAAACGAAAAAAAAAATCCCACATTATTAGTTTGTAGCCAACATTTTACCAGTACCTATGCTATACGGCATACCCTTGGCCATCGATTTTTTGAAGTGCTCTCAGCTTGAGCAATCGCTTCGAAAAACACAGCTCTTTACCAAGGTGAACATGTGTTGGCTGGGCTGTCCTATTCTAACCACATGCTCTCCCCCTCTTCTCCCCCTCCTCTACCCCTGTAGGTCCTGGCTTGGCTTTCATCGCCTATCCAAAGGCTGTGTCCATGATGCCCCTGCCCACCTTCTGGGCTGTTCTATTCTTTATCATGCTTCTG
Source organism: Alosa alosa (assembly GCF_017589495.1). Lineage (NCBI taxonomy): Eukaryota > Metazoa > Chordata > Actinopteri > Clupeiformes > Clupeidae > Alosa > Alosa alosa. Next base: position 16,615,277 of record NC_063198.1, on the reverse strand, counting down.
CTTTTGGGGCTCGACAGTCAGGTCAGTTGCTGTTAAACCACATCAAATAAAAAAAAGGTTAGGGATATACATGGATGCAAAGTAAGTATTGGACATACACTGCACGCGTGGAACTATGCTTACTGCACCAAACCACACCGGGTAGTGACCAACCTTAAAAAAGTAAGATGAGAAGTGCAACACGCACGCATGTTATGTAAAGTGTGGCTAAACGCTCCATGCCTACTATGTAAAATGAGAGGTACAGTATATGCAAATTACTGTATACTTATTAATATGCCAAACCACACCTAATACTGCTCAACACTTAAAAGGAGTACATGCATGTTCACCATACATTTAACATCAAACCACATATAGGACCTATATTAACACAGGCCTGCAGATAGCCCTGCAGTTTGTATAATGGAAACCTGGTCTGTGTTCACATTCCTAAATAGAGTTTATGTACCTCAAGTTAATGCAACTTCAAAATTAGCTTAGATAGTTTCCTATTATACCACAAGCGCAAGCCGTGGAAGCTGTGTTGAAAACTGCGCTACACCAACAGCTTTTACGGTATCAAGATGGAGCAGAGTAACATCATCTCTTACGGCAGCCGGGAATCTGCACAGACAGACCATTACTGTAGCTCATGTGGCAGAATGGCCAACAGTGCCAGCAGAGGCAAGGTTCGGGTTACCCGGGGTAACAAACAATCACCAAACATGTCCTGTCCTTCCCAGCCATTTCAGCGAAGTGTCACTGGCCTGCTTCTCCCCGAAAAGGCACGTGGAGACATGGCCGACACTATGAGGTGTTGATAACGAACGTGTTGGTGGGTGTCCAGATTAGGGCTGGGTAGAGCAGAGGAATGCCAATTTGGACAGTTTCTGCAGGGGAAAGAATGTCTGTCAGTATTGCACAACTAACCCCAATCTTGACAAAACAGGTCGTAAAACCAAAATATATGAGTAAATTTAGCAATTAGGTGTTTATTATATTAAACGACCAGAACCTAGCATACGGAGTTAGATTTGAGTATCATATTGAAGGCCAAGATTTAATGCTAAGAAATGTTCCTTTGGCATTACCCTGTTTTGGGCAAACACATTACGGCCAAACACATTACGTTGCCATAGCTATCTACTTTCAGTCATGATAAGGCTGCTTCAATACCCCCACCCCCCTAATGGATGATGTAGAAAAGGAAGATGTGTGAGGGGAAAAAAAAACTTTGTTGGGTATCTTTCAGGCTGGCGTCAGTTGGTGTCTCAGATTTCTCAGCCACAGTGAAATTATACACTGCGCTAAGCCAGTGTTCTTACTACGCCATAGTCCCGTTTCAGGTCTTCTGCTGCTCTGCTAGTCCCTGTTGGAATGTATCTGTGTAATTAGTCATCAAAGTGGTTTACCTGTGCTGTATAAAGGTTGCAACAGTCCTTATCAGTTAATTTTGTCAGAATCACAAAGAATGATTTACTTTGGAGATATTATGCAATGCCAGTGAACCTGCACTTTACAAGGATTTTGCAAGGAAATGCTGTGTAGATTTGGGCTGGGATGATGAAGGGGTGATTAAGTGGTTGGATACCCGCTTACCAACAGATTAAATGGGAATTTAAGAAAGTGTGTTTCCAAACTCTGGTTTGCATTTAGAGGTTTTGCATGGCCACAGAAAAAATAGTGAATATGTATTTATATTAGTTGAATGTATATGACTTTGTACTACTACATTATGTGCTTGGCATGTTGCAAATGTTTAGCAAGTCTGTCTTTCTATTCTCCCACAGTTTGTCGAAGTGGAAGGACAGATCACTTCTCTTGTTGATCTCTATCCATCCTTCCTAAGGAAGGGTTACCGACGGGAAATCTTCATAGCTATAGTGTGTTTCCTGAGCTATCTTCTGGGACTAACCATGGTTACCAAAGTAAGTATACCAACGATGCTCCTTTTAACGCATCATTAGTACCGCACATACGTTTCATGTTTTGAATTTCTCAACACACAGCCCCCCAACAACCCCCCCTTCCTCCTCCCCTCTCCTCTCAACCGTGTCCATTTTTAGCGCTAGTCTGTGATGCCAGCGGACGTACAGGCCGCCCGCTATATTGAGTCGGGCTATTCCTGCGCCCTCTGAAAGGCAGCCAGAGCATCAGTCAACAGCCAAGGTCCAGAATAGCCCCCGAGCTTGAGCGCTTCCTGCTTTGTGCCATTACAGTACATAGAGGTAGAGGGAGGGAGAGAGAGAGAGAGACAGAATAAGAGAGAAAGAGGGATATTCCCAGGCAGAGTAAAAAGGTCCAGCTTGATGTTTTCGAGGAGCTTAATGAGTAATGTTTTCAAGAAGCCATACTAGGAGATTGCTGGGTCTATTTTTCGCAAGATGTCCCCCATCTGCAGGCTGTCCTTTGCCCTGTACCCTGCCCTCCCATGGACATCCCATGCCCTCTGACTCCCATCGGAGTCCTTTTTGGCCACTGTGGTTCTGCGTCATGGGGGAGTCCCCCCCATCCCTTTCTCGCTTTCGTTTTTTTTCCATACCCTCTTCTTTTTCCGTGACATCATTTCTCCAGTTGCCCCCACTTCATATACCCTCCTGCCCCCCTCCCCTCAGTCTTTCTCCCACTCACGCGCTCTCCATCTATCTCGCTGTGGTAGGATAGCTTGAGGACAAATGCAGGAACTGTCCAGTCAGCCTCTGTCTGAGACTCAGTGGCCCACACACTCTCAGATAAATGCAGTTTCTCACAGATGCTCACTGTCCATCGTCCTCATCTGACAAAGGCTCTGCCATAATGGAATTTTAACAACACCCCCCTTTTTTTTCTCTCTCTCTTTTTCTGTCTCTTCTATAGGGTGGCATGTATGTGTTCCAACTGTTTGACTACTATGCAGCCAGTGGTGTGTGCCTTTTGTGGGTTGCATTCTTTGAATGTATTGCTGTAGCCTGGGTTTATGGTAAGTGCTTTATATTTGTATATATATATATATATATATATATATATATATATATATATATATATATATATATATATATAATCACAGACACATGATAAGAATATGTTGTGTATGTGTATGTATAGTTATGTCAGAGTAGCTTTTCTTTCCTAACCTGTTTTTGAACCTGGTGTTATAACAAGAGAGAAACCTGTGCAGCTTCATATTTACTGCAGTGACTATAGTATCTTACAGCCTGAATTAGAACTTACGTTTTGTAGATATCAGACCCACAAACAGACGTTTGGTAGCCACCTCTTAAACTATGAAAGGAAGTTACACCTACCAGCCTGTTTGTGTTTTTGAATCTGGCGTTGAGGTTTTAGGTTAAACTCCACGCAGCTGCTGGTGCTAGGTTTCTAAGAACCCCCATTCTTGAAAAAGCAGAAATTGCTCAGCATGTACCTGCGTGCCATTGTCATCTAAATTGTCCAGGCTAAATACGGGCTACTCATAACACTTCCCATTTCAAGTTTAGGGGTGGCCACGGAGACAGATCAGGCATACATAAACATACTCTTTTAAAAATCACTGTTAAGTCCATTGTGACAAGTATAACTTGTTGTTGAATGTGTAATGAAGAGATGTGTAACTAGGAGAAGTATCTAGGATCTTTAGAAATGTTACAAAGCTACTTTGGTCACCAGAAGATATCACAGCTCAAAAGCTGTCCTGGTCATGCCCAGAAAGTTGTTTCTCATGAAACATTTGGTCATGAGTCTTATAAAACTATTGATTAAGTGATTAAGTATAAAATAAAGTCCTCATAATAGTCCTTGACCTTATAATATCTCTCAGGTCATGCAGTTCAATATCATTGCTGGGTGGTGGCTGTTGCATAAGAACATATGTACAACAAATAATCCAATACAACTTCACTGATAAATGTTACATTTTTCATGTAACATCATTTAGTTTTATATTAAATTGCTGTCAGTACAGTTATGTAAGGCGATAACATGTATCCCTCTCTTGTTTTGCTAGGCGCTGATAATTTCTATGATGCGATTGAGGATATGATTGGCTATCGACCAAATCCCTGGATGAAGTGGAGCTGGACTGTGATCACCCCCCTTCTCTGTGTGGTAAGTGTTGTTGAAATAAAAATGTTCCCAGATGACTTGTGAGTCCCCACAATGTCTTACATACACAGGTAGTGAGTCACATTCCAATGACCATTGGATCTTCTACATTACATGGGCCAAAAGTAGGACCAAAATCCGATCCTTCTACCTGAGTGATTGAAGTTTTATTATCCCACAGGGAAAATGATGATGAATAATATTATTGAATTAATACAGGGAAAAAAAACAGTCATGGCTTGACACACCTAGTTCTCCGTGGCTTAGGTAAATCCCTTTGATATAATTTATTGACTTTTTTCAGTCATGTGACAGATAAAGGTATACAGATGAGTACTGTCAGTGCTCTAGGTCTAGGCCTGTACACACTGCAATAGTCTCTGTGACTGTTTTTTCCGCTTTGCCCCCATCCCCCCTGACCGTTGGCGTTAAAAAAATGCTATGCAACTGCCCTCTTCCATGCCGGATTTGCAGAGAAAATCCCAACACTTTGCTCGGTGCCTTCCAGATGGATGGACCATCTGCCTGCTGTGGCCAGATCTGAGCATTATAGCTTCAGGATTACGTAGATACTGCTCCTCGTGCAGTTATGAGAGTGGGTGGGGGCAGTGGTGGGGGTTGGGTGGTGGTCGCCCAAAAAGTGTGCCTAACGTTGCCGGTGAAACTATCTCTCTGTGAGAACCAACAGGGATGCTGCCAAAAGCTCAGAGGAGTTCCTCTCGACTCCTTCAGAAAAGACACTCTGATCCCTGCGCACGGTTTAATCTGTAATGGTATTTTGTAAATTTTGCAGCTACACTTCCCAGACTAATCTCCTTTTATTCTCTTATCTTAAAGGGAAAGGGAAAAAAACTGCTATCATGCACTTTTTCCTGTCTGTGATGGGCGGAAAACACTATAACTAAGCCATTTTGTGAAAGCTTTTTTGTCCTTAGTTGTTTTATCTAAGTTGTCAGTTGACTGATAACCTCAGTGATGGCGCTGTGTAGTTCAGTTGGTTACTTTTTAAGCCCGGTGTTTGCTTGGTCCACTTGTCCAGCTGCTCTGTTCTGTCAGGGGATTTGTGTTTGCTGTGAAAATGAAGAACTAGACACTGAATAACTTCCCACATTCCTGCATGTGCTGTTCCGTGCAGGCGATGAGTCATGTATTAACTTAATCTTATTTACTTTCTTTCTCTCCCTCTTTCTCTCTCTTTCTCTCTTTTCTCACTATCAGGGCTGTTTTGTATTCTCCTTGGTCAAGTACAAGCCTTTGAAATACAACAAAGTCTACGAGTACCCAGACTGGTCCATCGGGATTGGCTGGACGTTGGCTCTCACTTCCATGATCTGCATCCCCATGGTGGTCGTGATCAAGATCATTCAGTCAGAAGGGCCCCTGATCGAGGTACTTATAAATACACACACACATACAGGCGTTAGCATAAAAAAGCTCATCACATCCAGCTGTAATGCATATTTGCATTCACAAATACCCACCTGTGTGGGAATGGAAAAATCTTTGCTATATTCCATGCAAATGCCATGTGGTGTTGAGCCCGTCATTTACATTTATATTTACATATAGTTATTTCAGAGACACTTTTACCTAAAGTGAATCCCATGTGAAGGTCATCACAGTCCAATATTTTTTTGCCCTCAGGACAGTAGGACTGACAGTCCTTGTATTCAACTGTAAGAACAAATACCTTATAGTTAAGATCACAATCTCTCTTTCTCCCCCTCCTTTTTCTCTCTCTCTCTCTCTCCTTCTCTCTCTCCCTCACAGCGGATAAAGGCGGTGGCTGCCCCATCCAGAGCCGCGAGTTCTTGTCCAGCTAAGTACCGCACCAAGGTACCTGAGCTAGCCAACCCTCTGGACCCCAATGGGAACAACGGTTTAATGATGCCCACCCATACCATTGTAGAAACCATGATGTGAGCTCTCTGTGAGAGGATTCAAAAAAAAAAAAAAATGACCCACTTTCCATGTTATATATATATATATATAAATATGAATATATATAACAGTATATATATTTGCTAACTCTGAAATAGTCGTAGGACCAGGTTTACATTGCTACGTATCTGCACTAGGAGTTTCTTTTTTTTATGGAGGAAGTTATATGTAGTTTTTTTCTGTCCATGTTTTTAATATTTTTATCATAATGTTATTATTATATTTGTATGATAATAATAATCATTGCTATTAGTTTTGTGACTGTCGTCAGCTTAAGGCATGGCCTCAGTCACAAACAGTACTTTGGACATAGAGTGGTAAATGTTTCTGGGGTTTTTTTCTGAACATAATGGGTTATATGTAGTCTGGTTTTCTTTAAGGGTGGACAGATTAATAAGTAAACATACTAAAGGACTATATAAATATATTTTGGGTATTAGGTTTCAACTAAGTATATGTTGTTTAAGAGTAACGCTGGTGTAGCTGTTAAACAGACTATTATCTCCCTCCAGACAGTTACATAGTATATCTTTTATGTTGTGGAGTTGTCCTTGTATGGTAAGGTTAGATTTACATCTCGCTATCCATGATGTTTGTCACATCCGAAGGCTCATCCAGCTTGCGGACAGGCAACACTATCAGAGTCTGCCACACTGCCCCATCGTCCTATACGCGTGTGTGTGTATACTAATCTCACAATGACGAAGGACGGTAGCCAAGCAAGGACACTACTGCGAAACAACCTACGCTGTGCATGCGTGCTTGCCACCCACACACCAAAGTCCTAGACTCTTCTCTTCTCTCCTCATAGTGTTTACACCTCGCGCACGGTGCACGCAAGATCAGGCAGGTTACATCACACTAACTCTTAATAGCAGCATATCTCTCAGCTCTGCTCTGTTCTCCTGTACTGTGGGGGGACAGATCCATCATTCAGACAGAGCAGCTTCACTGCCCAACATCTGAACATGTCAATGAGAGCCTTAATCAAATGCATCATTAAAATACACACACACACACAGACGCGCTCACACGCGCAAACACACAAACACCCAGACCCAGACCCATTTTTACATGTCTATTCACACTCCCTAAGACCACCATATCTCAGCTTGTGTCTGCTTCAGGCCATTCTTATGAACATAGCACATCATATCAGCACGTTCTCTTTTTTTTGTTTTTAAATACAAAATGATCATTAATACGTAAACAGTTGTAAAAACAGCACGTGTAGACATGAAACACGTTCTTACCTGGGAATGTTGTCATTGTGTCTGTCAAAGTAGCAGTCTTTATTATTATATTGGGAGGTAGTCTTTTTTATTTTAAGGTATTAAAATTCAGATGTATTTTATGTTTATTCTATTTTGTTTAAAATCACATTTGCCTTTTGTATTGAAGATGTAAAATGTGTTTGACCACTCTGTTAACAATTACCAATATTTCTCAGAGGGAGGGGTTTCACATACAATAATTAATCAACAAAAAGCTTGCTGCAATTTCTAATGTGCAATATTTTGTAGGGAAATAAGCATATTTTTTTGTTTTTCTCAAAAGTTGGTACTTTATCAGAATATACTGAGCAGAACTTGGAAGAAATTAATAGGGGCCAATTTAAGCTACCATAAAATGCTTTGCCACAGTAACAACGAAAACTGTATCTGACCAAGACAGCTTTTCTCTGTGCAGTGTTACCTGTTGTCAGTCTATCTGCAAATGTGCTCATTTTTCTTAAACCTGATATGAAAACCTTTGAAACCAACAAAAATCATGTTCTCAACTGATTGATTTTTTTTTGGGTAGACTGAATTGGCTTCACAAGTAAAAGGACAATAGCCGTCAAAAGCCGCTTACTTCAGAGTCAATCGGACCCTAAGTTCAGACTGGAGTCTCTTGCCCACTGGTAATGACATCAGCCCAAAAGGCAGCGTGTCTCTCGGCTGCCGGCCACTTTAAAGGAAAACAGCTTGTGTGGAGGCACCCATGTGGTGCTTTTGCCTTCCGTGGAGTTTGTTTGTTTGAGATGAAGACTTGAAATGATCCTGTTAGAGGCTGACTGTGTGGAGGAGAGCCCACAAGGTCCGCTGGGGCACTCACCCCCTGTCCAGCTCCCCCAAACCCCTCAACCCCTCGACCCTTCCCCCCACACCCCCCGAGGCCTCTCCCCTTCAGGGATCTTACCTACCTGTCTTTTTTTTTATTAGGAAAAAAGTATGGTGTATGGTAAATGTTTTTGAAGTCTATGATGCGAGATTTTAATCAAAAATTTGGGGAAAAAATAAATAAAATGTTTCGTTTTTATTTTTTAAATGAATCTGTGAGAAAAAAATGAAATGTATTAGACCAGGTTTTACAGTACCTAAAACCTTTTTTTATTTCATAATAAACATTATTCTTTGAAAAAGCCTTTTGCTTTATGTCAGTAATACGAACATTGCTAGCTATTCCAAGTCAAAGGAATGCAGCAATACAGGACCATACCACACTAAAGAGGTGGTTTTGCTCACTGTTGTTGTGCTACCTGTGGAAATTTACCAGCCTGATCCTAGTCCTAAAGCTCCATGGCATCCCCACCACTCTTGTCTGTCCGAGCCATCTCCAGGCGGCTCCATTGTAATACCTGTGATGAATCAATCAACCCAGGCTGACCCCTACTGCTGTCCCCACAGCAATGTCAGGCTATTTAAACTCACCCATTACGTGCTTCACATGCCAAGCCAGGACACCAGATGATGCTTGGGGGAAGGTACAAAAAAAAAAAGTCAGGATTGAGCAAAATGCGGTGTTATGTATAGTGAGACTTGACATAAATTAGATGTGGTGCGCTTCACTTGTGTTTGGGCTGGCGACAGAAAAAAAATAAAAAAAAATCCAGATAGCAGCTGCCATAAATCTACACAAAGAGAAGGGCAGGCATTACGTCAAGGACTGGTGGCTTGGCAGACCTTGGGTGACAGAACCAAGAGGAGGTTGTCCTTGGGCACTGAGGCACTCGGTTGGATGTTTGTGGTGAAATTAAACTGGGGCTTCTAGAGCCTGTGAAATGTCGGTAATCAATCTACCCAATCACCCCAACTGTCCACAGTCATAGGGCAATCACAGACTCTTAGTCAAACATACAGGATCTGACCCTTTGGCTAGACTGTGTACCAAACCTTTAAATCAAGTACTTTTCTTTTTTAAAAAAGAAACACTTCTGTCATAATTGAAGCAATCACAATTACAAAGGTGTCTTGAGAAATAGACCAATACCTTAACTTATTAACCAATAAACAGGCTAGTCAATTAGATGACTGGCACAATTCAGTGGAATAGTTCTTACTGAAAGTACAGTGCCATTAAACAAATAATGTGTAATAAGCAACGGCATGAATGAAATGGCATTGCTATGGGGACAACATTTCAGATGGGGAGAAAGACAGTAATGCCCTATACAGAACTTCAATACAAACATCACATCTCCATGATACCCTCACCCTTACTCCTTCAGCTTCAACTGTATACAGACATACAGACAAAGCTATGTTCGCCACCTTCTTGTAGTGATGGGTGTACAGTTTTTGCCATGTGTGCTGTATCTGGGCTGGGATAATATGTTTCCACTCTTAGTTTTCCATATTACCTTCAGACTTGGTTAGTCGCTTTCCTCTTCTGAAGTTGTTCCTTTCCTCAACGCTTTGTGCAGTAAATTGTTCGTACAATTTCTAATGAAAACAAAGCCGTTTTAGTAAGTGCTCTTGCAATTAAGACATTTGTTATTTGACAACTTTGTTCTGGGAAAAAAAAACATAATAAACATTTGAAAATAATCATGTTGTGCTCTGACTGTGTTATAGTGAAAACCTTGCATGCATCAGTTACAGTACTGCTTTTTGAGCAGCTCTGCAGAGGTTAACAACTCATCTTGTGTAGCTGAAATTGACAGATTGTACACCTCCATGTATATTTGATGGATGTATTTTCAAAACATAATGAATAGCAATCTAGCAGGTCTGTTTAATTTGGCTTCAGACTCATTATTGTGGAATTGTGGTTTGGCTTCTTGTATTTGAGCCAATTTAGTCTCTTAACCTTGGCAGAGCCATACCCATGGCCCTCAAACACGTAGAACATGTGAGGACACAGTTGTCTTTGGCACAGAGGGAAGGACACTTAATTCCATTGGGCTTTTCCTTTAAGAAAAGATGACCTTCCTACAATGCTCAGTCTGTAGTCTTTATTCTAAGCCTGTGGACATTCTCACCACATCTCCGGACCAGTGTTTGTACTGTTGAATCATGGGGAGCATAGTCTGTATATGGTTCAATCAATGGGCCCATAAAGTCCTTAAGCTGTTAAATAGCAAGCCTGCCTGTCGTCTAACCACGGTAACAGCACACAAACCTTCAGATTCTAAGAGACCACAGGAGCTTGTAGTCTTCAGGGCTGGATGTGAAGTTGGCCAAAACTTGATCACAGGTGGGTGGTAAAAACACATTAGGCTACTGTGTGATTGAGTTTCTAATGTATTGGTGAGATTACCAATATATCTTAGATCAATTATGGTGATGAACACAATCATGCAATTAATTATTAACAGGGGTTTTGCGGGTTTCAAGATACATTTAAAACTTGCTAAGACCTTTTAAGACCCTGTATTGAACACTGCTTTGTAAAGCCAGCTTCACCCTAGTATCTGGTTTTGGCACAGTCCACAGTTTATTCTTATTCATGTTTGGGTAGTGCTCATGTTTTTCAGTGCTCATTCTTGGGTAGTGCCTATGTTTTTCTTATTTTAGTTCTTAACCTTCACCAATCACTAGTCAATCAGTGTGTGACCCCCAATTAACTGAAGAGCATGCAGTAGCATCTTTACCTCGGCCGCTGTGTGAGCGACAGAGCGTGTGTGTGTGTGTGTGTGTGAGAAAGAGATAGTCTTCTTTCTTGGCCAGTGTGCCACCTCACGCAGGGTGAACAGCGGTGCAAGAGCGGCTGGTCCACGGGCGCATATAAATAGCACCGTAGTTTTTCCGAGCAGGTGCGGAGAAGAATCCAGTCGGCCGAACGGGAGAGGACAGAGGCATCTGCTGTATGGTTGCTACGCCGACTTATCACAAGCGATACCTTAGCCAGCTCTGCTTAACAACACGGCCCATTTGAGGCGATTAAACGCTATTGAAGAAGACATTACGTAAGCCAACGAGGGCGGGGGCGTGGAGAGGAATGGAGAAATGGGGAGGGGGGTGATATAAATTCAAACCTGTTTTACCTCTATGCCATTTGGCAAGGTTTCAAGATCTCACAGAACAACTGCCAATTTACTTTTTTTTCCATTGCAGGCACATTTATGTCGAGGCCCTAATGAGTGTTGTCTGACCAAAGAGCAAATAGTGTTTACACCGTGATTATACAGTATTTAACAATACTACTGCTGACTACTTAAATGAATTCCATATAGAACAACTTTCCATACATTAATTACTATAGGCTTTGCCAGTATACTGAAAAAAAGCCTTTTGACCTTTTGAACACAGGGAGGATTTTGTTGATACATTTTAAATTGTTTACATGAAGTCACCAGATAATGTTAAAAATAGTGTATAAATAATTAAGAGGAAATGGCTGACAAAAAATGAATATACAAGCAGAGATAATTTTGCTTGCATTAGCTGGAGTTTAAGTTTGTTTACTAATATACATTCTCCTTTTGAGTTTCCATTAACCTCGACACCTGTCAGATGTCACTGATAAACTACTGCAGGTTTCAGCAATAGGCCTATGCATGCATAGAAAAGGAACAGCTTTATGTTCACCTTTATTTTTTCTCTTCATTCTTTTTTTTAAGGAGTTCATTGGCACAGTAAGTCCCATACACAGCACACATCACCAAGTACATCCAGCCAGGTCACTACACAGAGTCGGAGGCTTTCTGGCTGTTTCAGATAGGCTCTGGAGTCTGGGTGTGGGGTCTTAGAAAAATACTATACAGAGAATAAACTTTGATATTACACATTTAAAAATACACATCAATATCAATGCATACATTAATTTCTCCTTTAAAATGCATAGGGATGGACATATGTACTGTATGTAGCTCCTTTTATAAAGCTCATGTAAAATCATCATAGGGGCCTTGTCAGGCAGAAGTCTTGCATATAAAAAAAAAACACTTGTCCTTTTTTAGAACTCTTGTTCATATGCACAAAAAAACACTACATATAACACAGAAATAGCAATGACACTTCAAATGGTACAAATTCAAATCCCCTTTACATTTCAGACACAACACTGCAAACAAACAAGCCCATTCATCGAATGGCAACACTTAAAAAAGGTCCTTAGAAAACATAACACAACAAAGAATAAAAAAAACAGACTGTTCTGTTCAATGCCACATTTTGCATCACACAAAATCCATGTACTTTGACCCGTGAATCCCATTTTCACACACTTCGGCTGGTCAGCTTTCCTTGTTGTTGACCTCAGCTCTGAGGAGCAGCTTGAACGGCAACCATCACCGTGCAAATACATTTCTCAGAAGCCCACCGACGTTGTCGAGGTAAAAGTCAATTTCTTTCGCTCTCTGAAAGTCTTAAATAAACAACAACGGTGCTGTACTTTTCCCCTCAGTCTTCGTGGGGACAGTTTTTTTTTCTCGCAGTCATTTAGTGGTGTTACATAAGTGCCTCAAAGGAAGAAAAAAAACGAAAAGAAGAAAGAATGAAAGAGAAACTGAAGGAAAGAGAAACAGAGAGACTGAAAAGAGAGAGAAAAAGAAAAAGAGTCAGAAAGTGAGGGAGAGAGAGAGCAGGAGAAATAGTGAGAGAGCGAGAGAGAGAGAGAGCAGCAGGCAGGCAGTGTGGCGTGGCCAGTCTAATAATATGTGTACAGGGTACAGAGCTCCTGATTGTTCCTGCAAGAGTTCTCCAGCAATGGCCAGAACAATGAGTGCTTTCTGCTTTATTGCAAATTGATCTTACTTGTGCTTTCCAACATGGGAGCCAGAGGCTCCGGGGTAAGGAAGTAATGCCCAACTAATTCAGCCACAATTACCAGCAGCAGTGTTTTGGCAAAAGGGGTGGGCGGACTTTGTGACCCAGGAGGATCGACCTCAAAAATAGCATTTATGTGTGGGCTGAAAGAAACAGACCACATGAGAAATCCAGTCCTAAAAATACACATAAATAGACAATGGCGTTTCTGGAGAGGCAAGAAAGAAAGAAAGGGGAAAAACATGCCTGTGCCCAGTCTTTGAAAAAAAAGAAGAAAAAAAACAGAAAACCCTTACCCAAGTCTCTAACCTTTTCCAAAACATGTACTCTATTGTGCAAGACTCTTCTCCTGTAAACATTTATTATTGGGGTTCTAGGTATTGGAGTGACTTGGAGGTTGCGTGTGTGTAACTGACAGGAGACAGACGCAGTAAAGCAGTCGTCCTGTAGGCCTGGAGAGATTCACAGTATTAGCAAAAAAAAGTTAGGACAGAGGAGGTGAGTATTGGGGAACAGAAATGGCTTGGACCTTGACGGGACCCACAGCTTTGGAATAAAGACTGATTAAAAAAAAAAACTGGTGGCAGACTTCTAATATTTATTTTAGAATACTGGCAAAGGTCAGCGAATTGGTAGGAAGAATTGTACTTTTGATATTTAGTTGTCCTTGGGTGTGGTGTTATTTCATGGATTTTGTTTTTTAAAATCTTAAGTATGTGGATTTGGATCAAGCATGGATGTGTCCAGCAGTGCAGTCTCTTTCTTAGCTTAGAGGACTGGCTTCCAAAACAAGTCCTTTCAGCAGTAGCCTCATGGGCGTCAGATAAAGTTTGAGCAAATGCTGTGAAGCTTCTCAGCACGAGCATGTGGGATAAAGCCGACTACACAGACACAGGGCTGCAGGCTGCATCATGTGGACCAAATGTTGAGTTGCAGAGGGTGTCGTGTTCCCACAGCAGTGAGGACCCTAATGGCGTCTGTTACCATGCCTGCCTTTTTCCCCAAGCACTTAAGGGCCAGTGTTTTGGAAATAGTACAAGTGGGTAGCAGTGCTGGAAAAAAAAACAGGGGTGTGTGTGTGTGTGTGTGTGTGTGTGTGGTTTGGGGGGTGGGGGGTTGTTGTTTTGGGTCGCATAGTGGGTGATAGCTTGACTACATGTCCATCGTTAGAGGGGAGAAAATGTGACCTTGATTCTTCTAGGCCGAGCTGCCTCATGGCATGGATGCTACATTACACAACGTGTGAATGGCAGAGGCTGTCATTATGTGTTCATGTATGTGTGTGTGTGTGTGTGTGTGTGTGTGTGTATGTTTGCCTTTGCCTGTCTCTCTGTTACTGGTTTTGAATGTGAATGGAAGGCTGTGGTTAACTATGAACGTGTCTGCAGCTAGTGTGGGACTGCAAAGATCCCAGGAACATGCTAGTAAGCATATAAGGGATATGGAACCCACCCAAACATACATTAAAACCAGACTGCAGAACCTCATTACTCATCCTTATGGTGACATCAGAAGAGGTCTAAAGTTCAAAAAAGAACAGTCAGACACACCATGAAACTGGAGATCTCATTGTTATATCTCATTTGTAAGTTGCTTTGGATACCCCCCACACACACACACACACACACACACACACACACACACACACAGCAACAGTGCACAGAGTCCTGGGGAGAGAGGTTTAGTCTCGGCTGAAAAATCAAAGGGACATTTTGTTACGTTGGGCCTGGTCCCTCTGTGAAACAGCAGGCCGTCCGCGTCTGCTTTTGTTCACCACTGGTCTCTGTCCATTTCTCTCTCTCTCTATCTCTCTCTCTCTCTATCTCTCTCTTTCTCTGTGTGTACAGTGTGTGTGTGTGTGTGTGTGTGTGTGTAAAAGGACTCTGTGGACCATGACTACAGAACATTCTCTTCTTTTAAACAACCCAGATTAAAACTCAAAGAAAATATTTCGGCTTGTGTCCTTGAAGCAGGTTTTAACGTTAAACGTTAAACGTCAACGTTAACACTGATGATACAAAAACAGAAGCCCTCCTTCCTGCATTCACCTTCCAAGTGTGTCCGCTCTTATCTCTGGCCCTTTTGCACTATTTTCAGATAGAATAATAAGAGGGGCACATTTTGGATGTTTTTGGATCTATAAATAAAAAGTCCTAAATACCTGCATTTCATCATGACAACATCATTGGACCATGTGCAGCTACTTGTGTGCAGGTTCACACAGCCCCACGACACTGGCACTTCAATCAAACTGCAGCTACAGGTATGCTTTGCTTTGAAACTCTTGTTATAAAGCAAGGCATAGGGTTGAATCTGGATGAGTTCCAATCCAATTCTGGATGAATTGGCACTTACAGTTCTGGAAATATTCAAACAGTGAAATAAGGTTCAATTTATTTCCTGTCGAGCAGATTGGTAAAACTTTTTTTAGGAACTTTAGAACATTTGAGTTGTCATGGAAACTAGAGACTTCTGAACACTGGCGATTTCCTGGACACAACTACAAAGATGGGGCCTGACTGGTGCAGTTTTGGCCCAGCTCTGGGGTGGATCTGGCTCAGGTCTGGCATGCATCTGGGCCAGGTCTGTTCCAGTGTAAACCATTACTAGAATACTGAAGGCAATGGTGATCCTCCATTGACAGCCAAGTGTGGCCTCGATTGTAATCCTTATAATCCACTTTTCTTTGTCAAATTCCGCTAAAGTCTACTTGTGTTTCTCTAGCTGTCTGCCACAGTTCTGGCTCGGTGAAGGGGAAACAAACAAAGTGCCAAGGAGCATCCGACCACACAGGGAGTTTTGTTAACTGATGAACACTGAAGAGAGGGGCATGTTTGATTGGCTGATGAGTTCAAACATCATTTGAACAATTTCACCAGAATCATGGATTACGCCTTTATGGATATTCTAGGCAAAGTTTTTCCCAGTGAGAGTGCTCCTCTAGCCAGGGGCTCAGTCAACAGGGGACCAATGGCATCCCTCCCCTCACGAGAATCTGAAATGTCCTGGGTTGCCTGTTCTCAGGGAGAAGTGCCATATTTGTAATGCGAGCGTGACACAAGGGCTGTAGTTCTCATCTTCGCTGTCACAGGTCCATGGTGTTTGTGTGGTGCAGAAGCTCTCGGCTGAGGGGCACCATGTTGGTGGGTAGCTCGTGGCACTCATGCGGCAGCGTGGGCGGCGGCGTGGGTGAGCTCTGTGCCAGCGGATTGCGGCTGATCACCAGCTCCAGCTTGTCGCCTGCCTCAGTGATGAGGGGCACTGCCAGGCAGCAGTCGAAGTCCCGGGTGCGCACGTGGTTCACCTGCACAGACAAGGACAGACGCCATGAGTATTCTCACCCAGACACTACTACTGCAACTAGATTGCCACCATACAATGCTATAGGTTCCCTTACAAAAATGAAATGTTTGCGGCAGATTTGCAGCAAACTTGTGGATGATTTGTGGGAAACAAATGAGTTCACTTGAAAATATTGCCAGAACTTCACCAATGTTAGCCGCTAGAGGCAAACTTCCAGCAAAGTTGCCAAAAGTTAACCACAGCTGTTTGCCAGAAACCTGAAATTTCTGTAGGGGTTACCTTAACTAACACTAAAGCTGATTGTACACTGCCCCAACAAATGCAAACTCTAACATTCTAAAGTTGGCATTTATTGGTTGCAGTCTTTAGAAGGTTAAGCAAACCAACCTCCTGCTCTCCACTGTTCAGACAGTAATTGAAAAGAATGACTTTTGGACATGTCAAACTCAAACTTCCTCCAACAAAGTGCAACAAACACAGACAGCTTTTGATGGTGCACACAGACACAACCTTTGGTGTTTGTCAAAGTTTGTTGGGGCAGTGTGCAAGCACCTTAAAGAAGAATTCATGTTCATGAACCCCCGTGGTCATGCCTCCAGAGTGTAGCACTGTAGCTGCCCGGTAGCTCTAGCTGCTGGCTGCAGCAACTCAAGCTAGGTAGAGCCGATTGTTTTCTGTTTTTCTTTTGTACCGACAGTACTTAGTGACCTCGAGAAATCAGCGGAATTATCCTTTAAACATCAACTCCTTTGATCATATCAACCTTGGTACTTATATATTAACAGGCCTTAACCAAGAGTACCTCCTTAACATATATCTGCTAGCAGCTCACACAGAAAGATCAGGTTGTGAGAAGAAAGAGGGGGAAAGAGGAGGAACAAAACAATGATGGATTAGACCCATGCAAATACTCAGGAGAAAGTGTGTCCAAACAAAATCTTGAATATAAATATCCTAAGGGCAAACTGCCTTGAGGAATATCATTACAGACATCCTGCTTTCCAAACTGCCATCATTATGGCATTATTACTCAAACCTCGTTATATCCACAAAGAAAAAACTGTCAGATGGGTTTGGGATGGGGCCACGGCCATATCCCTTCTGAGAACAAATGCGTTGCATAACAGCCTCCTCAGGTTGCGGCCACAGCTCTCCTGGAGGTAATCCTTCACAGCAAATCAGCCTGAACTCAGGCTCTACAGGTTAGCGCTCCCATAAACCAAACAGGGATAAATGAACTATCAAATCGAAACAGCTTTTTATTGACTTTGGCATGTGGTGTAGGCGTGTTCCAAATCCAGGTTAACAACTGGGGGCCCGGGAGACGAAAAAAATGTAGAAAATAGAGAGAAATCTGGCACCGAAGGATTTCACCCACCCCCGACCTAAAATAGACCTGTTTTGTCTGGCCAACGTGTTGTTGATGAAGTGAACAAGACAAGGCCTCTGGAGCAAAAAGGATACATGCTGGGCCTCTTTTCTTTCTTCGCTGGCAGACTCTGAAAAGAACCGAGTCCATGTAATTTTTACTGCAAATATTTATGAGTCCTTAGCAAGCTCAAACAGCAGACTTTATTAATAGCTCTTTGAGTTTAATCCAAACCAGATCCATTGTGTCTACTTCACATTTACACTATAATAACTTTTATAGAGTCTGAAGAAAAAACAAATACCATGGCTGGTTTGTTTGTGTGTGTGTGTGTGTGAGAGAGAGAGAGTGGTTTGCCAGTGCAAAATTCCAAATATGCAATTTAATTCCCATAGGCCGCAAAGCAATCTATTGACACTCTAGGACAAACGCCAGTGAAGCATTCACAAACCCCCACACCCACAGACACAGACACACACAGACACAGACACACACACACACACACACACACACACACACACACACACACACACAGACACCCAGACATAGACACACACACACACACACACACACACACACACACACTTACTGCACTCACTCCGCTTCGCGTCGGGGCCGTTTTACAACCTCGACCGTGCATTAACTTCTGTGAACAGACCACCGTGTCGTCCATTATCCCTTACATAATTTCCCAATAATGAAATAACTTTGTCCAATGCTGTAGTAGCAGGCCACCACTTATTGGGGGACAAGTGGTGAAGCTCTGTAGACAAACACTCACTATTTTCCTGCCTAATATTAGGAGTCCAGGCAGCGAATCTGTGGGAACCCTATTGTTTTAGTAAGGATTATTCTTGTTTCCCAGTTCGGCCCTAAAAGTAGTAGGGCAGCAAAATCTGTAAGTCCCCCAGGCATCAAACTGGGTAGGTAGCTTCCTAGTCATGCAGGGATCTTCCAGAACCTATTAATGTTATAATATCCCAATATTGTAATAACTTGTGACGCTGTAGAAACAGGACACCAGTTATTGGAGGCCAAGTGGTGACGCTGTGTAGGCGACCATCTCCTACTCTACCCCCTGCGCTTGCAACTTTTGTGTATGTAAATGAGTTTGTGCATGTGTGTGTTTGCTTTTGTGTATGTGCTTCTGTGTGTGTATGTGTGTGTGTGTGTGTGTGTGTGTGTGTTTGCTTGGAAGTAATGGAGTGTGTTTATGTGCGTGTGTGTGTGTTTATGTGCGTGTGTGTGTGTTTATGTGCGTTTGTGTGTGTGCTTGTGTGTGTGTGTACATACCTATCTGTGTGTATGTGTTTGTTAATGTGTGTGTGTGTGTTTACAGTATGTGTGTGTGTGTGTGTGTGTGTGTGTGTGTGTGTGTGTATGTGTGTGCGTGTGTAGTGGCTAGTGCGGCGGTCATAATAATTGGCAAGTGGCACTAGACAGGTGAGTGCTGTGCGCCGGCAATAACAGTACAGTACAGTTTTTGCTCCTATTGCCTCTCAACAAATAGGATCAAGAATAAGCGCATTAAATGTCACATTTGTAGGTTAAACAGCTCTTTTGATATTAATATGTGATAATTATAGTGCCCCTTTTGAACAATTTTTGTCAGAATTTGTAGTAGTTTCTTTGTAACATTATGAATGAGCCTGTGGAGTTTCATGAAGATTTGCACTGGCATATTGACTGCTGAAATTTGATTGGCTGTTGGCGGCCATTTCTAAGAGCAAGCCAATTGACACTTTTGGAAAAGAGACCAAATAAGGCTAGCTGGCCAGGTATATGTGGACCAGATTTGGCTTTTTTACGTACGGTTCTTGTGACATTTACATGTTGCAGTTGTAGCACCCCTTATGGACTGAATTTCTCAATTTTGGTGTGCATCCACAGATTATCACGGTGAGTATATATACCTGGTTAGGATCAGACCTACAGTATATCAGAAGATATTAGCAATATAATCAGAAGATATTACTAGCGATAGGATCATTCCGTACCATGCCTTGACATTTGATTGATGTGTCAATTTGAACATGAGCATCGAATCAAAGATGTGGAAAAGCCCATTTGTTCAGCTTGGTCTGTAGATGATCTGTACCAACTTCAGAGAGATGGACGGTCAGATGGATGGTCTCTGAGGAGATAGATTAGTTTCACTTCTTTTTTTTTTATTCCATATGGAGCCTGAGATGACATAAAATGGCTATGTGTTTTTATTGCAGCGCCCCCTAGAGTCATGGTGATGTAATTACAATTGTGCAAGATACCTCCATGTCTAGGAATTAAGTTTGGTGCCTCTGGAACATACAGATTTTGGGAATTCAGATTCTGGGAAACAAGAATAATCCTTAGAAAAACAATAGGGTTCTTGCAGTTTTGATACTGGGAGCCCTACTAATAGGCAGAAAAATAGTGAGTGGTTGTCTACAGAGCTTCACCACTTGTCCCCAATAACTGGTGGTCTGCCACTACAGCATTGGGCAAAGTTATTACAATATTGGGAAATTATTAGGTACTTCAAAAATAAGGTTAACCTGATATATGGTTATATGTTTTATTCTGTTACATTTAATTTATCTATTACTAAAATTGGTATTATACTAGGATTATAATTATTATTATTTTTATTATTGTTATTTAGGCTTTATGACTACTTTAAACTGTGAATTCTAAAGTATATATGTTTTGGGCTTTTTGCCTTTATTTGGATAGGACAGTGAAGAGTGACAGGAAGCAAGTGAGAGGGAGAGAGATGGGAAGGGATCAGGAAATGACCACAATTCAAACCTGGGTCCTCGTGGGCACCTGGATCAATACATGGTATGGACGCTGTAGTCTGTTGTGCCACAGCACCCCCTAAACTGTGAAATTTAATGTTTATTGTTGTATTACGAAATGTTTATTGATGCCATTGTAAGTTGCTTTGGACAAAAGTGTCTGCTAAGACACATAAACATAAATATAATTATATACATGCTGTGTAGATGGGAAGTTATGTCCTCTTTATCCTATGCACTATGCACTATGCATGAGTGTGTGTGTGTGTGTGTGTGTGTGTGTGTGTGTGTGTGTGTGTGTGTGTGTGTATACTTGCCTGGAGAATGCGATCGAACGGTTTGAGTCCTGAGCGGTCAGCAGGGCCATCGGGTCGGATCATGTTGACGTAAACGCCTTTCTCCAGGAAGCCGTCTGACACACTGAAGCCAAAGTCATCTCGCTCAGGATCCTTCATCACGGTAACCTGAGCCAGTCAAGGACATTACCTCACAATAAGCACCTACACCACACCACGCCTTGAAACCCATGACACCAATTACGCCACGCTCCAGCGTCTACTCCAGGCTACTCTAATTCTGACTGCTCAGGACTTCATCCGTGTTTCCATCTGTGTTCCAGACGGGCCAAGGGCTTGGTTGGACTTGGTTGGGTTCAAGAACACCATGCTCTGTGTTGCTTAGCCTAACATTAGGTTACGCCAAAAGAGAGTCGCCATCGTGAATTTGACTTGACTTGTTTGTCGTGTTTGTCTACGTCTTTGTGTAAAGCGCTTATGAATGGCCTTTTGTATTTGTTTATGTCTTGATGTCTGAGCTTACGGGAATGCCGGCGCATAAGCCGTTCCGTCAGGCATCTTGTTTTGTTTGATTTCATTCATGCCCATGACTTATTATTTTTGTGTTTGTCTGTATTTAAATTCCTTTTGTGAAGCGCCCTTGTCTTGAAAGAGGGTTTTATAAAAAAATGTATTATTATTATTAGTAGTATTATTATGATTAGTATCATTATTCATACCATGCAATGTAAGCTATACCATCCATCACATTATGTTACCCATAGAATCTACAGTATAGGTACCACCTACTGCTCCATGTTATATTCTACATAAGCTGTGGCTATATTTATTGTACTACTACAACTAACAATCAGATAATTCATATACTATATGATGGTAATTAAATACTGTGTCTTTCAAAGCAGCAGATATTGTAAATGTCTGAGTTGATGCAGAGAAGATGTAGGCAAACCAGCCTGGACTAGACAGGGATAGAGCTCTGATACCTTACAAAGCCTAGTGCTGCCCCAAAGGCCTCAAGGAAGGCCCTTAAGCCCTTAGAATGCTCTAGAAGCTTTACCCTTCAACGGTTGTACCTCTCCATGCTGATCCCTCTGATCTGTCTTTTGGAACAACACTTAAAACTGAATCTGGATCTCAACTGACACACACACACACACACACACACACACACACATATCTTTCTCTCTCTCTGACACACAGAGCTGCTGAAGAACTTGAATAGATGTTGCAACTTGTATAGATGCAAATGCATCTGCCACCCAAACATCTCTGTTGTTAGCATTCTTTTAAATTTGGCATCTGTCTCAATGGCTCTGAGCTCTGAGTGTCTGTGTGGCGTCATCAGAAGATGCAACTTTCCCGAGTTTTGTAAACATACTGTAAATCTACTCGTGTTACTGAGGCCTTTCCATTTGAACAAAACCCCAGATCTCTAAAAGCTCAGAGATTTTATTTAATCTGTCATGTGTCTCTATGGTTCAAATGACAAATATCTCAATATCTCAAATTTGTCTCACATGTCTCCCATATGACAAAGATTTCCCATAGCTGTGTAGTTTGGACTAGTGGATACTGCAGTCAGTCAAACAGACACCTGAGACGGGCACCTTGAGGAGCTCCAACGGTGTGGGCGACAGGATCTCCTGCATCTCCTCCTTGATGCGTCGCGACTCCCACGTCTTATCTGATACGCGCAGCGTGTTCTTGTTCTTGCCCTCGTGCAGTACCGGGCCCTTCTGGAGAGGGTTCAGACCCACAGGGCCCAGAGGGTCACCATGGGGGGGCTTGTGCCCGTCCACGCCCAGGCTCAGGGCACTGCCCGTCATTATGGAGGCCTGTGGGGGTCAGAGGTCATTGCCATGTGAACACTGCAAAGTTTAATTTTGGAAAACAGCTAAGCACTCAAGCTTTTGAGCTTTTGCCATAGGCTCTGTTTGTGAACTCAATCTGAACTCTGAGATCTAAAATGGAGTGTTCCATTTCTTCACAAATTAATTCATACTTATTCATAATGTATCCTCTGAAACAAGTTACCATTCCAGACAGCATGGCCATATACAACCCGAATTCTGAAAAAAAGTTGGGACACTTTGTAATATGTGAATAAAAAAAAACGCTTGAATGCTAGAATTCGGGTTGTACCAGTGATGTATCCTTGCTTTGCCTTTCCTTTTTGACTCAGCAGCGCATTGCAAATTGTACTAACTTAAAACTGGAATCACACTGCTCCTTGGTATCACCTTACTGTTTTATCACTTCAACAATATTGTTTGAGGCAAATCTGATGATTTGGGTACATTTATGACTTCACAGACTTACTATACACCCTTACATTGATTTGCTTGTTAGCTACACAGGTCTCTAAGAAGCTAATGATAATCATCTGGATTAAGATAACTGACAATTAAATTGGAAAATCTGTGGACTTTCTCCCCACTGAAATCACACACACACACAGAAAAGAGCCTTCATTTAGTGTTCATCAGCTCTTTGTCTCCCAGGCTCATAAGTGCTTGGGAATCGTGTGTAAACACTCGCTGCCGTAAAATGCATAGTTCTGTGGAACAGGCCCTTGAAAGTTAAACAGTTGTTGCTAAAAATAACTAGCACTCCCAGTGCGACCATCAAGACCTGAACCCTGAGTTGGAAATCAACAGCAGCAAATGGCAGTCTTAGGAAAGCGAGCTATCGCCTATGACAGGGGGAGTAGAGATATCCATATGGTTTTCTCATCCGGTCTCTCAGCTTCTCAGCTCGTGGCATCTGTCAGAACTGATGAGAGACTGACAGAGAGTGTGTGTGTGTGTGTGTGTGTGGAGGAGCTGCCCCAGGGATTTAGCGCAGCCTGTGGGTAGCCACACGTTCACTCTTATGTGGTTGTATTTTAAAACTCACCAGAGGTTGTTTGAAACGGTGAAAGATCCTTTCCCTTTTTTTAAAAAATATATAAATAAATACAAATACTTTCCATTTCTTGACAGGACCAACGCAAACTGCTTATGTTCACGGTTGTGGTATAACAAATGCTGTAAAAGTATGCCAACAAGGCACAACCACCCCTCCAGAGGCTTCTATGAATCTGGGGTCATATGTACACAGTCAGCAGTTCTTGCCCACATCATTTGACCATATTTACGGTGATATCACACTGGTCATCACTAATCTCTGCTTACACCCTCATCCGAGGGCACTGAGTTTAGACCTAAACAGCAGATGAGTCAGATCTGGCTCTGTCCCGGAGGCATGCCGGGCCTGAACCAGATCTGTCCCAGATCTAGCCATGGGTCAGCAGAGCCCGATGTTTTTTCCATCAACATGAGGACTAAAAGTCAAGCTGAGCGTTGAATCTCCACTGAATGTTCTTTATGTGTCAACATTTATACCCGGTGAATGTGCTGGGGGAGACTGTTTTGGATGTGAGCAAATCCACACGGTTTAAGTCACATGATGTGGCTATTTTTGTCCCAGTTTTGCAATATGCCCCCCCCCGTGGAGCGTAAACTGGGTGTATGACCTGCTGCTGTTGGCCAGCTAGTTAGCATGTCATAAGCCTGTCAGGGGCAGGACTGGGTGTGGAGAAGTCTGTATCTGGGATCCGTTGTTTCCTGATGTATGCTTGTGACTGGGTAATCAATGGAAGTGTAGAGTGCTTCACATGGAAGTATTGCTTACTGATGACCTCACTGTCAGGTTGCATGATTTGGGGAGGTTATTTTGACGGTTTCCACTTTCCATCAGGAATCAGCGAATGCCTACAGGTCCCAGTCGGCTCCAGTCACTAGGCAGTCGGTCTTAGGATCAACCACTCTCCAATCCCCCTTTTAACAGTTTTCTTCCAATCCAGGTCGAATTGTTGCTTAAGGCTGCCGCAGATAGGATGCACTGAGCTTGGACTCAACATGCAACAACGGCTCCGCTGAGCCCCGAGACCCATGCAGCAACGGCTCCGCCGAGCCCGTTCCAGGCTCACTATTTCAGCCTCGCACCCATGCTGGCATTTGGGCCGTTGAGATGTAGTGAGGTAATATGGCATAGTGAGGTCAATCCGGCACAGATCTGCATCCATGTGTCCTTCTCTACAAGCGATGGATCATAGTAGCCTATAGGTTCTTATCAAACAGAGCATATTGATCAAATCAGTTATGCTGACTTGAATTAAGCTTAATTGGGCCACTCCTTCACTCTTCTAAATGACCTTGCCTGTCGATTTATCCACGTTCTGGAACATACTTACCATACCGTTTTCTTCATTCACTTTTTTCTACTTCTATTCTAGAAATTCTAAATTCTCAATCTCTGCCACCAATCTGGTCAACAGAAGACACTTACGCTTAATCCCTACATCTCATCTCATTACACAGTCCTCCCTATCCAACTTACTCTCCATCACAGATCGACTTTACATAAAACTGGTGTTTTGTCCCCAAGTTACCATTAGCTCAATGTTGTTTTTTGTGCCCCTGGAAATGCCTTAGGAATGCCCATGTTTGTTTCTGCAGTCGAAAGGGTCTATAGGCCTATAAATACAGACTATATTTTCTTATACATTTTCTTTGTAAAAAAAAAAAGCAAGTAATTAGATAATAGTCAGTAATTTCTTTCTATGGAAATACTATATGTGTGTGTGTGACTGTGTAAATTGTGTGTGTGTGTGTGTGTGTGTGTGTGTGTGTGTGTGTGTGTGTGTGTGTGTGTGTGTGTGTGTGCAGTATGTGTGTGTGTGTGTGTGTGTGTGTGTGTGTGTGCAGTATGTGTGTGTGCGTGTGTGTGTGTGTGTGTGTGTCGTGCAGATGCGCTGCCACTGGCTCACCTCAATCTCCCTCAGCAGCTCCGACTGACCGCAGGTCTCCAGGTCCTCCAGCGCCTGGCACCAGAACGGATCCTCCTGGTCCAGCACGATGCCCTCACCGTGAGGTGGGCCCATAAACCTGCAGTTCACAACAACACACTGCTGGGAGCTCATACTACCTCATACATACAAAATACTTTCAACTCCAGGACCAACACCATTCTTACACCATGAGACTGAAGCTAAACTTGCACCAGAGACAGAAGCATGCGGCTACTTGACTCATACAGCATTTCTTCAGATGAATACTAGCGTCAGTTAGAGTCAGACGCGGCTCGTTCACTTGGGCAGTAGGAGCAGAGCCCTACTAACGATTCATCCACTATAAAAGTAGATCCACAAAATATTTTTTTAAATAAAATGTTGTTTGTTTATTATTGTAATCAGTGGCAAAGTACTCAATCATGCTACATTTCTGTATGATTTGCAAAGACATTTCGAAAAGATCGCAAAGTTGATCATTTCCATAGTTGTTGTAGGCCTACTGTAACGTTACATTTCATTTCTGGTCACTGCCCTGAAGAAATTGAACAGCGTCTGCTGTTTGTCTATGTAAATCTGTCGACCGATAATGGAACTGCAGCTAGAGCGCGGTTAGTAGAAGGTCGGGTGGGCAGATCATGCCACTGCCCACCCTATACGATGTCAGAACTTACTGTAATATGCCTACTGTAGCCTACTGTAGTATGCCTACTGTATTAGTCCGTACAAAGTTTGTGAGATCAGACAGACAGTTGAAAAATGGCGAGTGAACAGTGTGTGTGCAATAGTGTGGAGTTTCTCTTAAAGAAATTAGCTATCAAAAACCTAGGACCTGATCAGCCCGACATTAACATCGTATACATCGTACCTTGAATTTCCCCTGGGGATCAATAAAGTATCTAGCTATCTATCTATCTATACCAACAAACAAAGGACAAGAGTCGGTCATTTAATCAGACTTTTTCACGTTCGTGGTAGGCCATATGTCTGATAAGAAGCTCTGGTTGTCCTAAACGCAATAAAATGTTCTGTTTTCCATGCCTGCTTTTCCGATCTTCTGGGGGACAAGGGGATGTTTGGAGTAGGATAGTGTAGGTGTGTGTGACATGAAACATTTTCAGAGAAGGCAAAAAACATGAGGCTAGCATCTGAGTTGTGCAAATTAGCCATGCTGGGGAAAGCTAATATTGCAGCACAACTCGATGAGGGCTACAGTGTAAGTGCGAAATCGTGTAGGCCTAGTTTGTTCACCTGAGAGTGACACAGATAAAGTAAGGCTGATTGCACAGACATCTGATGGGGCTAGTGAGAGGAGCATCTGGTGGAGTGCGTAAGAAAGTGCAAGACGTGTACCCTAATTGCTATGCACATCAATTGAACCTGGTGATGGAAAAGGCTGTGTCAGCAGCATCCTCAGTGCGTGTCTTCTTTTTGGATCTCTATGGTTTCTCCGCTTTTTTCACAAGATCTCCGAAAAGATTTAAAAGCTTATTTTGGAGTGTTTCGAAATAATTGAAACATCTGGAGATTTTGATACAATGTCAGTTAGAGAGGCTAAAGGGTTTTCTCGAATGTTCTTAGATCCCGAGTTTTTATTCCTTTTAGACCTGTTCTACAAGATCATGCCCCGTGTAGATGTACTCTATGCACAGCTGCTGAAAAGAGCAATTGATGCAGTGGAGGCACACAAGGTTACAGACAAGTTTGTGGCCAACATGAGAACGATAGGCCTACGTGATGTCCCGTGCCTTTGTGCAAAACATACCGGTGTCCAGGATGCGCAGGTCCGCTTCTAACTTTGCGCAAATTGCCTAAGAAGTGTGTGACAATCATAGTTACCGCTACCGCCAGATTTTCCTTCACTGGCCATTTGTCTGCCGCCATCCTATTTGATAGTTCAAGCTTCCTCAAATTTTCCAAATCATTCCCCAAGGAGTTCGTAAAAACTGCCCTTTTACGTGCATGTGTCACTTAATATTAATTTACCCCCATAGGCTACACACAGAATATTTACCTTTTTAATGAATAGCCTACTTTTAATTTACTCTTTAAAGTTGAGCTGGCTCTTGAACACAATAATTTCGTTACTTATCATTTCTTTTATGAGTAGGCCTAGGCCTACATGACAATAAACAACTTGAACTTGACTATGAGAGCTGAGTGGTGTAATGCGGCGTGAAGCCTACGCTTGGAGCTCCAGTGGATTTTGATTTCGATTTTAAATTCTCGGTTAATTTGTTTCCCTCTTGAGTTTTTCCCCCAAAGTAGTTCTCCACTAATGAGCTGATTACCGGTACCTACCTTGTAGCTTTTATTTGTCTGGAATCTCAACATTTTAAACTTCACTTCTTATGAATAAAATAACTATTAAGTAGGTTAACCATAGGTTAATAATGCATGAACATGGTGTTTTGACCGCAAGTGGTAACATTATGGGATTCCATTCCCCAGATTTCGCTCATAGCCTAGCCATAGAAAGAAAGAGCCGTAGCCCTAAAAATCGGAGTCGGTAATTAATTCTTCTAAGAAAATGTAGGGGTGTTCCATTCTATATTCTGCGAAAAGGAATATCAATGTGTTGTTCTTCCATGAAACCCACAGACACGTCTGAACATTCTTTACAGGTTTGTTTATCTGGCTTAGGCCAGGAACACCGAGGAAATGCAACACACTCCCACTTATATCCGAGTGCATACCAGGTGAGTGAAACAATTCTCAAATTCTGCACCAGCGCACCCCAGAGCTAACGCCCCCACGTTACAATGATCAAGGCCAAGATAATGGATACATACATCCATCGTATCAGTTGCAATATCAAATCTCCATCTTCCTGTAAAGCCAATGAACTGCAATCCCACTACATTCATATGTATTACTGTATTACAGTATATTTGTTACATCATACCCCAGTGCATTTAGCAAAAAGTGTATGACCTCTGCTCACTTACCAACGTAACAACAAAAAAACATGTTTTAATTATTATTACATTGTGTGATCAATATGCCAGAATAAATGCACAGGGGTGCAAATAGCATACACTGATATTTGTACCAGACGGGGGAGGCTGTATTAATAGAACACATTGCTGTGTGCACCGGGATACGAATAGCATACATCGATATTTGTACCAGACAGGGTACTAATAGGACACATTGCTGTGTGCACCGGGGTACGAATATAATTCACTTCTTATTGCACCAGGGTATGAATAGCATACACTGCTACTTGTACCAGGGGTGCAAATAGCCATTTGTCAACCCAGGAGCCGCTACTGGTTAGAGTACTATTTGGTTATACAACAAAAACACAAACTTCAAGTGATTCTAGTTAGGGAAAGTCTATTGGTTTTAGGAGACCCCAGTGTTTAGTGACCCCAGTGTGATGATGACTTTGTCTTCACTGTGTACAGGCAACCCAGTTAATCGTTGAGATATTATTGAGTGGTGTCAGTTTGTGTACCGTTGTTGAAAAAAAATGTGACTTCAAAAGTTGAACAATTGTTTTTAACTTTGAGCACCTTGGGTTTTTAGGAGCCATCTCTCTCTTTCGGCTTGTGCCTTGCTCATAAAAACATGAGGCACATCAATCAAATCGTTCCATAAGGAAACAATTGAATTTCAGCTCTAAAAACATTCCCTTGAACATTTCCTTGCACATTCAGACATGTTACATGCACTGCACACATTCATCACAACATGCTCTGAATGTTGCTTTTAGAAAGGCTGAGAAGTCGATGTGGCATTGTAACATTTGGTATTAATCTTCACTTGTGCTGTCAGTGCATGCACGTGAGTCCTGGTGAA